>NW_027204492.1:105738317-106338317 GCF_024711535.1 Dipodomys merriami
TATTCTTTCCTTTTATAAGCAGTACAAAAAAATAAGATTAAGCTGTTCTAAGAATTTTCTTTTCTATTTTTAAATTCGCAATGCCGAAGAGAATAGAGAACACTGATAAATGTGCATGGGTAATAGCAGAGGAGACAATTTTCCTGGTGAGAATAAAAAGAAAAAGGAAAAACTACAATATGATTACTTCCAGTAATCACTAACACTTTTTTTTTTTTACTAAGCATCTATTGTATATTCAACATGTGATAGGCATTTAGCGGGATACTAATAATGATAATGATGACTGCCATTTATTACTTACCATGTGCCCAGCACTGTGCCAAGGACTTTGCTATTCTATGAATCCAATTCAATCTCTCAGCTACTCTGCAAAGTTGTTGTCATTATACATTGGAGAGGAGGAACTAAGTTTGAGTACTGAGAATAGAATTAGTAATAATTGTAATGATAATAATAAACATTTATTGAGTACTTGGCATGTACCAGTTATTACTTTTAAGCACGGTTACATAATTATATCATTTAATCTAGTAATGCTCCAGTGAGTTTCCCTTCCAAGGGACATTTGGCAATATCTGGAGACAGTTTTGGTTATATAGTTAGAGGTTGCTACTGGCATCTAGTGGGAGGAAAGTAGGGGATGCTGCTAAGCATCTTCCAATACACAAAACAGCAGCCCCCCCCCCCCCAAAATATCTAGCCTCCAACATCAATGGTAATGACGCTGAGAAATCATGATTAAAGGGTTTCTTCATTGAAAGATGAAGCTTTGCAAGCATGACAAAGGCCAGTGTTTAAAGAGGATACTCCACATGACAGGTAGATGGCTTTCGGAGGAGAGAGCTTGCAGTAAGGGAGCCCAAATACAAGTTAGTGCCAGTAATGCAAGTGACAGGGCCTTGAATTCGGTAGAGTGCCAATGAAGAGAAAGCAGTGGGTACGAAGATATGCACACGTATGTGTATACATGGGTAAAGTGCACACGTGCACACACACACACATATACCCACCAGTGGAACCTGTGACCTGTGTGCCGTGCAAAGTGAAGGAAGTAGGGAAGAATGGTCAATTCCAAGGTGGTAGTCTTCAAGATAGAGTGAGAAAATTGAGGTGCCATTGGAAGACAGAAGGAGGAACCAGTTTTTCAGGAAAGGTGAGATTAAATGCAGGGCAGATTGATTTTGATGTATGTGGGGTGGGGGTGGGGGGCAGAAAGGTAAAAGAGAAGATGGCTGCAATATGAGGTAAGAAAGCCTGGCCTAGTTCATGACTACCCACCCTCATTTTCAACCGACTAATGAGTTGTATGACCATGGAGAAATCGAATGAGTTGTATAGTTTTTGCCCTTTATATTCTAACCTTATGTCCTATGTAGCCTACTCACATGACAAGGTTATGAGGATCAAATAGGAAAAGAGACACATTCATTTTCATAGTACAAAATATAACCTAAGTGGGAGGGTCTATTGCCATGGGACAGGGAATGGAGATGTGGATTCCTTATCATAGTAAGGCTCATTAAAATCTGAAACATGTGAGTTCTCTAAAGTGGAAAGTTTAGAGGCAAAGAGATGGAGCCAAGAAACCTACTGTCAAAGGCAGAGACTGATGAAGGAGAAGAACCAAACATCAATTCTCTTCTCTTTGTGATGTCATGGAAAAATGGAGATGGTTGAAAACACCTGTCAGTCGAAGATTCAGAGCCACACAATAAATGTAACCTATGCCTGCCTTATTTCAAACAGGATTTTTTTTGGGGGGGAGGGAATCACTAATTCCCTTCAAGTCTAAAGATGTGCACCTCCATTCTTATGAGGATGTCTCTCTCCTCTCTCTTCAACAGATTGACTTTGTGGCTCATGACGACATTCCGTATTCTTCTGCTGGTTCTGATGATGTTTATAAGCATATAAAGGAAGCAGGTGAGGGATTTTCCTGAGGACTGCTGCATAGAGGTACAGGTTATTGGGATTTCGGGTGTCTGCCCAGGAGCTTCTACACACCTCTGTTGACGTGTGCTACAGCTTCATCATGAAACACATAACACGCTATTTAGGTATTTATATAGGAATTACTCTGAGCACTAAAGTACTCAACCTTAGGACTGAAGTACAAATGGAATGAACAAAACTGTCCCTTTTTCATTCTAGGCCCATTTCAGGGCTCACAGTAAAATACCCAGGCCAATTTCTGCTCATCTTCTGGTTCTTAATAACTCAAGGGACAATTCTGGAATTAAGAAAGTCCTTTTTGTACTTGCTCTCTTTTTTTGATCAGTTGTGGGGCTTGAACGAGGGCCTGGGCACTCAAGGCTAGCGCTCTACCACTTGAGCCATAGCATCACTTCCAGGGTTTTTGTTTTGTTTTGGTATTTTTTGTTGGTCATGGGCCTGGGCCCTGTCCCTTAGCTCTTCAGCTTAAGGCTAGGGCTCTACCACTTGAGCCACAGCACCACTTCTGGTTTTTTCTGCTTATGTGGTTCTGAGGAATCAAACCCAGGGCTTCATGCATGCAAGGCAAGCACTCTATCACTGAGCCACCTTCCCAGCCCCACTTCCAGTTTTTTTGAGTGGCTTCTATTACAGGTAAGAGTCGTCTCCTGGGGACTTTTCTGCCTGGACTGGCTTCAAACTGTGATCCTCAGATCTCAGCTTCTGAGTAGCTAGGATTACAGGCGTGAGCCACCAGTGCCCAGCCTGTACTTGCTCTTAGTAATCCTTCTTTTTCCAATGTGCCTTCTAAAAGAGCTTGTTTTAGAAATCAAAGGCTGAACAATTTCCTGTGTCCTTGGCCACATCTACCTCTCTTTGAAATAACAGAGGTCTTGGCGTCATTGGGCACAGGATCTCAGAGCAGGTGTGATGCCTACAAATGAAAGACCTTGGGCAATCGTTCAGGAAATCATTCTGATACATAGAATGTACTTATTCTCTCTGATGGGTTTTGGTTGGGTCACACCTTTTTGGAACCAACTGGGAAAGTTTCACACCACCCTCAGAAATGGTAGTCAGGTCTATACTATATGAGTCTAGGCTCCTTCAGGAGTTAGGGAATTGGTGAAGAACCAGAAGCCTGACATTTGCCAGTGCCAATCTTGCTTTTAGGAGTTCCAGGAGGGCTGGGAATGTGGCTTAGTGGTAGACTGTTTGCCTAGTATGCATGAAGCTTTGGGTTTGATTCCTTAAGTACTGCATAAACAGAAAAAGCCAGAAGTGGGGCTGTGGCTCAAGTGGTAGAACGCTTGCCTTGAGCACAGAGAGGCTCAGGGAAAGTACCCAGGTCCTGAGTTTAAGCCCCAGGATTGGCCAAAAAAAAAAAAAATCGAGGAAAGGAAAGTTTATGCACTTCATTCAGACTTGGGAGGCTGCTGAGGAACTGGGAAGTGTGGTGCAGGAGAGAGAAGGAAGAAATGACTGGTAAATGAGTTACATTGAGATGTTAAGATGGGTTATGGGGCAATTCTTACTTTTTGAAGTATTTGTTAGATCCAAGATGTGAGCTAGCTGCTCTTCCTTAAGATGACATAAGGACCTGGTTTTAGCCACTGCTTTTCAAACTCCAGAGGGTCTTCTAAAGATTAAGATTTGAATTCAGCAGATCTGGTGAAGCCTGAGATTCCTTTTCTTTTTTAATTTTTCTTCTTTTTTTCTGCTCCAATGCTGGGAATAGAACCCAGAGCTGTGTGCTTGCTAGGCAAGCACTCTACCATTGAGTTACAGTCTCAGCCCTGAGATTCTCATTTCTAATGAGTTCCCAGGTTGTTAGAGGCTGCAAATCCATAGGCCTTATTTAAACCAGCAGGAATCTAGACCGGGATTGGAGTCCCACTGAGTTATCCTAGGGTTAACTGAATCACTATTTCCTGGGGTGATAGTTCTTCTGCTACCTTGTAATATAGGAACAAGCACTTAGTGATGGTTTTCTTGCCAGGAAAGTGGTGTCTATTGAGGTAAGAATCAGTTGTTTTTACTGGTCTTAGGAAATAAAATGTCTAGTTCCAGTTGTCTAGACATAGGAACAAGACCAAGATTTTCTAATTCTAGCAATCCAGTGTCCCTATTGTTTGCATAACAAAATGGCTCCTAAAGTGAGT
Organism: Dipodomys merriami; assembly: GCF_024711535.1. Classification (NCBI taxonomy): domain Eukaryota; kingdom Metazoa; phylum Chordata; class Mammalia; order Rodentia; family Heteromyidae; genus Dipodomys; species Dipodomys merriami. The sequence goes on from NW_027204492.1 coordinate 105,742,415, forward strand.
GACTTGAGAAAGTTACTTTCTTTTGCTCAAGATTTGTGGGCCAACATCTTGTTCTCTTTTTTCTTTTTCTTTTTCTGTTTTTTAGGGGGGGGGGTCTGGTCCTGGGGCTTGAACTTAGGGCCTGGACTTGTCTCTGAGATTCTTTTTGCTCAAGGCTAAACATTCTACCATTTGAGCCAGAACTATACTTCCAGCTGTTTTTTTGGGGGGGGTGGTGGTGGAGGGTAGTTTATTGTAGATAAGGGTTTAACAGAATTTCCTGCTCAGGCTAGTTTTGAACTTGGATCCTCATATCTCAGCTTTCTGAGTGGCTAGGATTATAGGCATGAGTCTCCAACACCTGCTAGGACCAACATCTTAACAGGAGATTGGTTGGGTGTTTCCTGGTTGGGCTTTTCAATAATTCTAATCATGCTGGCAGGGGCAGTCACCATCTAAGGGCTTGATTAGACTGGGGAGCCCAGGTTAGGTGAGTGGCTGGCCTTGGATGATGACTGTCACCAAGGAGGTTAGTTGTCACTGGAGCATGTGCCTGTGGCCTCTCTATGTTGTTTAGTGGCCTCACTGCATGGTGGCTGAGGTATATTATATAGAGAGCATACAACATTGACAGGTGTCTCAATGCTTCTTCCAACCTAATCTTAGAAGTCATACAATGTCATATATATGACACTCTCTTTAGTGCAAGTAACTCAATGATGCCAGCCCAAACTCAAGGGAAAGGAATTGCAGCCTTCTTTAATTCACTACAATTCCCTTTCCAAATTGAATGATCAGATGGTATTTGACTTATGCTGAGAACACAGGCCTAGGTCTGTGGGTGTGTGACTTTTCAGCAGCCCAGAGAGCCTAAATTCTGATTCATTCCTTGGCTGTGCTAATTCATCATTAGAAAAGAGAGTTGAAGTCAAGGTTTGGCAAAGAAAGAGTCCTTATGGGAGAAAAAAATGCTCAAAAATGGCCCATCTATGTTTGGCTTTTGTCTTCTTATCATGATTTTGAAAGTCAAAATCACTTTAAACAAAGCCAGGGATATTAGGGTGTGAATTCAGTTTTCTACTGCTTGGCTTGTCAGAACGGCATGTCAAAATCTGCTCACAAAGCTGGATGAAGCCAGGGACCTGGTGGTTCACGCCTGTCATCCTAGCTACTCAGGAGGCTGAGATCTCAGAATCGTGATTTGAAGCCAGCTAGGGCAGAAAAGTCCCCGTGAGACTCTTATCTTCAATTAACCACTCAAAAACTGGAAGTGACGCTGTGGTTCAAGTAGTAGAGCGCTAGCCTTGAGCACAAAGAGGCTCAAGGATAGCTCCCAGACCCTGACTTCAAGCCCCACAATTGACAAAAAAAAAAAAAAGCTGGATGAAAAAGATGGAGCTGAGGTTCAATAGACTGTAAGGTCCACATTACTCATCATCATGCTAATATTGCCTACTACTGTTGAATGTTTCTTTATTAACATGTGCTTCACTGCTTCTTAAAATAGTTCCATAACCAAACGCTGCAATTCTGAAAAGCATGATAAAAAAGGTTCTCTGATCAGGCTCATTACTGAATATTTTTAGCAGAGCAATAATTAGGATTTGGAGGAAGCCGGGTACCTCATTATGTAAGCAGAGGGCTTGGCTTCTTTCAACCAGCCAAAGCAAATCTTCTCAACTCCAAATCTCCTGCAGCGTCTGGTTTCAAAAGAAAGATAAGCTCTTGTTACCAAGTGCCCCCAATGACTTCCTCAGAAGCTGAGAGCCAGTGGCTCCTGCCTATAATCCTAGAAATTCAGGAAGCTGAGATCTGAGGATCATAGTTCAATGGCAGCCAGGGCAGAAAAAAAACTATGAGACTCTTACCTCCAATTGACCAGAAAATGTCAGGAAAGAGAGGTGTGGCTCAAGTAGTAGAATTCTGTCCTTGAGCAGAAAAAGCCTTGGGAGATCAAGCCCCAGTATGGGAGGAAGAAGTACAGAGAAGAGATCACGTGAGCTGCTCCAAAGCCAAGTTAAAGATTGGCACTAAACCCAATAAAGGGCATTGAGTAGGCATCTGGCTTGCATCTTTGAAGATTCTGTGGATCTTCCTATGTAGCTTGACATGGACAACAATGGTTCACTGGCTTAAGGTCATAAATCAGTGGCAGAACACTCCTCTAGAATGGGTAAAGTGTAAAGCCCTGGGTTTGATCCTCAGTAACACACACACACACACACACGCACACACACACGCGCACGCGCACACACACACACACACACCTTTTTCATTGTTTTAATTATTTTAATTCTATTGTCAAAGTGATATACAGAAGGGTATATAACTAGTGAGTACATTTCTTGTCGAACTTGTTACCCCCTCCCTCATTTTTCTCCCACTTTCCCTCCCCCCCAATCCCACCCCCCCTACACACATTTTGAACAAGATTGATGAAGGAAGATAGAGAAAAGTGGATGAATTAGGGAAACATTTTAGCAGTGGGTTGGTGATTGGAAATCAATTGGAGATGGAGAGTTAAGGGAGAAGGAAATGGCCCAGATGAGTTAGGTCATTTTGTCTAGGTACGTTATGTATTCATTGAGGAGGCTAAGGTCAAGTAGTTTTCCTTGAGGTTTAAGAGACTTGCCCATCTGTAAACTGAGAACCCAGTGCCCTTGCCCCCAGGTTGTATCATACTGTCCAAGGCTTAATGTTTCTTGCTTGCTTGCTTTCTTGCTTCTTGAACTCTGGGCCTGGGCACTGTCCCTCAGCTCTTCAGCTCAAGGCGAGCGCTCTACCACTTGAGCCACAGCACCACTTCTGATTTTCTGGTAGTTTATTGAATTTAAGAGTCTCACAGACTTTCCTGCCTGGGCTGGCTTTGAACCACGATCCTCAGATCTCAGCCTGCTAAGTAGCTAGGATTATAGGTGTGAGCCAGCAGCACTCAGCTGGTTTGATATTTCTATTTAAGTGGTTCTAATGATGTGAGTCGCAGATTCTCAGTTGTCAAAACATGAGTTTAACTGACAGCAGAATTTTGAGAGTGAGTCCAATTCTTATCTTTATTGGTTGGTACATCCAAACATATCTCTTTTTTTGCCGGTCCTAAGCCTTGAACTCAGGGGCTGGGTTTGTCCCTGAGCCTCTCTATTCTCAAGGCTAGAGTTCTACCATGTGACCTACAGTGCCACTTTCAGCGTTTTCTGTTTATGTGGTACTGAAGAATTGAATGCACGGCTTCGTGCATGCTAGGCAAGCACTCTACCACTAAGCCACATTCCCAGCGCCCCAAACATATCTTTGAAGACTTTAAGAAAATCGAATGAAAACTTGGCATCTTTCTTTCCTACTTGTTTATTTTCACTCTGTCCCATATATTCCAGATGAAAGGACCTTCAAGCAATGAAGCTGCCATGCAGAGAAAATGCTTGTTAGGGAAATAAATTCATCCAGCATCCCCACAGGCATGTCTTTAGATGAGAGATTAAAAAATACTATACTTATTCTTCTTTTCCTTTGGGAGAATGTGCCACAGACTTCCTTGGGAGTTGCTGCCAGCTGACTAATTCATTGACTCACTTGTTACGCTCCATTCACTTACTCATTTGAATTGCATTTTTTGGAGCATCTTCTGTGTACTAGACACAGGAGCACCAAGCTGGATGGAGCAATGCAAAAAACAACCAAGGCATAATCTGGGCATTTGAAATATTCATTTCTACATGGAGACAGATACTAAAAATACTTTCATGGACAGGCGATGATGGCTCATGCCTATAAACCTAGCTACTCAGGAGGCAGAGATCATGGTTCAAAGTCAGCCCAGGCAGGAAAGTCCATGAGACTCTTATCTCCAATAAACTACTCAGAAAAAAACCAGAAGTGGCACTGTGGCTCAAGTGATAGAGCAATACCCTTGAGCACAAAGAGGCTCAGGGATACTGCTCAGGCCCTAAGTTTGCCAAAAACTGGCAAAAAAATACTTTCCTGGCAGGATGCATGGCTCAAATGATAGAGCACCAAAATACCCCCCCCCCCAAAAAAAATACTTTCAATATCAAGAAGATATGTTTATATCTAGATGTTGTGGATTCTTCCCAGGGCTGTTGGGAATAACTTCCTAAAGACATTACCCTGAAGCTGGGCCTTGGGAATGAGGAGGAAATGTGTAGATACTATGGGCAGGGAAGGGGTATCCAGGGCAGAAAGGAAGAGCTCAGCATGAGCAAATGCCAAGAGCCAGTCAAGAGCAAGTCAAGGTCCAGATGATGAGAACATGGTATAATTGTGGGAAAGTGTATAGAACAGAGACTGTAAGAATCAGCAGCGGGGCTGGGATTGTGGCTCAGTGGTAGAGTGCTTGTCTTGCATGCATGAGGCCCTGGGTTCCATTCCTCAGCACCACATAAGCAGAAAATGCTGGAAGTGGCTTGTAGCTCAAGTGGTAGAGCCCTAGCCTTGAGCTGAAGAGCTGAGGGACAGTGCCTAGGCCCAGAGTTCAAGCCCCATGACCCACCAAATAAAAAGACTCATTACCTGATTTATGTAACTGTAACCCTTCTGCACACCACCTATGTAATAACAATAAAACTTAAAAAAAAAAAAAAAGAATCAGCAGGGACCTGATGTGAAGGTCTCCTGTACGAAGAGCCTCAACTTTGTCCTGGCCATTGAAAGAGTCAGTTGAAGTGATCTTAGCTTTATCTCTTCTTTCTTCCTCCAATAGGAATGTTTGTTCCAACACAGAGAACAGAGGGTATCTCAACATCAGACATCATCACTAGAATTGTCCGTGACTATGATGTTTATGCCAGACGCAACCTCCAGAGAGGGTACACAGCCAAGGAACTGAATGTCAGCTTCATAAATGTAAGTATGTCACACCATACCCTCTGGCAGCCAGCATACCATCAATACTCTACTGCTGCAATTAATTGAGCATTTACTATTGCCACATGCTTTTGTTTTTAAAATTTTTTTCCATTTCCTGGAGTTCATTTCAATGAATATTATTTTATATGATCGGAGTGTTTTTAAAAAAAATTTTTGTTGCTATAGGGGCTTGAACTCAAGGCTTTATGATTACCCTAGGTTTTTTCAGCTCATAGTTGGTGCTCTACCATTTGAGCCATGTCTCCATTGTCAGCTTTTTTGCTTATTAATTGAGGATAAGAGTCTGTTAGGCCGGGTGCCAGTGGCTCACGCCTGTAATCATAGCTACTCAGGAGGCTGAGATTTGAGGATCGAGGTTCAAAGCCAGCCTGGGCAGGAAAGTCTGTGAGACTCTTATCTCCAATAAACCACTAGAAAATTGGAAGTGGCGCTGTGGCTCAAGTGATAGAGCGCTCGCCTTGAGCTGAAGAGCACAGGGACAGCGCCCAAGCCCGGAGTTCAAGCCCCACGACCGACAAAAAAAAAAAAAAAAAAAAAAAAAGAGTCTGTTAGATTTGTCTGCTTGTGCTGGTGCTGAACTGACATTCTCAGATTTCTGCCTCCTGAGTAGCTAGGATTGTACTCATGAACCACTAGCACCCAGTACCACACAGTGTGCCTAACACTTTGTATTTATTGTCCCATTTGATCCACATATTAACCCATTTCACAGATGAAGAAAACAATTCCAAAAAGGGTAGCATAAATTAACCAAGAGCACAAGTATCAACTTTCACATTGTCTAAAGGAGCTTCCTTATTTTCCTCTTCAGTTTTCAGACATGAACAAAGGGTTTCTGGGAAATCTGCTGTTTATGAACGGCAGGAGTTATATTCTACTCCAAGAGAAAGGAGGAGGGTAGAAGAAATGAAATACTAAGCCCAGATAAAACACACTTTCTTGTTTTAACATTTAACATTTTTCATTTTATTAGGGCCTTACAGATGCTCATTAAAAATCTTAACTGCCTTTTTTTGTGTCCAGAGAAATTACAGCTGCTTAAATAAAGCCTGAAGTTTTTGGCTTCCTTTTGTATTTCTACTTTATTGTTCTCCCAGAGCTGCTGTTAGTTTAATAATAGAGCACTGTTAAAACAGTCTTTAAAACAAGCAAAACAAGCTGTTACAATGCTAAGAGGGTAACTGGGAGGCAGGAGGCGATGATGGTGAATTCCAGACAAGAAGCCTCCAAGGAGTAATATCTATGATTAAACCCAAAGCTCTTGGTGGCTCAGGCCTGTTATCCTAGCTACTCAGGAGGCTGAGAGCTGAGAATTGCAGTTTGAAGCCAAGCTGGGCAGGAAAGTCTGTGAGACTCTTATCTCCAGTGGCAGAAGTGGTGCTGTAGCTCAAAGTGGTAAAGTGCTATCCTTGAGCAAAAGAGCTCAGGCCCTACAACCAACAAAAACAAACTAACTTAACTAACAGAGCTCTCCCTCCACACAGAATTCCAACCTCTACCCAAATACTGGGGTGGGTAGAATTTGTCTATAACACTAGATACTTATAATTAGGTGCAGCCATAATTATCCAGCATTCCATACCTCTAAAATAGGAGGGGGTCATTAACTGTAAATTAGCGATTAATAATTGTCCTCCTGAACAAGCCATGTTGGGAGTCCAGCCCTCTGGCTTTGTACTAGCCGGGCAACAAAATGGAAAATGTTGGGTTCAAGTGGCACCTGAACAAGTGGCTGAAAAGAATTCAGTCAAAGTGATGATTTGCTATCTTACAGAGAATAAAGCCTTGGTTATTTCAATAAATTAAACTGTCTGTTCTTTTAAATTGAATCCAGTCAACCATCCAAGCACAGCAAGCCATTTCCAAAAGTTATTGCTAGCTCTCCTTAAATAGTCTTTAGATAAGCCACTTAGCCCAGGGAACCATGCAGGCAGTGGGCATGCGCTCGCTGCCTTTCTATCACAACAAACCTGACCACAGCTCAGAGAGGAAATTGAATGTGTCAGATGGGCATGCAGATGAATCACAAAGCCTTACAAGTGGCCGGGATTTGATGGCGGTCAGACATCCAGTTCAAGTCCCTTGACTTAGAGATGAAGAGAACTGAGCCAAAAGAGCCAAAAACCTGGCCAAAGTCTCTCAAGTATGAGAGAGGTAGAGGTGGCAGCAACAATCTCATGACTCCCAGCCCAGTGCTCACTCTAGTATTGTATGCTGCCTGGAGCTGCTGTGCATAATGGCCATTTGCAATACAGTGAAAACTACGGAAAAGAAGGTTATAAACACAACATCGAACACTTATCTAGTTTATCATGTGCCCATCTAAGTGTTTTACATGGCTTTTCCTCATGATCAGCCTTCAAGGGAGAGCGTTGATAACTATATCTAACACACAGGTGAAGAAACTGAGGCCCAGAGAGGTTGAACAACTAACTCAGCTAAGGCCACACAGTAAATCAGGGAAGGTAGAGTGACTTCCATAGTACATATTTGGTTGTTTTTTTTAGCGGGGGGGTCCGGTCGTGGGGCCTGAACTCTGGGCCTGGGCGCTGTCCCCCTCAGCTCTTCAGCTCAAGGCTAGCGCTCTACCACTTGAGCCACAGCGCCACTTCTGGCTTTTTTTCTTTTTGCTTATGTGGTGCTGAGGAATGGAACCCAGGGCCTCAGGCATGCAAGGCAAGCACTCTACCACTGAGCCACCTTCCCAGCCCAATAGTATATATTTGTGTACAGAGAGCGTAGTTGCAAACCCAGAGTAAATAACCCACTTGAGGCTGCAGTAAGGTTTGGAAGGTGCATATAGGAAAACTATGGTCTAGTTTTACAATATTCAAAATGTTTCAGAGAATTCTGAAATGCAAAGTGAACTGGATTCCCATAGAGTAAAAAAAAATAGTATGTCTTATTATTTTTTAGGAGAAAACATAGAGGAAGTGTGTTCTGATGTGTGTGTGTGTGTGTGTGTGTGTGTGTGTGTGTGTGTGTGTGTGCGCATGTCTGTATTGCAGCTACTTCCTTCTACATATCAAAATAAATTAATGACAAGTGACTTTCTTTACAAGAGCTGTGGCTTTCATTATTCCACAATACTGTGAATTTCCGGAAATTAAGTAATCACTTAATCACAATCAAAAAAAAAAAAAAAAGAACCTTGGGGAAGGGAGGGAGGGAGGGGATGGTAGGGGGAAAACAATGGAGGGGGTAACAATGTTCAAGAGGAAGTGGAAGTGTACTTATTACCTCACTCATGTAACTGTAACCCTCTGTATAGTATCTTTACAATAAAAAAAAAAAACAAAAAACAAAACAAGAGCTGTGGCTTTACAGCAATCTAGTCATTGGAAAATGGCCACATCTTGACTATTTTTGGTCATGGGGCTTGAACTCAGGGCCTGGGTGGTGTTGTCTCTGAGCTCTTTGGCTCAAGGCTGGTGCTCTACCACTTTAAGACAGATCACCACTTCCAGTTTTCTGGGGGGTTAATTGGAGATAAGAGTCTCACAGACTTTCCTGCCCGGGCTGCCTTTGAACCGAGATCCTCAGATCTCAGCCTCTTGAATAGTTAGGATTACAGGTTTGAGCCACCAGTACCCGGCCTTGATTTTTTAATGTCAGTGGTTGATCTCTTGGATCAATCCATTTCTTTCTGCTGTATATTTTAACTAGGAGAAGAAGTATCGTTTCCAGAACCAGGTGGACAAGATGAAGGAAAAGGTCAAGAATGTGGAGGAAAGATCAAAGGAATTTGTTAACAGAGTGGAAGAAAAGAGTCACGATCTAATTCAAAAGTGGGAAGAGAAGTCAAGGGAATTCATTGGCAACTTCCTAGAACTGTTTGGGCCTGATGGAGCATGGGTATGTAATGATTTCAAGTGGCCTGGCAATGATGTGTGTTTTCAGTTCATCCTCAGTTTATGGAGCCACTAGAGAAGATCCCTCACCTTAGTCCATGCCATCGCCCCTGCCTGGCATCAGCCCCAATGATTTCAAGTCCATATTACTTCCTTACTGAGCTACTGTCTTACTTCTCCCGGTGGCATCCAGTATCATCGAAAACCTGGCCTGATCTCTGTTGCTATACTTTGTCCAGAGCTGGGAAGCCATTTGGTTATCATTGAATGTCTAGAATTGCAGAGAATGGATTCATGGCTCATCCCAGGCTCTCAGTTGGAGCTGATGCAAAGCTTGGGACTAAGAGCAAAGCAGGTCAGGGAAGCATGGAGCTTGTCTTGCAAGACAAGGTCCATGGGCTCTTGGATCAATCACAGGCATTTATGTTTTGGGGAGGACTATGCAAAAGAAATGTAGTTGTCTATGACACCCTTTGTTTTTCCATTGGAGACCAGGACTTGAACTTGCTCTCTGATGCTTAACGTTCATTGGCAGGTGTTCTACCACCTGAGCCACGCCTCCAACCCCTTGGGCACCCTTTGTCATAGGAATAGTCTCTTTTTCTCTATTTCTCTTTTTTCTTCCTTTTTCTTTTTCTTTTTCTTTTTTTTTTGTTGGTCGTGAGGCTTGAACTCAGAGCCTGGCGCTGTCCCTGAGCTTTTGTCAAGCCTAGTGCCCTATCACTTTCAGTTACAGGGCCACTTCCAATTTTCTGGATTCAAACCTAGATCTTCAAATCTCAGCCTCCTGAGAAGCTAGGATTACAGGTGTGAGCCACCAGTGCCTGGCTCTTTTCTTTTTTCTTTTCTTTTCTTTTCTCCCCCCCCCCCCTTTCTTTTTCTCTTATTTTTAAATATCATCTTTAGTAGTTGTGCCAGGGGGGTCTCAATTTCACATGTCAGTTTGTGAGTATGCATCTGGATCAACATCATCCTTTTCATCATTCTCCTCCATGTCTCTCAACCCTACCCATCCCCTCAATTTATTTTGTTCCTCTTTCACTGGTAGTAAGAGGAAGACAGGAGGTAGGATTTTGCCCTGCAAAGTAGCTGTCCACCATGCATCTATTTTACCATTTTTCCATGGCATACAAGTTTCCCTGGGGACTTGTCACAAAAGTTTTAGGGGAGCTGAGGCCATCATCTAAGAGAGAGATGTAAATTGTTTTCTTGCCTAAATCCTATAGATAACTGTGAATAATCACATGGAAAGGAAAAACAAAATTCTCAACGCCACTTGGAACTCCATTGGTATTTCTACTGTACTTACCCTCCCCCCCCCCCCAAAAGAAGCAGTGTTGTCAGCCAACTGAATGGAGGTTCTATACTTTTTATTTTTTTGGGTGGTTTGGGGCTTGAATTCAGGGTTGGGTGCTGTCCCTGAGCCTCTCTGTACTTGAGGCTAGTGCTCTACCACTTGAGCCACATTTCCACTTCCAGCTTTTTCTGAGTAGTTTAGGAGTTTATTGGAGAGTCTCTCAGACTTTCCTGCCCAGGCTGGCTTTGAACCCAGATCTCAACCCTCTGAGTAGCTTGGATGACAGGTGTAAGCTACCATTGCCCAGTGAGGTCTTACATTTTTGAAGCTAATTTTCATTTTAAAACAATAAGAAACAATTCTCTTTGATTTCTCTGATTCAAAGTAGTTGAGATTTCCAAATATGATATGAGAAGTCTCTAACAAAATCCACTTCAATTTAATTACTTTATTGATGGGTTGTCACTGCAGCTTCTGTTCATTTGAGCACATTCATTATAAGATTATCTAAAAGTTAAACACTCAATTAATAATTTGAACAATGTTCCAGAAGTTGGAAGAGATGGTTTTCTTCCTTCCTTCCTTCCTTCCTTCCTTCCTTCCTTCCTTCCTTCCTTCCTTCCTTCCTTCCTTCCTTCCTTCCTTCCTCCTTTCCTCCCTCCCCCTCCCTCCCTTCCTTCTTCTTTCTTTTTTCTTTCTTCTTTCTTTATTTCTTTCTCTTTCTTTCTTTCTTTCTTTCTTTCTTTCTTTCTTTCTTTCTTTCTTTCCTTCCTTCCTTCCTTCCTTCCTTCTTCTTTCTTTTGTTTGTTGGTTGTGGGGCTTAAACTCAAGGCCTGGGCACTGTCCCTATGCTCAAAGCTAACACAGCCACAGTGCCACTTCCTGTTTTCTGGCAGTTAACTGGAGATAAGAGTCTCATGGACTTTCCTTGCCTGGGCTGGCTTTCAACCATGATCTTTAGATCTCAGCCTCCTGAGTAGCTAGGATTATAGGCATGAGCCACCGGCACCCAGCAGAGATGGTTTTCTTAAAGCCTAGCAGCTTCTACGTGATTTGAGAAGTAGATATGCTTGGCCAACAATGTCCGGTCTATGAGCCAGGCGCTGGTGGCTCACGCCTGTAATCCTAGCTACTCAGGAGGCTGAGATCTGAGTATCGTGGTTCAAAGCCAGCCCGGGCAGGAGAGACCATGAGACTCCTATCTATCTCCAACAAACCACCAGAAAACTGGAAGTGGCGCTGTAGCTCAAGTGGTAGAGCACTCGCCTTGAGCTGAAGAGCTGAGGGACAGCGCCCAGGCCCAGAGTTCAAGCCTCACGACCGACAAAAAATAAAAATAAAAATAAATGTCCGGTCTATGGGCTGAGGCTGAGATGGGTGGATCGTATGCATGCACTTCCTGAACCCCTAATAACTTCCAGAAAGATCTGGCAGGATGGAAAGGGCTAGGTACTGGGCTCCTTTCCGTCTTTCATTTTCCTCAGGCCCATTAAAACTTTTAATTCAGACAGTTTCATCTAGCGGACAAAGTAAAGGCTCTGGTCTTGAGAACATAAGGATCTGAACTTTCCAATTTGATCTAGCGTGTCTCTTAGTAGTTCCCATTTTCACAACTCAATTTCAGGCTCTATAGAAACAACATGGCTGGGTGCTAGTGGCTCACACCTGTAATCCTAGCTACTTTAGGAGGCTGAGATCTGAGGATCACGGTTCAAAGCCAGCCCGGGCAGCAAAGTCCATGAGACTCTTATCCCAAATAAACTTCAGGAAAAGACAGAAGTAGCACTGTGGGACAAATGGTAGAGTGCTAGCCTTGAGCACAAAGGGGCTCAGGGATAGCACCCAGGCCCTGAATTAAGCCCCAGGACCAGAAAAAAAAAGAAAGAAAGAAAAGAAACAACAGTGCTTTCTCCTCAAACCATACAGTATTCATTTGCTGACAGGTTTTTCAGAACCAAGTCACTGCCAAGAAGACCTTGGATTGGAATCCAAGGCCTGAATGGTTTCTCCACCAGGAGTAAGCAAAGGCCAGGGAAAGGGTGGACTATCATAGGAATGCTTTTGTCTGGTCCTGGGGCTTGATCTCAGGGCCTAGGTACTATCCCTGAGCCTCTTTGGGCTCAAGGCTAGTGCTCTACCACTTGAGCCACTGTGCCACTTCAAGCTTTTTTCCAAGTAGTTTATTGGAGACAAGAGATCCTTAGATCTCAGCCTCCTGAGTAGCTAGGATTTCAGGTGTGAGCCACCAGTGCCCAGCTAGATTTTTTTTTTTGTTGGTCATGGGGCCTGAACTGAGGGCCTAGGTACTATCCCTGAACTTTTGTACTCAAAGCTAGTGCTATACCACTTGATCATAGTGCCACTGCTCGCTTTCTGGTGGTTAACTGGGGATAAGAGTCTCAGGGACTTTCCTGCCAGGGCTGGCTTTGAACCTCAATCCTCAGATCTCAGCCTCCAAAGTAGCTAGGATTATGGGCCTGACTCACTGGTGCCAAGCTTATCATAGAATTTTTTTTTTTTTTTTTTTGCCAGTCCTGCTGGGCTTGAACTCTAGGTCTGGAGGCTGTCCCTCAGCTCTTCAGCTCAAGGCTAGCACTCTATCACTTGAGCCACAGCGCCACTTCTGGCTTTTTCTGCTTATGTGGTGCTGAGGAATCGAACCCAGGGCCTCACAAATGCAAGGCAAGCACTGTACCACTGAGCCACCTTCCCAGCCCTATCATAGAAATATTATAGCCTAGTTGTTTCAGGTTTCTAGTGAAAGCGACATAGAAGCTGGAATTGTTCTTGGGGAGTCTGGTGACAGTGTGCTCAGGTAATTTTTAAGAAATGAAACCCAGCTTAGAGACTAGAGGTTTTTCTTTTTAATACTTGCTATTAGTGTCAAAACTGTTATTAACATTAATTTACTATATCAGCCAGACTTAGGCATTACTTTTTTTTCTGTTGACATTAAAAGTACAGGAATAGTTACAAGGATGTTAAACGCCAAGATAAGTAATTTGCTTTTCATGAATATGTTATTATAATAATTCTTTATTTGTGGATTTGGGATTGGAACTCATTTCTTAAAATAGAGGATCTGCATTACCAGCAAATACAGTACTGATACAAATAATCCAAACTTGGAAAGGCACAAAATAGAAAGATTTAAAGTCCAAATTTTGGTCTAACAGCATTGGTATGCAGCGTAGTGTATAGCTTACGTTGCCTATGCCATGAGTGTTTCCCCATTGACTGCATGTCTTGCATGAATGGATATGGGAGGAAAAGCTGCTTACAGACCCTTCCAGCATCTGTGGAGGATATGGCAAGGCCTAAATTGTCTGTACATTGCAATGTTCCTAGCTACAGAGATTGATTACAGCTTGGTACTGGTAGAATCATATTCAATACACAGACTTGGCTTTCGTAGTCATCAACGCTATTTTGAATTTCTTTTAAGGAGAGCATGATCTTTCTAGTTTCCCATGGCTGTGGTTTCCTGCCTGACTCTCATATCAGTGGTGCTCACACGGCCCCAGGAAGGACCTTACACAAGCCTGTGAATAGCAGAAGGTGGGGCCCAGAGGGAGATTTTAGAGGCTGCCTGCCACAATGGCTTTTAAGATTTTTTTTTTTGCTAGGCCTGGGGCTTGAACTCAGGGCCTGGGCACTATGTCTGAGCTTCCTTTGCCCAGGGCTAGCACTCTACCACTTGAGCCACAGCACCACTTCTGGCTTTTTCTGTTGACATGGTGCTGAGGAATCAAACCCAGAGCTTCATGCATGCTAGGCAAGTGCTCCACCACTAAGCCACATTCCTAGCTGTCTTTTGAGAATTTGAAACAAGCAATCTATGTACTTCTCAATTGCTATAATTTAGATGATCTGTTCCTACTTATTCCGTCTGATATGTGGGTTATCAGCGTACAAGTTATTTTTCAATTGTATCACTTATTTATTACTTGATTCTTCTATGTAGTCTTTTTGTTTGTTTTTTTTACCGGTCGTGGGGCCTGAACTCTGGGCCTGGGCGCTGTCCCTCAGCTCTTCAGCTCGAGGCTAGTGCTCTACCACTTGAGCCATAGCAACACTTCCAGCTTTTTCTGCTTATGTGGTGCTGAGGAATCGAACCCAGGGCCTCATGCATGCAAGGCAAGCACTCTACCACTGAGCCACCTTCCCAGCCCCTCTTCTATGTAGTCTTGACTCATATGTAGATGGTACCCTATAATACAACCAAAGTGGCAAAGGGAAGAAACCTGTGTTAGTCAGCTTTACCTTACTGTAACAGAAATACCTATGACGATCAACTTTTTTTTAAAAAAGAAAAGTTTATTTTGACGTACAGTGTTAATTGGCCCTGTTGATTTTGGGCCTGTGGTGAGGCAGCACATCATGGTGGGAGTGTGTGGTGGAGAGTGCTACTCACCGCAGCAGTTGAGAAGCAAAGAAAGGAGCAGGGTCACCTGATTCTCTTTGAAAGCACTCCCCCTAGTGGTGGAAAGGCTTCCCAAATAAACTGGACTTTGGAAGTTGCTACCACCTCCCCATTGTGCTATAAGCAAGAGCTCAGGCTCTTCACACACGGGCTTCTGTGGGACATTTCAAATCCAGACTATAGCAACTTCCTAGCAGAGTCTTATCATTGTCTTTCCTTTTTTAAGGTGATAGGAAAGTTTACTCAAAAAGAAGTATCACAGAGAAGGTAAAAACATGGCTAAGACACACCATGACGAAGACAGCAATTTGGCCCACCTCTACCTTCTTGGCTGTCTAACTTATTATTACCTTTCTTTGGTGGGTGTTTCTCTAGAAGATTGTCTCAAGGAAGGTACTTTAAAGGAATTTAATGTCAAAGCTTGGTTGCCATGTTGGAGATGGTACTTCGTAGTGAGGGTCAAGAAGCCTGGGTCAGGCTTGGGTCAGGCGTAGGTCAGTGGCTTTTAAAGACTAACATTCAGGCTTTGCTTTGGGAGAAGTCTTCCTAGTGAAAGTTTGTTATTTTTGTTTGAGATATCTAAATCCCCAGGGCAGATATTCTATATAAATGTCATATATGTTGTTTTCTAAATCATTATGTATCATTTTGAATAATCTGCCACTGTTTTCCTTTACTGGCCTTGAAAACAGAATTGTTTCTTGTTTGCAATGAAGGAAGCCTATTGTATTTTCCTATGAAAACACGCACCCTTTCCTTGAGTGGCAGGACATAATGGTCCTAAGTCAAAAGCAATGGTTATTTAGTTCATTTTAGACTGGGAAACGCCTCTTGTCCCAGATGTATGTATGCCAACCAAACAAGGATGTGCCATCTGAGATACAAGATTGTCTTTAAAAAACTGAGACTGTTGTCTGGGAATGTGACTCAGTGGTAGAGTGCTTGCCTAGCATGTATGAAGCCCTGGGTTCAATTCCTCAGTACCACATACATAGAAAAAGCTGGAAGTGTCACTGTGGCTCAAGTGGTAGAGTGCTAGCCTTGAACAAAAGAAGCTCAAGAACAGACCCAGGTCCTGAGTTCAAGCCCCAGGACTGGCAAAAAATTAAACTGAAGCTATGTGTCTGATTTCTTTTTCTTTTGAAAGGAGAAACAGATTTGTATAATGTGTGTGACCTACTGCTAGTTTTTATAAATTGAAGCAAATACATATACAACGTATAAATTGCTCTTTTTTGTTTTTCCTTTCCTTTCTTTTCTTTTTCTTTCCTTTCCTTTTGTCAGTCATGGGGCCTGAACTCTGGGCCTGGGCACTGTCCTGAGCTCTTCAGCTCAAGGTTAGCATTCTACCACTTGAGCCACAGCACCACTTCTGGATTTTTCTGCTTATGTGGTGCTGAGGAATCGAACCCAGGGCCTCTGGCATGCAAGGCAAGCGCTGTACCACTGAGCCACCTTCCCAGCCCTAATTTGCCATTTTTTTAAGTGCTGGGATCAGATCCAGAGCCTCATGCAGGCCAGGCAGGTGCACCTTCACTGAGCCTCCTCCAGTCCCATTCGAACTATTTTTTGGTATAGAGTGCATCAAGTACGTTCCTTGTACCTTTCGCAGCCATTGCCACCACTCCACTCCAGATGTTTTCATCATCCCAAACAGAAACTCTGTATCCTTCAAAGAAATTTCTTTCCTACCCCTGAAAAACATTATTCTACTTTTTTTTTTCAATCGTGGGGCTTAAACTTGGCTTGGGCGCTGTCCATGCACTTTCCAGCTCAAGGCAAGTGCTCTACCACTTGAGCCACACAGCCAGTTCCGGTTTTCTAGTGGTTTATTGGAGATAAGAGTCTCACAGACTTTCCTGCCTGGGCTGGCTTTGAACCGTGATCCTCAGATCTCAGCCTCCTGAGTAGCTAGGATTACAGGCATGAACCACTGGCACCCAGCCATTATTCTACTTTTTATTGTAGTGGTACTGGAGTTTGAACTCAGACATTGTACTACTTGAGCCATGAATGAAGACTTCTTTATGAATTTGACTACTCTAAATAGAATTAACACAGCATTTGCCCTTTTGGGTCTTACTTATTTTACTTAGTATAAAGTATTACTTATTATAAAGTATTGCTTATATTACTTAGTATAAAGTACTCAAGATTCACCTATGGTATAGAACAGATCCGTTTGTCAGGAAGGTTCTAGTCTAGTTTCTCCATGCCTTTACTAACACTATTTTGTTTTGGTTTGTTTTCTAAATAATAGCCATCCTCATTTCAGCCACTGATAATTCTATGTGTGTGCGTGTGTGTGCACGTGCATGTGTGCATACATGCACATAGTCTTGGGGCTTGAACGTAGGGTCTGTTCACTGTCCCTGAATATTTTGATCAAAGCTAACACTCTACCACTTGAGCCACAGCTCCACTTCCACTTTGTGTGTGTGTGTGTGTGTGTGTGTGTGTGTGTGTGTGTGTGTGTGTGTGTGTGTGTGTGTGTGTGTGTGTGTGTGTGTTTGTTTTGGTGGTTAATTGGACATAAGAGTCTCATGGGCTTTTCCTGCTTAAGCTGGCTTCAAACTGCAAACCTCAGATCTCAGCCTCTTGAGTAGCTAGGATTACAGGCATCAGCTACCAGTGTCAGCTTTGTCACTGCTAATTCTTAAGATCGTTCTGTTTTTGAGAAAAGAGATATAAAATATGTTTTATGAAACTGAATTTGATTTCCTATTTGACACTACTTTTGGGCAATGAGGTTATAAAACAATGTACAAGCAAGCTGGGCATCAGTGGCTCATTAATGTAATCCTGCTGATTCAGGAGGCTGAGATCTAAGGAATCATGGTTCAAAGCCAGCTGGTGTAGAAAAATCCATGAGACACTATCTCCAATTAACCAGCAAAACCTGAAACTTGGAGGTATGGCTAAAGTGGTAGAGCATTGGCCATGAGTAAGAAACAAACAAACAAACAAAAGAGAAATGAACTTGAAGCCCTGAGTTCAAGCCCTAGCACCAGCACAGAAAAATGTACAAATAAAATGTACAAAAGTGTGAGTGAACACTAAATCCTTTTATGAAGCAAGTAGGTAGTTAAAGCTGGGCACCAGTGGCTCACACCTGTAATCCTAACTACTCAGGAGGCTGAGATTTGAGGATCTTGGTTCAAAGCCAGCTAGAGCAGGAAAAGTCCATGAGACTCTTATCTCCAACTAAACACCAAAAAAATCCAGAAATAGATCTATGGCTCAAATGGTAGAGTGCTAGCCTTGAGCAACAAAGCTTAGGGACAGTGTACAGGCCTGGAGTTCAAGTTCTAGGACCAGCACTAAAAAACAAAGTAGTTAATTATACAAGGTGACAAGAAGTATGGACTCACTTCCTAGTTGGGTGGTCATGGGTATGCTCTTTTGGTCTTGCTGTTTCCTTTCTCCAGCAACTCCTAGGGTTGCTGGATTAAATTCTTTCACACATTAAAGTCCTTCTAACAGGATCTAGCACCCAACATGTGGCAGGTCCCACTAAAGGTCAGTTGGCGATGATGGTGTTTACTGATTTGGCCAGAACTAAACCTCCAGCCTCTCTTTGTGAGTAATTGCTCTTGCTTATCAGAGTTCTAAAGCACATCACACGAGGAGTTTTTCCATTTCATTTTAGTAGAGATGACAGGATTTCTCAAAAACACAGAAGCCTTTAAAGGCCTTTGTCAAGATATTTACTGCCTTGCTCCATGTTAAGTACTTCTTACGAAAGAAAACTTTGTAGGAGGGAAATTAAAAAAAAATACTTTCATATGGACAGGACTATAAATGGGATTATTTTTCTTGGGGGAAAACTTTATAAATGGAAACCTCTTAATATAGTCAAAGATTGAAATGAAATACCTTTTCTCTTAGAAAAATGTCATGCCATGGTCTTCATTATTTGTTATATTTCTAAAGTGCTTTTCTTCCCAGGAAGCTCATTACAAACTGTCTCCAGACCGGATTACATTCAGCTCCTTTGCCAGGGAAACCACCCTTGAAGGCCCAACAGAAAGAGATCAGAGAATCTGTGAGCCAGGCCTGGAGCTGTTTTGCATGGCTATCACATTGTTCATCATTAAAGATTCAAATTCTTTCATCCCCTTAGTCAGAATATTCTCAGTTTTGAGCTTGACTCAAAGTAGAGTAGATAAAATGTAGATTTCTTAGAAAGTGGTCTTCTAATGGAAATGCTGACAATCCATTAACAGCAGGAGGGCTAATGCCTGCCACTAAAAATATACTTAAAGATTACAGTAATAAAAACACATATTTTAAAGTGCCTGCTAAAAGTTCAAGGATTTTTTTTTAATGTTGCTGTTAATAATAGGCTACCCAATCCTTCTAGCATTTGACTTTGTCTCACAAATGGGTTTAATCTAAGTGAATACTGTTGTACTGTGCTGGGTTTTTTTTTTTCCCTGCTGTTTGATTGGAAGGGGATTGGATGTCTTTTGGCAGAATTATCAGTGCCCTTAATGGAAGGTAAATAATCGGTGTATTTGTAGACATGTGGAATTTCAAGTCTGGAAAGGATCTTCATGATCAGCAAGTCATCTCTTATTCTATCTGCTAGAGGAAACTTGAGATTAAAAAAAAAAACTTGGCTAGAGTCCAGGAAAGGAAAGTCAGTACCTGGGGGGAGTTAATGATATGTTTGAGGTCTTCATATTTTCTCACCTAAGTCATTATTACAGTACTTGCCCCTTTGCCTGATCTCTCTGCCCAGGTTATGCAAGTTTCTTCTTACTGTAAATTTTTTTTATTATGGTAAAACCAATATGTTGACATATCTTGGTATCTGCAACACATTTGTTCCAAGCCTTCTCTCATATACCAAGTTACTAAAGCCCTTTGTGCAAAATGGTATAGCATTTATACAGACCCTGTACACATCTTCCTGTATAAAGCATCTCTAGATTACATCTAACACCTAAGACATGTAAATGTTATGTAAATAGCTGTTAATACTGTATTTTTTAGAGAATAATGAGAAGAAAGTCATATATGTTCAGTGCAGACACATTTTTGGTTGATGGTTGGCTGAACCTGTGGGGATGTAGCTCATGATATGAAGGGTACAGAATTATTGCAAGGTAAACTAAGACTTAAAAACACTTGCAAACCCACTGCCCAGATCCTTTTTCCATTGGCATTATACACATTCTTTTTTTTTTTGGTCAGTCGTGGGGCTTGAACTCTGGGTCTGGGCGCTGTCCCTCAGCTCTTCAGCTCAAGGCAAGCGCTCTACCACTTGAGTTACAGCGCCACTTCCGGTTTTCTGGTGGTTTATTGGAGATAGGAGTCTCACAGTCTCTCCTGCCCGGGCTGGCTTTGAACCGCGATCCTCAGATCTCAGCCTCCTGAGTAGCTAGGACTACAGGCGTGAGCCACCAGCGCCCAGCTATTATACACATTCTTGCTACAATATTGAAACCTTTCTATTCTAAAATCATTTTGATTTCACAATCACTCATGAACATTTTGTCTTTTCTTCTTCTACTGCTTCTGTTTCTGCTTCTGCTTTGTATTCTTCTTCTTCTTCTTCTTCTTCTTCTTCTTATTATTATTATTATTATTATTATTATTATTATTATTATTATTATTATTATTACTGTGGTGGGGCTTGAACACAGGGTCTGGGTGCTGTCTCTGAGCTATTTTGCTCAAGGCTAGCACTACCACTTTGAGCCAGAACTCTACTTCCAGTTTTCTGATGGTTAATTGAAGATAAGAGTCTCTCAGGGCTGGGAAGGTGGCTCAGTGGAAGAGTGCTTGCCTTGCATGCATGAGGCCCTGGGTTCGATTCCTCAGCACCACATAAGCAAAAAGAAAAAAGCCAGAAGTGGTGCTGTGGCTCAAGTGGTAGAGCGCTAGCCTTGAGCTGAAGAGTTGAGGGACAGCGCCCAGGCCCAGAGTTCAGGCCCCACGACCGGACCAAAAAAAAAAGAGTCTCTCAGACTTTCTTTCCAGGGCTGGTTTTGATCCTGAGATCTCAGCCTCCTGAGCAGCTAGGATGACAGGTATGAGCCACCAGGGCCCAATCTTTTGTCATATTATTTAATAATTTATAACAACAAATTTTCATCATCTGCTTAGTATATCACCTAAGTTGTATTAGATATCCTGACCTATTTAGGGAGTTTCATGTCTCCTGAGGAAAAAATAGCTTTTGCAACTACTACCAAATTATCCCTCAGAGAAGCGCTACTCCATTACCCCCCACCAGTAGTAACACAAGCGTGGCCTTTCCCTGGGCCCTTGATATTAGCCATTAATATGTTTAAAAATTAGCTAGGTGCTGGTGGCTCCTACCTGTAATCCTAGCTACTCAGGAGGCTGAGATCTGAGAATCATGGTTTGAAGCCAACCTGCAGCAGGAAAGTCTGTAAGACTCTTATCTCCAACTAACTACCAAAAAAGCCAGAAATGGCTCTGTGGCTCAAGTGGTAGAGTGCTAGCCGTGAGCCAAAAGAAGCTCAGGGACAGTACCCAGGCCCTGAGTTCAAGACTCAGGACCTGCACATTTACAAAAAATCTCTAATATCTGATGTTAAAATTTTTATTGTTATTATAATGGTGATGTGCAGAGGGGTTAGAGTTTCATAAGTCAGGGAATGAGTACATTTCTTTTTGGACAATATCATTCCTTCCCTCAATCTCTCTCAGTATTTTACATTTTAATCATGTGCATGTTTGATTAATAGTGATACTGAACATTTTTCATTTATAAATTGCTTTTGCCATCTACTTTTTAAAAATTAGGTTCTCACTCATTCATTCATTCATTCACTCATTCATTCAGGGAGTCTTACTAGGTAGACCAGGCTAGCTTTGAACCTGTGATTGTCACACTTCTTCCTCCTGAGTGCTAGAATTCCAGCTGGAGAGTGCTGGGATGACATGGCATCATGCCTGGTTTATTTAGTGTTTCTGTGTAGTCTCTTCCTTTTTATTTATAAGCGCTGTTTATGCACTGGGACTTGTAGTAGATAGTTAGTTATTTACATTTGTGTGGAGCTGGGATGGACCTCGTGTGCTAAGTAGGTGTTCTCCCATTGCAATAATTCCCCAGCCTCAGTGGCTAACTGTCATGAGATTTTTGCCTATTTTTTAAAAGATCTTTTCCTATTTCATGATGGTCTTTGTGTGTGTGTGTGTGTGTGTGTGTGTGTGTGTGTGTGTGTGTGTGTTCGTACATGTATGTACATGTGTGCATATGTGTGTGCATGAGTGCCTATTTATGTACATTTTTCCTGGGCAAGCACTCTACCTCTGAGTTACATCCCCAGCTCTTGTGGTGCTTCTTGAAGTACAAAAGTTATTTTTTTAATTTAAGAATAAATTTTATTTATTTTTTATTTAATTTTTTAGAATTTTTTGAATTGTTATTACACAGGTGTTAAACAGAGAGGTTAAAGTTGCATGAGTCAGGTCAAGAGTAAATTTCTTTTTGGATAATGGCACCCCAAAAGTTAAATTTTTATGGAGTTAAACAGTCATCTTTGCTGGTTCTGGTGGCTCAAGTCTGTGATCCTCTCTACTTGGGAAGCAGATATCTGGGGATCACAGTTTGAGGCTAAGCCAGACAAAAAGTTTAGCAGACTCCATCTTAACCAATGACTGGATGTTGTAGCCCATACCCATTATCCCAGCCACGGTGGAAGCACCCTGTCATTCCTAGTGATGTGGAGAAGCACAAATAGGAGGATTACAGCCCAAGCTGACCCGGACACAAAGCAAGTCCCTACCCTACTTCAAAAATAACCTATGTAAAAGGTAGCTGGTAGCTCAAGTGGTAGAGCATCTCCTAGCAAGCTCAGGGCCCTGAGTTCAATCCCCAGCCCCACAAAATAAATCTTTTTTTCCTTCCTTTTTTTGTTCACATTCAGATATATTCCTGAAGTACAGATTTGGTCGTACACCTCCCTTGATTAAAACCTTCCTGGGCTCTTGGGGAAGCAATTCCGCCTCTTCCTATACTCCAGATCCAGGCTACTGCCACCCCATCCGCTCTTGGTAGTCTAGTCTAGGCAAGAAACTTGTACTTAGTACTGTCTTAAGCTGGTCCTCCATCCACTAGTCCCCATGGTGCTACATTTATCTCTAACCTCTCTTCCTTTGCATTATTAAAAAATTAGACAGTGAATTCTATTGCTTTTATCCTCAAAATATAGCCAGATTGTAGGATTCCATTTTGATGACATTGTAGATAGGGCAGAAGCAGAGGGCCAGAAAGCAGATCTGTTGTAAGAGACTGGGTAAGGGGGGTGACTTCAAAGGTCAATAAAGAAATATGGGAGCTGATGGAACTCTCTTATGTCCTGAGTATGGTGGTGGTCTTGCAATAAGATGCATTTTTCAGAACTCAAAGAACTGTCCCTGAAAATGAATGAGTTTATTAGACCTTAATAAGAACTAGGAGAATCTAGATTTCTTTGGTAGATCATAGCGCTTGAACTCAAGTCCTGGGCACTGTCCCTGAGGTGTTTTTTGTTTTTGTTTTTGTTTTTGCTCAAGGCTAGTGCTCGAACACTTGGAGCCACAGTGCCACTTCCAGTTTCCTAGAGGTTAATTGGAAATTCTCAGGGACTTAACTGCCCAGGCTGGCTTTGAACTGCAATCCTCAGATCTCAGCCTCCTGAGTAGCTAGAATTACAAGCGTGAGCCGGGCTTCTAACATTTTTTGGTTTTCTGTTTCTTCCAATATCACCACAGCTATCCTGAGCTAGGAGCCACCACACTAGAGAATCCCTATCGTGATGGTACCTTCAATGGTCTCTGTTCAGAGAGGTCGATGGAAAACAGAAAGCAAATTGGGTTACTGCTTTGCTCAGAGCTCTCCAGCTGCTTCTCTTCTCTTGAGAGAAGCCCTGTGTGAAAGAGCCTCCTGTTATTTCTCTGGCATGATCTCCCCCAATGCTTCCCATTCTCCCCTTTCCCTACTTCTCATCACAATATCCTCCCTCCTCCCCTTCACCATACCAGTGTGGTTCCGTTCAGATTAACAACACAAAGTTACCACAATTGCTGCCAAGATTCTCAGTGGCACAGCCCTCTACCCCTTCTCTGGTAATCCCAACCTAACTCTTCCTTTGCTCCACTCCCCACCCAGCAGACCCTAGTCCAGCCTGCTTGCTCTTCCCGGCACATCTCTCAGTGTCTTCTTGAGATTGTCTTCCTGGAAAGTGCTTCTCCATGCTTCTCACTCATGGACTCCCTCCCTCATCTGTTCCAGGTCTTTGCTCAAATAAGTATTTTCAAAGTGAGGTCTTCCTGAGTGTCCCATTCCTACCTCTATCCCTAATTGCGATCTTCTCTCATTTTGTTTTGCTCACAGTTCCATACCTTGTTTTTTGTTTATTGTGTGATTCCTCCTCACATCCATGATGATAGAAGTTAATGTTTTAGTTTATTCTACCTTCCCAGTAACTAGGACATTACAATTGTGCCCGTCAACTTAGAAATACTCAGTTAAATTGTATAGCTGGGAGACACAAGGTAAGAAGAGTCCCAAGAATCAGCAGTAATTGTAATCTTAGATACTGGCAGCCTCCCTACCCCAGAATTTCACTTCATTCTTTTCCCACTCATAGTCTGGGGCAGCATGGAAGTCTATGTTTGTGGGTGCAGTGTTTGAGGGAGTGGCTTTCCAGCCTATCTTTCCTTTCTGTTTAGTTGCTCGCTGCCTTTGTTATGTTAACAGATGCCTTCTCTCAAATCTCTCTTTAGAAGCAGATGTTCCAAGAGAGGAGTAGCCGGATGCTCCAGGCCTTATCCCCAAAGCAGAGCCCTGTGAGCAGCCCAACAAGGAGCCGGTCTCCTTCACGTTCCCCATCCCCTACCTTCTCATGGCTCCCAATCAAAAGTTCCCCTCCTTCCTCACCCAAAGCAGCCTCAGCCTCCATCAGTAGCATGAGTGAGGGAGATGAGGATGAGAAGTAAAGGAGGGAGGCTGGCAAGCAAGAGCCACCACACAGGAAGGGGAGGAGGGAGTTCTGAGGAGGCCTGAGTGGTGTTTGAAGTAGAAGAGTCACTGGAGCTGCAGCTCAGCAGGGAGACCCTGAGCTCTGACACAGGAAGATATCAGTTGGGACCAGATCTTCCTCATTCTCCACCCAGCCCACCACGGGCTCCGCATGGAGGTTTCCAGCCAGACAACCTGCACCAACCTTCTTAGCATCATCTAGAGTCACTCCACTTTAACCTTGCTAAGGAAAGGTGTGGCACACTAGGAGCACTTGCACTCGCTGGGGTGACTTCTGCTTTGGTCTGTACACAAATCCTCATCAAAGAAACCACTTGTGGAAATTGGCTGTTCCCTCAACCTGCTACTTCCAGCTCCCTAAGGGCCCTGCACGTTGCCTCCTACCATCCAAGCTCTGCCAGAAGAAGTTCATTTCCAATCCATGTGGCCAAGAAATTGCAAAAATCGTCAAGTTTAAAGACCAATTCTAGCCTTCTCAGTTCAGCCACCCAAACCTGAGATTGCAATGGATCAACTCCTTCTAGTTCCAGAGCTGTGGCTCAGTGACACAACTTCCTCTTGGGCTAGATACAGAAGATGATCTAAAGTGAACCTTAACTTCTCATTCAAAGGAGAATTTTTTTTTCCAAGATGAACTTTACCTAAAGCCTAACATGCTCTTGGCTGTACCTTCTTATCATTGGTGTGACTTCATTGCTTTCTAGAAATTACCTTCATTGGTGGGAACTGCAACAAGGAAAACCATTTGGTCTTTGAAAAACAACAACAACAAAAAGAGGATTTTGCTTTGCTTTGACACCAAGTGTGGCATATGACAAATGTCTGAAGCTTTTCCTTCAAGGATGCTATTATGGAATGGCTCTTTCCATTTCTGACCAATTCAGTTTCATAGACCTCGAGTAACAGTTCGATGTACCAAACATAGTATAAAAATAGGGGGTGCTACCTGCACGTATCTGTTCCACGTATGCTCCAAATATGCTACCCTAAGGTGAATACCATATGCAATATGACTATATGGTGGAGACATTTTTCTGTATACTTCTCTCCTGCTCTCCACCCTAATGTCCTGCTGAAACCCTTGATGTAAAGAACCATCTGGTTCTCTTGTGACTTGGACATTTTGTCAAAAGCTCACTCTAGATTTCTGTAGAAATATTTGTTTCCGACCAGAAAATGACTGTTGTTCTCATGGCCCTCCAATATTTTTGGGGGGTAAAGGGAGGCTCTGGACAGCTTTTCAAGGAACTGTAGACTTAGTTCTTTGAATGGCTTAGGTAGTAGTATGGGGTGTTTTGTTTGTTTCTGGCCTTAAGTTTGCTAATGGGATGAATACCCTAAGCTTCCCACAGAAACTGCCTGAAGTTCCAGTTCCCTTGGTACATACAGGGACGAGCAGGCCTTGTCAAGATTGACACTCTTGGGTAGAAGGAGATATTGCCTGGTTATCCTGCTAAAGTCAGACAGAGCTAGGGCCTGACAGAGCAGAGACCTCAACCAGCAACTTGTGGGCAGAGCCTATCTCCTCTTTAACAGAAGCATCCTATTTCAGAGGCTTTGTGAACAAGTTTTCTGGGGACGACCAGTGAAGGAAGGTAGCATGTCTTGTCTTTCCCCTTTGTGTTGAAGCCTACCTCCCTTCCAACCTGAAAATGAGTAGTATTTGTTGGAAAGCAAGATGATGGGGTGAAGCAAGCTTGGAAATCACCTTGTTCTACATTCTTTCTGCAGAACTCTGTAAAGTTCTCCTGCAGGACAGAGGGCTGGCAGGAACATGGCCTGTGAGAAGGGATATTCTCTCATCAAGACTCTCCAGAGAGAGGCAAAGGCTTCATTCCTCCATCTTGCTTCCTTGTCCACCGCGCATCCAGGACTGACCGTGCATGTATGCCTACCATGTCAGTTGATTGATACTTGTGATAGTGAAAGAAGAAGAAGAAGACCAGGTAGTGAAGGGGAGGTGGTAAGGAGAAAAGAAGCTCCTGATGAGAGGATATGAAGTAAAAGAAAAAAAAAATCTTCTTTAAGCCATTTTAGGACCTCATTTTATACATGAAAGT
Source organism: Dipodomys merriami (assembly GCF_024711535.1). Taxonomy (NCBI): domain Eukaryota; kingdom Metazoa; phylum Chordata; class Mammalia; order Rodentia; family Heteromyidae; genus Dipodomys; species Dipodomys merriami. The sequence continues at coordinate 105,768,909 of NW_027204492.1, forward strand.
CTCTCTTGGGAAGGTCTTTGAATGCTATGACTCCATACCCCAGTGCAGGTGGATCCATTTTTACCCAAGTCCTGCTCTGGGGCAAATAGTATGGGGTTGATGTATATGACTGACTTTAAATTTGCAAGCCTTACACACCATACTGACAGGTGCCACATCACATGACTCAGATTGTGCCACCATAGCTGCCAATTATGGGAAATGACCAGCACTGGGAATGTTCAGGGATGAGCTAATGCAACCCGTAAGTGGGTTCAAAATCTCATCCTCCTAACCTGCACCTCTCCACCTTCACAAGGCCCTAAGTCTATTGAGAAGGAATATAGGGAAGATTTTGGAATCCAACTTTTGAGTGTTCTTGGTTGCCTCTCAGTCTCTCTAAACCTTTTCCCTCCACACAGGAAGAACTGTGGCCACACTTTGTTTGTGCCACCCAGTCAACTGTCATGGCCAAGAGAGTGAGTTAAGGCTACAATAAGAATGCACACAGAGCCGGGTGCTGGTGGGGCACGCCTGTAATCCTAGCTACTCAGGAGGCTGAGATCTGAGGATCGTGGTTCAAAGCCAGCCCTGGCAGGAAAGGCCATGAGATTCTTATCTCCAATTAACCACCAGAAAACCGGAAGTGAAGCTGTGACTCAAAGTGGTAGAGTGCTAGCCTGGAGCAAAAGAGCTCAGGGACAGCACCTAGGCCTGGAGTTCAAGCCCTATGACTGACATCCCCCCTCCAAAAAGAAAAAAAACAGGAATGCATACAGTAAGTAAGAGAGAAGTAATGAGCAATGACAAAAGGCAGGGAAAGATTCTTTCTGCTCTATCAAGACTGAGGACAATAACTCAGGACGGTGAAGGGACAGTGATGGAGATGAGGAAATGTCAGTGACGCAGGGTGGGAGTTGGAGGGTAGGTACCTTCCTCTCTTTTGCCGGGGTTAACCTGGGCCCCTCCTGGAAAGTTAGCAGATACCCATGCAGTGGGTAGGTCCTTGCCTCTGGGCATGCTTCTTCTAGAACTCCCAGAGTCTCCCAAGGGGACTCTGAAACTAAATGCTGAGCCTCCCCTCCTGCAGCTCTACAACGGGCATGGCCTTGAAATGCAATGCAGTGTCTCAAGGCATGACCCCTTTGTGGTGAGCAAGCTGCTGTGTGCCAGGACCTTCAAAAGGCAAAGGCAAGCCAACCCCCATGAAGAGCAAGACATGGATGAAGCCTGGCTTCTGGCCTGCTCTGGATGGAAGAGACACAGTTGTAGGATGCCTTGCTCGATGCACACTGTGTGAGCCCTTCCTTGGGGGCCAGGGTGGGGAGGGAAGGAAGAGCACAGGCTTATTTTCTCTCCATTGCCCAGGACTTCCTTTAGGAACCCAGTCATACTTAAAGGAAAGGTGAGACGGCTTCATGAGTGGCCCAGCTGAATTGAACAGAGATGTATGTACCTAGTCCTCAGGCATCCTCTCAACACTAGTCCTGATTGGTCTCCACAAGAGAGTGGCAGGGGGGCCGGGGAGGGATAGCTCATGAGGCATTTTCAACTTCTCTTTAGACTCCTCCTTAGTTTTATTTGTTCTGTCACTGCAATGTGTCTGGGGACAAAGCCATAAGAAGAGCATACACGCTTAAGACTTGTACATACAAAACAAGATGATGGTGACTTGTCTGGGTTAAAGCACGACCTTATGCCCAAGCATTTGTTCTGGTGCTGAATAATGCAAACTACTGGAATCAGCCCCTCTCCCTCTTTGCATCCCTCCCTCTCCTGCTCCCAGACAGAACACGGCATTCCCAAATCGTTTATAAATAAAGGGATGCATAACTGCACTTTTGCTTGTGTTTCTTAAGTGTGTTGTCTGTTTCTCTGTAGGATCCCTAGTTCCACGTAGAAAGGGATGGGCATTGTAGCAGCTCACCCAGCCCACTGGCTAGCTCTTGCCAGTCGTGGTTCCAGGAAGATCTGAACCTTCACTTTGTTGAATGGGGTCATGTTTTTGAGTTGCCGAGTGACCTGTATCTTGACTTAAAACATAAGTTTAGGGAGACATTCACGGTTGGCTCACACCTGCAATCCTAGCTTCTTAAGAGGCCAAGATCTGGAGGATCCTGGTTTGAAGCCAGCCTCGGCAGAAAAGTCTCTGTGACTCCATCTTCAAAATAATCAGCAAAAAAAGCAAGGCTGGGGGTGTGGCTCAAGTGGCAGAGCACCAGCTGTGAGCAAGGAAATCAAGCAATCATACAGTCCCAAGTTCAAGCCCTGGTACCAGAAAAAAGAAAATAGCTTAGGGACAGACCTACCTACAGGGGTGATCACATAGTGATTCCGGTCAGGACCCTGAATGGTAGGATTCATCACCTATTTGACTTGCAACTTTAGCCAAGCCACTTTGCTTCTCTAGCCTCGGTGTCTGCTTATGTAAAATGGGGAGATTGGAGGAAACAGGTCCTTTTTGCTTAGAAAAGTATCTGGACTTACGAAAGCAGCCTGTATTGCTTCCCAAGTTTCACCCAGCTACCATGTTGTCATTGCCTGACCAGGCCTAAAGGGCTTACTCCTCTGCTCCCCTGGGGCCTCCACAACCAGCAGCGTGAGTGATCTCATTCCCACACTTGGAGCATCCGCATAAAGGCTCTTGGGTCCCATCGACCTTTCTTGTCACTCGATGGAATGCTTCTCAGATATTCCTAGGCTTTGGGAAGTAGCGATTCCAACTGCGTTTCCATCTTTGGGAAAAAGCCACCGCACTCAGCTGGAGACAGACAGATGGAGGTAGTGGTGCTAAATCAGGATGCCAAAATGTCAACAGTGAGGGCAGAGGTTATGTTCTGAGCACTGTGCACTCCTCTACCTCCACTGAACTTAGGAACTTCCATTAACTCCAGCTGGAAAGGGTTAGTGCTTTGGAATGACTGCAGTGGTAACATTAGCCTGAGCTCTAAAATACACAAAGCAAGCCAGGGCTGTAGCCAGTAAGGGAAGAAGTTTTAAAATAGAATGCCTATTATTCATAGACTGTATGGAAGCTTTGCCACACAGATCAAACACATTTTTAGCAGGCTGTATTTAAAGCAAGAGTTATTGGTTTCCTATTGACTTCTATGATCCCTTAGATAGGTGTAGGGAAAACAGTAAGTTCTACAGTGTGATAAAACTCATATTTAAGAACCTCGAGTCTCGATCCCAAGAGAATTAACCTTTGTTAATAAAGAATTCCTGAGGAAAAAAGGTAAACTATTAAAATTTTATACACATACACACACACACACATCTGTGTTGGAGTCCTCATTGGCTATTAGATTTTAATGTATACGAGATTTCTTCGTGTATTCAGTAGGATCTGCTAAGTAAGATGCTTTTCAGACAGAGTGTGACATTTCATACACATCAAACTACACCCAGTGATCCAATTCTTTAAGTATCAAGTACCTGGATGCTGGTTGCAGATGGATTAAGCTGTAGACAGTTGAAGCAGTCATTAAGTATCAAACTGGTAACATTTTCCTGCGGTGGCCCTAGATTCAGTTTCACATTAAAGCCTGCCATATAGTCCCATTGGAAGGGTTCAGCAAACATTTGGGTGGCAGGGTAGGTACTGAGGACATGAAATGTAACCTCTGTCCTTGCCCTTAACTGACCTAACTGTATAATTCTGGCCATTGAAATTTCTGATTCTACCAAATAGAAATTTTTGTTTACTTAAAAAAAAATTAGCTGGGTGCCGGTGGTTCACCTGTAATCCTAGCTACTTGGGAGGCTGAGATCTGAGGATCGCAGTTCAAAGCCAGCCCGGTGAAGGAAACTGTGAGACTTTTATATATATATATATATATATATATATATATATATATATATATATACGGTATCTTTACAATAAATATATATATATATATATATATACATATTTATTGTAAAGATACCGTACAGAGGGGTTACAGTCACATGAGCAAGGTAATGAATGAGTCCATTTCCTATCGAGCATTGTTACACCCTCTTTTATATTTCCCTACCATCCCTTTCCTCCCCACCTCCCAACTCCGCCCTCCCCTCCCCCCCCCTTCCCCCCACTGTGAGACTCTTCTTGAACTCTGGGCCTGGGCATTGTCCCTCAGCTCTTCAGCTCAAGGTAGCGCTCTACCACTTGAGCCATAGCACCACTCCCAGTTTTCTGGTGGTTTATTGGAGATAATAGTCTCATGGACTTTCCTGCCCGGGCTGGCTTTAAACTGTGATCCTCGGGTCTCAGCCTCCTGAGTAGCTAGGATTATAAGCACCACCGCCATCCAGCTCTTTCTAATTTTACTCATCTCTTTGGAGTGGAGTGCTCTCTTTCCAGTGTGCAAAGGTTTCCAACTCTTCTGTATTATAAAAGGAAACTGAAAAATTGAATTTAATCAAGATTTTCAATTTGAAACTACTCTGAATCTGCTGTGTGGATAATTTCATCTCGTATCCAAATCCATGGACAGCAGCCAGGCTGCAGGTAAACTACCAGCATCATTGTTGGTCAATCATCTTTACTTTGAGGACTTGAGCCATAGGCCTGGGGCACCTCAGGGAAGAGGTTAAACCCTCGAGTCTTCCCAGAGTGCCTGACAGCCCTCTAGTCTCTGAATAATAGGGCATTTATTTCCCCTTATAACCTATTTCCCCATTACCTCTTGTAGCCCTAGAAGAGATTTTTTTTTTTGCATGGGAAAATCCATTACAATTACTATGGTTAAGGTAACAGTAATTATTTCTAACTTTAGAAATAATTACACAATTATATGAAGCTGTTAGAAGGATCTGTCAAAAGCTTCTGCCTCCATCACTGTTATTGAAATTATTAACGTGTTTATTTTGTTTGAGAACTGGCAAATTCTGTTTGGACAGACATGCCAGTGAGATGTGTTAGCCTGGCTTAGTGTTTCACACACAGAAAGAAACAGCAGGGCTGTGGAGTTGCCTTAATCCAAACTGACAAGGCCTTTTCTCCTTTGAAAATCTTTTTCTATTACCTGTTAAACTGAGCATCAGGAAAGATGACAGGGTCCTAGGCCTGCTTTATGCCCAGGAGATGAGCTTGCTGTTGCCAGCATGCTAGCTACTGGTTTTTTTTTTTCTTTCCTTTCCTTTTCTCTTCTTTTCTTTTTTCTTTTTTTTGTGTGTGTGTGCCAGTCCTGGGGCTTGAACTCATGACCTAAATGCTGTCCCTAAGCTTTTTTGCTCAAAGCTAGCTCTCCACCACTTGAACCACAGCTCCACTCTGGGTTTTTAGTGGTTTATTGGAGATAACAGTCTCACAGACTTTCCTGCCTGGACTACCTTTGAACTGTGATCCTCAAATCTCAGCCTCCTGAATAGTTAGGATTATATGTAAGAGCCACCGGTGTCTAGCTGTTATAGTTATTTAATTTTAATTTTAATTTTATTGTAAAGGTGATGTACAGAGTGGTTAAAGTTACATGTCAGGGAATGAGTACATTTCTTTTTGAACAGTGTCACCACTCCCTCATTTTCTCTCAGTTTTTCCATTCCCAAGTCCCCTCACCATAAAGTTATATAGTTCATTTCAAACATAGTGTGTAGTATCACTGCTGAATTGGTTCACCCTTTGTCCCACTGTTTCTGTGATTCCCCTTCTCCTCCCCAAATCAGATCAACTTATATACACGACAAAGGGTACAGAAATCAAAAACAGTGACAAAGGGAATGAACCAAAGGAAAAAAATAACTGAAAACAATACAATAAAATCCTCTTGTTTCAATTTCTTGTTCATTTTGATAAGCATCATTTTATATGGTCATATGTACATAGCTATTGAGCTCTTGTGATCCTCTCCTAAGAATTTCCATTATCATTCTTAAATTCAGTTCTAAAACTTGGACTTTAGCAGTGTTTTCCAGCCCTGTCATATGTTAACAGATCCTAAGGAATTAAAAACATACTTGCTAGAACCCCTCGGTAGATTGCTCTGAGATAATGGCATGAAGCCAAATTGACACCCTCTGAACTTTAGGAATCCTTTAGCGCAGGGACCAAAGTGAATCTGATAGTAGCTGAAGGCCAAGAGGTAAATGATCAATAGCTTGTGTAGCAGTGAGGAGAACTGATGGGCTTTGTGACCACAACCAAACAAATACCCAAAAGGCAGAGTATTATGTTCAAGAAAAAGTATCATCCATAAGCAGAGGGCAGAGGATTTAATACCAACATTTGAAATGGCAGGAGCCACCAAGCACCTAATCCACTGTGCACAAAAATAGTTGTTTGATGTTCGTTGTACAAAATTAACAAATGAGGAGGAATCAAGATGGCAGAATCGTAACAAAGATGAACCCCGAACACCTTCTAATCAAACAGGGAAACAGGGCCTTTAGCATGGAACTCCACTTCAAGAGACTGCACCAAACAAACTAGAAATAATCCGGGTGTGGCACCAACCAAGAAGATTCAAACAAGCGTCTTCAAGAGGGGAAACAAACACAGAGAAACCAGCACAGGCAAGCAGTGCAGCTGCGCTGCAGACTACAAGCTTCAGCTAGAGAGCCATCTTGTCTTCTTTTTCTTTTCTTCCCTCCCTTCCCCCCCAAATGCCTTTTTCCCCTCACGACCCTCTGGTGACAGCCTCACGAAGCAGACAGAACCACATACCTGGGATGCAGAAGCTGAATCTCGAAACTGGGTAAGGCAGCCACGGCAGCACACCACGAACGCCATTTGCAGAGGCAAAGCCACTGCACAAGGAAACTACAAAAGTTCTGCACGGCCTCTAATGTTCCCTGGACGCCGTGGCGGTGGAGGGGGGGTCCTAACCGCACAACAGTCTTGGCGAATCCCTTAATGCTGGAACAGGTGCAGCAGGGCCTTTAACAATGGCGCAGGCGTGGCAGGGCCTCTAGCCCCAGAACGGGACCTCTAACACCTGTGAGTGAACACAGGTGGGCCTCAAAAAGCCAGTGAGTGCATGCATCCCCACGCTGCCAATGCCGCCTCTGGGGGCTGCACCCAGCCTAGCCCGCATGCGCATCCAAGAGAGGGACACCACCAGCCACCCCCTAGGACAGAGAGTCTGCGCGCAACCAGGCCCCAAAGTTTGCTGTTGCCTTTGCAGACCCCGTGCCCACCTGGCAGAGGTATACACAACTCCTAGTAGCCAGGATCCAAAAAGAAATACTTCTACACACATCGTTGTGAGAGACTTTGGACTTAAAAAACAAGGAATCGGGAGCCGGGGGCTCACGCCTGTAATCCCAGCTACTCAGGAGGCTGAGCCAGCCCGGGCAGGAAGGTCTGTGAGACTTTTTTTTTTTTTTTTTTTGGTCGGTCGCGGGGCTTGAACTCTGGGCCTGGCGTGAGACTCTTATCTCCAATAAACCACCAGAAAATCGGAAGTGGTGCTGTGGCTCAAGTGGTAGAGCGCTGGCCTTGAGCTGAAGAGCGCAGGGATAGGGCCCAGAGTTCAAGCCCCGTGACCACCACCACCACCAACAAAAACAACCTAGGAATCAACTTTAAATGCAGCAAAATTTAAGAGGGAACTTTATTACAATGGAAGGGCAATTAGAATTACTGCATATCTCTCAACATGAACTCTGATTGCAAGGAGAGTCGGGAGTGGTTTAATTCAACCTCTGAATGACAATTGCCAACCTAAACTGGGTGGAGAATCCATAATCTTTCACACAAACAGAAACTAAAGGAATTCATGACCACTAAGCCAGCACTGAAAAAGCCACTAAGCTTCAGGAAGCATACTGTCTGAAGAAGAAAATCAAAATCAAGGAAACACAGCATTGAATAAAAATTAATGGAATTCTAGTTTAGCAAACACAACAATAAGAAAGAAGAAAGCCACAGGAAAACAAGATGGCAGGGCTGGGAAGTTAGCTCAGTGGTAGAGCGCTTGCCTTGCATGCCTGGGGCCCTGGGTTCGATTCCTCAGCACCACATAAGCAAAAAGAGAAAAGCCGGAAGTGGTGCTGTGGCTCAAGTGGTAGAGCACTAGCCTTGAGCTGAAGAGCTGAGGGACAGCACCCAGGCCCAGAGTTCAGGCCCCACGACCGGACCCAAAAAACAAAACAACAAAAAAAACAACATGGCAGGAAATACGACAGTTCTCCATAATAGCATTAAACATCACCAGGCTCAACTCTGCAACCAAAAGACAGAGTGGAAGATTGGATCAAAAAACCAAATCTAATCATTTGTTGTCTCCCAAACATCTCACAGTCAAAGATAAACACAAATTTTGAGAGAAGGGATGGAAAAAGATCTTTCATGAAAAATGCATCTTGCAAGGAGGCTGGAGTATCCATATCTGATAAAAATAGACGTCTCATTTAAATCAGTACGAAGAGGCAAGGAATGTCATTCCATATTAATATAGGGAATGTTCCATGAAGTGGAAATCACAGTACTTAATATTTATAGCAAACAATGAGCACCAAAATATATTAAACAAGCACTCTTAGACTTACAGAACATGAGAGACCCCAACACAATAATAATGGGAGACTTTAACACTCCACTCTCACGAAAGGAAAGGTCAACCAAACAAACGATCAGCAAAGAAGCCTCTGAAATTATGCCATAACCCAAATGGACTTAAAAGATATCTACAGAGTATATCACCCAGCAACCATATAATTCACATTCTTCTGGTCCCCGGCCATTCTGGAAATGCAATGACCATATAAGATGATGCTAAGCAAAATGAACCCCAAGATAGGGACACAAGAGATTTTATCTTTCTTGCTGTTGTTTTTAATGTACTTATAATGTACTGTGTGATTTTTTTTTTTTCTTTCATATGTTCTTCCCCCACGGTATAACCCCTGTTTTCACTGTGTTTGATTCCGGTGTCCTGCATCTTGTATATACATTGTTCTAATTTGGGGAAGGGAAGGGAAATAATAAAATGCTGAAACAAGGATACAGGCTGACCCATTGTAACAATGAGATGTACAAGACACTATGTTGAAAAATGAACTTTACAGCTTGGGGTGGGGAGGGAGGAATTGGGGTGGGGTGGGGAGAGAAGGGATGGTAGGGGAAAACAAAGGAGGGGGTAACAATGCTCGATAGGAAATGTACTCATTACCTTACTCATGTAACTGTAACCCCTTTGTATAGTATCTTTACTATATATATATATATATATATATATATATATATATATATATATATATATATATATATGCAACTTTTAGATTCCATCTCATACCAATTAGATTGTCCAACATCAAGAAATCAAGCAACAACAAATGCTGTTGGAGAAGTGCACTGTTCGTAGGAATGTAAAGTAGTTCAACCACTCTGGAGCAGCCTAGAGGTTCCTCAAAAAACTAAGCATAGGGTGGGAGAGAAGGGATGGTAGGGGGAAAACAAAAGAGGAGACAACAATGCTCAATAGGAAATGTACTCATTACCTTACTTGTGTAACTGTAACCCCTCTCTACAGCATTTTTACAATAAAAAACGTACAAAAAACTAAGCATAGATCTTCCCTGCAAGCAGATCAGTAATACCAACTCCTGGGCATCTTCTCAGAACATCAAAAGTCAGGATACCAGCCAAGTGCCGGTGGCTCACACCTGTAATCCTAGCTACTTAGGAGGCTGAAATCCGAGGTTCAAGGTTCAAAGCCAGCCTGGGCAGGAAAGTCTGTGAGAATCATATCTCCAATTAACCACCAGAAAACTGGAAGTGGTGCTGGGGCTCAAGGTGGTAGAGCACTAGCCTTGAGTATAAAGAGCTCAGGGACAGTGCCAAGGCCCCGAGTTCAAGCATCATAACTGACCAAAACAAAAAAAAAAATAAAAAAAAAAATAAAAACAAAAACACCCAGCCAGGATACCATAGATACTTCATTGCTGCACTATTCCCAATAGCCAAGTGATGGAAACGGCACCGATGCCCTACAATAGAGTGGATCCAAAAAAATCTGGTACTTATATACAATGGAATTCTATACAGCCATTAAAAAGAATATTATGTCATTTGCAAGGAAATGGATGGACCTAGAACAAATCATGTCAAGTGAGATACACCAAGTTTAGAGAGACAAATCGCACATGTTTTCTCTTATATGCAGAAGCTCGATCTAAAATACATGATGAATTCTGTATAAATTATACAGGACTCTAGGTATTCACACACAGTGAGACCAAATGAGGACACTCGTACAGGAGGAATGCAAAGGTGCAATGCTTACGGGCATCTGATCATATACAATAATAGTTATCCAAATGAACTCCAGGAAATGGGAAATGGAGTTTTTTCCTTTCAGTTTTGTTTTGTTTGTTCATTTATCTGTGTGGTGGGGAAGGAGGACACAGAAATGGAGGGATAAGGGGTGAACAAATGCAGCAGCGCTACTTATTAGGCACTGTTGAAAATGAACTCTACAACTTGTGGGCAGGGACAGGAAGAAAAATCTGGGAGAGAGAGAAGGAAGGGGTGACATTAGATATTCATGGACTGGGAATGTGACTTAGTGGTAGAGTGCTTGCCTAGCATGCATGAAGCCCTGGGTTCCATTCCTCAGTACCACATACACAGAAAAAGCTGGAAGTAGGACTGTGGCTCAAGTGGTAGAGTACTCGCCTTGAGCAAAAGAAGCTCAGGAACAGTGCCCAAGCCCCAAGTGGGAACCTGACTGGCAAAAAAGAAAAAGAAATGTACTCATTACCTGACTGGTAAAATCCTGCTGTACATCACCGTTGTAATACCAATGAAATGTATTTACTACTAATAAAATAAAAATAATAAAATTAAAAAGTGAGTAGCCAGGCACCAGTGGCTCAATGCTTGTAATCCTAGTTCCATGGGAAGCTGCGATTAGGAAGATTGTGGTTTGAAGCCAGCCTAGACAGAAAAATTCATGAGACCCCTTCTCAACTAATAACTGGACATAGTGGTATATACTGGTCATCCTAAAGTATGTGGGAAGCTGGGATTGGGAGGCTGGGGGATTCCAGGCCAATCCAGGCAGAAAAGTCCATGAGACTCTATCTCAATGGAAAGATGGTATGGTTGTGTACATCTGTCATCCCAGCTAGGACAGAAAGTCTAACACAGGTGGATCATGGTACAGGTGTAAATCCAGGTAGGAAAGTGAGACCCTATTTCAAAAATAATCATCACATGAAAGGTCTGGAGATGTAGCTCAGCAGTAGAGTACCTGCATGGTAGGCATGAGGGCATGCGTTTAAACCTCAGGACTTTCAAACAACAACAACAAAATCTGACAGATGAAAAGCTAGAGACAACTGCTTGTTGCTAAACATAGGTGGCTATTTATTTTGAAAATAAAAGGTTGATCTACTTCTGGTCACGATTTAACTGTTCAGTTGGTTAGTGGTAACCATGACAGACAGCACAGACACAGATCATTTCTTCTTATTTTTGCCAGTCCTGGGGCTTGAACTCATGGCCTGGGTCTGTCCCTGAGCTTCTTTTGCTCAAGGCTAGCACTCTACCATTTGAGCCACAGTGCCACTTCCAGCTTTTTCTGTGTATGTGGTACTGGGGAATTGAACCCAGGGCTTCATGCATGCTAGGCAAGCATTCTACCATTAAGCCACCTTCCCAGCCCAACATAGGTCATTTCATCAACTCAGAGTTCTAGTAGTGAATGGCTACAGAAACCCTTCCCAGAGGGCAATCCCTTCATCATGATGCCTTATGATTTATTCATGTGATCAAAGTGTAAATCTATGTGTTATTATGACACTAACATCTGAAACTATTATCAGCAGATAATCACTTAGACGCATGCATTATTAAGTCATTTGGGAAGGATTCGTGAAGGACAAATAAAAACATACATGCTATTGTGCAATCCTCTGGGGCAGCTTCATGGAACTTGTGGCAATTGAGTTGGAGCGTCTCTGGGAGTTTAAACTGGTGGTACTTGCCCTCTAGATGTCAACGGGGGACAGGAACACTGGCTGAGAGAAGGCCATTCATATGAAACATACAGATGTTGTAAAATTCTGACTATAGTCAGTTTCCTAAGTCAGTGGAAAGGATCTCTATCTAGTATAGGCCATGTCATGGTGAAGCTGATTGTACTTTTTGTTGTTGTTGTTGGTCGTGGGGCTTGAACTCTGGGCCTGGGCGCTGTCCCTCAGCTCTTCAACTCAAGGCGAGCATTCTATCACTTGGGCCACAGCACCACTTCTGGTTTTCTGGTGGTTAATTGGAGATAAGAGTCTCATGGACTTTCCTGCCCAGGCTGGCTTTGAACCATGATCCTCAGATTTCAGCCTCCTAAGTAGCTAGGATTACAGGCATGAGCCACTTGACGCTGGACTGATTGTACATTTTACCAGCTCATAGTTTTCCTGTTGAATGGGTCTTAGAAAGCCAACTTGTCATGATTTGTAGAATGAGGGGCCTGGGAGGAGGGGGCTGGATGCTACCTGGAGCTGGAGGGCAGTATGAAAGTGCACCTTTGCCCTCAGGACTCCATGCTGCCATCTGGAGGCATTTGTTCCAAAAGTCTCTCTGAGTGAAAGCTTATCTGCATTATTTAGACTGGGGTTTAGAATGTGCTACTCCCTCAAGCTGTTACTGTCTGTAGGGAGCTGTGGACATCAGATACCTACCTGCCTTTACGTATCTGTTTAGCAAAAATGAAGTCACTAACTTTGTGTTTTTTGGACAAAATATTTAACAACATGAATTGATTTATCAACGGTTTCCATGTATTTGTTTCTTTATTTGTTTACTTACTATCCTTCCCAGTCCTGGGGCTTGAACTCAGATCCTGGGCACTGTCCGTGAGTTTCTTTTGCTCAAGGCTAGTGTTTTCTACTTGAGCCACAGTGCCACTTCCGGCTTTTTCTGAGTGGTTTATTGGAGCTAAGTCTCACGGCCTTTCCTGTCCAGGCTGTTTTCAAACCACAACACTCAAGAGCTCAGCCTCCTGAGTAGCTAGGATTACAGGTATGAGCCAATGGTGCCCGGCTATACATTTTTGAGACAAGGTCTTGCTAGGTAGCCCAGGTTGGCCTTGAACTCAGGATCCTCCTGCCTCAGCCTCCACCTGCTGAGATGACAGGAATATACTACCACATTCAGCTATATTTCAGGTCTTTAAAGAGTGTCATACAATTTCAACCATGGAAAATGCCTTGGAATCCATGTAGTCTACTCTTAATTTTATAGTTGAGGAAACTAAGGAGCAATTAATTACAGTTTGGTCCTAGAATAATCATGATGTCCTGATATTAACAAATAATCATTCAGTTTTTGTCTCAAAGTTTCAAGTACTTGTGTGTGTGTGTATAATTTTTTTTTGTGGTACTGGAGTTTCATCTCAAGGCTTTGGACTTTGTGATTGCTTTGCAGGTGCTCTGCCACTTGAGCAATAACTCCATCTCTACTTTTTGCTGTTTATTGGAGATGGGAGTCTCACAGACCTTTCTGCCTAGACTGGCTTTCAATCATGAGCGTCTAGATCTCAGCCTCCTGAGTGGCTAGGATTACAGGCATGAGCCACTAATGCCTGACTACTATGTGGTTTTTAATGTTAAATTTAACAAAGATGCGCCCCCTTCACTACTAAATGTTCCGTAAAAAATGACACTTTGTTAAGTAACACAAAGACTGCATCTTTTTGATTATTTGGGATGTATTTCATTGCATCTAAAATGGCTTTGGAGGTACTGGTGTTGCTGAGCTTCCAAAGAGATATCATAGGTTCAACAGTCCTGTATTTGAAAAATTCAAGTGGCAGGTCCCAAACATACAATGAATTTCTCTGGGGCACTTGCTAAAATATTCTCATGTCTCAATCCCAGAAATCTGACTCTACATTTAACCAGCATTTCAAGTAATTCTAGTGTAGGTGATCTATGACCGGGTCATCTCTTTGTCCAGGACAGTCTTAATTTACATGTTTGTAAAGCATACAAAAGAAGTCTTTTTCTATGATTTGTATATAGCATAATTATTGTTCTTTTTCACTATAGAAAATGTCCTGGTCAGACAATATAGTACATTGTCTTCTTTCCTCTAACCATGGACTATAGTTTGATAAATACAATGAGTGTACTATAACACAGCTCCCGAGTTTTGCTCTTATTTGTTCCCTCTGAGTTGAGTTCAACGTTCCCTGCTACATGGAATCCAAAAAGGTAATTTTTCCTAAGAATTTAGGAATCCCTGGGCATTCCCAGCAACTTGCAAATGTACCTGCTGCTGCTGCTCCTAAGTGTCATTTCCAAAAACTGACAGAAGACGAAGTGTGTAGGTGACAGTGATGAGAATTCAGACACCACCACTCTGAAACTCTGTGAATGACAAGTACCATTTTATTATTCCGGTTAGTGGGGTACAGAATTGTCCGTATGCCGCAGGACTAGGAGGGCTATGATGGAGATAACAGGTGGCCCTCAACGGATGGGGAATATTATCTGAGCCACACTTGTCTCTGGTTCGGTTTCTCCAATAATCACAAGACATTTTTCTCCATGGAATGTGGAGCCACAAATGTCCTCATCCATAGCCGTTCTTCATTCATGACAATGTGTATCAGCCAGGCCACAGACCAGCATAGAACTTGGGGGTCACAGGAGCTGGGCTTTATTCTATAAATCACAAGGTGGCTTGGGACCACTGAACAGGTGTGTACATTTCCCATTGTAACTAAGCTGACAGAAGCACAAAGTGAACCAGGTTGAATTTGCATTTGTGGATACAAATACTGTAATGAATATTTATTTCATGTGCAAGTTAGTGTTTCTAGTCATCAAATCAGCAATTGTTCCCAGTTAAGGCAACTCTTTTCTAAGTCAAAGAGCTATGGAGAAAACAGAGCAAAGGAAGGACCTTTTCACTTCATTGCGACGTTTTAGATATGCTCACAAAGGTTTATTTTTATTCCACAGTCATTTTTTTTTACAAAAAATACAATCAAAGCATTTCTTTGGCATTCACAGGTTGTGTTCTAAACCTGGGAATGATTTCAATTTTTAATACTTGCATACTTTTGTGTGTAGGGGGGGGTGAACTTAAGAGATGGTGTGTATAAACTCCAGGCGTTAATTACAGCCTCAAGTGATTTTAACCACCACCAACTATGCAGAGATCAGAGTTCACCATAACGCTAAAGCAGTATGTCCTAGTGTTCTAATGTGTATTCTATTGTCTAGGATGGACTCAATCCTGACTCCAACTTCTCACAGAGCATAGCACTCAATTCTAATGCAGTGTAGCATGAGAGTGACACGTGATTGTCAAAAGAACAGAATGGAAATGAACGAGGCATCAAAATTCTTTCTGCAACATTCAATGCAGTCCATTACCTTCTTTTTCTTTTTGTGGTCTTGGGGATGGAACCCAGGGCCTCGTACATGCAAGTCAAGTGCCCTGTCACTGAGCTACATCTCCAGCAAATCATTGTGCTTTGTAATTTCTAGGTAAACCTTGCTTTGGCTGTCCACTCAAGAGTCAAGATACATTTAAGTTTATAGTCTTAAAATTTTTGCCGGGCACTGGTGGCTCACGCCAGTAATCCTAGCTACTCAGGAGGCTGAGATCTGAGGATCGTGGTTCAAAGCCAGCCCAGGCAGTAAAGTCTGTGAGACTCTGATCTCCAATTAACTACCAGAAAACCAGAAGTGGCGCTGTGGCTCAAGTGGTAGTGCGCTAGCCTTGAGCTGAAGAGCTCAGGGACAGTGCCCAGGCCCAGAGTTCAAGCCCCACAACTGACAAAGAAAAAATTGTAAGTATATGCACAATGTATTGATTAAATGGACTCTAGCAGGAAATTTTCAAGGTGAAAAGCAAGAGACCCAGGGACTTTCTGTGATGTTTTTCCCAGGAAAAACTACCCAGGCATCCAGGGGTAGAGTGAGCAGCTACAGGACCATTTCATGTCCCTTCTATTTCACTCTCTATGCTGGACACAAGAGCTGAGGGGAAATTCTCCTCCCTCCCCTGAGATTTAGCCTGCTCCCTCAGTGGCAGGCAGCCTTGAGTCTTTTCAGATCCCTATGGTTATAAACTTTAGCTATGCATATTCTACAAGATTCTCATTGAGCATGTGATAGTAACCTCAGCCTTTTTTTTTTTTTTTTTTAAGATGAAGGCATCAGCCAGTTCTTACTGGAATACGTAGTGCCTTTTAAATCCAGATTGATGCTTCTCACTTCTAACAATTCAACAAAAAAAAGAAAATGGTATTTATGAGAAATATGATTTAAACAATATAACACTTCCTTTCTGACTTTGCAAACACCTTTTGTGATGTGCCATTCAGTGCAGTTAAGTGGTGAATACCACCGATTTCCAATCAGATTTAACTTTTGAAATTTCCTTGCCAATGCCTAGTGTACATGAACAGCCAAAGCAGAGTGAGTGTTAAATGGTAAAGATTCGTTTTGCTTTCTCAAAAAGAATCTGAAGGCAAGAATATTTTGAACATGAAGTAGTGCTGTTATTAATATGCACTCCATTGGAAGTTTGCCATTTTCAATCAAGTTGGAAGGCGAAGATGAGTTGGAAAGCAGTTAAACCAGTCTTACATGATGGAGTTACACATTACTTTGTTAATTGAAGGGAAAAACATCTTTGAATACATATATGGTCTTTAACATTTGTGCAAAAGTCATCTAGAGTATTTAGTGAGCCATTTTAGGTTAAGAGGAGTGAGAATTACTTAATGGAATGTTCTTTTAAGTGAAAATTTATTATCCTAAAAGGAGACAATTCCAGTGGAAAACAACGTCCTCATGGAAAAAAAAAAAAAGGATAGGAAAAAACAAATGACCAAACAGAATGAAACTTCAAGAGTTTTCTCTCTATGAAAACTTCAGAGAAGTACCATAAGAGACCCAGATATGCCTTTCTACAAAGGAAATTTGGGTGTCATTTGTCATAAAAGGGCAAGAGTGGGTTTTTTGGTAATCTCATGTTCCTGAGATGACAGCATTTTTTGTTCAAATTCTAGCTTGAAGCTTAGTCAAGAACTACCAAGCTGAATATAATACAATACAATTCTATAGATTTTCATGGAACTCTTATGAAAGGGTGGTTATTCCCTGAGTCAGGAAAGGGTAGTGAAGGGTAGTGAAAACGCAAGTCTTTGGGTATAAAAAATATACATACAAAATCAACAGGATCTCAATCTTTACTCCTCTCCTTAAAGAAGCTACTAAAATAAAAAAAGATTTATCATTATAGTCTAAATTGTTTTCTTTCTTAATTTTTTTCTTTTAAATGAACATTTATTACATCTCTTGAAAACCCTCTTTTGTATAGAAATAAAATACAACTCATAATTAACACAAACCTGGTAGAATCCTAAAAGAACTAGTTAGAATGCAACTATAAGTCTTCATTTCTTGGAAACTAAAATAGGAAAAGTTGAGCAAACTTAATAGAATCCTGGAATGATTAGAACTTTTAAAGAATGCAAGTATAATTCTGTACTTTTGGAAAACAGAATGTGAAAAACAAATCCAAAATACCTCTCTATGTAAATTAAAGTTCCATCCATGGTATTCAAAATTAAAATAATTTACATAATCTACTATACTTTGTGTTTTTTTAGTAATTAACCTTCCTGAAGCTGATTTTGTTCTCCTTAGTGTTTGCTTAACTAAAGTGCTTAATAAAATTTCTACAGAATATATTACCCTCTCCATAGATGAATATTATTTTGAACTACAATCTGACAAAAATCTAACTACATTTAATTATGCTTGATTAATCCAAATGTCACTGTGAGATTTATAGACCAGAAGAAATATTTTTTTCAGGTTAAGTTCATACTCTTTTCACTGTAAGCTTCCTGGATCTAATGTTACTATTTCAATTCTTCAGTATGTATGCTAAAAAAAAAAGAGGCTCACAAAAAAGATCCCCACCAGTACACACTTGACCATGGGATTAACCAACAAGCCAATGCTTCTTAGCATTTTCAAGAGACTTTCAGACAGATCTCCATCAAAGGTCGTATGCCTACAGTGTCCCCCACTCTGCAGTGGAAAGGATGTTGAGACCTGAGGTCAGTTCTCCACCTTGGGCAGTAAACAGCAATGTGCATGCAAAATGTCTTCTGGTTTTAGTAAAACACCTAATATATGTTCATGTGAGATAAAGTGGGGGGGGGGGGCTTTCTTTTAATGCTGGCCCAAAACTGTATCAGATGTTGTTTGGAGACTTTTAGTAATAATGCCCCAAGGTGCTTTTCTTCATATGCAAATAAGCCCACTCAAAGGGTGACAAATTGGCCCCACCAGTGGGAATAATTAAACACATCATTTCCTCTTCTCCAATTAGTTCAGCCTCTCACTATTGGGTCACTTGGTTCCACCCCCAGGGGCAACAGAACAGGCGGATGGGGAGAACTTCAAGTCCTCGCTCCAGCTCTGATGTTCCCTCTGTGGGCAAGTGGGATTGTCATATGCAAGGAAGGGTTTTGTGTTACACATAGGAAGTGATAGCATTAATCCAACCATGGAAAATATGGGGAAATTGTCACCCCTTCATCTGCTCCCTGTTTCCAAGGGCAGCAAGGCAAGGACTCAGCTCTCTCTGTCTGCCTGGAGCTGCAGTGTGTGGACCATGACAGGCTCTGGATCCATAGATACAATGGAGAACACAACTGGAGACTCATTCACACTTTGCCTGGGATGAACACATCTGTCTATGATGAACCCAACAGTAAGAAAGGAGGTTTGATGCAGTGCTCTGGTACATTGTTTTCTCCATAGTACTCACCTCCCAACTGAACTATAAAATCACCTTCTTTTGTTTCTCTGCTTTGATCACTGCCACATGCCCAGTACTTAGTCCTTTCTAGCATGTTGAAGACATGGATATGATTCAAATAGAAGACAGCTTCATTTTCATTTACATGACTTCTCTGTTGTCACCATCATTTGTGGCCAATACTCCAAATCTCATACCAGAATAGTGCTAGGGCTGACTCTGAGCTTAGTTAAGAGGATGCCCTGCCTTACGTGAACTTGGATTGAACAAAGCTGTCCCTTGTCCTACTTGAGTATTGGCTTGAGCTCTGAAGGTGACGAAAGTTTGCTACTGGTTGTCTATAGGATCATGCTAGGCATTGAGGCTCAATCCTACCAACAAACCAAATAAAACCGTCACCTCATAATCTACCTGCAAACACGCTCCTGAAACATTAACCTATATCCTTCAGACTTGCAGACCTTTTAAATATATATTCATAAATAACAAAAAATCACAATGAAGACTTAACACCTTAGAAAGGGTCTCACGTCATAGAACAGGCTGCCCTTAAACTCAACTTTTCTGCCTTAGCCTCTCATGTGCTGGGATTATAGGTGTATACCACCATGCCTAGCACACTGTAGTTTGTTTCCCGCCTGCCTGCCTGCCTGCCTGCCTTCCTCCCTCCCTTCCTTCCTTCCCTTCCTCCCTTCCCTCCCTCCCTCCCTCCTTCCTTCCTTGTTTCCTTCCTTTCTGTGGTGTCAGTACCAGGGCCTCATGCTTGCTAGTTTTTTTTTTTTTTTTTTTTTTTTTTTACAGCTGGCACTCAACAGCTTGACCCATCTAGTCTGGGATTTTGCTGGCTAATTGGAGATAGAGTCTTGTGGAATTTTCTGCTCAGGCAGGCTGTAGAAATGATTTTCTGATCTTAGCCTCCTGAGCAGCTAGGATTACAATAATGAGACACGGGTACCCAACTTAGCACATTTCTTTCCTTCTTTTCTTTTCTTTTTTTTTTTTTGCCAGTCCTGGGGATTCAATTCTGGGCCTAGGCACTGTCCCTGGGCTCTTTTTTTGCCCAAGTTTAGCACTCTACCATGAGAGTCACAGCACCACTTCTGGGTTTTTCTGTGATTAATTGGAAATAAAGAGTCTTAAGGCCTTTCCTACAGGGACTGGCTTCAAACTGTGATGCTCAGATCTCACCCTCCAGAGTAGCTAGGATTACAGGCGTGAGCCACCAGCACCCAGCTTACTTTTCTCTTTCTTAATGAACCACATTTTACAAGAGTTCGTTGAAAAGACAGATAAGGAAAGTTGTTACAGCAAAGCTCTCACGAGGGTTAACTACCTCAGTGAGACTCCTTGGCAACACTCTGTTAATAAAAAGAGCTTATACTTCTCTTGATAACTCTGGTTACGTGCTTGTTTGAAATATTCTGTTATGTTTAATTAACTAATTAATCATTGTAATTGTCAGTGGCTGATAACTTCTTCATTTCATTAAAATGTCATCTGTTCCCTATGTTTAAACCAGAAGGTAGTGATATTTCTAATCAATGGAACAGGAACCTGAGTTAAAAGTTATCTTTCCACCCAGAACAGTAAACACAAATCCCCTATTAAGCTGTTAATGGTGCTTTCCTGCTGGCAATATTGGTTCCTTCTGTCTACTAACATATAGATTATGAAGGACATTATCTTCAAAGTCAATGTTTAAGCACCTGGACCACTGGGAAAGATGGCAGAATAAATGTGTGTTTGTTTAAGTGCTCCTGTCCTCAGACACACACATTCAAAAGTTGAGCAAGGAGTTATCTATAATGAAATAGATATATAAAAGCCACAATCTCATACCTTGGACTCCAAGGGCATGTCTAACAGATAAAGCAAAAGGCATAAATACATTCTGGACAAATAATGATTTCAGAGACTATGAAAAATTAAGAAAAGAATGGCCCAGCACAGACAAAGAAAATAAGGAATCAAAAAGGACAACATGAGCCAGATACTAGTGGCTCATGCCTATAATCCTACCTTCTCAGGAGGCTGAGATCTGAGGATCGTGGGATCGTGGTTAGAAGGCACCCAGGCAGGAAAGTCTGTGAGACTCGTCTCCAATTAACCACTAAAAAGCTGGATCCGTGATTCAAGTGGTAGAGTACTAGCCTTGAGTATGAAAGTTCAGGGATAGTGTTCAGGCCCTAAGTTCAAGCCCCAGGACTAGCATGTGCGCGCACACACACACACACACACACACACACACACACACACACACACACACACACACACACACACACACACACACACACACACACACACAGGCCCTAAGTTCAAGCCCCAGGACTAGCATGTGCGCGCACACACACACACACACACACACACACACACACACACACACACACACACACACACACACACACACACACACACACACACACACACAGCGCATAACATAATGCTCTAAGGGAAAAAGTAAAAAATTTAAAAACCTGTAACAAAGTGAAAGCTACATTATAATCAACACCACAGACCTACTAACAACAGTACAGAAAATCGAGTCATTGAAATGAAGGATGACGAGGGGGAAAAAACATACAGCTTGAAGGCAGACAAGTAGACAAAAGCCATCAAAAGAAAAGCACATGTGAAGGATAGAGAAAGCCAAAAGAATGACAAATTCTTAATGAATAGGACAGACCATAACAATATACAATCCAGTAAGGCCAGAAATATCAGTATTTAATGCTCACCATGTATTAGAAAAGCCAAAAGAAAACCCTTAACCCTGAGATATACCCAAATGAAGTTACTGATTTCAAGGATGAACAAAGAATCACAGGTCATCTGCAAAAGAGGAAGAAAAATCCATCTGGTCTCACACTCTCAGTGCCATCAGAAATCGACAACAATGAAATAACATTCTCAATGAATCAAGAGAAAAAAAATGTGATTTAAAAATACAATTGGTAGCTTAATTATTGTCCACAAGTAACAGCAATAAAAATACATTTGTAAATATGTGCGAATCTAACTAAAGCTGTAATCAGGTAGACCAAAAGATAAGAGCATCAACTCTTGAATGAGGCATCTTGTATGGAAGGGTTGGCAGTAGGCACTGATTTCATTCAAACATAGAATTAAGCCTAAATAACTCTAGTAATTACCTACAGTTATAGACTTTAAGGTGCCTATCTTTCTAGGTAAAAGCTGCCAAATCCATTTGATTATCTCCTCCAACGAACTTGCCAAAATGGAAATACACAAAAGAAAACCTCTCGGGAGTAGAATTACCTTGTATTATAGAAAATTTTTGGTTTAGAGCTTAGCTTACCCTAGAGGATTAATATGCCCGAGAAATTCCTCAAAAGGAACAATGCTAATTACCTGGTGGACTGTTGAGACCTCAGAACAAGACCCAACTACTCACTTTGGTTCTGCCACCCAAGCAAACTACTTAACTGCTTTGGATTCATATGAAAAGCAGAGCTATTCCTGTATGGTCTACCTCATGGCACCAACATGATTAAACTTGATTCTGAATGGAAAGATTTCTTTGGAATCTATAAGCCAGGCTATAAAATCATGCTACTGTTTAAATGAAAAGAACCCCTGTATAGATCCCAAATTAGATATTCAGAGACAAAGAAAAGATCAGATAGTCCCTGTGAGTCCAGCTCTACATCTGTCACTTTCCCACATTTTAAAGTCATCTTTTAGCACAGTGTTAGTTTTCCTTCTTTGCTTCAACAGATACTTACATTCAGCCCTACTATGCACCAGGCACTATTTCAAATGGTACACATGGTCCTCAGAAAATTAAGAAAGAATGAATGAGAGCTGGGTGCTGGTGGCTCATGCCTATAATCTTAGCTACTCAGGAGGCTGAGATCTGAGGATGGCAGTTCAAAGCCAGCCCTGGCAGGAAAATTCATGAGACTCTTATGTACAATTCACCACCACCACCAAAGGGAAAAAAAAGAAAAAAGAAGAAAAAAAGAATAGAGAAGAACTTAGCTGAAAGAGAGATCAATGTCTATTTCTATTACAACCTCTACATAGGAATCTGACTGTTTATAAACAAACCCAGCAAACAACTTGAGATGTGCTCAATTCCAGAGGATTATTACAATTAGCAATGTTGGGAGTTGTAAGATGTTCTCAATCTCTGCTAATGGTTGCTTTAGGAGTTAAATTCTTAAAGAAGGAAACAAAACCAGGAAAAGCCAGATTGTATTGGGGTAATATGAATGAATAAGTCCAAAAGTATATCAGTAAAGGACTACCTTAAACTCATTTAAATATTGAAGCAAACATTTGGTTTTTAAAAAGATGTATTAGCCGGGTGCTGGTGGCTCACGCCTGTAATCCTAGCTACTCAGTAGGCTGAGATTTGAGGATCACGGTTCAAAGCCAGCCCAGGCAGGAAACTCCGTGAAACTTTTATCTCCAATAAACCACCAGAAAACCAGAAGTGGCGCTGTAGCTCAAGTGGTAGAGCACTAGCCTTGAGCTGAAGAGCTGAGGGACAGCGCTCAGGCCCAGAGTTCAAGGCCCATGACCGACAAAAAAATAAAAAATAAAAAAATAAAAAGGTGTGTAAAGAAGATGACAGGATGTTTCTATATCCTACTCCACCTTAGGTGATGCTTGTTGTAAAGGCATCCCTCAAGCAATAAAAATATTGCTGGAAGTCTGGTGCCAGTGGCTCACACCTGTAATCCTAGCTCCTCAGGGGGCTGAAATCTGAGGATTGTGGTTCAAAGTCAGCCCAGGCAGGAAAGTCTGCGAGACTCTTTTTTCTTTTTTTCAGTCCTGGGGCTTGAACTCAGGGCCTGGGTACTGTCCCTGAGCTTCTTTTTGCTCAAGGCTAGCACTCTACCACTTGAGCCACAACACTACTTCCCGCTTTTTCTGTTTATGTGGTACTGAGGAATCGAACCCAGGGCTTCATGCATGCTAGGCAAGCACTCTACCACTAAGCTACCTTCCCAGCCCTGAGAAACTCTTATCTCCAATAAACTACCAAAAAAGCTCTGGCTCAAATGGTGGAGCACTAGCCTTGAGCAAAGACAACCTTCAGGCCTTAAGTTCAAGCCCCAGGGGACCCCCCCAATACTTTTGGAATGAGGCAGTGGCTCCCATGGCCTGAACGTGCTGCTTCCTTTTCTCCCATAATATAGTTGAAAAGTGTATCGGTGCTAGCTCATGTTTATAAGGAAGCTGGGATCTTGAAATGCAAAGGGAGCACTATTTTTACTTTGTGGAGAGCACAACAAAATGATCATATGGAACCATTTCCCTTCCCAAAACACAGACTCAACTTCAAACCAATGATCTGCTAAATGATTCATCTCTTAGCAATCTCTTGTGAGAAATACACCAAACGTTCTTTTACTTGACTGATCATATTTATATTCTGTGTCAAAGACATGGTAGAAATAAGACCTTTGCAAAGAAGGGAGCTACCATGAGGTCAGGTAAGATAATAAAATGGAAGAGAATCAGACTCAGTGGCACTAAGAGAGTTGTAATCAAGCCAAGTGCAGCTGGTCTGAGCATAACTCCTGGGGGGGGGGGGGAATCTACTAACTATGGTGGCAGTAAAGACATCCGCACTGCTACTATAGTATGACTAAAGGAAGAGGAATACTTCACAAGTTAAAACATTTTTGCTTCAGACAAGAGTCTGGTATGTAGCCCAGGCTGGCCTTGAACACGTGATCCTCCCACCTCAGCCTCCCAAGTGATGGGATTATAGGTGTGTACCACCACACTGAGCTATAGGTTACAATGTCTAAATCAGTGGACTCCATACTGGAGAACTGAAGTAAAACATGTATATGGACATTAAAAGCAGGTAGAAAAATTATAGTGAACAGAAACACATACTGTGGAGTTGTATTAGAAGCTGGTTTGACTCTGGACTCTCAGAGCTTCTGGTATTAACTGCAAATATAACATTCTCCTTCCTTATTCTGTGTCTTCTGCTAGTTCCTATTTCCAGCCTCCAGCAAGAAGGACTGTGAAAATCAGATTAAGCTGACAATCTAAAGTTGTCTAAAATTAATGGCAATGAAAATTAGGAAGACATAGGCTTTTTCAAAATCAACTAGAAAGAATATTTTCTCTCTGATAGTCTTATTTTGTACTACTAAAGTGCATCACACAGGAACTTTCCATAGAAGTCTAAAAAGAATATAATAGGACAATGATGCAGTATTACATTGGTGAGATTTTTATGAAAGTATAAAAGCTTCAGTCCATTCTCTACAAGTCAGATACTGCCTAGAAGACAACTTTTCACTTAACATCTTTGAAACTAAATTGGTTAAGTGAAAATTTTCAAGTCAACTTTTGAGGGTGCTTTAATCACCAGAATGGAAGCATACAAATGAATTGTAAAATAAAATAAATGCCATCATGATTAAGGTCGAGCATAAGGAGGCCATACCTCACAGTGAGAATACAGTCAGATGGAAGGTGAAAACAGGTCTAAATCAGAGAAGGAACACATATAAGACAAGAAAGGTGGGTCCCTGGGACTGAATCATTAAGACACACTTAGCAGATGTCTTCCATGCCCAGACTCTCCAGGCCCTAGCTTAGAATAAATATGGTATTTGATCATAAAAAAGAAACAGTAGGATTTGTTACATCTGGAATGGGCAAAGAATTCGGAATCCTAGGAAGACTTTAGACACTAGATGCCATTATAACGAAATAAAGTGTATGAGGGTTGAGGAGCTCTAGGATAGTTCGTGCTCTGTGCTCTTTTATGACAGATGCCAGCCACACCATAGCAAAGTACCATGAAGAATGACTCAAGTTATTATGCTAGTGGAAGATCTGGCTGGAGTAATTATAGAAGGGCTCCACAGAAAGGTCTGAAGGAAACACACATTCAAACATTGGGAATAACTATAGTGTAATGCTCAGAATAGGTGGGAGAAAGTTCTCTGGTTGAGCTGCAGAAGACAATCTTTCTTCACAGAGAGGATCAAAGCATTCAGTTTTCTAGAAAGTTCTATTAGTCTTCATCTTGTCCCTATAAAGGAAATAATTGGGAATATCCACAGTAAGTTTATAAGTATAATCTCTATTGTAACCAATATTTACTCAGAGCATTTAGTTAGAATGATAAGTAAAAAAATCCTTGCCTTAATTCAGAATCATTTTTATGGGACTATAGAAAAAATGACATTTAATTACGTATATGCTAAAATAGTTCTTTGCTTTCAGTTAAAATCTTGATTAGACATGTAAAGTGATTACTAATAGATATGGGATTTCTTCTTGGGGTGAGAAAATATTCTGAATTTAGATCAGTGGTGAGGGTTGCAAAACTGTGGATATACTAAGAAAACCTGAACTGTATACTTAAAAGGGATGAACTGCATGCAATGTGAACTATATCTCAAATAAATGTCGTATGTAAGAATTGGCTAGAGAATAACTTTTCTTAGAATTTATCGCGAATAAACACCAATTTTTCCATCTCCACCAAATAATTTCTGAAGATTTCTATCCATTACCTGTTAGTTTAACATTTAAGACTGTCAAGGTAAAAAGTTTTGCTAAAATTTGACAACATACTAGAAATGAATATTTAGTATATAACATGCTAGTGTGTGTGTGTGTGTGTGTGTGTGTGTGTGGTGTGTGTGTGTGTGTGTGTGTGTGTGTGTGTGTGTGTGTGTGTGTGTGTGTGTGTGGTGTGTGTGTGTGTGTGTGTCCCAGGGCTTGAACTCAGGATTTGGGTAGCGCTCTATTACTTGAGCTACTGCCCACTTTTGGCTGTTTTTTTTTTTTTTGGTGGCTAATTGAAGAGTCCCATAGTCATGCCTACTCAGGCTGGCTTCAAATCATGATCCTCAAGATCTCCACCTCTTGAGTAGGTAGGATTACAGGTGTGAGCCACTGACACCTTACTTACTTACTTTTAAAATTATCTTGGCAGGGCTGGGAAGGTGGCTCAGTGGTAGAGTGCTTGCCTTGCATGCCTGAGCGCCTGGGTTCCATTCCTCAGCACCACATAAGCAAAAAGAAACAAGCCAGAAGTGGTGCTGTGGCTCAAGTGGTAGAGTGCTAGCCTTGAGCTGAAGAGCTGAGGGACAGCGCCCAGGCCCAGAGTTCAGGCCCCACGACTGGACCACCCCCCCCCCAAAAAAAACAACACAAAAACAAAAAAAATTATCTTGGCAATAGGATTCCATTAAAACTACCTTTTCACACCCCAAATGGACTTTATTAAGGATAGGTTCTTTATTACCCAAATCCTCCTTGTATCTGTGCCATAGTCTTACTTCATGCCCTATGTGTTCTCTGGCTTGCGCACACACTGGAAACGGAATGGTAGGAAATTGACGAAATTGACGTGATAGAGATATTTCAGCTGATTAGCTTAATCTTGGCTGAGAATGGTGAGGTGTTTATATAAGTGGAATTAAAAGGAAAGGAGATGCAATTAAGCCCTGTATAGCTGGTCAGAGCACAGCTCTTCCCTAGAAAAATAACGCATCATGGTGGCAGTGGGACACCTGCATTGCTACTATCATATGACTAAAGGTAAGGCAACCAAACTTGTCTACATTTCATCATTTGAGATGAGTGGCATGGTGGTACCTCATGGTATTTCTGTAGGAAACCGTATCATTTACATCACTCATTAGAAAAGACTGACAGTACAAAATTGCAGAGCTATATAAACTACATGGTGTAAAAATTATTATTCTGCTATACTATGTTAAAGATGTTAAGAACCAAGGTTTTCATAAAAAATAAACTAAATAAAATATATTAGAGAAACAGTGGCATGTCAAAAAAAATCAAATTAACAATATGAACTTATACACAGATGCATACATATGAGGGGGCATAGATATACACGTGTGAGTGATATATGTATGTGTATACACTCACATACACACACACACACACATATGCAAATACCTGTCTAGATAAAAGGCCTAGAAAAATCTAGGTTCTCTAGTTGAGCACTCTCAACTCCCAGATCTTTACTATTGGTTGAAAGAAGAAAAGAAAAGCAAACATATGAGTTCCTTAGGGAAAATAGCGCATGCTAGGACAGAGCATGAAAGGTGTCAGATGAGCTTAGGTTAATCATCTTTGGCCAGAAACCAGGAAATCTTTCAAAGATTAATAGGCTTTCTCAGTAGAAAACAAGAAAATGATCTCATTCAAAATAGTTCCCATTGGGCAGTCTAAGTAGTAAAAAGGATCATGTTCACTACATGCAATAATATAGATGGACCACACAGAATACATACTGAAAGCATACATATTATTTGTTCCTATAGTGACAAAAGTCAGAAAAATGACTCTATATGGAGAGGGGAGGAGCAGAGTTTGACTACAAAGTCTTCTGGGGTGGTATTTATTTATTTATTTATGTCTGTTGTAGGGCTTCAACTCAGGACCTGGGCACTGTCCCTTAGCAATTTTGCTCAAGGATAGAGCTTTACCACTTGAGCCACAGCACCACTTCCATTTTTGAGTGGTTACTTAGAGGTAAGAGTGTCACAGGGACTTTTCTGCCTGGGCTGGCTTCAAACCTCAATCCTCAGATTTCAGCCTCCTGAGTAGCTAGGATTATAGGCGTGAGTCCTCGGCACCGGGCAGGGGGTGCTTTTTAAATGAAATTCATGACAAGACAAACCCTTGCTTACTGTGTTTAATACCCCTACAGTGCAAGGATTCTTAGGAGAGTGGGCCATTATTTACATGGTGATTCTGGTTACCCAATTCTGGGTACATCCTTCTGTTAGGCCTGAATAGTATGTTCTCATCTTTCTCTAGGGAACATTTTGCTTTTCCAGGGATAAAACTGAGAGGACATCAGGTGTTAAAGCACTGTTCACTCATCCAGATGGTATATTCTGGGGACAAATCAGATGTTTACAATGGAAATCAAAGTAGTACATTACTGTTTAGCCTTGTATTTTGAGGCATCTCTTGGTTCACTGCTGGGATTGCTCCAGTCATCGGCCTCAGGTGTGGTCTTGTAATGGCGCCATGCAGACTTATTGAACACTGGCAGCCTCTCAAATGATTCACTTGAAAGGGCCTATGGAAAAAGCACATACACTTCAGGTCCATGATGCTACATTTCTCATAAGACACACATATTGTACTTTTTAAAACAGCAGTAATCATAATGCATAGCTCTTGAACTTAACTTACAATTTAACTTAACATTTTATTTAGACTGGCCAGGAAGGCTTCCCTGTCCCCACCCCTGGTACGGGGATTTGAACTGAGGGCCTGGGTGCTGTTCCTGAGCTTTTGTGTTCAAGGTTAGCACTCTACCACTTG
Source organism: Dipodomys merriami (assembly GCF_024711535.1). Classification (NCBI taxonomy): domain Eukaryota; kingdom Metazoa; phylum Chordata; class Mammalia; order Rodentia; family Heteromyidae; genus Dipodomys; species Dipodomys merriami. The sequence continues at coordinate 105,797,926 of NW_027204492.1, forward strand.
GATCCAACCACCACTTCCAATTTTCTGGTCGTTAATTGGAGATAAGAGTTTCATGGGCATTCCTGCCTGGGCTGGCTTTGAACCATGTTCCTCGGATCTTAGTCGCCAGGGTAGCTAGGATTATAAGCAAGAGCCACTACTGGCTCCAGGCTAAAACTGAAGCTTTATTTTATTTATTTATTTTTTTGTCGGTCGTGGGGCTTGAACTCTGGGCCTGGGCGCTGTCCCTCAGCTCTTCAGCTCAAGGCGAGCGCTCTACCACTTGAGCTACAGCGCCACTTCCAGTTTTCTGGTGGTTTTATTGGAGATAGGAGTCTCACGGTCTCTCCTGCCCGGGCTGGCTTTGAACCGCGATCCTCAGATCTCAGCCTCCTGAGTAGCTAGGATTACAGGCGTGAGCCACCAGCGCCCGGCTGAAGCTTTATTTTTTAAAGGAAAGAAAACATTCACTTACTCATTCAAAAATCAGTACTGAAGTATATATATCTAGCACAAAATCTGACTATTCTTAGGTCAAGCACTATTGTTCACTAGACACCTTTTCCCCAAAAAGGGCTCAGGAAGAAATAATCTCATACATATCAGATTTATAAACATAAAGTAATATCAAATACCACAGTATTTCAGGGTTGGGCATGTAGCTTTGTGGTCTAGTGTGCTTAACACACATGGGATCCTGGGTTCAATTTCAAGTGCCAAAGCAAACAAAAATCACATTATCTATAAGCAATGACATCTAAGAGAAACACTCCAAATAATTGGTTAAATCATGGTACTATAGCCAGGCACTGGTGGCTCATATTTGTAATCCTAATTACACAGGAGGCTAAGATCTGAGGATTGAGGTTTGAAGCCAGCTTGGGTAGAAAAGTCCCTGTGAGACTCTCATCTCCAGTTATCCACTCAAAATACAGAAGTGGAGCTGTGGCTCAAAGTGGTAGAGCACTAGTCTTGAGTAAAAGAGCTAAGGGACAGTACCCAGGCCCTAAGTTCAAACCCCACAATAGGCCCCCCCCCCAAATATGGTACTGTAAACATATATGTCACAGTTAAAAAGAATGAGTCAGCTCTATATGAATTATATGTAGGAAGATCTGCAAAGTAAGCATAAACTAATATGAAAATAAGTGAAATGTCAGTTACATGGGGAAATATTAGATTCCTCTCATATTTATAAATTAATTTATATAAATATATATTCACATAAATTTAAAATTTGTATAAACTTATATAAATATATAAACCTCTAGGAGAATAAGACTTGTAGTCACTACTGTAAGAGAATTGGTGGCTTCGGACCAGCAGCGGTAGACTTGGTTTTCTTTCTTTCTTCTTTTTCGCGGGGGAGGGGTAGCTCTTTTTTGTAAATTTTTGCTAGTACTTCTATTAACTAGTCAAAAATATTTTAGGGGCTGGGAAGGTGGCTCAGTGGTAGAGCGCTTGCCTTGCAAGCATGAGGCCCTGGGTTCGATTCCTCAGCACCACATAAACAGAAAAAGGTGGAAGTGGCGCTGTGGCTTAAGTGGTAGAGCTCTAGCCTTGAGCTGAAGAGCTGAGGGACAGCGTTCAGGCCCAGAGTTCAAGTTCTACAACCGACCAAAAAAAAATGAGAAAGATTGTTACAGAGTATCAATACTTTTTTTATTTTTTGCTGGTCCTAGGGCTTGAACTCTAGGCCTGGGTGCTGTCAGGTGAGAACTCTACCACTTGAGCCACAGCACCACTTCCAGTTTTTTTCTGAATAGTTTATTGGAGATAAGAATCTCCTAGACTTTCCTGCCAGGGCTGGCTTCCAACTATGATCCTCAGATCTCAGTTTCTTTAGTAGCTAGGATGATAGGGATCATAGCCACAGACACCTGTCTTCAACATTTATTTTATTTTTTTGGGTCCAGTCGTGGGACCTGAACTCTGGGCACTGTCCCTCAGCTCTTCAGCTCAAGGCTAGCACTCTACCACTTGAGCCACAGCGCCACATCTGGCTTTTTTTCTGCTTATGTGGTGCTGAGGAATCGAACCCAGGGCCTCATGCATGCAAGGCAAGCGCTCTACCACTGAGCCACCTTCCCAGCCCCTCAACATTTAATTTTTTTTCTTTGTACTGGTCCTGGGCTTGATCTGAGGACCTAGGTGCTGTTCCTGAGCTTGCTTCCCCCCCCACCCTCCCACCTAAACTCAAGGCTAGAGCTTTACTACTTGAGCCACCACTGCACTTTGATCCTTGTTTTAGGTGGTTAAATTGGAAATATGTCTTATGGACTTTCCTGCCCAGGCTGGCTTTAAAGCATGATGCTCAGTTCTCTGCCTCCTGAGTGGCTAGGATTACAGGTGTGAGCTACTGGCACACAGTCTAGATCAACCTTTTTTATAACCATATTTTCATTACTGAATTCTTATGCCTTGAGAAAGCCAGTGATATTTTTTGTGTGTGCTGGTCTTAGGGCTCGAACTCAGGGTCTAGGCACTGTTCTTAAGCTTGTTTTGTTCAAGGCTGGTGCTCTACCATTTGAGTCACGACTCCACTTTTGGTTTATTTGGTGGTCAGTTGGACTTTCCTGCCTGAGGTTTCAAACTGCAATCCTCAAATCTCAGCCTCCTGAATAGCAAGGATTAGAGGTGTGAGCCACTGGTACTCAGCTAAGCCAGCTAAGCAACAGACGATGAAAAATTACAAGTTAGAATTATGGTTTTAAAAGTCAGTATTTTTACTTTTTATATCTCCATGCTTTATATTCTTTTCTGTATCTGAGCATAAAATCAAAAGTGAGGAATGCAAGGGATGATATGGTGTTTTTCTCAATTAGTTATACAGCAACAGAAATAGAATGCAGTACCTTCAGATAAATGACAGCATCAGTACCCACTCCTTCCATGGAATATAACTTTAGATCTCCCTGAAAATATCTAGCATACAGACGAGAAATTGGCAAACCATAACCGAAGCCAGCCTGTTAAAAAAATTAAAATAGTGAGACAAGCACATATAGTTTATATGAGTACGATTCAGAGGAGATTAAAATAAATTGGTTCAGATTTAAATAAAATGAATTGTTAATTCAATCACTATGACATATATATATATATATGCTTATCTATGGCTTGACAATCTATTTTCACTCTAAAAAAATTTCTCATATGTTTGGATAATATTATAATAGTCAAAAATCCTATTTTTTCCACTAACAGTTTTTTGCACTTTCAAAAAGCAAATACCAAATCAAGTGGAATTTTATCTGATGACAAAACTAAACTACATTCATTTCAAAGTTCCATTATCAGATTTGCTTGTTCTCTAGAGTGAGAATTAATAGCACAAGAGTTCAAAGCCACCAGTAACAAGGCTAAAAGACTGAAAAGAAAGCCATTTTTTCAGAGTCTACTTCTTAAGGTTCTGGAAATGATACCACAAGTTAATATACAGTAGTTCTTTTTTTTTTTTTTGAGATAAGAAAACAAATTCTAGTGGCTTCCTGTATCTGTCATTGCAACTCTGACAACCAGTAGCTTTTTTCAAAGGGGTCTCAAATATTGGTGAGAACTACAAGAATAATTAAGACTAAATTCAATAGTGGTGGTCATGAGTGGGTGGAGGAGATGGGGCTGGGAAGGTGGCTCAGTGGTAGAGCGCTTGCCTTGCATGCATGAAGCCCTGGGTGTGATTCCTCAGCACCACATAAGCAGAAAAAGCCGGAAGTAGTGCTGTGGCTCAAGTGGTAGAGCACTAGCCTTGAGCTGAAGAGCTGAGGGACAGCGCCCAGGCCCAGAGTTCAGGGTCCATGACCAGCAAAAAAATTTAAAAAAAAAGAAAAAAAAAGAAAAAAAAAGAAAAGAAAAGAAAAGAAAGGAAAAAAAGCTTCATCTTCTCTAACCAAGGTAATGGAAAGACAGGCAGTGGTCCAACTGTATTTGAACTCAGACCTAAGTTGAAATCAACTTTTTCTGTGAGACTGAGAAGTCTCAATCTCTTTGACACTTCCTCAAACATATGACCAAAAAAGCTTACTTTGGGTCTACTAGAAGGATTAAAGGATATAATAAATGTAAAGTCTTAGCACAGTGCCTAAACCATAGTAAAGGTAAATGATGAAAGTTGGTATTATGACTTCTTTAGGTATTGTTAATTTTTTTCATTTTTATATGTTTATTGTAAAAATAGTGTGCAGAGGGGTTACAGTTCCATGAGTAAGGTAATGAGTACATTTCCTATCGAGCTTTGTTACCTCCTCCTTTGTTTTTTTATTATGACTTCTGAGAGCAGCAAGTTTAAAGAGGTATGAGGATTTCTACTATTTTCTAACATCTCCTTTGGAGACCTTCAAGGTTAAGCCTAACTGAAAGAGTGGGGGTGACAGGATACAGGCCCCCATCATTGAAGGGCCTTAAGATTAGCCGAAATATGGCCAGCAGGAAAGATGAGCTATCCACAGTGGTGACGGAAGTGAAATCAGTGAATCTGAGGAAAAGAGCAAGTGAATTCTAGGTCTAGCGGGAAACAGCAGAGTACACAGGAAACAGGAAAACCTAGAGCCCCAAGGAACACAGCACGAAGGTCTCTACTTTGGGTGTGGCAATGTTGAGGAAAGGTTTCCCAGTGTTTCTATGGACCAAAAGGAATTAGCTGGGTGGCCATTTTCAAAAAAGAAATGCATGTATCAAGTCACAGAGGTGTAAGTTTCTAAGATGTTTGGAGAGGAAAGTATGTTTTCCAGTAGTACATATCCAGCACTCACTTGAAAGCTGAGGGCAGTTTACAAACTGGGGGAGATGCTAGGGGGAGCATTTGTTCAGAAAGAGAAAACACCCTATATATATGGAAAAGATTTCAGACATAACCAGCATGCGCCCTAACCTGAGTCAGTTGAGTGACCATGGACAAAGTACTAATAATGACATTTCCTCATCTACATAGTAGAAATGTGAATACATTGAAAGGTGTCTTACTTCAATTTTTCACAAAGAAAACATTGACATAACAGCTACCCTCAGGATGCCTTTTTAAGATCTGGAATATGCAAGCCTTATTCTCTTTATGAACAACTTGAAAAAAGACTAGATTTGTTTCCAGTAGCTTCTTTTTCTGTGATGTTTATTTAAATAGGTACTAGATGCTGTTCAGGCAAGTTAATCTTTTGCAAATTTTTTTGAATCTCTATAAAATTATTTTCTCTGTTTTCTACATGCTGACTTAACAAACTCTGCGTTGAATAAATGATGCAAAGTGTTTTTATTCATACACATAAGATGACCTTATATGTTTATCAGCCAGGTAAGACTTTAAGATGAAATTTAATATATATCTTGAACTGTTTTGTCGACTGATAAATATGTTGCTGATTTTAATGACAAAGAGTTCAATTGTTGTTTGTCAATTAGACTCACTCAGCAGGGGAAGAAAGGATGGTCCTACTGGATCTATACACTACTATCTTAACCAGAGGTTTTTCTGACTACCTTAATAGTGTTGAAGGGTAGTTCCAAATGTTACAGAAAGGACCTGGAAAATTTATATATCACTTATATGTTTTGTGCTTAGGTGATTTAATAGGAATTTTTTCTTGCCAGTCCTGGGGCTTGAACTCAGGGCCTGGGCAGTCTCTGAGCTTCTTTTGCTCAAAGCTAGCACTCTACAACTTGAGCCACAGCGCCACTTCTGGCTTTTTCTGTTTATGTGATACTGAGGAATTGAATCCAGGGCTTCATGCATGCTAGGCAAGTAATTTACCACTAAGACACATTCCCAGCTGGAAACTTTTTTTTTGGTTGGTCATGGGGCTTGAACTCAGGGCTTGGCTGCTATCCTTGAGCATTTTTGCTTAAAGGCTAGTGCTCTACCACTTTGAGCCACAGCGCCACTTCCAGTTATCTGGTGGTTAACTGTAGATAAGAGTCTCACAGACTTTCCTGCCCAGTTTGGCTTCAAACCATGATCCTCAGATCTCAGCCTCCTGTGTAGCTAGGATTACAAAGTAATAAGAAATTTTTAATGTTTTCATAATTAAACATTCTAAGTATATAAACAAACTGTATTGTAGATATTCAAAGCTTTGGATAAGTTGAACATCTATGGGATGCGACATCAAAGTATCTAGCAATCTAGGGCCAAAGAACTCATGAAGAATGTAGTGATAGCCAGGTAGTGGCGGCTCACACTTGTAATCCTAGCTACTCCGGAAGCTGAGATCTTAGGACTGTGTTTCAAAGCCAGCCAAGGTACAAAAGTCCATGCATGACACTCTTGTCTCCAATTAACCAGCAAAAAAGTTGGAAGTGGGGCTGTGGCTCAAGCAGCAGAGCATCAGTCTTAAGCAAATAAGCTAAGGGACAGTGCCTAGGCCCTGAGTTCAAGCCCTAGTACTGGCACAAGGAAGGAAGGAGGAAAAGGAGGGAAGAGAAGGGGAAGGGGAGGGGAGGAAGGAAAGAAGGAAGGGGGGAAGGAAGGAGGGATGGGGAAGGGAAAAGAGGCCAAGGCAAAAATCTCCCCTTTTGCCAGGTGCCAGTGGCTCATGCCTGAAATCCTAGCTACTCAGGAGGCTGAAATCTGAGGATTGTGGTTCAAAGCCAGCCCAGGCAGGAAAGTCTGTGAGACTTTTATCTCCAATTAATAACCAGAAAACCTAAGTGGTGCTGTGGTTCAAGTGGTAGAGGTCAGGGACAGCACCCAGGCCCAGAGTTCAATCCCCATAACTAACAAACAACAACAAAAAATCTCCCTTTTCTCCAAACTATATGGGGAAGCACCCTAATTCAGTGATTCTAGCCTAACAATCCAGAAAGCTAGGCCGCTCCATCCTTCTATTAAGGTAAGGTCGTTTTCTTCAGCAGTAGTTTGTAATGCTTACCAAGGGAGCAGCTCTTGAAGGCTCCAAGCTAGGTCGAGGAGCAGTGGAGTACATGTAATTAAACAGGCGATCTATTTTTCGAAGTGGAACTCCACCACCTTGATCACTTATCTGCAGTGTACAAATAGACGATCATTAAAAAAAAAGAAGTCAATCTATATTTAGTGGGAGGCAATGAGTTCATTAAGTAAATCACATGCTAGAATGCTCTAAAACATAGTAGGAGCTACTGAAATGTGGCTTCCTTGGGAACAATGTACAACAAAGGAGGTAGACTAGTGAAGCAGGATCCAGCAGGCTGAGGGTTGAAATCTTGCTCAATGAAGTTTAAATAGGATAACTTAAGCTAAGAATCCAACATGGTGTTTCATATGTCACTTGACCATAAGGATATATCCTATGAATTGCTTCATTAGGCAGTTTTATCATGCAAGCATCATAGAGTGTGTTTATACAACCAGGCTGGTTACTGTGTCACTAAGCAATGTAATCTTATGGGACCATCATCATATATAGTCAATTCATGACTGACTGAAACACTGTTACATGGCTGTACTTATAGATAATACAGTAACTGTCAGTTTTCTTCTCTCCCTTTGATCTCTCAATGTCTCAACATTGATAAAGTATACACGTAAATATAAAGCAGTTACCTTGATAGACAAGTCTTCTTTACCCAAAGTAACAAGAGTTTTCACAGCTGGGTAGCCCTCTTTTCGGTCTTCATATAATTCGACTGTTGCCCTCATTGAGTTCTGAAATTGTAAGACTGTCTTTAAACACACACACACACACACACACACACACACACACACACACACACACACACACTCTTTTCGGTCTTCATATAATTCGACTGTTGCCCTCATTGAGTTCTGAAATTGTAAGACTGTCTTTAAACACACACACACACACACACACACACACACACACACACACACACACACTGCTGACTCATAAGCCACTATTTAATTAGTTAATTAATTTTGGTGTTGGCCCCAGGACCTTACACATACTAAATACACACATACCCTACCACTGAACTATATCCCCACCCGACAAACTACAATTGTAAAAAAGAAAGGAACACAACAATTTTTTGTGGGCCAATATTAGCTGGATGTATATGCATTTTCCCCCTAAGGAGCCTAGCTAAATGAGTTCAGATCAAGGAAAAAAAATTTCCATCTAGTTTTTAGCCCTATCCAACATGCTCAATATTTATTTTTCTTTCCTTGCTTCCTTTATTTTTGCTTTAGACTTCTAAAATTATTCAACTCAACTCAGAGGAATTTTTTTAATCACATGTAATAAGGCTGCAGAAGCTGATGTGTGCATTTGAAATCCTATTTGTCAGTCTGCCATTTATAAAGCACCTTTCCTCTAAAGATGGCAGAAAAATGGAAAACATTCATGCTTCCCACAGAAAATTAATCATTTGGCTGAGAAATGTGCAAGAAATATTAGTTACAAAGAAATTTTGAGAAACCCCACAGCTGTAGAAGGGAATTTTCACAATTGAATGCCCATCTCTATTCTATATTTTTACATCAGTAATGTTCTAATTTTTGGAAGCAAATAAGCATAACTGATTTTTCAGATGTTCAATATAGTGTTTTCCACAATGGAGGAAATAAAATTTTAGCTCAAATGCCTTAAAACTGCTAACAACATTAGTTACTAGGAGACAAAAGCAATAGCTTAGTCTATAGAGAATCTGAAGAAGACATTTGTCTTTTTTTTTGCTGGTGATGGGGCTTGAACTCAGGGCTTGGGTGCTGTTCCTGAACTTTGGTGCTCAAAGCTAGTGCTCTACCACTTGAGCGCCACAGCTCTACTTCCAGCTTTTTTTCGTTTGTAGTTTAGTGGAAACAGAAGTCTCACTGACTTCCCTGACCTGGATGGCTTTGAACCACAATCCTCAGATCTCAGAGTAGCTAGGATTACAGGAACGAGCCATTGGAGCCCAGCAGTCTTGGGGCTTTTGTTTTTGTCCTTTTGGGTACAGGCCATCCACAGCTTTCTCTTCAGATTTGCCTCTGTCAGAGATTGTAAATTGACTCAAACATGCAAAATGGCCACAGGATCTTTGAGGGTAAGAACAGCTACTAATGCATGATCACAGCTAATGCTCAGTAGCATACATCTGTATAAACACAGTTTTATTTTGGTCTGACGCCCACCAATAATGCCTTTGCCAGATTTGGAAACTGAAAAGCATCTTTCATCTCATAACTGAAGAAAAACAGTATGGATCTGATGTAAAGTCACTGAAGTACAATTAAGTTTTGAAATCAGTATGTACTAATATTCAGGAAAACTATACTGTACACAGCAATTTTTCATCTCACAGTGTACAAATTATAAAAAAAAACCCACAGGATATCAGAAATAGAATTTTTAAAATGGTTATGCAAAACCTTTTTCTTATGCTAATCTAATGAATCCATTATGCCCTGAATCGAAGTAATTTAAAATGAAGACTTTGTTCCATGTTTTTAAATTCCACTTACCTTGAACAACTCAAATAGCATGTGAAACAGATGGGAGGGCACATAAACTACTTGAATAGGTTTGTCTGGTGCTTTGGCTGCAAACAGAGACAAAACCATCAATGAATAGTACCCAAACTAAAAGTCAGAATGATGTTCATCTTCTATTTTCCAAGTATATAAAACACAACTCTATAAAAAATAATACAAGGCTCTTATCTCCAATGGCAAGACTGAGGGAAAACATACGCTTCCAAATCAAATAAACTTGGGGTGAAATCCAGTTCCTTAATTTACCAGTTTTATGAGCTTGGGCAAATCATTCCAGCTCTTTGGAACTTAGCTGAACAAAATAAGAACATTAACATCTATGCTATGAGGTGAAGATAAATATAGGATACCTAAATGTTACTTGGCATTTTTTCAATTAGAAGGACACTTTCATTACTGACCCCAATGGTCATATGTAGGGATATGAGTCACCAGAGAAGAGAGGCTGGTGAATCAGACTTAACAGCAATGTAATGGTTTGAATCTGCAATGTCTAGGAAGATTCCTGTGTTAAAGGCTTAACCAGTTGCTAGCTAATGGGCTTTGGGGAGTGATTGGATGGTAAGAGCCCTGACCTACTCAATGATTAATCTATTGGTGGATTCACAATTCAATAGGATGATTGGGAAGTAGTAGAAACTAGGAGGTGAGGGCCAGTCAGAGGAAGTAGGTCACTGGGGGTGAGGCAGGGGAGGGCATGCCCTTCACCTGTATGTCTTGTCACCATCCCTTTCTTTGCCTCCTCTGTCTTACAGTGTGTTTCTTGCCTTAGAACAATGGAGCCAGTCAACCACAGAATGAATCCATGAGCCTATAGATAGCCCATTCTCTCCTTAAGTTTTTTTTTCAGGCATTTTGTCACAGGAGCAGAAAAATAACACAAGCAGTATTAAACTTTGTTGAATTATTGTAAACAGGGCATATTGTAGAGTAGAATGTAAGGCTCACATAACTTTCTACTAGCAACTAACCTCTGAAGATCTGTAGTAATTTTTCTCTGAGCATCAGAGAACTGAAGAAAATCTAAGAAACTGAATCCTATGTCAAGCACTAAGAATAGTGTGAGAAAAGATGCTCAGAAACATAGTTCTTCCCCCTCTTCATGACCTGACATGACTTAAGAGACTGAAACTACATGAACGTAAGAAATTAGAGCTAACATTGATCTGGTTCTTAATCCTTTACATATATTATCCAATTGAATCCTCATGGCAATTCTTCGTGGTTCATAGGGTGGGAAGTATTACATGGGAACAAACAGGCTTTGGAAAGACTGTGACTCTGGTAACATAAGTGATTATGAAACTGGGCATTTGGTGCTATGGTTTGGATATCTAATGTTTTCCAAAGGCTATGTGTTAAAAGTATGTCTGCTGGCTATGGGAAGATAGTAGAACCTTTAGGAGGTGAAGCCTAGCAGGAGTCAGTTAGGCCATTAGGAGTATCCCCTTTAGGGGGATATCAGAAGCCTGGCCTTTTCTCCCTTTTCTCTTTGCTTCCTGGCCACCATGAGGTAAAGCAACATTACTCCACCATGCACTCCCTGCCATACATATATATAGTGCCTTGCTACAAAGCCTGAAAACAATGGAACCAAGTACCTTGGACTGAAACCTCTGAAATCATGAGCCAAAAAGAAATCTTCCCTCCTTTATCTCAGGTATATTGTTACAGCAACAGAAATCTGACTAATATAACTGGCTCAAAAGCTTATTTGGGGCAAAGTATCAAACTCAGGGCTTCATGCACTACAGTCTTGGACTTCCTAGCTACCAGCACTATGAGAAACAAATGTCTATTGTTTAAGCCACCTAACCTTTGGTAATTTTCATGACAGCAACCTGAAGGGACTAAAACAACTATGCACGGCTGAGTTCTACCTAGTTTCCATTGCTGGGTTTCTCTGGATTCTTTTATTGTTATTTCAGTGGAGCAAGCAGAGTGCTTAATCTGGTCTATCTTGTGCCAAAAGACATGTCTATTTATATAAACAGCCTCTGAATCCAACCTTTTTACTCTAAATTTTAAAGAAATGAAAAAAACCTTTTATGGTGCTTTTTTTTAAGTTCAAATAACATTCTCTAGAAGCCATCTGAAGTCTTGCTCAATTATTTGCACTTTTCTTTGAGAATATTATAGTTTACATTTCTTTCCTCCTTTTAAAACCAAGTCAAATATTTTTGTCCATAACTCTTCCCTTATCCTGGGTCTAGTGGCTTTTAAGTAATGTCTGCTTAAGTGATGTTTGTTGATTTTCTAAAATAAGACACTGAATATGAATTTTCCACCTAATAGTACATTTTAAAAGTCAATGGAAAAAATGGTCTACATTTCCATGCTTAAAATGTACAAAATAGTAAAGTTTCTATTTTGCACAGTGGTTGCCCCAAATACCATTAGCTGAAACAACATTTAACAAATGTCAACAGAATACTACATAAAGAAAGTTACTTTCAGGAAGTTTTCTTATAAGAATGAAAAACAGAAACTAGAAGCTAAGAAGGAAAACAAAATGCATATAAAAGAAAAGAAGTAGAAGTACGGTTAAAGTTGGTTAATTGATTCTCAAAGTCAATGCAATAAAGACTATTAAAAATATAGAATACGGTTCAAAATTAACACTGGGATTAAGACCTGGCTGCCAATTTGTAACTACAGTAAGTATTTAACTCATCTGGGCCTCAATGCTGCATCTCTGAAATGGGCTCTGTACATATTTCATCAGGTACATATAAAGATTAAATGAGATAACAGTCATTAAACTAGTATACACAGAGCCTTCCACACAGTAAATAATCCATCCATGTTGACTATAGTTGCCATTACTAAAAGTTAATTTCTCAGTGTTAACAGAGCTCTCGGTAATGACTTCTGAATTGTGTATGGGGCCACTTAAAGTATCCAATATGGATACTCAGGCAGCTGAGATCTGAGGATTGTGGTTTGAAGCCAACCCAGGAAAGAAAGTCCATGAGACTCTTATCTCCATTAAACTACCAAAAAGCCAGAAGTGGTTGAACACTACTAGCCTTGAGCAAAAGATGATTAGGTACAGAGTCCAGGCCCTGAGTTCAAGTCCCAGGACTGACACACACAAAAAGAACTCCTAAAATGTACCCACATGAATCTGGGTTTGACTCCCCCCTAGAACATGGGATCAACTCTTACACTGGGGGAAGCATGTGCTCACACACACACACACACACACACACACACACACACACACACACACACACACACACACACACACACACGCACAAACACTAGTACAAAAGTCTCTACTTAAAGTGCCCCAGATCAACTTCTGACCTCTGTGCCTAACATGGAGCTCATTAGAGCTAAAGCACATTCTTTTTTTTGGTGGGGGGTGGTAGGGCTTGCACTCTGGGCCTGGGCACTATCCCTCAGCTCTTCAGCTCAAGGTAAGCGCTCTACCACTTGAGCCACAGCACCACTTCCAGTTTTCTGGTGGTTAATTGGAGATGAGTCTCACAGACGTTCCTGCCTGGACTGGCTTTGAACCACGATCTTCCGATCTCAGCCTCCTGAGTAGCTAGGATTACAGGCATGAGCCACTAGTACTTGGCTAAAACATATGCTTTAACCATGCTCAAAAAGAGCTCTGGCACTCAAGAAATCATTAATGTCAATCATAACTATATTACCCAAGGCAATAGAGAACTAGACATTGCCTATAAACACCAGCATTCATTTCTTTTAGTGATGGGAAAAGGGCCTTCCTTCTTTTGTGATAATGTCAAAAAGAGTTGTAAAGCTCTGGTGATGGTGGGTGAGCTGCTGAGCATGGCAGCCAGTTGGGAGGAATGTGCTGACACAGCTAAGCTCTGGGACAGCAAGATCAGACTGGCTGCTTGGGCTGGAGGATGAGTAAGGCTGCCGTGCACCAAGCAGGAAAGAGCCATTCATTGCCCTTGCCCTTTTAAATTCCATTGTTTGAGTAACACTAAAATCTGGATGATTAAGTCAAGTTCCATCTAGCCAATAGGAAGAAGTAGAATGTTAAGACATTTCCAATCAGGAATATCCAAGCCAAACCCACTCAAAATGGAAGCACAATTGTTCTGAAAGAACCCAATAGATTTTGGAAACAGCTCTGATTTCATACATTCATGTAGACAGCAGGAACACCTGTCCTTTAACAGTAGCCTAAAGCCTTTTTTTTTTTTCGGTCCGGTCATGGGGCCTGAACTCTGGGCCTGGGCGCTGTCCCTCAGCTCTTCAGCTCAAGGCCAGCACTCTACCACTTGAGCCACAGCGCCACTTCCGGCTTCCCCCCCCCCCCCCCCCCCCCGCTTATGTGGTGCTGAGGAATTGAACCCAGGCCTCAGGCATGCAAGGCAAGCGCTCTACCACTGAGCCACCTTCCCAGCCCATAAAGCCTTTTTTTTTTTGTCAGTCATGGGGCTTGAACACTGGGCCTGGGCACTGTCCCTGAGCTCTTCAGCTCAAGGCAAGTGCTCTACCACTTGAGCCACAGCACCATTTCTGGTTTTTTGAGTGGTTTATTGGCACTAAAGAGTCTCACAAACTTTCCTGCCCTGGCTGGCTTTGAACTGTGATCCTTTGATCTCAGTCTCCTGAGTAGCTAGGATTATAAGTGTGAGCCACCAGGCACTGGCTAAAGTCTTTTCATATTTTATCATAAGATATTCTTTCTTTTTTGCACCAGTACTAGGGCTTGAACTTCAGGGCCTATGCACTCTTCCTTAGGTTTTCTGCCCAAAGCTAGCAACTTGAGCTACAGCTCTACTTGCAGCTTTTTGGTGCTTAACTGGAGATAAAAGTCTCATGGACTTTTCTGCCTAGACTTATTTCAAATTGTGATCCTTAGAGCTCAGCCTACTGAATAGTTAGGATTAAAAGTGTGCGCCACTGGCATCTGACTCTCAATATTCTTTTAAAACCTTTTTTTTTTAAATTTCCATTTTTAAAAATTAAGGCCAGGTGCCGGTGGCTCATGACTGTAATCCTAGCTACTCAGGAGGCTGAGATCTAAGGATCATGGTTCAAAGCCAGACTGAGCAGGAAAAGTCCATGAGACTCTTATCTCCAAATAATCACCAGAAAACCAACGCCGAGCGCTGTGGCTCAAGAGGTAGAGGGCTGGCCTTGAGCCTAAGAGCTCAGGGACAGCATCCAGGCTCAGAGTTCAAGCCCCACAACTGACAGTAAATAGATAGATAGATAGATAGATAGATAGATAGATAGATAGATAGATAGATAGATAGATAAAATATTAAGTTGTTTGGTGTCACAGCAATGTAAGTCACATCTCTCATTTAAAGGAGACTGGAATTGATTTTTTTTTACTGCCTTTCTTCAAGAACAATGACAAGAGTAGATTTTTCTTTGACCTATGTATCCAGATGGCAAAGGTACTTGCAGATAAAGGGGGCAGTCAAAGATCTTTACTAAGTAAAATATTTTTTCTCCTGTAGTTGGGGAATGTGAACATAATTCATTTTCCTCTATCTAGACTATGTACATTGTTACTGGGAAAGCCACATCATATTCTATTTTATGCCTATCACGAAATTTAAATATTTGTGTGAAGGATTGATCCCTACCCTATTGTCCCAGGCCTATATAGATGCTAGGCAGAATCCCAGGTATGTGCGAACTTGTCTGAAGTGCAGGCAGGGCAATCTACCTAAGCTCAGCTGTAAACATCCCATTGTGGGCCCAACTGAAAAGCCCCCACCTCCCTTGACCTAGTGGCTTTTTCATTCACCTCTGCCTCCTTGCTCAGACCTCATACAAGAACCCAGCTCCTGTCCCAACTCTCTGGAACAATCTCCAGACCTGCAGGAAGGTCTGCGCCCCTCACTGTTCCTCCAAAATCAGTCCCCGCCTGTTGATGATGGAGTCAGGCCTATTCCTTTTCCATTCTCCATTTTCCCAACATTGTGTATTGTGGGAAAAGGGCTGCTTATGACCTTTTCAAAACTTGAAGAAAACTCCTATGATCATCATTCACTACGACCATCTCTATTTTCTTAAAATATATTTAAGTTTAATATACTAGACCAAAGAAGTATGTCATTATTAGTTTAATTTACTGAGTAAGACAGGAGACATCGCTTGCATTGTTGACAAAAGCGGTATCAATGTATACTTATAAAAGAAATGCATGTGCTGGTGATAGTATTTTTCTGGGCATAAATTCAAAGCATTTTAGTTTTTGAGATGAGGTCCTGCTCTGTTGCTTTAGGGTAGCCCCACACTACTGTGTGTTCAATCTCTCCTCCTGCTTTAGTCTCGTAAGACTAAAAGTATCGTGCCTCACCTGAAAACATTAAAATGCTTTAATCACTGTCATTCTAAAAGACAAAAGTGACATTTTTGGTTTTGCCTACACCTCTTTTGTTTTTTTTGGTCAGTTGTGGGACTTGAACTCTAGGCCAGGGTGCTGTCCCTGAGCTCTTTAGCTCAAGGCAAGCACTCTATCACTTGAGCCACAGTGTCACTTCTGGTTTTCTAGTGGTTAACTGGAGATAAGAGTTGTATAGACTTTCCTGCCCAGGCTGGCTTTGAACTGTGTGATCCTCAGATCTCAGCCTCCTGAGTAGCTAGGAATGCAGATGCGAGCTATGGGTACCTGACTGCCTACACCTCTTTAATTAGTAAAGTTAAACAGTTTTCCACATTTAGTGACTGATTGCAATTGTTATTTTGAAAACTGTCTATAGGTTTCATGACCTCCTTCCTTGATCACTCCTGCTCCAAGAACTTGGCGGTCTAATTCATTACACATTCCTGTATGAAAACTTACAATAATATTCCCAGTTGACCAAAAGAATACAAAGGTTTTTTAAAAGGATAATAAAGATGAAAAAACCCAGGGCTGGGAATGTAGCTTAGTGGTAGAGTGTTTGCCTAGCATGCAAGAAGCCTTGGGTTCGATTCCTCAGTACCACATAAAACAAAAAAGCAGAAGTGACGCTGTGGCTCAAGTGGTAGAGTGTTAGCCTTGAGCACAGAGAGGTTCAGGGACAGTGCCTAGGCCCTGAGTTCAAGTCCCAGGATTGGCAGGAAAAAAATCCAGCATATGAAGGATTCTCATCGAAATACATCTTGGAGAAAAATCAGTTTTTAGTTAGATACTTTGGATTTAAGGTGAGAATCTATTTTCTTTTACCATTGAATTCTTCAACTTCTAGCTCTGGAGCCACCATGTAATACTGCTCACACAGCATCTTGGCAGTTTCATATGCATCTATAAGAAAGAAAAGTTTAGCTTTTATACCAATGACATAGATACAAACATGTAAAGTAACAAAGGCAAATTGTCTAAAACAAGAGCTTTACAATGAACCAACTACCATCTTTTAAAACATAGCCTTTAGGCTTTACTGTATTACTATGACTAAAAAATTTTCTTTGTGTGTGTGTGTGTGTGTGTGTGTGTGCGCGCCAGTACTAGGACTCAAACTCAACCTGGGCTCTCTATCCCTTAGCTTAGCTCTTTTACTCAATGCTGAACCATTTATAGCTCCACTGCCAGCTTTTTGGTGGAGACAGGACTCTCACAGATTTTCCTGACTGGGCTGGCTTCAAACTGTGATCCTTAGATATCAGCCTCCTGAGTAACTAAAATTACAGGTATGGGACACCAGTGTCTAGTTCCTTAAAGTCTTAGTATTCACAACTATGTCAAAATGAGGCTAGTCACAATATAGCTAGTTTTGCAGCAAGTACACAGTTTAACTTTCAAGTATTGCTAAAAGGTATTTTTCATGAAAATTCATAAATTCAAGACTTGTGAACCTCATGTTGTCTGACTAAATTGCAGCGAGGATACACCTGTAATTATAAAAAATACTGCAATCGGTCTTATGATTTGGAAGTTATCTGTAAATGAAACATCAATACGGACTTGCTCAATGCCTGGGTTTTCATGAGACATACAATTTCCGTTATTGGAACCACCAACATCACTTTAAAATGTCCTTCACATTAGCTAAAGCTAACAGGCTGGGACTGAGAGAAAGCAAAAATACCTCGTGACACATTACATTTTTCTCTTGAACTGTAAACTATGGGGGGGGGGGAAGACAGAGGAGAGAGGAGAGAGAGAGAAGCGGGGAGAGAAGAGAGGAAAAAGGAAATGAAAATTTCTGGCCTCCTTAATCCAAAAGTATGTGCTTACTGCCATGTATTTTAAAAAAGCAATAAATTGCTGCTTTATATTAATATGAAAGAAAGAAAAAGAAAAAAAGAATCACAACAACAAAAACCTTAAAACCAATCTGACGTCAGGATTTGTGTCCTACACTTCTTTATTATATCCAGAACTCAGTATAATGCCTGGTTAGATGTTCAATGGATATGCCTTGATTTCATAAATTATACACCCACTTATCAGTGGCAAATAGATATTAAAGTGATACTGAATTTTAACCCTGAAAAAAGAATTTTAAATTATACTAGATGTGTAAGTTTCTTTTCTAGGCAGTAATAAACCTTAACAATTATCCTTCAAAAATACTTCATAAAATGAGAAATCAAGACTCCTTCCTTTTGCATTGGCCATACCACCAAACAATGCTACATCTCCACCTAGTGACGTGAGAGCACGCAGCCCACCACGAACTTCCAAGATTACAAATAATACAACCGAAAAACAGTACTTTGCAGTGCTAGTGGCTCACGCTTATTATTCTGGCTACTAGGGAAGCAGAGATCTGAGGATCAAGGTTCAAAGTCAGTAGGGGCACAAAAGTCTGTGAGACTCTTATGTCCTATAAACTACTCAGAAAAAGCTGGAAGTGGCACTGTGGCTCAATTGGTAGATTGCTAGTCTTGAGCAAAAGCAGCTCAGGGACAGTGCCAAGGCCCTGAGTTCAAGCCCTAGGATTAGCAAACACACCAAAAAAATAAATAAATTTAAAAAGATACCAGAGCTTTGCTAGCTATATACAAAGATAATACAACACAGCTCCTCCAGATATAGAATAAAGCTATTCAAATATGGAACTTCCTTTCAATAGAAAACAGGAAGAGAAACTAAATCCACCAAATGTGCTAATTGCACAGAGCATTAGCTTTCTCTTTGGCATGATTGTGATAGCACTGAAATATACTACACATGTAAATGTGTGGAAGAGAGTAGAGCCTTGGAAGAAACTACCCGCTTCTTAAAGCTCTTCAAGCTCACATTGATCAATGCTTTCCAAAATTATCTTTCCTTCTTACTGCTGTTTTTGTTGTTGTTGTTTTCTTGCTTTTGCTTTTTGGTACGGGTCCTGGGGATTGAACTCAGAACCTAAGGTATTGTCTCTGAGCTTTTTTTGCTCAAGGCTACCACTGTACCACTAGAGCCACAGCTCTACTTCCAGCTTTGTAGTGGTTAATTGGAGATAAGAGTCTCACAGACTTTCCTGCCCCAGCTGACTTTGAACCCTGATCCTCAGATCTCAGCTTCCCGAGTAGCGAGGATTACAGGCGTGAGCCACTGGTGCCCAGCTACTGTTATGTCTTTGCTATCCTTCACTGTTTCATCTTGTTAGAGTTAGTCTAATGTCTCTATCATTGGTGCAAAGGTAGCAGAACCCCTTATATAAAAGCAGTGAAGAATCCTAAAACTTGTAGTCACAGGCCAAAAACAAAACAAAACAAAACAAACAACCACAGCTAGTTAAACTCATCATTTAGACTTTTAGGATGAGGATGATCAGGCAGGACAGAAGCCTAAAGGGCTTGCTGAAAGTTACCACAAACAGGCAGCAGTCAAGTCAGCCAAGCTACGGATAAAAATGAGAAGCTGGAGCAGGCAGAGAAAGGTAGAGAGGCCATGACTTGGCAGGTGCAAGACACCCAATTTTGCTTTCTGGTTCCCAACTCTAATATCTATAGCAGCAACTGTCAAGGGACCTACTATGATCTTTTAGTCTATCTGTTTCTGAAACTAGCCTGAATGAGGGAATCTCTGTAACTGGCAACCTGAAGAGCCCGAAGTGAGAGAATAAGACATTATTTCTGAACCGGAATAATGTCATGCTCTCAGGAGACTATTTGCATGCTATTATGCTAAGCAATAATAGCATATAGGAGCCACACCAGCAAGTTAACATCGTCACCATGAGAGCAGACTTTTGTACCAAGTATTTAAGCTTGTACCTTTAAAATGATCTTACCGCAGGATTTTCCATTTGATTTCCTGGTTTCTCACAAAGAAAGGAGGGAAACCGGTCACAAAGGAAGGCCCCTCCCAAAGGATAATAGGACCTGCTTTAGAACACTAATTCTAGCATTTACTACCCTGAGTCTATAATTTGCAGATGTGTAAAGGTAGATATTAATGTGCTAAATAAGCCACAAGGAGGCATGCTTCAGGGTTCTGAACATTCAATTCATGTTATAAACGATGCACCCTACTCTTATACGTTTATACAACTGTCTAGTCAAAAATAAAAATATTGTCCCTACCCTCTGACATAAAAGTTTTCTTGTAGTCCGCCCTCAAGATATCTGCATGGCGTCAGTGTTAGCTGATGGAAGCACATGGGTGAATATGTGCCATTTGGGATGGACACTGAACTATGCTTAAACCATGGGACATCTTCATAGCTGTAAGCATCATGAGTAGAGCTATCATTAAAATCCAGAACCTTACCAGGCACTGGTGTCTCATGCCTGTAATCCTAGCTACTCAGGAGACTGAGATCTGAGGACTGTGATTCTAAGCAAGTGTGGGCAGGAAAGTCTGTGAGACCCTTAGATCCAATTAACCACGAGAAAACTGGAAGTAGAGTTGTGGCTCCAAGTGGTAGAATGCTAGCCTTGAGCACAAAGACTCTCAGGGACAGTGAGCGTCTAGCTCCTGAGTTCAAGCCCCATAACTGAGAAAAAAAATCTACAATCTTTACTCTCAACATTAAGCTTCTTAAACAAAAGGAGAAACAAAATACTGGATACTGAGATGCTGAATGAGATTAACCAGTCTCAGTGGATGTTGGGAAAAGGTAAAGAGCCAGTATAAAAGCGCCAACTACTCTAAAAAACAGAAGGGAGTAGGGTAAGACTTTACTAAGAAGAATAAGAAATTGATGTCCATTTATTATTTTCCTTGGTATTACTTGGGGTTATTAGGAAGAGTATTTTACTTATTGTTTCTGGTATGTTGGGGATGCGGATTCTGGGGCCTTTCAGGCAGAAGGCACAAAAGAAGAAGCAGGTATGGTGGTGCACTCCTGTAATCCCAGTTACTAGGAGGAGGTGGAAGATCATGAGTTCAAGACTAGCCTGGTAAAATAAGCAAAATTCTATATATTAAAAATTAAAGCCACTAGACATTATGTTGAAAATAAACTATATAACTTCTGGGTGGGCATGGGAAGGAAAAACTAGGAAAGCGAGGGAAGGAGTGACATTGCCCAAAAAGAAAAGTACTCGCTACCTGACTTACATAACTGTAACTCCTCTGTACATCACCTTTAAGTCTTTTTTTTTTTTTTTTTTTTTTTTGCTAGTCCTGGGGCCTGAACTCAGGGCCTGGGCACTGTCCTTGAGCTTCTTTTGCTTAAGGCTAGCACTGTAACACTTAAGCCACAGCACCAGTCCCAGACTTTTCTGTTTATGTAAAGAATAGAACCCAGGGCTTCATGCATGCTACGCAAGCACTCTACCACTAAGTCACACTTTATAACAATGGAAATTAAAGCACTGGAAGATATGGCTCAAGTGGTATACTACTTTAATAGCCTGTGAAAGGCCCTAGGTTCATTCCTTAGCATTGATAGAGACAGGTATTTTTCAGCCTTTCAGCCACCGGTGCTGTACTTTTAGCCTTCTTTTGAGCTACAACAGCTTATTTCCCATAGGAAATAAAGCAGGGAGATGGCTATCAAAATTTGCTTTAGTCGCAGGAAGAAGAGTGATCATTAGGTTTCTTTCTAGATTGCCTAGTCCATTTTTCCATGGTAGGAACAGAAGGTGATTTAAGGTGAATTCTTCATTGACTGGAAAAATCATTTGACTATACAGATTATGAATGTCACAGATCAGGTATGATCCAGAAGCTGGGCTACTACTACTGTCAGGAGGTAAGCACTACCAGCAAGAATGCAAATATAATCAGCATTAGTTAGTTAGTGCTGGAGATGGGGTCATAAACAATACTAATTTCAGACTGTGATTATTTACAGTATAAGTTCAAATGCATAAATCAGTGTTCTCATTAACAAGTCATTTTTATCCCCCCTCCAAACCTTTCTCGTCAGTCATGGGGCTTGAACATGGGGCCTGGGCACTATCCCTAAGCTCTTTTGTTTAAGGTCAGTGATCTACCACTCGGAGCTCCAGAGCCACTTCTGGTGGTTTTCTATTGGTTAATTGGAGATAAGAGTCCTAGGGATGTTCTTGCCCAGGCTGGCTTGGAACTATGATCCTCAGATCTCAGCTTCCTGATTAGCTAGAATAACAGGCTTGAGCCACCAGCACCTGACTTCTCTCTTTTCCCACATTTTCTACATTTTTTAGTGAGTGCTTTTTGTATTTGGGGAAATATGTTATTAATCCTTTTAAGTGGCCCAAGAGGGAAGGAGAACTGGATAACAACAAAAAAAAGTAGGATAAAATGAGAAGTCATAAACATTACCTTAAAACGAACATGTAAATATACAATATATTCTTCTGTCAATCTGGTCATCTGGATGATTAAGTGTTCTAGGTCATTTTTCTTGTATAAACATCACATCAATAAATTACAATTGCTATTTATTGGTAAGTATTACAAACTTACAGATACTTGTGAAGCAATCTGATAATGGATTCCGTCTAAGATCTATATTCTGTCCTATACTCTAATCATTTTCTTGCCCACAATAATTTCATTATATTTTTACAAGACTTTCCTTTGAGTCTTCCTAAGCATTCTACTTTGTTTTAATGGGGGGAGGGATCTTCCTTGTCTTATGTAACATTTAAATACATTAAGTACTTATAGCAAGTAGTATAACTTACACAGATAGCAGATAGTTTGGGTACAAACAAATGACCCAGATAAGCATATACCCTGCACAAAAGTATTCTAGAAAACACATACAAGCCAAGTGATTTAGTGTTCTTTGGTATTGGTATGTCTGATTTACAAAAGGAAGGGTGTCAGAAGTTGATGATGTAGGTGTTGTTTTATAGCTTTTATTTCCTTTAGAAATCTGAAACCACCCCCTATTAAAGGAAGAGGTTACAGAGAGGTGAAAACATTTACAGATGTTCAGGAGAACAGAAAGCATGCCGGTCCCTTCTCCTTAGCCCCGGACTGTGAGGATAAGATGTATAGGTGTGCACATGTGCCTGTTTGTGTGCCTGTCCTTGTGGGTCTATCAGAGGAAGTAGAATTGTGAGTTATGGAGAGGAATGGAGCGTGACTGCCATTGGATAGAACTTCTCCAGGTATTTTGTTATACTGAACAATGATAGGAATGATTACACAGAGCTCCAAGTAAACTTTGTTCATACTACTAGGAACTAGGTGAGAGAGAGAGGGAGAGGGAGGGGGGGAGAAACTGTGAATCCATACAGAAAAAGAAAAAATGAAGAGGTTTCAGCCCATCCCGAATTGTGAAAGAAAAGAAAGATACAAAGAAGACAGTAGTGCTACGGTTTGGATTTCAAACTTCTTCCAAAGGTTATATGTTAAGGCAGAGTTTGCAGACTCTGACACTGACTGGGGATGGTGGTAGGCGGGGCCTAATGGAAGTAAGATAAGTCATTGTGGGAAAAATCTTGTTCTGTTGCATCATAGGCCCAAAATAAAGGGGTCAAGCAACAAAGGGCTGAAACATTTGAAATGGTGAGTCTACATCAACTTCCTCTGTTGGTTAATTTCTATCACAACGACAGAAAAAAGACTAACACAAACAGCTCAGAGGCAGACTGAATAAACTTCTGAGCTTTTGGTTTGTTTTTTTTTTTTTCAAATATATATTGAAGTATTCTGCATAGTTTACATCTTGTTTTTGGCATAGAATTTCTGTCAGTAAAAGGAGTGATGTACCAGAGCTTGGAAAATTTTTGCACATTAGTACCAGCAATGATAAGCCCAGTTAATTAATATGTACTAACCATAATAGAATAAAACAAATAATAAATGCCACAAAACAATAGATTCTTTTGGTTTTAAGAGTCAATTTGTCTTTGAAGTGCCATGCCTTGGACTCACTTTAGCATCAATGAATCTCCATCCTATAGAAAAAGTTAGAGTTTCATAAAATTCCAAGTCCTTATATCAAGATCTACCCATTCTTAACATCTCCCTGAAAATGACAGTGAAGCTTTACTTGTGAAAGAACAATGAGATGATTAACTGTTTCCAAAATGTTCCCATGAAGAATTTCATACACTATAAAGCACAGTGCAACAAACCCCCGTGTGCTTAATCGCCTCAATAATTGCCACCAAGTACCGGCTCTCTGATCATCCCCACCTTCTGCGTAATTTTGAAGCAACTCCCACATATCATTTCAAATCACATGTAGAACTCTAGAAGCCAGAACTCTTCTGAAAAATTAACACCCGCAGCGCGCCAGTGGCTCATGCCTGTAATCCTAGCTACTCAACAGGATGTGATTTGAAGCTCTGGTTCGAAGCCAGCCCAGGCAGAAGAGTCTGTGACACTCTTATCTCTAATAAAAGACTCGGAAAAAGCCGGAAGTGGCATTGTGGTTCAAGTAGTAGAGTGCTAACTGTGAGCAAAAGAAGCTCCAGGGCAGTGCCCAGGCAATGAGTTCAAGCCCCAAGACCAGCAAAAATAAAATAAAATAAATTAACACTATACCAGTTTCATACTTAGAAATTAGTATTTGTTTAATATCAAATACTCACTGTTCACTTGTTCAGTTCTTCTAAAACCTCAAAAGCATCATTCTACCAGTAAAGTGAGGCCTGAAGATGTTATGTACCATGTTTAAGGTTACCCAGCCAACCCACATGGGCACCATCTCATGAATATGATGGATTCTATACATAAGTAAAGTGATTTTTCAGCCATAAAGGAGGACTGCAGTGCTGATACATTTTTATAAAATGAATGACACTTGAGAATCTTTTTTTTTTTTGGGTCCGGTCGTGGGGCCTGAAGTCTGGGCCTGGGCGCTGTTCCTCAGCTCTTCAGTTCAAAGCTAGCGCTCTATCTACCACTTGAGCCACAGCGCCACTTCTGGCTTTTTTCTTTTTGCTTATGTGGTGCTGAGGAATCGAACCCAGGGCCTCAGGCATGCAAGGCAAGCGCTCTACCACTGAGCCACCTTCCCAGCCCTTGAGAATCTTATACTAGGTGAAAATACCTGGTCATTAAAGGCCATATACTGTATGATTTTTACATGAAATGTCCTCAACAGGGTAATTACACAGAGACAAATGGAGACTGGTGGATGCCTGGGGCTAGTCAGAGGACCAGTGGTTGAGTAACTGGTAATGGGTACAGTGTCTTTTGAGAGCAAAGAAAACATTCTAAATTTGGATGGTAGTGATGGTTGCACAACTCTGAATAGACTGAAAACCATGGAGCTGCAGCTATATTTTAAATTGGTAAATTGTGTGGGATGAAAATTATGTCTAGATCAAGTTTGTACGTTTCTGAAAAGTTAAAAAGTAATGAACAAACCAAAGACTTATAAATCATCTACACAAGGACTACATTAGATTATATGTGAGTTACAAAACACGTTTAAAAGAAAAGGCACACGTGCAATATATAGGTTGATTCACCACAAAACAGAAGTCATGTGGATAAAGGCTTCCTACCTAAACAGAGGCCAAGACAGCTCAGCAATCAAGCTTAGCAAAGATACATCTGGGCCTTCCTCCCTGGGTTTACGTACAAACACATTGCACAGATTTTCCTAAGTTATGGCTGTGCACAAGCAACAGTCCTCAATGAAGACTAGGAAGAGTTGTGGTCACATAAACTCTTCAGATAGGCGTTTACAGGAGATCCAATCTGGGAAAGGGGAATAGGTTTGGAATCTGAGGCTGCATAAAGAAATTCCCTTTAGGAGGGAGCCAGGTGCTGGTGGCTCACGCCTGTCATCCTAGCTACTCAGGAGGCTGAGACCTGAGGATTGTGGTTCAAAGTCAGCCCAGGCAGGAAAGCCCACAACTCTTATCTCCAATTAACCAACAGAAAACTGAAAGTGGAGCTGTGGCTCAAAGTGGTAGAGCACTAGCCTTGAGCAAAAAAAGCTCAGGGACAGTGCCTAGGCCCTGAGTTCAAGCCCCACAACTGACTACAAACCCAAGAGGGGTAGGAAGCTGGTAGATCATCCACAGCCAGCAGGCTCTGGAGATTCAATTAATGTTAAAGGATAATGAGGAAACTGCTGGTCAAATTCAAGGTACCTGGGTACCAGGAATCTATGACTGTTGGGTTCATTGTATCCTGAGGCTACTGAAACACAGTCTAGTTAAGCCCGCATGCTATGTAGATTCTAACACCATGAGTACACAATAGAAAGATGCTGGACTTTGAGCCAGGTACCTGTAGTTCATGCCTGTAATACTAGCTGCTCAGGAGATTGAGACCTGGAGGGTTAAAGTAGCTCAGGCAGTTATCTCTGTGAGACTCTATCTCCAACTAACTAGCAAAATGTAGGACACTAGCTGGGCACTGGTGGTTCAGGCCTGTAATCTTAGCTTCTCAGGAGGCTGAGATCGAAGAATCTCAGTGTGAAGCAAACCTGCGTAGCAAAGTCTCTTAAGTCGTTTGATCTCCAATTTACCAGAAAAAAAGCTACAAGTGGAGCTGTGGCTCAAATGGTAGAGCTCCAGCCTTGAGAAAAAAAGTCAATCAAGAGCATGAGGCCCTGAGTTCAAGCTCCAGTACTAGCATGAAAACAAAAGATTCAGGACTAGAAGTGTGGCTCAAGTGGCAGAGGGCCAGCCATGAGTAAGAAAGCCAAACAAAAATATATGACCCTGAGTTCTAGCCCCAGTATGGGCACAAGATAAAAAAGGAAAGATGTTTAAATTCTACAATTACATGAATTCTGCCCTTTTTTCAGGGAGGGGTGTCAGTTGTAGGGCTTGAACCCAGGGCCTTGGTGCTATCCCTGAGCTTTGTTCACCCAAGGCTAGCACTCTACCACTTTGAGCCACTTCCAGTTTTCTGGTGGTTAACTGGAAATTAGAGGCTCAGGGACTTTCCTACACGGGGTGGCTTCCAACTGCAATCCACAGATCTCAGTCTCCTGAGTAGCTAGGATTATAGGCTGAGCCACCAGTACCCAGCCAGCCTCATTTTATAATAAACAATATAGTCAGATAATCGTGGTAAATCAAAATTTAGAATATTTATTTACTCTGAGTACAACTCTGACAAATGAAGTGAAAATTCCCATTTTGAGCATTCCAAATTATGTGTATTTTCCTCAACTGTATAGAAGATTCATACTTGGATTAAGTGGCTTGGGTCTACTACACAGATTAACCACAATGCAATGTGAGACATAATCAGCAGCCCAGCATTTGTCTCCTTACCTTTCACTACATCAGCCACATTACATGTGGGATCGATACTTCCAATGTGTTTAGGGTGAGCTGGATTTGTGTCACCGCCAAAGAGAAGAGCTAAATGAACACAAAAGAGAAGGGAAAGGATTAACACACAGCAGGCTGGGATGGTTAAGCAGGGAAAGGGACTAGTAAGTCCTAAAAAGGATCTTGACTTTGTAGGAATCATTCTCACATCCATAATGACTTAGATCATTTGGTGGGTGAGCAACACCAACATCCAACTAAGGAGGAATGATGTGTTTTAAGACGTATTAGTTACAATCCAGAGGCAGCAGAGCACATGGCAGGGGTCCAACTCTTTCTCTCCCAGCCAATGTGACTTGGATGAAGAAATTTACTTTTATCCTTAGCCAAGTTTATCCATCTTCTCAGGACTACTCTGGATATTTACTCCAACATTTGCTAAACATTAGGAGCACCAAGCCCACACCATGTGGACAGGCCTGTGAACTATCTTTCACTGGCAGCCTTGAAAATTCCTCCATCAAGGAGATAGTATGCCAATGACATGTTCAAATACAGCTTTTAAATAGCTTTCAGGTGATTTCATCCTATGCAAGATTTGCAAAAGTTCATTGCTGATGAAAAGCCAAAACAAGTCTCAAAGGCTCAATCTCAATCCAAATGTTTATAGGCATACTAGTTTTTTGGGTTTTTTTTTTTGGGGGGGGTGCCGGTCCTGGGGCTTGAAATCAGGCTCTGGACACTATCCCTGAGCTTCTTTTGCTTAAGGCTAATGCTCTACCACTTGAGCAACAGCTCCACTTCCCACTTTTTGGGGGGCAGTTTAGTGGAGATAAGAGTCTCACAGACTTTCCTGTCAGGGCTGGCTTTGAAGCATGATTCTCAGACCTTAGCCTCCCGAGTAGCTAGGATTACTGGCGTGAGCAACTGTTGCCTGGCTTACTTATGTTTAAATCAAGCAAAAATTGGTAATAACTTAGACTCCACCAAAACTGCTTAACTAAAATAGGAGAGATTTTCAATTATGAAACATTATAAATATATCCATCAGGACAATATATAAGTAAAGTTCCAACTGGTCAAGAGGAAGAAAAACAGAAGTGAATAAGCTTAACCAGTGCTATTAAAACCAGCACTTAAATATGTATGGTTAGATTAGACGGAAACCGCAGTTATTGAAGTAGATGAGTTGAATAGAATCTAAGTTCTTTTCCCTTGTATATTGTCACACATTTCTGTTTTTAAAAAGGGTGACAGTGGTCCTGTTTCTGACCTTCATAAATGGCTTTCAAAGGTCACTTTAATCAAGAATATGAATTGCTTTTTAGTAGATAGGGTTCACTGAGGAAAAACTAAACTAGAAATGGAATTTTTACAATAAAAATTTTCGTATAGGGGCTGGGAAGTTGGCTCAGTGGTAGAGTGCTTGCCTCGCATGCATGAGGCCCTGGGTTCGATTCCTCAACACCACATAAGCAGAAAAAAGCTGGAAGTGGTGCTGTGGCTCCAGTGGTAGAGTGCTAGCCTTGAGCTGAAGAACTGAGGGACAGCGCCCAGGCCCAGAGTTCAGGCCCTGCGACCATCAAAAAAAAAGTCTGTATAATAATACATTAAATGTACAGCAATAGGAACATTTTTGGGGGGGAGAAATCACTCTGAGTTACCTTTTCAAAATCCAACTTACTGTGCTGGTTAATAAGCATGCGGAAAGATATGCGGTTGGTGTAAAATCGATCCAGAAAATACTGGATGTTACTGCTAATGAAAGGATCAAACCCAAACTTCTCCTTGTATTCGATCACTCCTTGTGCCATTGTAGGAACCACATCGTTATGTCTGTTTCTCACATTGATCAAAACTTGTAGAAAGCTGTGTGAGAAGCAAGCAAAATCTGGTCAGTCTTTATCTGTCTCATAGCTTGGTGCACAAAATTCCCAGCTGTCTCCAATCTAGTTATCTGCTAGTATTCTAATAGGTCAAGACACCAATCTCATTAGGTTGTATAAGGAAGCATTCACACAAAAAACTATTTATTTTGCATGAAACTCAACACAGAAATTTTCTTTTTCAGAGATGCCAAAAGCAAAAGGTTCTATAGTAAAGAAAAACATGTTCAAATATCTTCATAGGAAGGGACTAGCTTTTTGTGTAAGTGGCTACAGAAAATACAAGTCCTACAAATGAACATATTAGTATTTCTTTTGAAAATATGAAGATACTCTCTCAAAAGTCCCCAAGAATTTATTAATAAAGTCTTGAAGCAATGGCCTCTTCCATGAATAAAAATGGCAAACTAAAAAAAAAAAAAACTATAAAAAAATGGCAAACTAATTTTGAGGATTTCAGCCCAACATATTGTTACTTCCTAATGAATTTTGAGAAAACAAGGCTCATGGATTCAATTCATGTAGTGTAAACATATTAAATGACAGCAGTGGCTTACAGCAAGGAAACCACTGTGTCTGGGCCTCTAACCTAATGCTCGCCCCTTTCACATTTCACAGATCCATTAGATAAACACTCTAGCAGAGGACAAAAAAATAGCTCAGGGGATTTTCCCCTTTATATTTTAATTAATCCCTTCAGATTAATTGAGCCAGTCATTCTGGCAATGTGCTACATTGTAAAGACCAAGTATACTAGAGGAAGGGAACTATGACTTCTAGGTCCAGCTCTATTAGGAACTCTCACCAACTCTGACCTGTTTTCTTCTTTGAGAACTTAAAAGTCTGGATTAAATACCTCTTAAAGTTGTCTGAATAGTGTGGGTTTTCCCTAGTTCTTTTTTATGGGATATCTATATGTCAAGTGTCTGTCTCACAAATAAATAGATTACATTTACATAAACCAAAGAAATTTCTCAGCCGGGGTGCTTGTGGCCCATGTCTATAATCCTAGCTACTCAGGAGGCTGAGATCTGAAGATCAAAGTTCAGAGCCAGTCTGAGCAGCAAAGTCTGTGAGACTCTTTTTTTTTTTTTTTCTTTTTTCTTATGTGGTGCTGAGGAATCAAACCCAGGACCTCATGCATGCAAGGCAAGCGCTCTACCACTGAGCCACCTTCCCAGCCCCGTCTGTGAGACTCTTATCTCCAATTAACCACCAGAAAACCGAAAGTGGTACTGTGGCTGGTAGAACACTAGCCTTGAGAGAAAAAGCTCAGGGACAGTGCCCAGGCCTTGAGAGAAAAAGCTCAGGGACAGTGCCCAGGCCCTGAGTTCAAGCCCCATTACTGACAAAAAAGAAAAAAAAAGAAATTTCTCAGCACAAGAGGCACTCACTTATACATACATGAAATAGGAACGAATTATGATGCAGAGATTTTATTTCTCCCAGAAGGCGGGTAAGATGGCACTCATATATTAGGGGTTGGGATTTTCTAGCTGAATAAAAATGGAAAACCAAGCTGGGCACTGGTGGCTTATACCTATAACCCTAACTACTTGGCAAGACTGTACTTCAATGCCAGCTTGGGCAGAAAAGTTCAGAAAACCCCTTCTCAACCAGTAGCTGCGGTGCATGCCTGTCATCCCAAGCTATGTGGGAAGCAGAGATTGAGAAGATCATAGTTTCAGACCAGCTCAGGGAGAAATGTCTGTAAGGTTCCATTTCCACAGAGGATAGCTAGGTGTATTCACATGCATTTAAGATCCCACAACGATGAGATGCCTAAAGCAGGTGGATTGTGGCACAGGTTCATGCCCAAGCAAGAAGTGAGACCCTATCTCAAAAATAACCAGTGTAGGGGTTGGGAAGGTGGCTCAGTGGTAGAGTGCTTGCCTTGCACGCATGAGGCCCTGGGTTCAATTCCTCAGCACCATATAAGCAGAAAAAGCCGGAAGTGGCGCTGTGGCTTGAGTGGTAGAGCGCTAGCCTTGAGCTGAAGAGCTGAGGGACAGCGCCCAGGCCCACTACTGACAAAAGAAAAAAAGAAAAAAAAGAAAAAAATAACAATGAAAAAGCAAGGATGGAAGTGTTGTTTAGTGCCAGTGTGTCAGCCTCGCAAGCATAAGGTCATGAGTTTAATTCCAGTACCACCAAAAAGAAAAAAATAAAGAAGAAAAACAAGTCCCAGCTATTCAAGAGACAAAGGTAGGAGGCTCTTAGGCCAAGGCTCACCCAGGCAAAAGTATAAGACCCTATCTGAAAAACAAGCAAACCTAAACGGCTGGGGCATGGCTCAAGTGTCAAATAGTGGATCTTGTCCTAGAAAGCATAACATCTTGTCTTTTTTTTTTTTTTTGGAATCCAGTCGTGGGGCCTGAACTCTGGGCCTGGGCGCTGTCCCTCAACTCTTCAGCTCAAGGCTAGCACTCTACCACTTGAGCCACAGTGCCACTTCTGGCTTTTTTCTTTTTGCTTATGTGGTGCTGAGGAATCAAACCCAGGGCCTCATGCATGCAAGGCAAGTGCTCTAACACTGAGCCACCTTCCCAGCCCCAAAGTATAACATATTGAGTTGAGTTCCTAGTACCTCCAAAAATAAAAGTAAAAAAGACATACATTTCATCACACTCAAAATTTAGTAGTCTTTGTTTATAATGGCAGCAACAGAGAGTTCAAGATATTAAATAAAAAGCATGGTCTTTAATGCTTCTTCATAAGAAAATAATTGTAGTTTCTGGGCTCAACTGAAATGACCCACTGGAAAAAATTTTAAATGGTAAAGATTTGGGTAAATAAACTCATGAACATATGGAGGCCACTGTATTCTTTTTCTATTAAAGTTTTATTGTAAAGGTGACATGCAGAGGGGTTACCGTTATATAAAAAGGTAATCAGTATATTTCTTTTTGAACAGTGTTCGCTCCTCCCTCATTTTCTCCCACTTTTTCCCCTCCCCCAGGTTATAAAGTTCATTTCCAACACAGTGTCTACTGAGTATCACTGCTAAATTGGTTCACCCATAGTCCCACTGTTTTTGTGATTCCCCTTCCCCACCCCAAATCAGATAAACTTATATACAAGACAAAGGGTATAGAAATCAAAACTAGTGACAAAAGGGAATAAACCAAAGGGGGGGGGGAGAAGAAAAAAGAAATAACTGCAAACAGTACAATAAGGAACTTCTTGTTTCCATTTCTTGGGAGTTCATTTTACCACTGCATTCTTAAAACTACCACTAGATGGAACATTTACTGCAATGTTTATAGTTGGTGCCCAGTTTACCTTGACTAAAGTATTAAGAAATGTGTCCTGAAGCATTCCTTTGAAATGTCATTACTCCTTGTGTACTACGCTCAATTCTTAGCTCACTTTTTTTTTTAAAAGCCACGACTGAGTCATGCATTACCCACTAAGAAAATTAATGTTTTATGTCTGGATTATAATTCTTGGATCTTAATGGCCTGAGTTTCATTTCGGAAAATTCTTTTTTTGCCTATCTATGTTTTTACTTTTAGGTAAGTGGTACCATACTTACTTATCCAAGACCTGTGGGTCCTCTGGGCTCTTGTTTTCATATTCTAGAAGTTCAAGGAAACTCTGCATATACCTACAAAAAGAAGAGTTAACCGTGTTAGCTGTGTGCCTACCATTCACTCCTCCTTTCCTTCTGTACAAGAGTACTCTTAAATTTCATCCTACCCCTGCATACATTTAAAGTGTATCAGAGGGCTGGGAAGGTGGCTCAGTGGTAGAGCGCTTGCCTTGCAAGCCTGAGGCCCTGGGTTCGATTCCTCAGCACCATATAAGCAAAAAGAAAAAAGCCGGAAGTGGCACTGTGGCTCAAGTGGTAGAGCGCTAGCCTTGAGCTGAAGAGCTGAGGGACAGCGCCCAGGCCCAGAGTTCAGGCCCCACGACTGGACCCAAAAAAAAAAAAAAAAAAAAAAAAAAAATAAAGTGTATCAGAAGTTGTTCCCTCAGGCTTCAGTGGAGGTGCTAGTACCTCCAGTGTAGGAGTTGCCCTATTTTCTCTTCTGGGTAATACCATTTCTCTCATCACTGATTATTAGTTTGTCTGGTAGTCCAGGTATAAGCTGATAATTGTGTATATTCCCCTCAACACAGGGATGAGCTCACAAGTGGATATACTACCACAATTTGGGTTGATAAGAGAGAAGACTTGCTGGAAGACCCTGGGAAAGAAATCTTCCTCTGTACAGTGGGGTTTGTAGAAAAATAATTCTGCAAGTGCCGTATCTATTCTGCCATTCAGAGTGACTCTAGCCTGAAGGTGAAGCCAACACTATGAAAAACAGGGCTTCAGTAGTCTTGTGAATCTGTGACTCAGGCCAACACCAAAAATTGACCTCATGATTGGGCCTTCTAACTGTAAACGTCATGTCCTATTGCCTGGTTGGCAATTACACACATATCCTAACTGATAATCCCAAGTCTACAGTTTGCTTATTTAAAAAGTACACATAAAAAAAAAAAAAAAAAGTACACATAAATTTTACGAAGGATGTGTGATGATACTAAAGTACAGATCTAGAATCCAGGGTAAAAGTAATTCCATCAAGATATAACAGATGAATGTATCTTAGGTCCACAGAAACAGCCTCTGGGTTAAGAAGAGCTACATATCTCAATAAGGGCCTGATTAAGAAAACATGCGGACAACACTAAGATCTGAAGAACATAGAAAAATGGCATTCAGAGAGGCACATTAATGTGGCAGTTACATCCAGCAGGGACCTGCTAGATCTACTGTGAATTCAGATATTCCAATTTGGGGCTTAACATCTTGAAATCATTTCTGAGAATTAATTGCCGCTAATCCTATTATAAAGGATAAGGACATTCCAATGACTAAAAATAATGTTGCATATATAAATATATAAACAAGTATGACATCTGATTCATGAAATTCATGAACTTTGTGACAGTGCATTTGAAACTATAATATACTCATATCCAGGTATTTAAAAAAAAAGTTTCTGGGTGCACAAAGTGTCCTCTAAAGTTATCAGGTCACATCACACCAAGAAGTCCAATGTGGCCAACTCCATTGATGCCCTCTGTCCTGTCACACACAAGTGAAGTCACACCTGCATCCTTTCTCCTTTCCCAAAAGGAATAGTCCTCTAAAGAGCAAAATCATAAATGGAGAGGAATCAAAGATTATGCTGCGATTCCTAGCCTGAAATATCAAGAGAGCAAGAATACAATTTGGCTAAAGGGGTGATTGTAGGCCACAGTCTGTCATGCAGAAAATTCACTTTTTTTGTGAAGGTCCTGGGGCTTGAACCAGGGCCTGAGCACTGTCCCTGAGCTTTTTTACTCAAGGCTAGCATTCTACCAGTTCAGCCACACTTCTACTTCCAGCTTTTTGGTGGTTAATTGGAGATAAGAGTCTCATGGACTTTCCTGCCCAGGCTGGCTTTGAACCATGATTCTTAATCTCAGCCTCCTCAGCTAAGATTACAGGAATGAGCCACCAGTGCCCAGATAGAAAATTCACCTTTCTAAAGCAAAAGAGCATGACAAAGACACACAAATGAGTGATCTTAACTGGAATCTAAACTCAGAAGGGAAAACTCTGAAAGAAAGACTAAAAGAAAAAAGGAAAACAAGAAAAGGAGAGAAAGGAAAAACTATTAAGGCAATTAATAAAATGATAACCAGTTTGACATATTAGAAAATATTTATTGTATCAGTGTAAACTTCCTGCATAGGATGATCATATTGCTGGTTTTTAAGAGTTACTTCCAGGAGACCATGCTAAAGTATTTAGAGGCAAAGGGCTATAAAGTCTACCTTATTCCAAATGGCTCAGGAGAAAGAAATGTGTATGTCAATCAAAATGGTAAAAAAATCAGAAAGACCTTCTCCAAAGGATACGGGCATTTTCTTGAGAATAGCAGGGCAATGGGAACGGAGGAGAATGGTACTCTGAACACCCAGCATGCCATGCATAGTAAACAATAGGATGTAGTTTGTTTTTATAATCTTGCCTTGAAGCAAGCCAAGATTTTTAAAATAGACACGAGGAGGATTACATCAGATACTTTCAGACAATAATCTTGGGCCGCAATGACTAATAACAAGAGTGGCAGTCAGAAGTTGCTATCGCTGGCCACATGTCCTTATAGCCTCTGTGCAGGCTTGTGGTTCAGGAGCAGTCTTGTGACAGTTACTAACAAGTCATTCTTCAAAACATCCTAGCTTTATTTATTTGGGTTTGGTTGTTGTTGTTAAGCTTGGCACAAACAACTCCACTATAACTCTGACAACTTTCCTATGTGTGTGTGTGTGCATATCCACACGTAATAGATACATATACACAGAATATGAATGTGGGTAATGATTACAGAACAAATGTAGCCAACTGTTAACACAATAAACTCTTGCTACTAGTCTTGCAACCCTTCTCTAACGTAGGAAATTGTTTTTCAAAATAGAATGAACAGGAAGAAATGACATGTGCCCATGTGTTTGGAATGGATACAGAAGAAGAATGGAGAAGAGACCAAAAAAAAAAAAAAGGGTGGATATAGCAATTTGTTTGTCTCTATTTTGCCAGTTTGGTATTTGGTATAATATAAAAACTCATTTAATGTGCCCCAGCCAATTCCTACCACAGTTTCTAAAACCCTTTCCTGAATGAGAGGGATACCTCCTATCATTCATGAGAAATTCATTTTAATCCACGAGAATTTATGCTAATAATGAGATGACTTAGGTTGGGGTCCCTAGATAACTCAGGGACACTCACCCCAGTATGCAGAAGGCTGGGACTTTTCCCCCTCCCTGAACCACTGGGAAGGTTGGAGTCTGGAGACCTAGATCCATAAAAATTATTTTAACAAGATTGGAAAGCTTCTAGGCATCTGAACACATACAAATGTGGGGAGAGGGAGAGGCATGAGCACAGAGCATACACCTCCCACACCTGAGTCAGTTTGTTTCTTCTACTGGGCTGCTCCTGAGTTGTTATCTTTCATGGTATGACTATAAACATAGGCAAAGCGTCTCCCAGGGTTCTGTGAGCCATTCTAGCAAAATTATCAAACCTAATTTACAGCCAATCAGAAGTTGAGGCTGCATCTGAAAGGGGGTAGTCATTCTTGATGGGCCCAGGAGCCCTTAAGCTGTGGGGGTCTGTGCTGACTTCAGATATTTAGGTTTTAACTGAGTTGTGAAACACACACTTGGTGTCCAGAGATGGGAGAATTGGTTGTTGGTTGGAAAACACATCAGGGCCAGCAATTTATCTTGAAATCTTTGAAGCAACTACAATTTACATAAACAATGCAAAATGTTTGACAGTTACCACCTCTCATAGCAAGTGATTTGATCTTGCCTACCTAGAATTCCTAGTGGCCTGTGACAGTGATTTATGCTTTCTGAAAAATCTCTAGTGATGGTCTTAAAGCAATAAAGAAACCTCATGTACACAGTACTTCCTGATTCTTCCTTCTCAAACAAGCTGTGACTACAGAGAAGAATTCAAGTGAACCTGATATCAAAGCTATGGTTACCATTTTCTGATCTTTCTAAGGCTTTGAACTTCACAGTCAGGAGCTCCTGCTTTTCTGGGAAAGGGATCAGAGAGACACTGTACCTTTAAGACCATCCAATATAATGCTTCTCAGATGATTTTTTTTTTTTTTTTTTTGGCCGGTTGTGGGGCTTGAACTCTGGGCCTGGGCACTGTCCCTGCACTCTTCAGCTCAAGGCGAGCACTCTACCACTTGAGCCACAGCGCCACTTCCGGTTTTCTAGTGGTTTATTGGAGATAAGAGTCTCATGGACTTTCCTGCCCAGGCTGGCTTTGAACTGCGATCCTCAGATCTCAGCCTCCTGAGTAGCTAGGATTATAGGCATGAGCCACTGGCACCTGGCCGATTCATTTTTACCTTTAAGAATTTATTATATTATTATTAAGGAATGACTGCTGAATATATATTCTCTTTTGGTGGGCTGGCCTCTACAAGGCTTCCAAATTCGAGCTATTTAACAATTCCATTCTCCTTATATCTTTCCACAGTGTTCCCTTCATCTGTCATGCCACCACCCCATCAAGGAGCAACACAAGACCACAGCTATTTTTCTGCCAACCCCCTACATTCCTATAGCCCTGGCCTCCCTAAGTCCTGTATCTTTTCCCAGGGACTTCTACCTTGCTTTTATAACAAGAGTAGATGTGCAAATGCTTCACAAATCTATGCAAATACCTTTTTAAAGACACAGCACCTGTTCTTACATCCAACCACTCATAGATCCTACCCAGTTCATTATTGGGGAGTTCCATCACAAATTCTAGTTCTTCAGTGAAATAACACATGCTTTATGTTTCAGAGCTATAACTGATCAAACTTCAAAGTTTTACTGGGAAGACTTGCCTGTCTTTTCATAGGGCAGACAAAGCATAGAACAGAGCTGCTATTTTTTCCAATCTGACCTGATGTTCCCCTTAAAAATGACATGATCTGGGGCTGGGAAGGTGGCTCAGTGGTAGAGCGCTTGCCTTGCATGCCTGAGGCCCTGGGTTCGATTCCTCAGCACCACATAAAAAACAAAAAAACAAAAACAAAAAAATGACATGATCTGTTTGTTACAGAATACTACCTTCATGGAGTGTCTTATAAAGGAAAACAAAGTGGATACATAATTAAAATAGGAAACATCTTAGTTGAAGGAGGGCAAACCATTCACCGAGGATCACTATATTGCTAATCCTTATTATCATTCTCTACTTTGGAAGGTTTTTAAATAAGAACTCACATTTAGACCCAGAAAAAATAAAACTCACAAGATCAAAAAAGTGTCTGTTATGCTTTAGAATATTTTCATGAAAACAACTGTAAGCGAGCAGCTGTAAAAAGACTTTTAATGTCACGGAAAACCCAGCTATCTTGACTGACTCATTCCCACAGAGGCATTCTCTTGTGGAGAATAGTCACACTGCCAAATGCTCAGAGCATTGTAGGGAAGATTCATTATAAGCCACGAGATTTACTTACCAACTCTGAACCAATCTCACGGAAGGGCGGTTCAGTAAGTTATCAGGTAAAAGATTAACTTCTCTCATTGTATTGGCCAGTCGCACAGGAAGCTCCTTTCGTAGAAACATATATGATGTTTTCTCACATGCATTATCTCTCCCTATATGAGATGAAAAATAATATACAAAATTACAATTAATATTTGGAGAAATAAAGTGTTCGCGTAGTAACATAGTACTACTGGTTGGGAAAATGAAATGCTTCTGCAGTCTAAATGTTCTGACGTAGCAAGTTTAAGAAAATAATTCGAAGAGAAAAGCACATTTATTCTATGAAGTAACCTTAAAAACAGTTTCTTTTTAACACAAATATGTTCCTAGTAGTGTTACCAGTAGCAATAGAAAAGTGACCTGGGATAGAATCTGAATTTTTTTCCCAAATAAACACTACTAATGTTGTACTTGGCAATTTTCCCAAATGTGTTTCTCTAAGAATCATAGTTCTACCACTCTCAAAGTAGACTCAAAAGGCTCTGTGATTGGAAATGACAGGTTGACTGACATGCAAGGGATCATACGTGTCAAGAGAGACCCGCTCACCATGGGTACAGTGCACTGACTATAGAAGGTGGGTGAGACAATCCAGGTATAGCAATCAAGTACCGAATGATCTTACTCACATGGAGAACCTTAAAAAGTTGATCTCACAAAAGTTGAGAGGAAAATGGTGGCTCCCAGAGGCCCAGATGATGGGAAAGGGATTATGGAAAGAAAATCTCATCAAGTTATAATTAGCTGGGGGCAAGAAACACTAGGTTGCACAATATGGTAACAATTTTGTACTGTGCATTTAAGACGCTAGAAGAAAGGATTGTGAAAGTTTTTACCCCAAAGAAATGAGAAATATTTTAGGAGCTTTAAATATTGTGTAATCTATACACATATTGACTATTATAAGTTAATCCTTTAATATAATTTATTATGTATAATTTTTGTGTTTAACCTACCAGTTCACAATATTTTTTTTGCCAGTTGTGGGGCTTGAACTCAGGGCCTGAGCACCGTCCCTGAGCTTCTTTTCCTCAAGACTAGCACTCTACCACTTGAGCCACAGTGCCGCTTCTGGCTTTTTCTGTTTATGTGGTACTAAGGAATCGACCACAGGGCTTCATGCATGCTAGGCAAGCACTCTACCACTAAGCCACATTCCCAGCCCCAGTTCACAAAAGTTTTAAAGAAGCTCAGGGAGATTCTGGAGATAGTATGAAATGGTATGCATAAAATTTACATAAACAGGGCACTGACCGAAAAGGTACCTGGCTATCTGAAAGGAAACCTAAGCCCCTTTCCCTGCTACTTTAATCTGTAAACTGGGGAACAACCTGTGTAAGACTAAATGTGACGACATGGTACAGAACCTGACATGGAGCAAGTAGTCAATAAACACACAGTCCTTCTCCTACTCTCCATGATACTCAGGGGTTCATCTCATTATCTCTACACTAGCTAGGGCTCCCTGTTCTGAACTGGGCAACTGCCAGGGCCAGGCTGAAGAGGGAAAGCAGAGCTCACTGAAAACAAACTCTCTCCTTTTGCTGCTCTGTGTGATAAAGGCAGCAAATGAGAGAGTCCAGAGAAAGCCACTTTGTAACACTTTCAGTTATATTTTGCTTCTTCCTTTCCTCTCTACCGAATAAGACTTGAAATAAAAGAACCCACTCTTGCAAGTTATCTGTAGAACCTTCCTTCCTACCCACTCAGGCCCTTTTTTCCATTTTCAAAACAAAGTTAAAATGAAAGATTACAGTCTTAAAACAATCCATCCTCGCTGCCTCATTCTCAGTGAATATACTGTGAAAGTCTTCAGTAGGTAAATCTTCAACAAATGGATGATTCTCTCCATTTTCCCCTAGCAATCTGACTACAATGAGCACTTTAACCACCAAATTCTCACTCCATGTAGAAGGGTAAGGGGTACGATGTTCCCAGAAATGAGCACCCACCAGCTACTCTCTCTCTATAATTCTGGTTGTTTTGCCTCAAATTATATGTGCTATTTTTAGAAGGTTTTACATCAATATAATTTTAATTTGAAATAAACTAAATGCTGATAGCTATCATAGTCTGAAGTCATCATGAAATGAAGTACCTAATATCTCAGTCACAGTATCAATCTAAATTTTCACATGCCAGAAGAAACATTTTGCATAATGGTTAAATAGAAAGGACTTTTTTTGCTGGTCCTGGGGCTTGAACTCTGGGCCTGGGTGCTACCCCCAGCTTTTTTGTTCAAGGAAAAAAACCTTTTGTACTCTGCAACTTGAGCCACAACTTCACATCTGGCTTTCTGGTGGTTAATTGAAGATAAAAGTCTCACACTTTCTTACCCAGGTTGGCTTCAAACCTCAGTCCTCAGATCTCAGCCTTCTGAGTAGTTAGGATTACAGGCATGAGCCACTGGCACCTAGCCTAGGACTTTTTTTTATGCCAATCCTGGGGTTTGAACTCAGGGCCTGGGCACACTGTTCCTGAGATTTTTTTTTTAACTGTTTATGTGGTACTGAGGAATAGAACCCAGGGCTTCATGCATACTAGGCAAGCACTCTGCCATGCCACTAAGCCACATTCCCAGCCCAGATTTTTTTTTTTAACACAAAAGAAATATTCTCGTTATGGAATGACAAAGACTTAATCCTTTAATCAAACCTGAGTCAGACTCTTTCAAGCCCTGTCTTTGACTAGGCCCCAACCTTAGTCTAAAGCCACTTAGGCCTTTTTAAAAAGAATCTTTTTAGTTTTTTTGTTTTTGTTTTTTGTCGGTAGTGGGGCTTGAACTCTGGGCTTGGGTGCTATCCCTATGCTCTTCAACTCAAGGCTAGCACTTTACCGGTTGAGCCACAGTGCCACTTCTGGTTTTTCTGGTGGTTTATGGAGATAAGAGTCTCACGGGCTTTCCTGCCCGGGCTGGCTTTGGACTGCAATCCTCAGATCTCAGCCTCCTGAATAGCTAGGATTACAGGCATGAGCCACCAATGCTGGCTAGGTGTGTGTTTTGTTTGTTTTTAAGCAAAAATCCCCTACTCTTGGTATCTGATCACTCTTTTTTTGGGGGGGAGGGGGGTCTGGTCGTGGGGCCTGAACTCTGGGCTTGGGTGCTATCCCTCAGCTCTTCAGCTCAAGGCGAGTGCCCTACCACTTGAGCCAAAGCACCACTTCCTACTTTTTTCTTTTTGCTTATATGATGCTGAGGAATCGAACCCAGGGCCTCAGGCATGCAAGGCAAGCGCTCTACCACCGAGCCACCTTCAGCCCAGTGTGTGTGTGTGTGTGTGTGTGTGTGTGTGTGTGTGTGTGTGTGTGTGTGTGTGTGTGTGTGTGTGTGTGTGTGTGTGTGTGTGTGTGTGTGTGTGTGTGTGTGTGTGTGTGTGTGTGTGTGTGTGTGTGTGTGTGTGTGTGTGTGTGTGTGTGTGTGTGTGTGTGTGTACCACATTTTCTTGTTCCATTCATCTACTGAGGGGCGTCTGGGTTGGTTCCATATCTTAGCTATGGTAAATAATAACTTGTTTTCACTGTATTTGATTCCGGTGTCCTGCATCTTATATATATACTTTTCTAATTTAGGGAAGGAAAGGTAAAAACAAAATGCTTAAACAGGGATACAGGTTGACCCACTGTAACAATGAGACGTACAAGACTCTATGTTGAAAATGAACTTCACAACTTTGGCAGAGGGAGAGCAGGGAGTAGGTGGGGAGGTGGGGAGGGAAGGGATGGTAGGGGAAAAACAAAGGAGGAGGCAACAATGCACAATAGGAAATGTACTCATTACCTTGCTCATGTAACTGTAACCCCTCTGTACAGCATTTTTACAATTAAAAAAACATATATATATAAAAACAAGAACCTCCCCAGGGGGATCAGGAGGGAAAAACTGGGAGAAAATGAGGGAAGATGTGACACTCTTCAAAAAGAAATATAGTCATATCCTGAATTATGTTTTTTTTTTTGTCAGTCGTGGGGCTTGAACTCTGGGCCTGGGCGCTGTCCCTCAGCTCTTCAGCTCAAGGCGAGCACTCTACCACTTGAGCTACAGCGCCACTTCCGGTTTTCTGGTGGTTTATTGGAGATAGGAGTCTCACGGTCTTTCCTGCCCCGGCTGGCTTTGAACCGCGATCCTCATATCTCAGCCTCCTGAGTAGCTAGGATTACAGGCGTGAGCCACCAGCGCCCGGCATCTGAATTATGTTAATTGTGACCCCTCTGTACATCACCTTGACAATAAAAAAAAAGAATCTCCCCAGCCTGGATTCCTCTTCACAATTTTCTACCCACTGACAGACCCCCCTCTGCATTCTGCTCTACTTTTTCTTGCTGCATTAGGAGTTGAGACCAAACCCAGCACCAGTGGCACACACCTACAATCCAATCTAAGCTATTCTGCTGAGGATTGCGGTGAAGCCGGCGCTGACAGAAAACTCCCTGTGAGACTCTTATCTCCAATTAGCTACTTAAAAATCAGAAGTGATGCTGCGGCTCAAAGTGCTAGAGTATTAGCCATGTGCAAAAGAGCTTAGGGACAGTGCCCAAGCCCTGAGTTCAAGTCCTATGACTGACCCCCCCCCCATCCAAAAAAAATAAAAGAGTTGAGACCAATCTCTCTGTTACTGAAAAATCACACTGCAGTGGTCTCTTAAATCAGATCTTCTTTATCATTTAAGGAAGATCATGAATAATTTCTTCTCTAACAGGAAGAAGGAAGTTCTGGAATAGAGAAGCACATGAACACTATGGCATATCACTAGAACTAGGAGTATCAATATGAATCCATGATTTTAAAAAATGTCTAAGTTTTATTGTGTAGTAAAAGTTTCTAGTTTCTCCAGAGGCTGAGATCCGAGGATCATGGTTTGAAGTCAGCCAGGGCAGAAAAGTCCATGTGGTTCATCTCCAATGAATCACCAAAAGGCTGTAAGTGGAGCTATGGCTCAAGTGGTAGAGTGCTAGAGTTGTGCAAAAATGCTAAAGGACAGCATCCAAGACCTGAGTTCAAATCCCAGTACTGGTACAAAAATAAATTTAAAAAATTCCCAGTCCATGGCTAATTAGGAACAAGATATTGGAAGTACAGGCAAGAGTAATGAAAGGGACTATAAGCATCTAATGCTGGCTAGAAGGTACACATTGCTTCTCTGAAACCAACAGGATTAGATAGATAATTGCTGTACTTATGTAACATAGAATAGTCTACAATACAATACAGCAACAGTGAAATGTATGAACATTTATACTAAGTAGGATAAAGACTATTATTCCAAGTCAGTTCAAGTCAGATTTTGCCCCAGAACAAGTTTGAGCACCAAAACTCATACTTTTGGGACTCTTTGGAAATCAGAATTCAGCTAAAGGATGTAGACACGTAGGACAGAAATAACAAGGTCAGATGCTAAAGTTAGCCTTGGGTTTGAATCTTGAGCATCTACAAGCTTCATGAGCAGGGGCAAATTTCTTTAACTTTCTAAAGCTCACTGGGACCAGTTATAAGAACAGCATCTTCTTCATAGAGTTTTATGAGAGAGAAAATATGCTTAATCTTGAAGCATTCCTAAAGCTAGATGAGAGGAATCATTAAATAGCAATCACTAATGATGTTGAATTAATGATCAAACAGAACAATCCGAAGTCATGAAATGGGAGATGAATTCGTCTGCTGCTTAATCATTTCTGAGAGCAAGACTGCATTCTGGATTAATGTGGTTCCTTGGGCTCATCGAGAGATTCTACATAGTTTTTAAAAGATGAAAGTTTGAACCAGGTGCTGGTGGCTCATGCCTGTAATCCTAGCTACTCAGGAAGATGAAATCTGAGGACCAGGGTTCGAAGTCAGACCAAGCAGGAAAGGCCATGAGACTCTATCTACAATTAATTACCTGAAAACCAGAAGTGGAGCTTTGGCTCAAAGTGGTAGAACACTAGCCTTGAGCAAAAAGAGCTCAGGGACAGTGCCCAGGCCCTGACTTCAAGCCCCACAATTGGCAAAAAGCAACAAGTTTTCTCAGTGTCGCTTCCATTCACTATTTTGAAATAAATAGTGGGAGAGGAATAGGGCATGTTTTCTCTCATATGAAGAAGCTAGAACTAGAATATACCAGGACATGATATGTTACACAGTGAGACCAAAGGAGGACACTCTTAGAAGAAGAACAAAGGCATAATGCTTATGTGCATCTGGTCATATAAAATAATATTTATCAAAATGAACTCTAGGAAATGGAAACAAGAGGTTTTATTCTCTGCTATTTTTTGTTTTTTTTTTCTTTTTCTCATGTTCACTTGTCTGTCTTTGGGAGGCAAAAGGAGGGGTGTAGAAATGGAAGGACAAAGGGTGAACAAATGCAGCAGTGGACACTACGTGGAACATGAACTATATAACTTATAGGTGGGGATGGGAGGGAAAACTGGGAGAGAGCAAGGGAAGGGGAGACACTGTCCCCAAAGAAATATATTCATTACCTTATTTATATAACTGCAACCCCTCTGTATATCACCTTTATAATAAAAAAATCAAAAAGTTAAAAAGTCCTTGATGCTTACAGTGATCAACTCTGCACTATATGGAAAGCTCAACTTCTAGGCATGATTTAAGAACCAGTATCAGGACGTGTCTCCGGCTTATCAGCCTGTCACAAGCTCATTGTATCTGGCTTGATACCCCCATGGGCACCTTACAACAACTCACTTATGGTAGTTGGTCAATGAGTTCTTGGAAGACTAGATAATACTTTCAGAAGTTTGTATTTAAAAAAAGCGTAGATGAACATTCTCAGGTTTTGCCTTACATTCTAATTTAGCATTAAGGATTAATTCTTTGTACTTAAATACCTTAATTATACATCAGTTTAAACAGGAGGATGTGTCTTTTTAGTTAGTTCATTAGTGAACCTAAAAATAAATATGAAATACCTGAGTTTTTGAAACCTTTCTGTAGTTTAACTCATATTTTAGCTTAGATATTGATGCTG
This sequence comes from Dipodomys merriami, assembly GCF_024711535.1. Lineage (NCBI taxonomy): Eukaryota > Metazoa > Chordata > Mammalia > Rodentia > Heteromyidae > Dipodomys > Dipodomys merriami. The sequence continues at coordinate 105,842,716 of NW_027204492.1, forward strand.
AATACTTAGTTTTAATCTAAGGGGTCTAACAAACCTTTGGTTTTTATTTTTTCTTTTTGCCAGTCCTGGGGCTTGAACTCTGGGCCTGGGCGTTGTCCCTGAGCTCTTCAGCTCAAGGCTAGCATTCTACCACTTGAGCCACAGTGCCACTTCCAGCTTTTTCTGGTGGTTAATTGGAGATAAGAGTCTCACAGCCTTTCCTGACCACGCTGGCTTTGAACTGCGGTCCTCAGATCTCAGCATGCTGAGTAGCATGGACTACAAGCATGAGCCACTGGCACCCAGCAAGCCTTTGGTTTTAAATAAATGTCCTCACAAGTGTTTTGCTTTTATAGGCCTCCTTGTCATGTCAAATATTTTCTAATTATCTGACTTCATTTTTCCCTCCTTACTTGGCTTCTCAGTGTTCCTTAGTTTTGATTTTCTACTTTTATTCCACATTTCTCCCTATACTTCCTCTTATTCAAATATAGCAATTACAAATGTCCCTACTATTTGTTCAAACAAAATGACAAAGAGATCAGGGGGCTTGGAAAATTCTGATGCATTCGTGCAAGTAAATTATTAACTTAGAATATACTCATGAGTATTTGGTTATTCTTCCTAGTTTCATGATCCTTTAATTTATTCTCTTCTGTTTGTTGGGTTGTTGGTTTTGGTGTCAGGGACTGAACTCAGGGTCATGCACATGCTACGTATGCCCTTGTTCTACCACTGAGCCATACCACTGTGTCTTTTTTGTACTTTGCCTTTTCTTTCCTGTTCTTTATTTTTATGAGGCGTGGACGCAGAACCTGAGTTCTGTCCTTGAGCTTTTGTCCTCAAGGAATTCCACCACTTGCATCACAACTCTACTTCTGGATTTTTGGTAGTTAATTGGAGATAAAGTCTCACAGACTTTCCTGCCCGAACTGGCTTTGAACCGTGATCCTCAGATCTCAGCATCCTGAGTAGTGAGGATTATAGGCATGAGCCACTGTCTCCCAGTCTCCAACCTTGTTCTTGTATACTTGTAGAGGCTCTCAGGACTTAATGCAAATGCTTTCTTGTCTCTATATCCGTGGCATACAATTTTTGCCTATGACCTACTATCTTCCATGAGCAACATTAAGTTAGCTAGTAACCTCTTCTTAGATTCCCCACCTAGCAACAATGAATAATTTTTAATGGTTCTTCAAAAGGGACAATTTCTCTGGGTACTGGTAGTCTGTAATCCTCACTACTCAGAAGGCTGAGATCAAGATTCGAAGTCAGCCTGAGTAGGAAAGTCCATGACATTCTTACCTCCAATTAATAACCAGAAAAAATGAAAGTAGTGCTGTGGCTCAAAGCGGTAGAGCACTAGCCTTGAGCAAAAGAGCTCAGGGATAGTGACCAGGCTCTGAGTTCAATCCCCACAACCAAAAAAAAGGAACAATTTCATGGGCAGGGATAGGAGGGGAAAAATGGGAGGAAAGTAAAGAAAAGGGTGACACTGTCCCCCCAAAAAGTGTGTACTCATTACTTGACTTATGAAATAACTCCTCTGTACAATACCTTAATAACAATAAAATTACACTTTTTAAAAAAGAGAAACAATTTCAAGTGTGAATGGATAATTATCAAATGATAGTAGTGGAAGTCTTTCAAGACAATCACTTTTTAGTCATCATGTCGAAAGCCAACTTTACAACTTTGGTGGGGGGTGTCGGGGGGGGGGGAGTGGGGAGGATGGGGGGGCGGGGGAGGATGGGAAGGGATGGGAAGGGGAAACAAAGGAGGAGGCTACAATGCTTGATAAGAAATGTACTCATTATCTTGCCCATGTAATTGTAACCACTCTGTACAGTATTTTCACAATAAAAAAAAAGACAATCACTTTTTAATGTTTTTTTTTTTTTTTTTGTCAGTCATGGGGCTTGAACTCTGGGCCTGGGCGCTGTCCCTCAGCTCTTCAGCTCAAGGCTAGTGCTCTACCACTTAAGCTACAGCGCCACTTCCGGTTTTCTGGTGGTTTATTGGAGATAGGAGTCTCACGGTCTTTCCTGCCCGGGCTGGCTTTGAACCGCGATCCTCAGATCTCAGCCTCCTGAGTAGCTAGGATTACAGGCGTGAGCCACCAGCGCCCGGCTTACAGACAAGTTTCTTTTTTTTTTTTTTTTGTCGGTCGTGGGGCTTGAACTCTGGGGCTGGGCGCTGTCCCTCAGCTCTTCAGCTCACAGCGAGCACTCTACCACTTGAGCTACAGCGCCACTTCCGACAATCACTTTTTAAAACAGTTTGGAATTGAAGGTGTGACACAAGTGGTACCGTCTTAACCCTGAGCAAGAAAGCTAGCAAGCAAGAACAGAGGATCCGAGTTCAAGTCCCCATACCATAAAAAAAGAAAAAGAAAACTTCAGTTAGACTTTCAAAATAATTGTTCTATTTCATGCTCTGTAGTGTTATTTCACTGCTTGAGAATCTTAACAGTTTTCTTTTTCTTTTTGGTTGGTCCTGGGGCTTGAACTCAGAGCCTAGGCACTGTCCCTGAGCTTCTCTTGCTCAAGACTAGCGCTCTATCATTTAAGCCACAGTGCCACTTCCAGCCTTTTCTGAGTAATGTACTGGAGATAAGAGTCTCACAGGGACTGTTCTGCCCAAGCTGGCTTTGAACTGTGAACCTCAGATCTCAGCCTCCTGAGTAGCTAGGATTACAGGCGTGAGCCACTGGTGCCCAGCCACAGTTTTGTCTTGTTTGGAGAAGTTTGTTCATGCATTTAAGAGGTTGCAGACATTATGGGTTCCACTATGGGTCCAGAGGTTATTTCCTCCGTTTCAGCAACATATCTGCCACTGTCCCAATCGCTGAGTTCTATGTGCTGAGGGTCCCAGAATGCTCCAGAAAAAATTGAAGATCCATTAGCACATACCTGGATCATTTTAAATATTCAATAGTATTTTCTGATTGAAATGTATCATTCGAATACCTAGTAAGTTTAATCATAAAGTTAGAAAAGCAAATAAAATTCAGAGGTTAAAGATAACATTTATTGGTAATGGTGAATTCCTCTTATAGGTTAACTTCATTCTATATATATTTGGTTATTGGTAATCCAATCTTTATTAAAGATTTAATAATTTATTAAGAAAATAAAAAATATTTCCTAATAATTATTAAGTTGTGGGTAGTTTATAATTTATCAATTTATTATGAATTTGTATTATTATATGTTGTATAAATTTATCACATTAAATTTACTATAAATCAATTAATAACTTTATTATAAATGTGTATTAATGATCATCTTAATAAGTAATTTATTAAGAGCCAAAATGGAGGTGGGTAAAAAAGTAATAGTCCAAAGGGATTAATAGTCAATATAGTATATCAGGCCAGAGAGTAGAAAGAAGAGATAAGGATGTTATCAAACTGATTTACACACAGAGCTGTGATCAGCTAGAGCATGTGAGTAATGACTACTTCCTAGCCAAAGTCACCACATGTCCACATCAATGTAATTCTAGAAGAGCAAAATGATCTAGTCCTAACAGTAAATTAGTAACTTTCTTTACAAGATGCCTTGCTGTCAATGGAAGCAGGAATCATTAGGCAAAGGTCACAAAGGTTCACTGAGGCAAAGCTTCATGAACAAAATGAAGAGAGTCTAAAGCCAGTCACACCCATGGCACAAATAAGCTGCAAGTGCTTTTTCTTGGGAAATATCAGTTCATACTGGTGAGACCATTGGAAATCTGGGGGGAAAAAGTTAACATTCAAGGTTAATAGCTCCCTTCACAGTCCTTATTTTTAGCTAGAAGCTGATTTCATCCAGGAAAATGCTATGCTACTCACTCATAATAAATTCCTAGCCAGCATCCACGCAGCACCCACCAGGTGCCATGCCTCATGCTGCACGAATGATCTCATCAAAGCCGCAATCCTATGGTTAAATGTTATCATTTCTATTTTGTAGATGCGAGAGTACTAAAGTGTAGTGGAACTAAGTCATTTGCCCAAGCTGACACTGCTGGTGGGCACTGAAAGTTAAGATCTGATGTTATAGGAACAGCTAGCTAATGACTGACACACTCCTTTTGTTACCCAGGGCTTCTACTTTCTCATGTGTAACATGAGGAGGTTAAATATGGTCATTCTGAAACAATTCTGGAGAGTACTGCTAAGCAAACAGTCGAGGAAAGTAGGTAGAGATCAGGAAAGGAAAAAGAGCTGCAAAGGGCGGCTCTTTAACCACTCAGGAGGCTGAGACAGAAAGGATTGAAATTCAACATCTGCTTGGGCAAAATGTTTGTGATACCTCTTCCAAACCAACAAAAAGGTGAGCGTGGTAATGTGTGCCTGCCTGCCAACTTAGCTACCTGGGAAGCATAAACACATGGACCATGGTCTATACCAAACCAGCCATAAATACAAGACCCTATCTCAAAAATAACTAAAGCCAGCCAGGCACCAATGGCTCACGCCTGTAATCATAGCTACTCAAGAGGATGAGATCTGAGAATCCCAGTTCAAAGCCAGCCCATGCAGGAAAGTCCATGAGACTCTTACCTCCAATTAATCACAGAAAAAGCCCAGAAGTGATGCTGCGGCTCAAGTGGTAGGGTGCTAGGCTTGAGCAAAAAGGAGCTCAGAGACAGCAACAAAGTCCAGAGTTCAAACCCCAGGACTGGGGTGGGTGGGGAACCAAACTAAAGCCAAAAGGGACTGAGTGCCAGTGACACATGCCTGTAACCTGCATATTCAGGAGGTTGAGATTCAGGAGGATCATGGTTCAAAGCCTGTGATATTTTATCTCAAAAATATACAAAACAGGGGCTGGGAAGGTGGCTCAGTGGTAGAGTGCTTGCCTTGCATGCATGAGCCCTGGGTTCCATTCCTCAGCACCACATAAGCAAAAAGAAAAAAGCCGGAAGTGGCGCTGTGGCTCAAGTGGTAGAGCGCTAGCCTTCAGCTGAAGAGCTGGGGGACAGCACCCAGACCCAGAGTTCAGGCCCCACAACTGGACCCAAAAAAAGGAGGGGCTGGAGGCATGGCTCAGATGGAGGAGCACCTGATGAGCAAGCTTGAGGTTCTGAGTTCAAGAAGAAATGAAAAAAAATGCACAGATTTCCATTCATTCTATGCTCTCAATCAAAAAAGGCTTCCAAGACATTTTGAATAAAGAACAGTTGTGTTATTTCAACAACCTTTAAGAGAGGTAAGAACCGCAGAAAAGACTCCAGGATTTGCCAGGCACCTTGGCTCATCCCTGTAATCCTAGCTACTCAGGAGGCTGGGATCTGAGGATCTTGGTTCAAAGCCAGACTGGGCAGGAAAGTCTGTGAGACTCTTTTTTTTGTCAGTCATGGGGCTTAAATTCTGGGCCTGGGTGCTGTCCCTGAGCTCTTCAGCTCAAGGTGAGCATTCTACCACTTGAGCCATAGTGCCCCTTCCAGCTTTTCTGGTGGTTTATTAGAAATAAGAGTCTCATGGATTTTCCTGCCTGGGCTGGCTTTGAACCGTGACTCTCAGATCTCAACCTCCTGAGTAGCTAGGATTACAGCCATGAGCCACTGGTGCCTGGCCTGTGAGACTCTTATCTTCAATAAATGACCCAAAAAATCTGGAAATAGAGCTGTGGCTCAAGCGGAAGACTGCTAGCCTTGAGCAAAAGAATCCAGGCCTTGGGCTGGGAATGTGGCTTAGTGGTAGAATGCTTGCCTAGCATGCATGAAGCCCTGGGTTTGATTCCTTAGTACCATATAAACAGAAAAAGCAGGAAATGGCACTGTGGCTCAAGTGGTAGAGTGCTAATCTTGAGCACAGAGAGGCTCAGGGACAGTGCCCAGGCCCTGAGTTCAAGCTCTAGGACCGGCAAAAAAAGAAGAGAAGAGAAGAGAAAAGAATCCAGGCCTTGAGTTCAAGCTCCAGGACTGGTACACACAAAAATTTCATGATTCACAAAGTCTGGCTAGCATATATAAGATTATGTATTTGTCACAGCTTCTCATTTACCTATGAGCTCCTTCTTAATGATTGCGACTACACCTTGGCCAATGCTTCTCAACTTCTGTTGCATTCCAAAATGCAGAATATTCAACTAACACTAATAGATTTGAGGACTTCAGTGTTAACTTTCTACATGTCACAGATTGTCCCCTGAAGTAATTGGTAGCTTGGGATCTTGGGCAAAAACTTTACTGGACCTTCCATTATGGTTCTCAACTCTGGAAGCACATGACAATTATCCAGGTCACTCAACATTGTCAGTGCCTAGAACCTATCCTGACAATGACTTAAGTGTTTTAGCGGTGAGGAAAGTTTCATTTGTTAGGAATCCCCAAGAGGATTCTCCCAAGTGACTAGCACTGAGAACCAGAAATCATTAAATGTGGGGAAATAAATTTTTTTTTAAATCCTGTTTCAAAAACTGGCCGTATCTTGGAGTTCATGTCACTTAGCATCATCTTATATGGTCATTTGTGCATAGCTATTGAGCTATTGTGAAATGAATTCCAAGATACGGAAATGAGTTTTGGTTGGTTGTTGGTTGTTGTTTTTAATGTACTGTGATTTCTTTTTTTCTTTTGTTCTTTTTTTTCCTTCCTATGGTTTATCCCCTGTTGTCATTGTATTTGTTTTGTGTACTGTATATACATTTATCTGAATTAGGAAAGGGAAGGAACAACAAAATGGCGAGACAAAGGACAAAGTGTGAACCAATGCAACAGCGATACTCACAAGACAATATGTTGGAAATGAACTTTACAACTGGTGAGGGAAGGAAAGAAAGTGGAAGAAAAACAAGGGAGGGGGTAATAATGTCTGACAAGAAATGGACTCACTGTAACCCCTCTATATATCACCTTGACAATACAATTGAATTTTTAAAAATATCATGGCATAAAATAAAAAATGGCTATTGAGCATCCAAAGATTTTCTGTTTACCTAGGTAATTTTCGTCTTTAATTACATAGTTGAATCTTGTTTCAGTATCTTAGGAAACTGACCACAAGCCTTTCATTTTGTAAAACTCTTTTTTTCCCCTTTCTTTGTTAAGATGATCCTAACTGAAAAAGATTAAAAAAAAAACCAGAACAAATTCATGAAGGAAATGGCTGTGGACATGCTTGCCAAATGGTAGCAACAAGTTTGTTGATCCCTTCCTCCAGTTTGTTTTGATCATGTGTGTCCAGCCCATCACCTATCACCTTAGCGAAGAGGTGGGAAGATGATCAGGTGGGTAAAGACCGGCATTACTACCTACAATGTGAGTGAGTAGTTCTCATCTATATATAACTTCAGTCTCTTATTATTATTATTTTTTTTGCCACAGCTGGGGCCTGAACTCAGGGCCTGGGCACTGTCCTTGAGCTTCTTTTGCTTAAGGCTAGCCCTCTACCACTTGAGCTACAGAGCCACTTCTGGCTTTTTCTGTTTATGTGGTACTGAGGAATTGAACCCAGGGCTTCATGCATGCTGGGCACACTAAGCCACATTCCCAGCCCTTCTCTTAATTTCTAAGATGAGCATGGCTGTTGTGAGAATGAATTTAATTTTATACCAGGTATTGGTTAAGTATTTCAGTAGATGATAGTTGAATCTATTTTCTCCTTTCTAGTTTCATTTAACTTCCTTTTGGGAAAGTTTCACTGAAGCAAAGCTCTGACTAAAGCAGAAAGACGACTGAGTACGAAGGGCACAGATGCCATCCACCTTTATGTAAATAATGGGCAGAGCAAGGAACTGATAAGGTATCCAAGAAAGCAGATTGTGAGATGAGTTTAGTTATACTAATAGAACAATGTATACTTTGCCTTCTATTTAATTGCAGAAACCAGGAGAAATTAACCCAATTTATACAGAATCCAGCAAGGTATCAAGAGATTTCTGTGGCCAAACTTAAGGGGACATTGCATTTTACTACAGCAGATTCAAAAGAAAGGAAGGCTAAGCATGTCCTCATTTACAAAAATGTGACTGGTTTGGGGGAAAGATAAGTATGTTACAAATTTCAAAGGACCCTACTGTTTTCAGAACAATGACACATAGAAAAATATTTATCTTCATGGTGTGGAAAAAGTATTAGAGACTTGGTAATTTATTTGTAACAATGAGACTATTATACACTGACTTCCATGCACTAGTGAGAGAGAAAACTCCATTACAAGGAGAATTCAAATGTTCAAGGAGAATCCTAGCTCCAGTCTAAGAATGCAAATAAAATCACATAACAATTTGAGGTGATTCTCAGGGAGATAATCTACTCTAGAACCTAAAGTATTCAATTCGAATATAAATACTAACTTGTTTAACTGTTTCCTACAGTTTATATGCTACTTATTATGGCAGAAGGTATATACTTTCAGAGCTCAGATGAGACAATGATCAGGAACAGGTTCTCCTTGAACGATATGAAGGACACCCATTATGAGTCATGACCAAACCCAGCCCTACCAGGAAGAGAAATGTGGAAGTAAATCAGTCCAGACTGCCATAAAAACAAACGAACTAGAGCTATACCTCAATGCTAGCTAGCTTCGAGGCCAATTTACATGATGATGGTTGAAAAGCATGAGATCCCCAGCTAGCCCAGCCACAGTCCCCTGGGCACATTTCCAAGAATGTGCTTGCTAGTCAATATGTTCATTGACTAATTAACCAGTCCATCCAAGAAATTTACACAAATGATTAAAACTTCAGGTTTCAGAAACTAAATATTCAAAGGCACTTAACACTCAACAAGAATGCACCCAACAAGCCCGAGCAGGGCGAACAAAAACTCCTAGTTCCTAGTTCCTTGGTTGTCCACTAAGTCTTTTTGGCAGGACTGTGGAGAAATCGGTACACTTAAATTTTTCCTGACATGGGCAGGGAATGTGGCTCAGTGGTAGAGTGCTTGCCTAGCATGCATGAAGCCCTGGGTTTGATTCCTCAGTGCCACATACACAAAAAAAGTCAGAAGTGGCACTGTGGCTCAAATGGTAGAGTGTTAACCTTGAGCAAAAGAAACTCAGGGATAGTGCCCAGGCCCTGAGTTCAAGCCCCAGGTCTGGCCAAAAAATAAATAAAAAACAGTCTTGTAAATTAAAACCATAAAATCCCTCAAAGCCATTCACATGGTAATTCTACTCAGACATAGACACACTACAGGTAATCTAATGTATTATCTAGAAGAGACTTAGCAACCCCTAAAACTCCAATTCCAAGGCTTCTTGTCAGCAGCACACAGGAGAAAGGACTTGGAATAAAAGCAAACCAGGAGCAATCACTGTCCAGTTCTTTAAACAGGAAACTGAATTCTCTTAGACCAGAAGTTGGTAAACTTTCTTTAAAGGGACCAGATAGTAAACATTTTTGCATTTGTGTGCTCTATAGACTCTGGCAATGGCACAGCTCTGCTATTGTGTAGCCTAAAGAGACAGAATATATGTAATGAATGGGTATGACTGTGTTCCAGTAAACCTTTACAAAAACAGGTGTCATCAAAACCCAGAGTAGACAACACAAAGACTGATTCCAAACATCAATGGACTTTTGTGGATAATGACGGCTCAGTGGAAATTCGTCAATTCTAATACCAGTTATTGGCAGCTCATCAATGTCTCACATTGTTGCAGTGTGTTGACAGTTGTAGAGGCTGTGTTTATAGGGGACATAATAGAACTCTCTGCACATTGTGCATAATTTTACTGTGACCCTAAAGATACTGGGTTTTGGAGGAGGGAGGGTCTGGGAGTTTTGTTTTCATATGTACTAGGGCCTAAACTCAGGGCTTCACTCTACCACTTGAGTCATGTCCCCAGTCTCTGAACTTAAAGATATTCTTAAAAATAAAGTCAATGGGCTCATACCTATAATTCTAGCTACTAAGGAGGCTGAGATCTATGGATCATGGTTCAAAGCCAGCCCGGGCAGTAAGGCTCTTATCTCCAATAAATAACAACAACAACAAAAGCCAAAGTAGAGCTATAGCTCAAGTGGCAGAACACTAACCTTGGGTAAAAGAAGCTAAGGGACAGCATTCAGGCCCTGAGTTCAAGCCCCAAGACCCGCACAAATAATGTCTATGAACTAAAAAACAATGGCAAACAGATAATCAAGCTCAAGTTAAGACACTCTTGGTCCAAAATATTCCTAAAATAAAAGGATTTCCCAAACTCTGAGAGAGAATTATTACAAAAATAAAATGATTGGATGCTTGTACAATATAAAGAAAAGACCAGGAACTGAAGCACAACCCTGTATTCCCAGAACTAGAAAGACTGAGGCAGAACAATAGTTGTAGGCCAGCTTAGGTCACAAGATGAGTGAGACTCTATTTCAAAAACAAAAGAAGCCAGGCACTGATGGCTCACACATGTAATCGTAGCTACTCAGGAGGCTGAGATCTGAGGATAGTGGTTCAAAGCCAGCCCAGGCAGGAAAGTCTGTGAGACTCTTATCTCCAATAAACTACTCAGTAAAAGCCAGAAGTGGTGCTGTGGCCCAAGCAGTAGAGCAAAAATCAGCTCAGGGACAGCGTCCAGGTCCAGAGTTCAAGCCCTGGGAATCAGCAAAAAGAAAAGAAAAAAAGAAAAGGAAGAGGAGAGAAGAGGAAAAAGAGGAGAGGGAAAGGAAAAGGCAGGCAGGCAGGAAGAGAAGAACAGAAAAGAGAAAAGAAAGTAGGAAAAAAAAATCAATGATATTTTCTGATTCCACCCAGTAACAAAAGCTAAGGTTTCCCAAATCTTGCTAATAATGTTCCTTTTCCTTCAAAAGCACACAAAGCACACTCATGCACTGCAAAGGTAATGAAGCAAGACCTCCAACTTTAAATGCCTGAATGATGTCCTGGAGTCTAATAAACCACATCATGTGGAAACTCAGATGTATTTGATTTTAAAGTCCCAAAAGGCTAGTTCTTTCCTTCAATTTAAATACTGATCAAGATACAATAAGCTAAGTTTAATATCTAGACCTTAAACTACGATGTTCTCATCCTCTTTCATTCTAAGTAGTTTGCTTCTGTTTCCAAACAAGTCTGCCTAATTTTTGCCAACCCAGCAGTGCAGAAATACAGCTGTTTATGGAAAAGTCCTGTCATGTACACACACACACACACACACACACACACACACACACACACACACACACACACACACACACACACACACACACTCACACACACACACACACACACGCAAAATACATGTACTCAGAAGCCAAATGAGAATATTTCTCCTTTTCCTAGTACAAAATCTTAAAAACCTTTTCATCTTCTCCAGGAATGAAACTGCTGGTCCCCCCAGAGGTAGGTTTTAAGGAACAAAAAACAACTTAAAAGAAAACTGAGACATTGCCCTGTACTAGTGGCTGACACCTGTAATAGTAGCTACTCAGGAGGCTGAGATGGTGGTTCAAAGCCAGCCCTGGCAGGAAAGCTTATGAGATTATTATCTCCAACAAACTACCCAAAGAACCAGAAATGGTGCTGTGGCTTAAGTGATAGAGCGCTAGCTTTGAGCAAGAAGTTCAGGGACAGCACCCAGACCCTAAGTTTAAATCCAAGGACTGGCAAAAACAAAAAACAAAAAACTGAAACACTGTCAAAGCTGTTATTTGGAAATGAAGTCAACTTTCCAGTGTGTATCAGAATCTTAAAACACTTTCGAATGGAAAACAGAATGGGCCCCTAAACCTCAAAGCAGTAAGACAGAGAAACTGTCTCCTGTCTTTAAAAAAAAAAAAAAAAAAAAAAAAAAAAATATATATATATATATATATATATATATATATATATACATTAATTTGAGGTGGGGCTTCTACCTTCTAACAGCTAAAACCCTAGGGTTTGCGGAGCCAGTGCGATTAGGTTAGAAATCAAACTATGGGGTTCTATGAAAAGATAACAAGGTTGTCAAACAGCTTCCTTTTCTGGTGGTTTTATTTGGGAGATGCTATATTTAAATGTGAGGACATTGTGGAAGTTTAAACTTATGTAACAACTGACTAAATTAAGGTGACATAATGTTTAATGGCCTCTCTATGGAGTAATCGTCGTTTATGGAGCGCTCACTCTGCCACGCAAACTGAGCTGAGCAAGCTGAGTGAGGTTACCAAAAGATGAGTGCCCACGCCTGGAAGGAGACTATTTTAGATGAAATAAAGAGAAACAGGAACAAATATCTTTCACACAAGTGAAGCTGTATCAAAGTCACTGGGAAATAAAACCAATGGGAAATAAATCTGTTGGGAGGGGATAAAGTGATTAAAGAGAGAACCAGAAAGATGGAAAGAAAGTCCAAATGAAAACATGAATCATTTCCTACCAACTTTTTCAACATTCAGAAGGGTCCATTTTTAATTTGTGTCATAATAACCAAAGTCTATTATAATAGTTCAAGTCTTCTTCTATCACCAAGAGAACTTTTTTTGTTTTGTTTTTTGTTTTTGTTTTTGTTTTTTGGTCGGTTGTGGAGCTTGAACTCTGGGCTTGGGCGTTCTCCCTGCATTCTTCAGCTCAAGGTGAGCACTCTACCACTTGAGCCACAGCATCACTTCCGGTTTTCTAGTGGTTTATTGGAGATAAGAGTCTCATGGACTTTCCTGCTCGGGCTGGCTTTGAACTGTGATCCTCAGATCTCAGACTCCTGAGTAGCTACTGACGCCTGGCTTACCAAGAGAACTTTTTATTCATAGAAACTAAAACCAAAATGAAAGCCTAAATTGTAATTAAAAATAAAATTTAAAAAAAAGTAGGGCTGGGAATGTGGCTTAGTGGTAGAGTGCTTGCTTGCCTAGTATGCCTCACTACCACATAAACAGAAAAAGCACATAAACAGAAGTAGCACTGTGGCTCAAGTAGTAGAGTGCTAGCCTTGAGCAAAAGAAGCTCAGAGACAATGCCCAGGACAGGCACCAAAACAAAAACAAAAAAAACTAAGCAAAGGTTATATGTGGTATAGAAGAAAATAAAATATGAAAAGAAAAAAAATGTAAGGAAATGGAAAGACTGGGGAAAAAAATATATTAAGTGAAGAAAGCCAGATCCAAAGAAACATAGGTCCCATGGTTTCCCTCATTTGCAATAATTATTATTATGTCTAGGATAGTCCTAGCGGATGAGCAGAATAGCTCAATAGTTATGTACATATGACCACAGAAGATGATGCTAAGGGAGATCAACTCCAAGACATGGACACAAGAGGTTTTTCTTTGTTGTTGTTTTTAATGTACTATGTAATTTGTTGTTTCTTTTGTATTTTCCCCCTATGGTTTATCCCCTGTTGTCACTGTATTTGATTTTGGTACCCTGGGTATTATATATACATTAATCTGAATTAGGGAAGGGAAGGGGAACAACAGAATGATGAGACAAAGGACAAAGAGGGAACCAATGCAACAGCAAAACTCACAAGACAATCAGTTGGAAATGATCTGTACAACTAGTGTAGGAGCTGGGGAGGAGGGAAAGTGGGAAAAGATGAGGGAGGGGGTAACAAGTTTGACAAGAAATGTACTCACTACCTTACTTATGTAACTGTAACCCCTCTGTACATCACCTTGACAATAAAATTTAAAAAGAAATAAGCTCATGAAGAGCTGAGGGACAGCGCCCAAGCCCAGAGATCAAGCCCCACAACCAACCAAAAAAAAAATAAAAAATAAAAAGAAATAAGCTCAATAGAAAATGAACTCATTGCCTTGCTCATGTAACTGTAACCTCTCTGTACAGTATCTTTACAATAAAAAATATACATTAAGAAAAAAGAAATAAAAGAAAGAAAAAAGAAAAAATCATATGGATACGTATAAAAGAAAAAATGATTCTCAAAGCAAAACTCACCACCCCATTGTATATAAAGAAACACCTAAAGCAAGATAATTCAGAAAGTCTGAAAATAAAAGGTAACAGGAAATACAAACAGAAAAATAGCAAACAAGAGCTTAATGTCAAATAAGATTACATCTCGCCAAAAAGCCATCAACTAGTTTTAAAGGGCATGGATAAGGACATGGCAGTTCATAAGCATCAACATAGCATGAACCATCATAAAACAAAAACTGTAAGACATTCAGAGAAAGAGAACATATTATTAGGAGACTTTAACTTCTCTCATGTCTGACCCATAAAACAAGGAAATAAGAAAGTAAAGCTATACAAAACCTAAATAACATAACTGATATGGTAAGCATAATAATAATTCTAACTTGAGAATAACCTCTTTTTGGCTGTCCAAGGAAAACCCACAGGAAATGACCATAAACTTTGGCTGCAAAAATAAATATCAATAAATTAAGAGTATAGTTCACCCAACATTCTCTAATAACAGTGTGACAAAACTCAATTGTCTTCAGAATGTATCTATACTGAAAAGTAATGCTCACAAACAATCCTTCACTCACAGAACACAAAACTTTTTTTTTCTGCCAGTCCTGAGGCTTGAACTCAGGGTCTGGGCACTGGCCCTGAACTTCTTTTTGCTCAAGGCTAGCACTCTGCCACTTGAGCCACAGTGCCACTTCTGGCCTTTTCTGTTTATATGGCACTGAGGAATTGAACCAGGCTTCATGCATGCTAGGCAAGCACTCTACTACTAAGCCACAATCCCAGCCCCCAGAGATCTTTTTATATTAATGCTGATACTGGGGTTTGAACTCAGGGCTGGGGCATTCTCTTTTGCTTTTTTGTTCAAAGCTGGTACTCTACCACTTGAACTACATCTCCACTTCCTGTTTTTTGCTAGTTACTTGGAGATAAGAGTCTTGTGACTTTCCTGTCCAGGCTGGCTTCAGCTGCTACCCACAGATCTCAGCCTTCTGAATAGCTAGGATTACAGAAGTGAGCCACCAGTGCCCAGCAAAAATCAACGATGTAGAAGAGATGGGAGGAGGGAACTAAACACACATGAGCTGCTGAAACAACTGATCAGTGATCAGAGGAAAGACAGATATAAACAACCTCCCCGGTCCCCCAAAAAAATGGAAGAAAAAGGAAAAGCATCGTTTTTTAAAAATGAAAAAGAACAAAATAAACCTTAGGAAATCAAATGGGATTAATAAAGTCAAAGTAGACATTAATGAACTAGAAAATAAGTCATAAAACTCAAAAAATCTAAATGAACCATCAGCTAACTTAATTAAGGAGGAGAACAAAGATAAAAACTAAGAAATAAGAGGGCTGTATTTGGGGCTGGGAAGGTGGCTCAGTGGTAGAGCGCTTGCCTTGCATGCCTGAGGCCCTGGGTTCGATTCCTCAGCACCACATAAGCAAAAAGAAAAAAGCCCGAAGTGGCGCTGTGGCTCAAGTGGTAGAGCGCTAGCCTTGAGCCTTGAGCCTTGAGCTAAGGAACAGTGCCCAGGCCCAGAGTTAAGGCCCCATGACCGGACCCCCCCCCCCAAAAAAAAAGATAACTCTCAGAACTGGGTAAAGTAGCAGCGCATGTGGGTAGATCTCAAGTTTGAGGCCAGAATGAGCTACATAGGAAAACTCTGGAGCAAGAGAGAGAGAGGAAGGGAGACAGACAGATCTGTCCAAAGTGACTTAAAAACCTGGACGATGAGGGTAATTTTCTAGGAAAATATTATCAAAATGGATACTACAAGAGACAGAAACCCTATACAGATCAATATCACGGAGTAGAGAACGTTGACAAAGGCACACGAGGCATTATAACAAACTTGAAAGAATAGGTAACTTAAAGAACGTATTGATGTTACAATGAAAAAGTCTTTCTGATACAAGCTTGACTTTAATAAGAAAACCTAACAGCCTGCATTATGCATACATTCATAGACAAATAACACTTAGACATCAATGTAATGAACACAGAAGTTTATCCAACTATTCTAATTCTCTGCATGTTTCTATTCTGCATTATTGTAGGAACTAAAAAAGCTAAAGTAATGTTTACACAGGGAGAAAATAATTTCTATCTAGATACCATTTTTTCCACCCATCAAAAGTTTGACAACCACTGAGGCCTATCATCCTAGCTACTTAAGACGCTGAAATCTGAGGATCACAGTTTGAAGCCAGCCTCAGCAGGAAAGGCCATGGGACTCTTATCTCCAATAAACTACCAAAAAAGCTGAAAGTAAAACTGTGGCTCAAGTTGTAGAAGTGATTAGCCTTGGACAAAAAAGCTCAAATACAGAGCCCAGTTCCTAAGTTCGAGCCTCAGGACTGGCACACACACAAAGTTTGAAAATAGCTCATGCCTGTGATCCTAGCTATTCAGATGGCTGAGATCCAAGAATCATGGTTCAAAGCCAGTCCAGACAAAAAAGCTTGTGAAAATCTTATCTCCAATTAATTACCAAAAAATACCAGAAATGGAGCTGTAGCTCAAGTGGAAGAGCACTCTTCTTGAGCAAAGCAGCTCAGGAACAGTGCCCAAGGCCCAGATTTCGAGCCCCAGGATTGACAGGCGTGCATGCATGTGCACGCATGCGCGCGCGCGCGCGCACACACACGCACACACACACACACACACACACACACAGTATGGCAATGAAGTGGTAAGTCTAAAAATTAAGAGCTCTCAGAAACTTCTATTAGGATGGTAAACAGAAAATCTGTATAAAAAGGAATTTGACAATGTTTATCAAAATCACAAATGCATATCCTCATGGATATAGCAATCTTATGTTTAGGAATCTGTCACACACACCCCCCCCACACACATATATAGTCAGACAGGCATGAAATTCCAATGTACATAATAATTCACTGAGCACCTGTTGTCACAGTAACAATTGGAAACCTACTAGCAATCAAGAGGGAGTTGGTTAAATTATACTACATCTATATAATCAAATTTTCAGATGCTATAAAAAGGATGTTCTTAAGGTACATATATAAAAAGTTCTCTAACTATTTAAAAAGCAAGGTACAGATGAAGGTGTAAGATGTCACTTGTACAAAAAAGGGAAGCTAATAAATAGAAGTAGGAAGTGGGTTTTTCTCCTTGTGTCCTTTTGCAATTTTTAAATTTGGAAACATGTGACTGTAATCCCAGGGCAAAAAGAATGAATTGGTAGCCTGGTACTGACTGCTCACATCTGTAATCCTAGCTACTCAGGCCGCTGAGATCTAAGGTTACTGGTTCAAAGCCAGCCAGAGCAGGAAAGTCCATGAGACTCTTTTTTTTTGGGGGGGGGGTCCAGTCATGGGGCCTGAACTCTGGGCCTGGGCACTATCCCTCAGCTCTTCAGCTCAAGGCTAGCGCTCTACCACCTGAGCCACAGTGCCACTTCCGGCTTTTTTTCTTTTTGCTTATGTGGTGCTGAGGAATAGAACCCAGGGCCGCAGGCATGCAAGGCAAGCACTCTACCACTAAGCCACCTTCCCAGCCCTCCATGAGACTCTTTATCTCCAATTAACCACCAAAAAACTGAAAGTGGAGCTGTGGCTCAGGTGGTAGAGTACCAGCTTTGAATAAAAGAGCTCATGGATAGTGCCAGGTCCTGAGTTCAAAGCCCAGTACCAGGACGGGAAAAAAACTCAGTTAAAAGATCCCACCCTTGAGAGAAAAACTGGGAGAGAACAAGGGAAGGGATAACATTATCCTTTAAAAAATGTACTCTTTACCTGATTTATGTAACTGTAACCCCTCTGTACATCACCTTTACAACAATTTTTTAAAATCACACCCTTTTAATGTACTATAGTATTAATGTTTAAATTAACAAGCCATTTAAGAACACTTTGTATTGCTGGGTTTTAGGCCCTATTTCCAGAAAAGATCCCTTAAGAAACTTATTTTAAAGGGCTTAGAGAAATAGAGCACATAGATGAAAAGAGGACAGTAGAGCATCCAGTTGATTTTTATCCATGAGGATGCTTTAGAACAATCCAAGATCTTCTTTTTTAAAAAAATGACCTATAAGCCAGGAACCAGTGGCTCACACCTGTAATCCTAGATACTCAAGAGGCTAACATCTAAAGATCGAAGTTCAAAGCCAGTCCAGGCAGGAAAATGCACAACACTCTTATCTCCAATAAACCACCAGAAAACAGGAAGTGGCGCTGTGGCTCAAGTGGTAGAGGGCTAGCCTTGAGCTGAAAAGCTGAGGGACAGTACCCAGGCCCAGAATTCAAGCCCCAAGACCAACCTACAAAAAAAAAAATGCCCTGTACTCCACACCCAGATATCAGAAATTCAGGAATGTAGCCATAAGCTGATAATCACTGATGTCAATGTTTTTGTTTTATTTGGTTGGTCATAGGGCTTGAACTCTGGGCCTGGGCGCTGTCCCTCAGCTCTTCAGCTCAAGGCTAGCGCTCTACCACTTAAGCCATGTGTCACTTCCAGTTTTCTGAGTGGTTTACTAGAGATAAGAGTCTCACAGACTTTCCTGCCTGGGCTGGCTTTGAACCAAGATCCTCAGATCTCAGCCTCCTTAGTAGCTAGGATCACAGGCGTGAGCCACCAGTGCCCAGCTTTGATCTCAATGTTTTAAAATGGTGAACACTGGTTTCCAGATACTCGTCCCATACGCTTTCTATGATAACATTATCCCCTGCTGTGGTTTTCCTACGCAAATAACATCCTTGCCAAACACCAGTAAACATGTGTGGACACTAGCTACCCATAGAAATAAACTACCAAAAGTTACTAGAGCTATTACAAGTTTTGAGGGTGGGAGGAATCAGAATTAAGTTCAGTATTCATAAATTCACCCATTTCATTTGTGTGTGTGTGTGGTCATGGGACTTGAACTCAGGGCCTGGGTGCTGTCCCTGACCTCTTTTGTTCAAGGCTAGTGCACTACCACTTTGAGCCACAGCAACACTTGCAGTTTTCTGGTGGTTAATTGGAGGTAAGAGTCTCACAGGCTTTCCTGCCCCAGCTCAGATCACAGATCTCAGCAATCTTCAGATCTCAGCCTCCTGAGTAGGTAGGAATACAGGCAAGAGCCACCAGTGTCAGCTATTAGAGACAGAAAACATACCTATGTATAGCAACATTTTCATTCTAAGCTCTAAAGTCCAGACCTGCCTCAAACCTTTAAATTTCTACAAGTAGCCAGAGGTGATAGACTCCAAGGACTGAAAAGCTTTGGGGCCTGGGGCCCATGACTCATGCCCATAAGCCTAACTGTTCAGGAAGTTGAGATCTGAGGATCTTGGTCAGATGCAGAGCCAGGCAGACAAATCCAAGAGTCTTCTGAACTTCAGTTAAGCAGCAAACCTGGAAGTGGAGATGGGGCTCAAGTGGTAGAGTTAGTGCTAGCTTTGAGAAGGGAGGAATAGAAGCTAAGCAAGAATATGAGACCCTGAGGTAGGAGGGTAGGAAGGAAGAAAGGAACAAAAGAAAAGGAAAGAAAGACAAAGCTTTGGGGAGTAAAGTTTAAGATCAACATCTCATGAAACGCTGACTTTTTATTATAATTCTCTGGCACTCTAGTTTGTAAACTCTTTTGACTTTGTCTCAACTTTAACCTATATCTCACTTCCTAGCTCAACTGCTATTTTAAAAAGTATTAAATCCATCCCATTTTATATATCAAGTCTTCCTGGGATGTCCTACCTACTACTAGTTTTTATGCCCAACTGACACCATCCTTGGCATTTACATAAATTCATTAAACAAACAGATGTCCCTTAATTTTCCCTAGAGAGCTTAGACTATCTTTGCTGCTCCACTGAACTTCAGGGATGCTGAGTTCCATTCTGATACCTGGCAGTACACTTTTGTTTTACCTTTAGGCAGTTCACGATCACATTCAGTCCTGGTTGGGGGTTGGAACAATATCCTTCTGGGGAAACACGATCCAGTTAACTGAAGGTGGTAGAATCTATTCTCATTTCAGCTAGGCCTAAAGCAAGTTGGGAGCTCAACAAACCGTGGAGCTGCCTACCAGCCCAGCCCACTTCATGGAAAAAAAGGTGGATGGGGACACTAAAGGAGAGGAGCAAGAGAGCTAGAGTTATTCTAGACCGGAAGCTGAGCAAAGAGCCCATCCAAGGGCACTACATCAGCATCTATGGCATTTGTAACCCAGGCCTCTGCTTCACCATAACGTAATGAAGATTGTATACAGTTCAAATCCTACCAGTCCTGCTGTATACCAACCACCTTAGAGCAGAAAAAGAGAGGAACAAAATGCCATAGTCTTAATCAACCTCAAGGTGTTTCTAAACAGCTCTTACCCAACCAAACTAAAATCTCCAACTTAAAAAAAATGTTTCAAAGCCACCCACATCTCATCGTGAAGTTTTAAGGACAGTGGGGTTTATGTGAAGTACATTGGAAGGTTTGGGGAGTCCTATAAGGGGTGTGAGTCTCTGAACGTAGTTCCTGCATCTCGGGCTGAGCTCTCTTGCAGGGGGGTGATGGTGTTGGGCCCTACCACGCTGCCACCGCGTCCCCAATTCCGACCCCAAGTGAGAGATCCCAGGCATCCCCTAGCTCCACCCGCAGTTCCCACGGACTTTGCCCAGAGACCGAGGAGATCCAGAGGGCAGGCCGAGATGGCGGCATCCCCTGCACCCCCACAGCTCTAGGGGGGCCGTGGCCCAGCACTCACCAAAGTCCAAGAACTGTTTGATGGAGAGCGGTGATGGTGAAAAGCGTGAGTAGCGCTCTATCTGCTTGGGCACTGGCTGTTTTAGCAGCCACTGGAACAGCCGCATCTTCTCGGAAGCAGGACACCGACCTGCCGAGACGTCAGGAGGGCCTCAGGGGCCGGCACAGCTAAGCAACGCAGGTTGGGGACGATCGGCGGGGACGCACCTCAACCTCTTTCTAGAATTCCACACCAGCTGCCTTTGGAGCAGCAGCAGCCACCGCCACTGCCACCACCACCGCACCAACAGCAACAGCAGCAGCTCACGGGCTGGCCGCGACTGCCCGCTCGAGGCTTCTTAGGCCCCGCCCTTTGGGGGCGGGGCCTGTCGCTGCACGTACACCGCGCGCGAGGGTTCTCCGGGCGCCGGGGGCACGCGGGCGAACTCGATCGCTGCTGATTGGCCGCTGCCCAGGCTTTCTTCTGCTCTTGCTGCGGGGGAAGAAACCTTATACTTCCCTAGCTCTCCGGACTCTTCCTGGCTCGGCAACTATCTGTGTTCCTGGCCCCACCTCTATACTGGTCCCCCTAGGCGCTGGCCTGAGAGACTAAAAGGTAGCTGAGGTTCTAGAAGACTGAGAGGACAATGGGAGTCCACACCTTAAACAAGATCTTGCTGGGTTGCCTCAGGCCTTTGAAAGCCTGAAGAGCTCAGGGACAGCACCCCAGGCCCCACAACTGGCAAAAGGCTGAATTGTTGCACATTAGGGTGTTTCCTGCATTTTGACACTTTGATTTTTTTCATGTTCTGTTCTTAAATACAATGGTCATTTCACGGCCCCCATCATTATGACCACCTTTGGACAGAACTAAATGTAGGCTCACCAGTCCTTTCATTCCCCCACTCCAAACCCCACCCCTTCAGGATTGACAGAGCTCATTGTAACGTCACTGTTTCCTAGTCTCAGGAGCCCCGCCCTCCCAGCCTCCACTTTTTAGGAGATTGTTACATCACTAGCTCAGTTTCCTAGTTCTGCAGCCTGCGGACCCGCCTAGTCGGATACTTTTTTTAAAGCAGAATGCAAAGAAAGGAATTCGGTGTCATGCTCCCACCACACACACACACTACTACCACCCTTGCCCAGGCCCATCACAATGTCACTAACACTGTCTGGTATCTCCCTGTCGACCTCCCTTGTTCTCTACAACACAGCTGGACAGGATGATCAATTCACTGACTATATTTACAACTCCACCACCACTATTATTGGAGAAAATCAAATATAAGGTCGCTGGGAAAAGGCTCTCCTTCATATTCCTTCACCTCCATAGGACTCTGAGTTGGTTTCATTACCATACCACTACCACCCCCACCACTTTAGGGCAGGAGTCCAAGCTGATGCTATAGTATTCTTTGCGTAAGAGTAAATTTGAGTCAGGCACCGATCCTAGCTACTCAGGAGGCAGAGATCCAAAGGATCACAGTTCAAAGACAAACAGGCAGACGAGTCTTCCCTTTTCCCATTAGCCAGCAAAATGCCAGACTGGAGGTGTGGCTCAAGAGGTAGAGCACCAGCCATAAGCAAGAGATCTGAGGAAGCAAGCGAGGCCTGGAGTTCAAGTCTAAGTACATAAATACTCAGTGAATTTGAACTCTTTTTTTTTTTTTTGCCAATCATGGTGCCTGAACTCTGGGCCTGGGCGCTGTCCCTCAGCTCTTCAGCTCAAGGCTAGCACTCTACCACTTGAGCCACAGCACCACTTCCAGCTTTTTCTGTTTATGTGGTGCTGAGGAATCGAACCCAGGACCTCATGCATGCAATGCAAGCACTCTACCACTGAGCCACCTTCCCAGCCCCTTGAACTCATTTTTTATGATATGAAACCATTATTTACTAATGTGAATGCATGAAATACCACTTGCTTTAATCATTTCCACTATCCCTTGACTTAATTTTTAGTAGTACATAAATACCCATCAGAAAGAAAAATGTTGTGTTACTTAAGGAAAGGTAAAAATGTAACTGAAAATCACACCTTTGTTCTGATTGGACTGTTTTTCTCACTTCACAGTATTATTAGCATATAGCTTTTAGCTTTTGTGCCTTCATTGGGTGTTTATGCACTCAAGTCTTTGCTTGTATTTCATACATTTAAAGAAGCGACCTGTACATTCAGAATCTTGCTATGTTTCTGGATTTTCAAGAACAATTTGATCATCTTGGTGGACGACCCTGTCTTTTGTATTCAAATCAAAGAAAGCATACTACCAAGCTGTTCAGCTAGCAGCTTTAGCAGCAAAATGAAGTACAGCTGAGGGCAGGGAACAAACACATAAAGGAGACCAAATGCCTGTGATTCCTCAGTGACTTTCTCAGGTGCTACCTGCAGGGCTAGCACCTACAGGGGGAGTATAATTGATAGCAGTTGTTTGTGTATTCTCTGGAAGTACTTATGTTGTCTCTCCACAGCAAAAATGGGAGGTGAGTATTATCCTCATTTTACAGGTCAGTGAACTTAAAGACACAAAGGGCTTAAAATATTTTAATCTTGCCAAGCTCAAGTGGCTCATGCCTGTAATCCTAGCTACTCAGGAAGGTAAGATCTGAGAACTGCAGTGGGAAGCCAGCCCAGGCAAGAAAGTGTGTGAGATTCTTATTTACAATTAGCCAAAAGTAGAGCTGTGGTCAAGTGGTAGAATGCCAGCTTGAACCAAAAACTAAGAGACATTGTCCAGACCCTGAGTTCAAGCCCCAGTACCAGCACAAAGAAAAAAATCACTAACCCGCTGCACTAACCCATTACTTTTCAGCTTTACTCTTTTTTTAACAGTATCCTGTAGTTGGGATCATATAATCGGTTGCCTTTCCAGATTAGCTTCTTTCACTTAGCAACATGTGCTAAAGGTTCCTCCATCTTTTCCTGGCTTAATAGCTCCTATCTTTTCAGAGCTGAATGATTTTCCATTCTATAGATGTACCATAGTTTGTTTATTCACCCATAGAAGAACATCTTCATTGCTTCCAAGATTCACCAGCCTGTCATTTTTTGGTAGTACTGACTGGGGATTTGAACACAGGGCCTCAAACTTGCTAGGCTGGCATATACAGCTGAGCCATATTTTCTCACATGGCTAGAATCTGGATTGTTTTTGACACAGGCTTTTGGGTATGTAAACTAAAATCAAGATCTTCCGCCTTCAGACTCCCAAGTTCTGGGATTATAAGCATACACCACTACTCCCAGTTTAGATTCTAGAATTTTTTTTTTTGCCGGCCATGGGGCTTGAACTCAAGGCCTAGGCACTGTCCCTGAGCTTCTTTTGCTTAAGGCTAGCACTCTACCACTTGAGCCACAGTGCCACTTCTGGATTTTTCTGTTTATGTGGTACTGAGGAATCGAACCCAGGGCTCCATGCATGCTAGGCAAGCACTCTACCACTATGCCACATTCCCAGCCCTTGAATTTTCTTGTACAAACTATTTTGGGCAGACCAAACTTCTTGAAGTCCATTTATATTTGTCCTTTTGCTCAATTAGTCAGGGTCTTCAGTCTTATATTTCTCTGCCCACCAAAATATTTTAAGTACAGGAATGGTGTGACTGGATAATTCATTGAGGAATATTTTTTTGTATGTGCCAGTCCTGGGCCTGGGTACTGTCCCTGAGCTTGTTTTTGCTCAAGGCTAGCATTCTACCACTTGAACCACAGCTCCCTTTCTGGCTTTTTTTTTGGGGGGGGGGTCCGGTCGTGGGGCCTGAACTCTGGGCCTGGGTGCTGTCCCTCAGCTCTTCAGCTCAAGGCTAGCGCTGTACTACTTGAGCCACAGCGCCACTTCCGGCTTTTTTTTTCTTTTTTGTTTATGTGGTGCTGAGGAATCAAACCCAGGGCCTCAGGCGTGCAAGGCAAGCACTCTACCACTGAGCCACCTTCCCAGCCCCCTTTCTGGCTTTTTTTAAAAGTCAATTAGAGATGAGTTTCATGGGCTTTCCTGCCTGGGTTGGCTTCAAACCACGATCCTCAGATATCAGCCTCCAAAGTAGCTAGGATTACAGGCATGAGCCACCAGCACCCAGCAAGGAATAAGTTTATCATTTTGTTTTTGGTGTTCTTGGAGGTGCAAAAGACAGTTGAAATTTTAGCTCAGGGCTTTGGACTCCTATGCTGTGACTTGCAGGTTTTGTTAGCTATTCTTGTATGGCAGGCTTTTTTCCATTTCAAGGGCAGAAGAGAGAAGTTGGAAAGTTTAAGAGGTATTTTGGCAATCTCTATAGAAATATCTCTTCTATTGGTAACTACTCCCACTTTGTTTTCAATTTTCCATGAGTATATTTGTGCTATGCCCAGATCTCCACTAACCCTAATTTTCTGGAGGTTTGAAAGCTCTGATGAAAAGAAAAATAACCATTTATCAAAAGGAATTGGGGGCCCCCTCGTCCAGAATAATTAGTTCCTTGTAACATCAGATGCATGAAACTAGTGAAATTAGTGATCCTGAAGGAACAGCACCTGAACTGAGTACTTTCCACAATTTGAAACATGCCATAGAATAGAACACAAAAGATCAGATGTCAAAATCTAAGGTGATGCAATTCTGTTACAAGTGCTCAAACTGAACTGCACCACACAGTAACCCCAGTAATTGAGACCTTGAGATATGGCTGGTCAGAAATGAGAGATATGCTATGTTTAAATTTTTATACTGATTTAATTTGTTTACACTTGAAAACAAATGTAAACTATCTCACTAATGAGTTGGGCATGCTAGTGCATGCTTGTAATCCAATCTATAGTACTCACAAGACTAAAGCAGGAAGGTTGGGTGTTCAAGATGAGCCTAGGAAAAGTTAGTGACACCATGTCTCAAAAAGCAAAGTAGCTAGGCCCCAGTGGTTCACACTTGTAATCCTAGCTACTGAGGAGGCTGAGATCACGGTTCAAAGCCAGCCCAGGCAAGAAACTCCATGAGACTCTTATCTCCAATAAACCACTCAGAAAACCGGAAGGGGCACTGTAGCTCAAGAGGTAGAGCGCTCACCTTAGGCTGAAGAGCTGAGGGACAGTGTCTAGGCCCAGAGTTCAAGCCCCATGACCGACCAAAGGAGAAAAAAAAAAAAAGCAAAGTAGCAGCAGAAGTGCTAGGGTCATGGCTCAAGTAGAATACCTTCCTAACATGCGCATTGGATCCAAGTTCAGTCTCCACTACTACTACAAAAAATTATATTGGCTACATGTTGAAATAATAACCTTTTGGATATATTGGCTTAACAAAATATCTTATTAAAACTGATTTTAGCTGTTTCTTTTACTCTTTTTAATGTGGCTTTTAGAAAATGCGGCTTGCGCCAAGATATGAAACCAGCCCAGCTGACCCACAATAGATGAGTGAATCCAAAAACTGTGGTACCTATACACAATGGAATTTTACACAGCCATTAGAAAGAATAAAATAATATCTTTGCAGTGAAATGGATGGAACTAGAACAAATAGTGTTAAATGAGGTAAGCCAAGCTCAAAGGGACAAATGGTGCAGAAATTAGATCTAAAATACATTGGGATATGATCAATTATATAGGATTCTAGATACACACAGTGAGAGCAAAAGAGGATACTCTTAGGAGAGAAACACAAAGGCTCAATGCCCAAGGGACTCTTCATATTTAGCTAAAATAATATATATATATATATATATATATATATATATATATATATATACTGAAAGGAATGCCAAGAGATGGAAACAAAAGACTTTTTATAGTTTTAAGTTTTTGATGAGTCTGTGCTCTATCTTATGTAGGGTATATTCATGTATATATCTTCAGGAGGGTGGGGGATACAGAAATAGAGGGGAAAAGGGTGAAAAAGTACAGCAGTGGAACTCACTGGACACTGATGAAAGTGAACTATACAATTCGTGGGAGAGAGTCAAGGAACTGAAGACATTGTACGAAAGCATATATACTCATAACCTGATTCATGTAATTGTAATCCTTTTGTACATCACCTCTATAATAACAATAAATTAATAATAACAAAGAAAATGTGGCTTGCATTTGGGGTTACATTAGATTTCTACTAGATATTGTTATACTAAATGACACTACAAAGTGTTGTAATTGTATTATATAGGAAGATATCTAGTATTTGCATTGCCTTTCCTGTGCCAGACTGTGTTAGGTAAAATCACTTCTTTTAATCCTCTCTTAATCCTACCAATAAATTTGGCACTGGATCATTGTTCAGGGTGCTACTCATTTCTCTCTGCCATGACTAGAAAACCTTTACAAGCAAATAAGGTGATGCCAAACCAGAAAAAAAGAGGAGACATATTCTCTAAAATTAAAATTGCTAGTCTGCACTGGTGGCTCATGTCTATAATCTGAGCTGTTCAACAGTCTGAGATTTAGGATCAAGGTTCAAAGCCAGCCTGTGAAGACAACTCTGAGACACTCTTATCTCTAGTTAGCCAGTAAAAAGTCAGAAGTGTAGGCATGGTTCAAGTGGTAGATTGCTAGCTATGTGAAAAAGCTGAGTAAGAGCACACGGCCCTGAGATTAAGCCTGCCCTGAATTCAAATCCCAGTACCAACTCACACACAGATGCACAGATAAGCCTCGTAGAAAATAAATAACCACATCTTTCTACTTTTTGATCTAAGTTGGCAAACACTTGATTGATAATAACTTAGATAGCATTGCTTTCCTTTTCATCTAACCATAATTTACAGTGTTTGAGGGAGTGCTGTTGAAGAGCTTTCAAGAATGTGTCCGATAAATATTTGTAGTTTTCAATATAGCAAGCAGGAAAGTTTACTAGACAGTGCTCTAAATTTCCTTTCATTTCCTCAAAGAGCATCTTTTTTTTTTTTTTTTTTTTTTTTTGGTCCGGTCGTGGGGTCTGAACTCTGGGCCTGGGCGCTGTCCCTCAGCTCTTCAGCTCAAGGCTAGCGCTCTACCACTTGAGCCACAGCGCCACTTCCGGCTTTTTTTCTTTTTGCTTATGTGGTGCTGAGGAATCGAACCCAGGGCCTCGAGCATGCAAGGCAAGTGCTCTACCACTGAGCCACCTTCCCAGCCCCGCAAAGGGCATCTTGACAGGTGAAGATACACAATTTCGTGGTTAGAACTGTGACAATATTTGGAGCCTCTGAGAATGACCACGGAAAAAAGGAGAAGGAATGAAAACTGGAGAAAACATGAGAGGATTGGGAGCTTTAAGAAGGATTTAGCAAAGCCAGTAGCTCACGCCTGTAATCCTAGATACTCAGGAGGTTGAGATCTGAGAATCACAGTTCAAAGCCAGCCCAGGCAGGAAGGTCAGTGAGACTCTTATCGCCAATAAACCACCAGAAAAATGGAAGTGGCGCTGTGGCTCAAGTGGTAGAGCGCTAGCCTTGAGCTGAAGAGCTGAGGGACAGCGCCCAGGCCCAGAGTTCAAGCCCCATGACTGACAAAAATAAAAAAAAAGAACAAGAAGAAGAAGAAGAAGAGGAGAGTTTAGCAGCAACCATGGTAAATGAAGGCCCAGGCAGCAGAGACATCTAAGTGGACTTAATACTGGGAACTGTGATGGACTTTAGGATTTGTAGGGAAGAAGGTAAGGAAAGGAGGGAGATGGAAAAGTGATCAGAAGCAGAATGACACTTTCACCTCAGTCCCTCAGGGCCCGAGGGACCCCCTCGCTATTCCCTGGATGACAGGGAATAATTATTGATAAACAACTTTGGGGGGGATGGGTGGGGTGCGGAGGAGGGTGGGAAGTGGGGAGGGAAGGGATAGTGGGACAACAAGGGAAGGGGTAACAATGCTCGCCAGGAAATGTAGTCATTGCCTTACTCATGTGACTGTAACCCCTCTGTACAGCATCTTTACAATAAAATAAACACAAACTACAAATAATAATAACTATTGGTTAAAAAAAACATCTCTAGATGAGATCCTATTTCAAATGCTTAAATTTGGCTCTTCCATTAACTTTTCTAGAGTTCCATGTATCAAGATAAAAGTGTCATCATGGAATCATAGCTACAAGATTAGTTTGGCTTTCCCCCAAACACACTGCTATGGTTTGGATACATGTTCCCCAAAGGCCTATGTGTTAAAGACCTGGCACTGGGCTGGGAAGGTGGCTCAGTGGTAGAGTGCTTGCATTGCATGCGTGAGGCCCTGGGTTCGATTCCTCAGCATCACATAAGCAGAAAAAGATGGGAGTGACGCTGTGGCTCAAGTGGTAGAGTCCTAGTGTTGAGTTGAAGAGCTGAGAGACAATGCCCAGGCCCAGAGTTCAAGCCCCATGACCGACAAAAAATAAAATGAATAAAGACCTGGCACTATTGGGAGACAATGGAACCTTTAAGGGGTATGACCTAGTGTGGGGTTTTAGATTATTCAGAACAAGCCTTTAAAGAGGATCATGGGACTCTGGTGTGTGTGTGTGAGTGTGTATGTATTTTTTAAAAAATTTTGTCAGTCATGGGGCTTGAACTCAGGGCCTGGGCACTATCCCAGAGCTCTTTTTCTCAAAGTTACCACTCTACTATTTTGAGCACAGTGCCACTTCCAATTTTCTGGTGGTTCATTGGAGGTAAGAGTCTCATGGACTTTCCTGCCTGGGTTGGTTTTGAGCCCCAATCCTGAGATCTCAGCCTCCTGAGTAGCTAGGATTACAGGCATGAGCCACTGTCACCAGCTTCCCTGATGTATTATTTTCTCTCTTTCTCTTCCAGCCATGGAGTTAATTCTCCTTCATCATGAACCATCACTATGATATACTTCTTCACTATAGGCCCAAAAGCAACAAATCAACCAACCATGGACTGACACCTCCAATATTGTAAGGCAAAATATATCTTTCCTGAGTTAGGTGTAACTCCATGGTAAGTGTCTGTTTAGTATGTACTAGGTTTTGACTTCAACCCCCTCTCCCCCCAAAAACGAATAATAAACCTCAAGAAGAGGTTGATTTATTATTTATCATATATATGTATATATATATACATATAATACATACATATATATACATACATATATATATAGTTCTGGGGCTTGAAGTCACTGTCCCTGAGTTCTTTTGCTCAAGGCTAGCACTCTACCACTTGAGCACAGCACCACTTCCGATGTCTTCTGTTTATGTGGTGCTGAGGAAATGAACTCAGTACTTCATGCATGTTAGGCAAGCACTCTACCATTAAGCCACAGTCCCAGCCCTATATTTTTAATTAAATATTTTATTTTTACATTTTGTGGTGCTAGGGACTGAATCCAGAGCCTTGTACATACCAACACTTTAATACTTTAGCTACATTCTCAGCCTCTTCCTCTTTTTATGTTGACTATTTCAGGCCTTTTGTTACAATCACAGAAAGTTGACTAACACGGAGATCATATATGATTTGCCTATTTGAAAGATGATGCTAAAACACACCTCCAAAGGAGTAGAGGAGCAAACCAATTAAGGACTTGTAATTATACAAGTTACCACATGCACCTGGAGTTTCATCCTGCTTGGGAACTCCTTGAAGGAACACAGCTAGCCATCTCAGAGTTATCTTACCTGAAAGGGAAGGAAAATGGGATATTTGTACACTAACTCCCCTCAGTTAGTCACTGAGGGTTGTGCCAGGGAAGGGAGTTAAATCCTTCAGCTCTGCCCTGCTGTATGTACTGCCCTGAATTTTATCCTTTTCTGGATTTTGTGAAAATAAAATTTTATCATGCACATTCATGGTTATATAATTTCATTTCACTTGATTGGAATTTAACTTTTTGAAGTATTGTCTTAATGCTGGGTGCTGGTGGCTTAAGTCTGTAATCTTAGCTAATCAGGAGGCTGAGATCTGAGGATCATGGTTCAAAGCCAGCCCAGGCAGGAAAGCCTGTGTGACTCTTATCTCCAATTAACCACCAGATAACAAGAAATGGAGCTGCAGTTTAAAGTGGTAGAGTGCTAGCCTTGAGCTCAAAACCGCAGGGTTAGTACCTAGGCCCCCTGTTCAAGCCCCACAACCAACAAAAAAGTACTGTCACACAGTACTAGCTTTTGCATACTAGCTTCTGCAACTAGCTTCTTTTGTACTTAGTATTGTAAAGGTTCATTTCATATTACATGTGTAGGCAGAGAGGCATTTAGGTTATTTCTGTGTTTTCCATTTTTCTCTATCTCTCTCTTTCTCTTTCTCTCTCTGTTTATTTCCTTTTTCCCTTCCTCACATCCCTACTTCCCTTCCTTTCCCTTTTCTTTCTATCTATACATCTATACCTATCTACCTACCTATGATATATATATATATATATATATATATATATATATATATATATATATAAAATCTACCTGTTGATCTATCACTATCTTTCTTGCTACTACAAGCAATAAACTACTGCCATGAACAATAGTTTGGGACAAGTATACAGAGCTAGAAGTTGAGTGCTTGGATCAAAAGATATGAGAATATTTAACTGCAAATTGATTAAACTGACAGATAAATAAGAGAGTTTGTTAATCTATCTCCCCTTGTCAAAACTTGGCATTGTCAGACTGTTCATCAAATACTCTGATTCTTGATTTGAATATTGGGATTCACAGGTTTTTATATTCAGTTCTATGCAACTATGGGCTTTCTTCCCAAATAGTATGGTCATAGCATACTGATCAATTCCTTTTTTTTTTTTTTTTTTTGCTGGTCCTGGGGCTTGAACTCTGGGCACTGTCTCTGGGCTCCTCTTGCTCAAGGCTAGTACTCTACCACCTGAGCCACAGTGCCACTTCCGTTTTTTTCTGTGATTAAGTGGAACTAAGAGTCTCACGGAATTTCCTGCTTGGACTGGCTTCGAGCTATGATCCTCAGCTCTCAACCTCCTGAGTAGCTAGGATTACAGATGTGAGCAACCTGTGCCTGGTCATACTGATCAATTCTATAAATGCATTTAATGAGTTCTATGAGCATCACCGGGCTTTCAAGATCCAAGTTCCTCCCAGGCTGGGAATGTGGCTTAGTGGTAGAGTGCTTAGCTAGCATGCATGAGGCCCTAGGTTTGATTCCTCAGTACCACATAAGCAGAAAAAGCCAGAAGTTGCACTGTGGCTCAGAGTGCTAGCCCAGTGTGGCTCAGAGACAGTGCCCAGGCCTGAGTGTCAAGCTCCAGGACTGAAAAAAAAATGATCCAGACTCCTGAGGACTCCTTTTTGAGGCTCTTCTCCAGATGGAGTCTCCTTACTTTCTTTTCACTTTCACGTAGCTATAGGAGGGCCCCCATATTAAAATAACCAACTTCTATGGGCTGGGAAGCTGGCTAAGCGGTAGAACGCTTGCCTTGCATGCATGAGGCCCTGGGTTCGATTCCTCAGCACCACATAAGCAAAAAGAAAAAAGCCGTAAGTGGTGCTGTGGCTCAAGTGGTAGAGTACTAGCCTTGAGCTGAAGAGCTGAGGGACAGCGCCCAGGCCCAGAGTTCAGGCCCCCAACCGGACCCCAAAATAAAATAAAATAACCATCTTCCTCTGAGAGGATTCCACTGGACTCCTCTTTAGGGCTTTTTTTCTAGATGGAGAGTGCTTTCATGGCTTTCACGTTCCCTCTCACATAAACTTACGCTGTTTATTTTAAACACACATACACACACAAATAATAATAGTAATAAAGGTCATCTGTCCTCATTGGGGTGGAGATCAATCCTAGATGCCCTCATTCCACCGAAGGTTATATAGCTGTACTATTTACTGACTACCTGCATAGTTATTCCTGAGTTATCTAACTCCTCTGACCTTTGGTTTTTCTCATCTGGAAATGGGATATTGGAATAATGCAGCTCCCCCCCACCCCCACCCCCACCTTTAAAAGTTTGTTATAATGACTGGAAATAGTATTTTTCAGTCCTCAGTCAGATTTCAAGTACGGGAGCCACAGCTGACAATGTAGTATATAGGCAGACCCCTGACCTTGACATTCCAGGCTGAGATCTATGTGTTTGGAAAAGCTTCTCCCTCTTTCCTTACTCTGTACCTGGCAGGTAACGCGAGAAGGCTGCACTGCAGCTGATCTCTAAAAAAAAAAAAAAGGAGCTCATGAATCTCCAAGAGGCACATTGGCTACAGTAATAATTTATTGATGTCAATGTCACCTGCAGCTATTGTTCAAGTACTAACTTATTCAATAGACTCTGAAGGAAGAATTAAGATAAGTATTTTTCTTAGAGAACAAGAAGACATCATTTTATTTTATTTTACCTGCAAGAGTAATTTCCAGACCTGAAGGACAAGGAAATAGTGAAAAAAAAAGTGAAATAATAACTCCACTATTTACATTTACTATTTGCATTCAAAACAGTATAAGTGGAGTTCAGAACTGTGATATGAATGGTGCCAACTGTGTATTCATTGGATAGAAAGCAGGCTGAAGTTATAGCTCAAGTGGTAGAGCATCAGCCATGAAAGAGCAAGTCAAATGAGTTGTGAAGCTCTGAGTTCAAATCCCAGTACTGCAGAAAAAAGAATTAGTATATTTAATACTTTAAAAAAAAACAGCAGTTACATTGCAATTTTGATTCATTTCGATTCCGTAGAGAACTAAGATCTCTCCAACAACACTAAGAGAATGAAAGAAAAAAGCAAAGGACAGAGTGAAGTCATGATACAAACTAGAATATAAATTAAAAACCTACAAATTTACAGGTGGTTCATGGCTATAATCCTAGTTCTCAGCTGCAATCTGAGGATGGCAGTTTGAAGCCAGCCCAAGCAAGAACGTCTGTGTGACCCTTATCTCCACTAAATTACCAAAAAAGCTGGAAGTGGAGCTATGGCTTAAGTGACAGAGCACTAGCCCTGAGCAAAAGCAGTGCAAGGACAGCACCCAGGCCCTGAGTTCAAGCCCCAGGACCAGCACTAAACACAAACAAAAATGAACCTACAAATCACCGTTAGCATCTTACTTGTTGCTTCTTGATTTGTATTAGTCACCAAGCCACTTGATTCTGTCTCTTCCCAATCTCTCCAATCCTCAGCTTCTCTACCCCAACTGCCACCACCACTAATGGAGCCAAGGCCACCATTACTTCTCATGTGCATTTTAAATACATTTATAATTTACAGAGCAATGTTCAGACAACTACTTTGGCAAAAAAAAAAAAAAAAGCATTTGTTAGGCAAGTACTATGCACTTTTTATGCCAGCCTTAGGGCTTGAACTCAGGGCCTAGGCGTTGTCCCTGGGCTTTTTGCTCTACCACTTGAACCAACACTCCCTTTCCAGCTTTTTGGTGGTTAACTAGAGATAAGAGTCTCACATGGGGGGGAGGGGGGAGGCTGGGAAGGGAGGTGAAGGGTAAACAAAGGAGGAGGCTGCAATGCTTGGTAAGAAATGTATGCATTATCCTGCCCATGTAATTGTAGCCCCTCTGTACAGTATGTTCTCAAATAAAATAAAATAATATTAAAAAAAAAAAAGAGTCTCACAGACTTTCCTGCTGGCTTTGAACTGCGATCCTCATATCTCAGCCTCCTGAGGCAGCTAGGATTACAGACATGAGCTACCAGTGTTTGACTTAGTCATTTGCATTTTAACACTTCATATAGTCAGCATAAATACTAAGGTACCTTGATCCTCAAAATGCTACTTATAGCGGTATGGAAATAGAGAGGTATGGTATAGGGAAATGAAATGCTTGGCCCTAGGAATGATCTCATTTCATGTTATAGCCACCGTCATATGTTTTCCTGACAATTATGGAAGTCACAGAATACATCACTACCAGCAGCACTGAGTGTACTAACTGAGAATGAATCTCTTGTTCCCAACAGGTATTTATAGAAACAAAGTCAGATGTGGTTTTCTCTCATGACTCCTACTTTTCTTACAGTAAACAACTCCATTTCTTTATTATTATTATTATTATTATTATTGCATGTTCATTGTACAAAAAGGTTTCACATGGTATTTCACATATGCATATGTTATATGACTTCCCTTGCTTATATCCAGTGGTATTCTGGATTTTTATTCCATTTCTAATCATTCTACTTATGAAATCTTTCCAAGGGGACAAGAAAGAATTGGAAATGTTTTTCTTCATTCTTCTTGCCTTTGCTTATTCAAATAAAAACATCATTTTTGAGAAAAACTCTACATAGGTTGTTCTGAATCCTTTGACCCTGAGAGATGGACACACCCCTGGTATAAATGAGTCTTGATGCTTTAGAGCTTGGAAGGTAACTTACAAGTCAGCTGACCTACTCTCTAGTTTTATAGAAGGGGAAGTAGAAGCCTATATAGCCAAGTGAATCATCCAAGAATGCACAGGTCAGGGCTGCTAACAGTTTCATAAGGCCATAAAAAGCATTTACCAAGAGTCTTCATATCCAGCCAATAACAGTTATACACAAAGCTTCAATACAATAAATTCAGTCATCACTACTGTAAGATATTGTAATAATTTGACCCGAGCTAGACCAAAGTGTCCTTGAAGTTCTCTATGAAAGCAAAGCTTACTAAACAGTAGTATAAGAAGACCATAGAACCAGGTGCCAGTGGCTCATGCCTATAATCCTAGCTATTCAGGAGGCTGAGATCTGAGGATTGAGGTTCAAAGCTAACCCAGGGAAGAAAGGCCGTGAAACTCTTATCTCCAATAAACTACCAGAAAACCAGAAGTGGCACTGTGGCTCAAGTGGTAGAGCACTAGCCTTGAGCTGAAGAACTGAGGGACAGCGCCCAGGCCCAGAGTTCAAGCCCTGTGACCTACCCCCCCCCCAAAAAGAAGACCATAGAATTCATAGTTTGCCTATTTCTCAGAGCAAACTTTCTAAAAACATACCCCTTTAACCATACACAACTATTCTTCTGATTTTAAAATAAACCTTTAACATTGACCTTGTAAAACTTTTATTTTTTCACATCCACAAGAATTTATGTCATTTAAAATTCATATAAGTGGCATATCATTGTTCTCAGCACAGACAGCCCTCATTGTCTGTGGGGGCATGGGTTCCAGGACCTGTGGTGAATACCAAAGCCTAAGGATGCTCAAATATCATATAAAATGGTTTAATATAACCTACGCATTGCCCTCTGTATATGCTAATCATATCTAGGTTATTTATAATACCTAATACAATGCAAATGCTGCATGGTTGTTATGCCACAGAAGAACACTTCAACTTAGACTTAGTTAGTTAATTATTTTATTGTCATTATATGCTTTCAATTAAAAGTTTGTTTTAAATAAAGATCTTCAGCGTTTTCATGGATCTGAGCTATATACCATCTTCTGACTCAGAATTAAAATTACGTATAGGACTTCAAAAGGGAATCGAAAATTGTGTAATGAGGCCAACTACCAGAGCAACTGCCCTCATTCACCTTTTCTTTAAGACAGAGAATGGCTACCGCCCGCCTCTGCCTCCCGAGTAACTGGGATTTCATGAGTAAAAGCCCACCCTTCATTCTGCGTTCATCTTGAGGGACTATGGATACTCTTATTTAGATGGATGAGAAGGTTGAAGTGTTTAGAAATGTGTTTTCCTCCAATAGTACTAATGTTGGACTTTTAATGGCAACCCCTATTTATACACACCAAGGATTTCTTCAGCTGAAAACT
Source organism: Dipodomys merriami (assembly GCF_024711535.1). NCBI lineage: Eukaryota > Metazoa > Chordata > Mammalia > Rodentia > Heteromyidae > Dipodomys > Dipodomys merriami. Next base: position 105,878,762 of record NW_027204492.1, read on the forward strand.
GATGGCAGGGCCAATCACTACAAAGCCTTTCAGAAATCTGTTGTGCTTCCCCACACTATTATGCAAGGAAGTTTCTGTCTTGGAAACAGTGAATATAGAAAGTTTGGTTTAAACTCTAAGCCCCTAACCAAATAATTTTTAAAAAGGTCTTGAATATTTTGACATTGTAAAATAGAATTGATTCTTAGTTGCTCTCGTGTGGATACAGTTTGAGTATGTCTCCTAAAGGTTCATGTGTTGAAAGCTTGAGTCCTTGGTGTAGAAATGAATATTAAGGTGATGGAAACTTTAAGAGGTGGGGCCTCTTTGTATAATTAATTTATGCTAATCACTTGTGCTAATCACACATGCTAAATTTATCTAAAAAGTAGGGGAAGAGGTGTGGCCTAATGGGAGGTAATTAGGCCTTTGGGGATGCTGTCCCAGGAAGGCATCAATTCTAGCTTCTCACAGTGTTAGTTTCCATGAGAGTGTATTTCGATATAGGGAGGCCTCCCCTGCCTGTTTGGCCCCTTCTGCATGTGGCCATTTCCCTTTTTACTTCCTTGCTATGTTGTGATGGAACCAAAGGGGTCTTCAGCAGAAACCAAACAGAAGGGTATCAAGCATCACAACGGAAAAGTTCTGAAAATCTGTTTCACAATCTGAATATACTTAACACTGCTGAACTGCCTACTTTAAAAAGGCTAGGGGCTGAAGATGTTACTCAAGTACAAGGCCTTGAGTTCAAATCCCAATACCATAGGGGAAAAAAGGTTAGGACAGTAAATTTTATGTTATGTGTTTTTTTTTTTAACCACAATATATTTTAAAAGCGAATACAATATTACTAACTCCCCAGATAGCTTCGTGTCCCTTTCCAGTCACTCCCCTTGTTCTATAGAATTGCTGATCTCTAAAAACAAATTATCTGCTCTAAAATATTCTAGAGTTCCTGAGGGATAAAAACTTTATCAAACCCCTTTCTGTCAGACATGAAGACAGCTTCAAATCCAAAGATATCCACTTCTGGGTATTTACCCCAATCATCACACAAAAAAAAGCCATACTAAAGATTTTTTTTTTGCCAGTCCTGGGGCTTGAACCCAGGGCTTGGGCACTGTCCCTGAGTTTCTTTTGTTCAAGGCTAGCACTCTTCCACTTGAGCCATAGTACCATCTCCAGCTTTTCCCTGAGTAGTTTATTGGAGATAAGAGTCTCACAGACTTTCCTGCCTAAGCTGGTTTTGAACCGTGATCCTCAGATCTCTACTTCCTGAAGAGCTAGGATTATACAGGTGTGAGCCACCAGTGAGCCTGGCATTGGTTTGGTTTCTTTGAGACAAATATAGCCCCAGAGATCCCAACCATAGCTCAGGTTGGCCTTGAACTTTCTATCCTCCTAACTCAGCTTCCAGAGTACTAGGATTACAGGCTTGTACTACCATGTCTCACTAAACCCAAAAAGAACTTGATAGTGCCTGTCATGCAAAAGGAGCTTAGCAGTGCTGGCTAGTTCTATGTTGACTGAGGGCCTCAGGCTTGAGATGGTGAGCAATGCTGAAGGGAGGAAAGTACAGCAAAGGAGGTGCAGCTTTGCAATCTTGCCAAAGGTCAGCCCTGCATATTCATTACAGGCTATTCACTGACGATGCTTTTTTTTTTTTCTCTTTTGCTGTGTTGACAACATGATCTGTAGGTTCATATTTGAATCCAGCCTAAACTATATATTTCTTTTTTGTTACTGTGGGCATAACACTAACTGCTTATTTTCTTACCAAGGTGTTTATTGCCAATGTATACGGCCTAAGCCTAAATAGATGTGCTTGTTAATGCTTGCTTTCCAAATTCCTCAGGAGAAAATTCTAAATGCAAAGAAATTTGAGTTCACTTTATTTTAAAACCACCTTAAAGATTTGATTCACTGGATTTTTTTGATTATGTGCTTTTCCAAAGGGCATCAAATGCTGGAAAGAATAAATGGCACAGTCATAAGAATTGTGATCAGGAAAATGGATAAAATTGTTACTGTAGAACACAAATGGTAGTGGCTAGGGCAGGCGCAAACAATCGTTTTAGTCTTAATGCCAAGGGAATATGATACATCACTCTAATGTCAGATAGTAGGCAGATATGCTAGGCGCCTTGGAAACAAGAAAAGTATTGTTATATGCTAAGGACTAGTTATTAAATCAGCAGTCACAAACTCAATGATCCACTTTATAACATATTTAGTAGCTCCCTTGAACTAGCTTGAAATGAAATTCATAAATGATGGGCTGGGAAGGTGGCTCAGTGGTAGAGTGCTTGCCTTGCATGCATGAGGCCCTGGGTTCGTTTCCACAGCACCACATAAGCAGAAAAAGTCGGAAGTGCTCTGTGACTCAAGTGGTAGAGCACTAGCCTTGAGCTGAAGAGCTGAGGGACAGTGCCCAGGCCCAGAGTTCAAGCCTCATGACTGACCAAAAAGAAAAAAAAAGAAATTCACAAATGATTATTTCCTACCCCTATACATAATCATAAAAAACCAACATATGGCCCGTGTAGAAAGGAAAAGTTAAAGGAAAGTAACATGTCATATAAAAACATGTAAAAAGTAGCATGTATTAAAACATAAAATAAAACATTTTAAAAATATATGGCAACCCTAGAAAATATAAGAAAGTAATCAGGCGTTTCTATTAATTAGAGTATCCTGTGAATGACAGCGCAAGCTACAGACAGACAGGTTGTGCCTTCTTAGCAAGTCCATTCACAAAAACACTTCCTGCCCATGTTCCTGTTCCTTCCCAACATGGTGAGCAACCCCTGGAAAAGTCCAAGCAAAACTAAACAGGCACACATTCAGTCACTCATACTCAAATATTTATTTAGTTTCAACTGTGTGCACAACAGTTTGCTACAAATCCCTCATAGAACAAGGCAAGATATAAATTAAGTAAATATATAATATGACACGAACCTATATATAAATATATATATATATATATATATATGCTGACAATTTATAGGAGACAATTACACTTGGTTCAATATTTTTCACCTTTATCAAAATGAATACAAATAGCCAGGTGCTGGTGGCTCACACCTGTAATCCTAGTTACTTAGGAGGCTGAGATCTGAGGATTGGGGTTCCAAGCTAGCTCAGGCAGTAAAGTCCATGAGACCTTTATCTCCACTTAACAACAGAAAGCTGGAAGTGGTGCTGTGACTCAAATTGGTAGAGCACTGGCCTTGAGCAGAAAAGCTTAGGGACAGCGGCTAGGCTCTGAGTTCAACTCTAATGACCCCCTCCCCCCCCCCCCCAATGCTCAAGGATAATGCTCAAGCTCCGAGTTCAAGCCCTAGGACTGGCACCAAAAAAAAAAAAAAGACACAAACATGTAATAAGCATGATACTAGGTATTAAATACCTTGTTTGGTCCTCACAATCATCTCTAAAGGTAACCATTGAACTATATAAAATTGCCCATATTTGATCTTTTTTTTTTATTGTGAAAATACTGTACAGAGGGGTTACAATTACATGGGCAAGATAATGAGTACATTTCTTATCAAGCATTGTAGCCTCCTCCTTTGTTTCCCTTTCCCATTCCTTCCCATCCTCCCCCTGCCTCCCCAATCCTCTTCCCCCCCCCCCCCGCCCCGCACCAAGTTGTAAAGTTCATTTTCGACATAATGACTTGTACATCTCATTGTTGCAATGGGTCCACCTGTATCTCTATTTAAACAATTTGTTTTTCCCCTTCCCCTCCACAAATTATACCGACATCAAATACAGTGACCTCTACAAATGGCAACATCATAAATTTCCACTTAATTTTATATTCTCTGGTTTAGAGACCAGGAAGCTGAGACCCCAGTATGTCAACTGGCAGATATCAAACCACTACTTGACAAAAGAGCCAAGATTCCTTCTAGAGTTGACTGCTCATCCTGCCTATGCTTCCCACCAAATAGTTAAAACGCATTGGCTCTACTGCATTCCCTGGAAGATCTACTAGAATCATGCTATTTTGAAGTAACTCAAAGTAAAAGAAATTAAAGATCCACATTATGCCACAACAGCTAACACTGGCTTCTTGGATTTCTTATTCATCATTGATTAGAAATAATCACAATTGTTGATACATTTTAGAGGAAATTTTTTAAAAATACATTGCAGGGCTGGGAAGGTGGCTCAGTGGTAGAGCGCTTGCCTTGCATGCCTGAGGCCCTGGGTTCAATTCCCCAGCACCACATAAGCAAAAAAAGAAAAAAAAGCCGGAAGTGGCGCTGTGGTTCAAGTGGTAGAGCACTAGCCTTGAGCTGAAGAGCTGAGGGACAGTGCCCAGGCCCAGAGTTCAGGCCCCATGACCGGACCCAAAAAAAAAAATACATTGTAACTATTGTTTGATTGGTTAAGAATATAAATTAATGTTTATTTATAATGAAGAAATTTAACTGTTGTCTAACTTACACTTGAGATATTAATTTTTCACTTGGGCTTCCTCTCTTTTTTTAACAACTAAAGGGGATGGACATGTTATTTATCTTTTTGTTGGGTGTGCTGGTCCTGGTGCTTGAACTCAGGGCCTGGGTGCTGTCCCTGAGCTTTTGTATTTAAGTTTACTGCTCTACCACTTGAGCCACAGCTCCATTTCTGGCCTTTTGGTAATTAATTGGGGATGAGTCTCATGGAGTTTCGAACCAAGAATGGCTTTGAACTGCGATCCTCAATCTCAGCCTCCTAGTTAGGAATATAGACATGAGCCACCAGCCTCTGCCTACGTTAATTATCTTGAGTTTTTCTATCATGTATAACAGGGGCTGGGAAGGTGGCTAGTGGTAGAGCGCTTGCCTTGCATGCCTGAGGCCTTGGGTTCGATTCCTCAGCACCACATAAGCAAAAAAAGAAAAAAGCCAGACGTGGTGCTGTGGTTCAAGTGGTAGAGCACTAGCCTTGAGCTGAAGAGCTGAGGGACAGTGCCCAGGCCCAGAGTTTAGGCCCCACGACCGGACCCCCCCCCAAAAAAAATACTATCATGTATAACATCTATAGATCAAAACATCACATTGTGCCTCATAAATAGATGCAAATATTACTTGTCAATTAAAAATTAATTAAAAGGTATTGCTCAAGTGGTAGAGTATCTGCCTAGCAAGCATGAAGTCCTGAGTTCAAATCTTAGTACTTCCAAAAGAATAACTTTATATTAGGGCTGGGAATGTGGCCTAGTGGTAGAGTGCTTCCCTAGCATACATGGAGCCCTGTGTTCTATTCCTCAGTACCATATAAATAGAAAAAAGCCAGAAATAGTGCTTTGGTTCAAGCAGTAGAGTTCCAGCCTTGAGCAAAAGAAGCTCATGGACAATGTCCAGGCCCTGAGTTTGCCCAGGACTGGCAAAAAAATAATAAAATGTAAAATTGTACTAGTGGGAATGGAGTGGGTAAGCAGAGAGGCTGACAGAGGGTGAATAGGGTCAAAAGACTTTATGTACACATATGAAAATGGAACAATGAAGCTTGTTAAGACTGGCTTAGGAAGAGTGATGGAAAGAATGAGTTATAAGCTGTATGACCATTAATAATATACTTCAGATAGTTTTGTGTCTGAAGGTCCTTCATGATAGGCTAGTAGATAGTAGAAATGGCATTTAAAGGAAAGGCACTACAGGTGACATCACATTCAACGTGAGCCTTCGCAGTGAAATATCCAGATGAGAATGGTGGAGGTAACAACGCTCAATAGGAAATGGACTCATTACCTTACTCATGTAACTGTGACCCCTCTGTACAGTATCTTTACAATAAAAATGTATATATTAAAAAAGATAAGAATAGTGCACTTTAAGAAAATAAAGTACGGGCTGAGAAGGTGGCTCAGTGGTAGAGCGCTTGCCTTGCATGCCTGAGGCCCTGGGTTCCATTCCTCAGCACCACATAAGCAGAAAAAGCTGGAAGTGGTGCTGTGGCTCAAGTGGTAGAGTGCTCGCCTTGAGCTGAAGAGCTGAGGGACAGTGCCCAGGCCCAGAGTTCAAGCCCCATGACTGACTCACACACACACACACACACACACACACACACACACACACACACACACACACACACACACACACACACACACACACACACACACACACACACACACACACACGAAAATAAAGCATATAAAATTCAGAAATGTGCACTTTTTTTTGTTGTTGTTCTTTTGGTTGGTCATGGGACTTGAACTCTAGACCTAGGTGCTGTCCCTCAGCTCTTCAGCTCAAGGCTAGTGCTCTACCACTTGAGCCACAGCGCCACTTCCAGTTTTCTGAGTGGTTTATTGGAGACAAAAGTCTCATGGAATTTCCTACCTCTGCTGGCTTTGAATCATGATTCTAATATCTCAGCCTCCTGAGTAGCTAGGATTACAGGCGTGAGCACCTGAACTGTGCACTTGTTTCATAAAAGGATATACATACCAGGCACAGTTTGAAGCCAGAGTAGATAAATAAGTCTGCAAGACACTATCTCCTATTAACCAGCAAACTGCCACACTCTAAGATTAGCTCAAGCAAAAGAACGTAAATGTGAGACCCTAATTTCTTTTTTTTTTTTAATTTTATTTTATTTTATTTGAGAACATACTGTACAGAGGTGCTACAATTACATGGGCAGGATAATGCATACATTTCTTACCAAGCATTGCAGCCTCCTCCTTTGTTTACCCTTCACCTCCCTTCCCCGCCTCCCCCTTCCCCCCACCCAATTATACCCCCCTCCCCCCACCCAATTATACCCCCCTCCCCCTCCACACCGACATTGTAAAGCTGGTTTTGACATGACATTTTGTACTTCTCATTGTTGCAACAGGTCCACCTGAATCCTTAAACGACTTGTTTGTCCCCATCTCCTCCACATGTTATACTGACATCAAATATAGTGAAAGCGGGGGTTACACTGTGGGGGAGGGACATACAAAGCAACAAAGAAATAATCTTATAAATGCGTTAGAAACACATGCATGAAAGAAACGAAAACATTAAAATACATATTTAAGGGTTCATTTTCCTAACATCACATTATCTGACCTTTTCCACTTGACTCATACCTATACTAGATATTGCAAATAAGGGAAACCATGGGACCTATGCTTCTTTGGGCCTGGCTTACTTCACTTAATATAATTTTTTCCAAACCTTTCCATTTCCTAACAAATGGGGAAATGTCATTCTTTCTGATGGAGGCATAGAATTCCATTGTGTATATATACCACATTTTTTTGATCCATTCATCTACTGTGGGGCATCTGGGTTGGTTCCATATCTTAGCTATGGTAAATAATGCTGCAATAAACATAGTTGTGCTGGTAGCTTTAGTGTGGTCTTGTTTGTAAACATTTGGATAAATGCCCAAAAGTGGGATTGCTGGATCATAGGGGAGATCTATGTGAAGTCTTTTGAGGAACCTCCATACTGCTTTCCAAAGTGGTTGAACAAGTTTACATTCCCACCAACAATGAAGTAAGGTTCCTTTCTGTCCACATCCCCTCCAGCATCTGTTGTTGTTAGAGTTCTTGATTTTTGCTGTTCTAACTGGAGTGAGGTGATATCTCAATGTTGTTTTGATTTGCATTTCTTTTATGGCTAGGGATGTTGAACATTTCTTCATGTGTCTATTGGCCATCCTTCTTTCTTCTTCAGAGAAGCTTCTCTTTAAGTCTTTCGCCCACTTATTTATTGGGCAGTTGTTTCTTTGAGGATTTGTTGTTGGGTGGTTTAATTTTTTGAGTTCCAAGTATATTTTAGATATGAGACCCTTGTCCGTTGTATGGCTAGTAAAGATCTTCTCCCAATCCGTGGGCTTTCTATTGATCTTGCTAGCTATGTCATTTGCCCTGCAGAAGCTCTGCAACTTTATGCAATCCCATTTGTCCAACCTTTCTTTGATTTGTTGTGCTTCCGGGTCTCTATTCAGAAAATTTCGGCCTGAGCCAAGGAGACCTAGGGTTTCTCCTATTCCATCCTGTAATGTTTTCAGAGTGTCTGCTTTGAGTTCAAGGTCTTTGATCCATTTGGAGTTGATTCTGGTGCAGGGTGATATATAAGGATCTAGCTTTAGTTTTCTACATGTAGTTAACCAATTTTGCCAGCACCATTTACTGAAGAGGCTGTCTTTCTTCCATTCTATTGTTTTAGCTTCCTTATCAAAGATTAGATGGCTATAGGTCTGTAGGTTCATTTCTGGGTTTTCAATTCTATTCCATTGGTCCTGAGGTCTGTTCTTATGCCAATACCAAGCTGTTTTGATTACTATGGCTTTATAGTAGAGTTTGAAATTTGGTATTGATATTCCTCCAGCAGTGTTCTTTCCGTTGAGGAGCGTTTTTGCTATTCGGGGTCTTTTATTGTTCCATATGAATTTTTGGATTGCCTCTTCTATTTCCTTGAAGAATGAGGTTGGAATTTTGATAGGTATCGCGTTGAATTTGTAGATAGCCTTGGGAAGTATTGCCATTTTCACGATGTTAATCTTGCCAATCCAGGAGCATGGGAGGTTTTGCCATTTTTTAAGTTCTGTGTTGATTTCCTTTTTCAAGATTTTAAAGTTTTCATCATAGAGGTCCTTCACTTCTTTGGTTAATTCCTAGGTATTTTATTTTTTGTGGGGCTATTACAAATGGAGCTGCTTTCCTAATTTCAGCCACACTTTTCTCATTGTTGGCATATAGAAAAGCCATTGATTTTTGGGGGTTAATTTTATAACCTGCTACTTTGCCAAAGTTTTGAATCAGCTTGAGTAATTTGGGAGTGGAGTCTATGGGATTCTTTAAATACAAGATCATGTCAGTGAGACCCTAATTTCAAGGCCGGGTACCAACAAAAATAAATAAAGAAACAAAGGCACAAAAATGCTCAAGTTCTAAATTTCCCTAATATCTTTGTTTATTTTATTTTCCTTAGTCCTGGGGCTTGATCTCATGGCCTAGGTACTGACCCTGAGCTTTTTTGGTCAAGGCTAGCATTCTACCACTTGAGCCACAGCTCCACTTCCTACTTTTTGCTGGCAAATTGGCCATGAGTCGTACTGACTTTTTGCCTAGGCTGTCTTTGAACCTTTATCCTCAGATCTCAGCCTCCTGAGTATCTGGGATTACAGTGAGCCACCAGTACTGGCTTTATGTGGTTTTCATGACTTACACTTATGGTTGAACTTCCTGAAAGCTGACTTGTAGTACAAGACTATAATCCCACCACTTTAGGGGAATGTAAATGTAATATTATCCACAACAAAAGATACATGTAGGTAAAAGAGCAGGTAATTACTAATCTCATTAAAACAAAAAGTAACTGTGAGTACAAATGTAATCAGAATATTCCATAGCTCATATTTTTATATATACATATATATGTGTGTGTGTAGCTTTTATAAATACTGTAATAATGTATAAAGCAAGTCATATAACTCAGAAAAAAGGCATTGAGTATAAAAGGTGAAGAAATAATGACAGCTAAATTTCCCCTTCTTCAGAGTTGGAATCTTACAGTGTATACAATTGAAAAGGCAGAAAATAGTAATAAAACATGTTTTAACCAGGAATAGTGGTGCACATCTATAATACCAGCATTCAAGAGACTGAGGCAGAAGAAGGACAGTTTCAGGTCAGACTGGACTGTGTAGTGAGACCAGGTCTCAAAAATAAAACCAAAACAAACCAATCATAAACTGTCATCTACCATCCCCTGTATGCACAGGGACTGGCCAACATGAGTTTCCTCTCTCCCTTTCCCCACTTCCTGGAAGAGCAGTGTGGGCAGTTTCTTGCTTTTTTTGGGGGGGGGGTCTGGTCGTGGGGCCTGAACTCTGGGCCTGGGCACTGTCCCTCAGCTCTTCAGCTCAAGGCTAGCGCTCTACCACTTGAGCCACAGCACCACTTCTGGCTTTTTTCATTTTTGCTTATGTGGTGCTGAGGAATCGAACCCAGGGCCTCAGGCATGCAAGGCAAGCGCTCTACCACTGAGCCATCTTCTCAGCCCAGAGTTTCTTGCTTTTTCTTCCTCCTCCTCCTCCTCCTCCTCTTCCTCCTCCTCCTCCTCCTCCTCCTCCTCCTCCTCCTCCTCCTCTTCCTCCTCCTCCTCCTCCTCCTCTTCCTCCTCCTCTTTCTTCTTCTTCTTCCTCCTCCTTCTTTCTTCCTCTTCTTCTCCTTCTCCTTCTCCTTCTTCTTCTTTTTTTTGTTGGTCGTGGGGCTTGGACTCAGGGCCTGATCACTGCTCCCCAGCTCTTTTGCTCAAGGCTAGCGCTCTACCACTTTGAGCCACAGCTCCGCTTTCTGTTTTCTGGTAGTTAATTGGAGATAAGAATTTCATGGACTTTCCTATCTGGGCTGGCTTTCGATAGAAATCTTCAGATCGCAGCCTCCTGAGTAGCTAGGCTTATAGGCATAAGCCACAGTGCCTGGTTAGTTCTTTATGGATGGGGTTAAAAACAGCAGAAAACAGCATCAGGGCTGCTATGATAGCACAGGACCTGATACCTTCAAAGCGTTTCCTCCAAACAGCCTGATCCAGTTTTATACTTGTCAAACGTGTTCTCCTAGTTAAGAACAACCAGCCTTAATGTAGTTAGTCACTCTAGAGGGGAAACTAGAGGTTTGTGTTCCCACATCCTCTCAAGATGATGTATTCTATGGCCTAAAAACAGTTGGCAGAAGAAACAGTACCAGAGCTAATGCCATCTTGCCCATGCTGTGTGGTTTTATAGTGGAAAGGTCCAATTGCTGTGACACTCAGCACTGGGAGAGCACTAGCCAGCAGTCCGCTCACCTCCGTGTCTTTCTTTCATGTTTTATAGAGATGAGAACACACCCTTCTGGGTGTCAAGAGGCTTTGATATGAGTTGCTTGGGGGCCTGTGGTCTCTGTCTGATCACCTGGAACCATAGCTGTCCCTGAGTCCTTGATGATGGTTTTTATTTCTTATTAATTTATTTTGTTTGGCAGTTGTGTGGCTTGACCTCAGTGCCTTGGGCATTGTCCCTGAGCTCTTTTCCTCAAGGCTAGCACTCTACTGCTTTGAGCCACAGCTCCACTATTGGTTTTTAGGTGGTTAATTGGAGGTAAGAGTCGCATGGGGACTTTTCTGCCCTGGATTTGAACTGTGATCCTCAGAACTCAGCCTTTGGAGTAGCTAGGATTACAGGTGTGAGCCACCAGCGCCTGGCTTTCTAATGGGTTTTTAAAAGGGCCTCTTCCTCTAGGAGTAGGCTGTCTTCATCTTAGCAAATGGCACCTGGGTTGGATTTCAGCTCCTGCTGAGTTTCAGATGTCTTTGTGCAGGACACAGCCCACACACGCACGGTGGTGTTTCTAGGACTATAAAAACCTCCCACGCCCCCTCCCAGCAGGTCACAGGCCACCTTCCCACCCTCTGGCACTACTACAATTTGCTCTCTCTCTTCTTAGTAAATACTTAGTTCAGGATCCTAAAGAATGATTCTTACCACTTTAGGGGCCACCTGCTAACTCTTGCCTCATCTTCCCTTCATTTATATCTTTCCTGGACATCCTTGCCTGCCCATTTCAGTGAGTTAATTTACCAAGATCATTTGGCCTACAGTAGTAGCAGCCCTACTCCCAGCCCCAAGGCTACAGGGCTCCTCCCCAGCCAAGTGGCACCAATTTGTGGCCAAGTGTCTACAGAGGTAAATTCCCTTTAAGTTAAACAAATAAATACAAAGCTTAAAGGCTGAAGGATGGTCAGATTTTCCTAAGTGTGGGAGGGGTGGGAATTTATCTAAGAAGCCAAGGAGCCTTCAGAGAGAAAGGTCATGACAACTGGTTTTGGAAATCAGTTAAGTGATTCAGATGATTTTAATGGAGGGCAATCGGCAGGGTGGGAAGGTGACAGAGAAAGCAGTCTAGGTAACAGCACTGGGTAACATTATTGAAGGAAAGCCACTGGGATCTGGGTCTTGATTACAGCAGACACCAGACAGTGGGCTCAGTCCAGCTGATGACAAGCCACCCTTTGAAAGAAGTTGTATAAGAATATCAGGAGAGGCTGGGAAGGTGGCTCAGTGGTAGAGTGCTTGCCTTGCATGCATTAGGCCCTGGGTTCGATTCCTCAGCACCACATAAGCAGAAAAAAAAAAGCCAGAAGTGGTGCTGTGGCTTAAGTGGTAGAGCGCTAGCCTTGAGCTGAAGAGCTGAGGGCCAGCGCCCAGGCCCAGAGTTCAGGCCCCACGACTGGACCCAAAAAAAAAAAAAAAAAAAGAATATCAGCAAAATCAGGAAAGTGTCCTCTCAGCAGCTGGCTCAACATGGCTACCCTCTGACATAATCTGGGGATCTCAAAGTCACTGCTGGAACCATCAGCTTTAGAATCAGCCCAGATGTGTTGTAACTTGCACTAGCAAAACAGACGCTTCGAACTACGCCTCTTTCCCCACTTAAATAAAAGGGTTCTGAATTTATTTTACATGACTATTTCTGATTGGTGGGATGCAAATTTGCCACTGCAAAGGATCCTGAGAAATATAGCTTCTGTTTCTAGTGCTCTACATCAAGGCATACAGAAAGAAATTTGATAGAAATGTTGAATCATCATTTCTATCAGGGTTTCCTTGTTTGAAAACCTTCAGTGAATCTTCATCTGCTGTTGAATGGAATCTAGGTCCAGGATACAGCAGACATCAGCAATAATTTTTGTTATGATTTGAATGTAGTTTGTCCTCCAGACATTTATGTTTGGGGACTTAATTCTCAAGTGAGTTCTGCTAAAGGTGATTAGTCCATTGAGGATGCTACCTTTGGAAAGAATTAATGCTGGTCTCATGGATTGAGTTAGTTCTCAGCAAAACTGGATGTTATTTAAAAAAAAAAAAAAGAGCGGGGCTCTGGTAGCTCATGCCTGTAATCCTAGCTACTGAAGAGGCTGAGATCTGAGGCTCACTATTCAAAGCCAGACTGAACCACTCAAAAACCAGAAGTGGCACTGTGGTCCAAATAGTAGAGTGCTAGCCTTAAACACAAAGAGGTTCAGAGACAGAACTCAGGCTCTGTGTTCAAGCCTCACAACTAACCTAAGTAAATAAATAAATAAAAATAGCCCCTGAATCTCTCCATCTCATCTGTACTCCCATCATGATGTCATCTACTGCGTTATGACATAGCCAAGGAGGTCCGCACTAGAGCTGGGCAGGACCTCTTGCACTTCCAAAACTGAGCTAAATAACCCTCTGCGTTATAAAATGTCCAGCTTCAGTAGTTGTCACGGCAACAAGAAACAAACTTAACACAAATTTCAAACTGGTCTCTAGATCTCTGGGAGATTTACAGATATCATAAGATGCACTCAACCTCTTTGCACTCTAGCCATTTTCTGTGGACTGAAAAAAATGTGGTTTCCATGTACATTCCAAATATGCTCTCTTTTTCTCATCCACAGATCCCTTTCCTCTGCCTCAAATGGGAATACATTCTTTCTTGCTAATTTATATGTGTCACGTAAAGATTCATTCTAGGCTGGGCACCGGTGGCTCACGCCTGTAATCCTAGCTACTCAGGAGGCTGAGATCTGAGGATCGCGGTTCAAAGCCAGCCCAGGCAGGAAACTCCCTGAGACTCTTATCTCCAATAAACCACTAGAAAACCGGAAGTAGTGTTGTGGCTCAAGCGGTAGAGCGCTCACCTTGAAGAGCTGAGGGACAGCGTCCAAGCCCAGAGTTCAAGCCCCACAGCCGACCAAAAAACAAAGATTCATTCTAGGACATCACTGCTCCTGGTCTGAAGGAGGATTCTCTCTGGGGTATAGAATTCTCATCTGCTCCCTTGTGATATCCTGAGAATGTGTGGTACTGATAATAAATAGTAAATGGTAAGAAAAATAACTTTCATTGGCTTATTGTGTGCCAGGCTCTATGAAGAATGTACTCTTATCAACCCATTTTACAGACAGGCATGGAGAGGTTTTATAACCTGCCCAAGGTCACTTGGTAGACCTAGTAGCAGCTACTCTATCTCAGGCAGCAGTCTGGCTTCAAAGCCCAAGCTCAAAGCCAATACTGTCTTCCTATTATTGTACTGCTCACCATTCTATCTATCCATCAATATCTTAATATGTGTGTATTTCTCCTCCACAAATCATCAGTGTCTTTCTAGGATGTTAAAATGGAAAATAGGACAATCCTTTTGCCTTCCTACCAAAGCATGAAGAATTCTGGGACCAGGGTCCAAATTGCTTGATCATTCCATCTCTCCTCCTTCACTGTGTGTTAACACAGGGACTATTTTCTCCTTCAGCAGAGAATACCAGACTAAATTACAGAGCAGGCTACAAAATTGCTACCCTTAGCTCTCTTCTTTGCCTGTTTTCTATAAAAGAGGTTCTTTCTGTTGGTTGTATAAATATGACAGAACCTACCACTGCTTTGAAATCATGTGGGAAAATGTATCATCGGTTCTGAGCTCTGTTGGAACAGACCTGCCAGAATCCACCGACAATGCCTCAGGGAAAAACAGGGCTCCTGGGAACCCCCAGCCAATGCTCCAGCATTCTCATGAGAATGTGTGGGTGAGTAACACCGGGGAGAATGTGACACATTCCCAGGAATCAGGAAAGCACTATTCTTACTGTGCCTCTGCCTTCATTGGTGATTAGCCCATCTATCTAATGCATACAGTAATTGGCCAACTTTCCCATGTCTCACTGCCTAAGAGTTCTACTTCATTCTCACCAAATAACCATGCCAGGTAAGCTAGCTGGCCATTCACTCAAATCTTGAACACCTGGACTCATCTCTCTTCTTGCCTTACCCAGACTTCTTTCTCTTACTTTTCTGTCTTATCAGATTTCTGGCTAGCTCATTTATTTGACTTCATAAGGGAGACATTTTCTTTTCTTTCTGTTTTGTCGGTCATGGGGCCTGAACTCTGGGCCTAGGCGCTGTCCCTCAGCTCTTCAGCTCAAGGCTAGCACTCTACCAGTTGAGCCTCAGCGCCACTTCCAGCTTTTTTGTGTATGTGGTGCTGAGGAATCAAACCCATGGTCTCATGCATGCAAGGCAAGCACTCTACCACTGAGCCATCTTCCCAGCCCCTCTTTTCTTTCTTGATGGGCAACTTATGAAAAGAAATCTTGATGACAGGTGCCCGGTGGCTCATACCTATAATCCTAGCTACTCAGGAAGCTGAGATTTTAGGATCACAGTTCAAAGCCAGCCAGCTAGGAACATTTGTGAGACTATTATCTTCAATTAACTACCAAAAAAAAATACAGAAGTGGAGATCTGGCTCAAGGAATAGAGCACTAACCTTGAGCAAAAAAAAGCTCGGAACAGTTCCAGGTGCTGAGTTCAAGTCCCAGGACTAGCACAAAAATAAATAAATAATCCTTACTCATTTTTAATTATTTAATTTTCTTTGCTTTTTTGTTTATACATAGTTATTTTTATTGTCTATATTTAAAGTATATGACATCTTGTCATATACTTTATACATATACTTTGTCATATTTAAAGTGTATAGACATATTGTCTACATTTAAGGTATATGACAGTGATTAGTACCATCAAGTAAATTAGCATGTCCATCCATACCTAATAGTCAAATTTACCATGTGTGTGTGCTAAGAGCATTTAAAAAATCTAGACCTGAGCTGGGAACTGGTGCAAAGCCCAGACCCTGAGTTCAAGCTCCAGGACTGACTCACAAACACAAAAAAAAATGAGAGCCGGGTGCTGGTGGCTCATGCATGTGATCCTAGCTACTCAGGAGGCTGAAATCTGACTATGGTTTGAAGCCAGCCCTGAAGAAAAGTCTTTGAGACTTCTATCTTCAATTAACCAACAAAAGGCCAGAAATGAAGCTGTAGCTCAAGTGGTAGAACACTAAATTTGGACAAAAAAGGTCAGACACAGCATCCAGGCCCTGTGTTCAAACCCCAGGAGCAGTATAAAAAAAATCTGTTCTCGGGCTGGGAAGGTGGCTCAGTGGGAGAGCGCTTGCCACGCATGCATGAGGCCCTGGGTTCCATTCCTCTGCACCACATAAACAGAAAAGGCCAGAAGTGGCACTGTGGCTCAAGTGGTAGAACACTAGTCTTAAGCTGAAGAGCTCAGGGACAGTGCCCAGGCCTAGAGTTCAAGCCCCACAACCGACCAAAAAAAAATTTTTTTTTCTAAGAGGGGAAGAAGAGAAAGGGATGAGGAAGTTAAGATTGATTGGAACACATTTGTGCATGTGTGGAAATGTCACAATGAACGTCTCCCTACTGTGTACAACATGATAAAAAAAATATTTGTTCTTTGCAGGGCGATGGTGGTTCATGCCTGAAATCTTGCCTACTCAGGAGGCTGAGAACTAGAGGATCTTGGTTTGAAGTTAGCCTAGACAGAAAACGTCACCAAATCCATCTCCAAAATTAACAGGCAAAAAGTTGGGTTATGCAACAAAACAGATCTGAAGCTCATGGTTCAAAACCAGCCCAGGCAGGAAAGTCTGTGACATTCTTATCTCTAATCAACTACAAAAAAGCCAGGAATTGAGCTGTGGCTCAAGTGGTAGAGTGCTAACCTTGAGCAAAAACAGTTCAAGGACAACATGCAGGCTTTGAATTCAAGCCCAGGACTGGGAGAGAAAAGAAAGAAAAGAATGGAAAGGAAGGAAGGAAAGGAAGGAAGGAAAGGAAGGAAAGGAAGGAAGGAAGGAAGGAAGGAAGGAAGGAAGGAAGGAAGGAAGGAAGGAAGGAAGGAGGAAGGGAGGAGGAAGGGAGGGAGGAAGGGAGGGAGGGAGGGGGAGGGAGGGAGGGAGGGAAGGAAGGAAGGAAGGAAGGAGGAAGAGAGGGAGGGAGAGAGGGAAGGAAGGAAGGAAGGAAGGAAGGGAAGAAGGAAAGAAAGAAAGAAAGAAAGAAGGGGAGAGAGAAATAAAGGGAGAGAGAAAGGAAGAAAAAAGAAAGGAGAGAAGGAAATCATTCTTTTGGCAAATACAGTATGCAATACAACATGAATAAGAATATGTCTCCATCTTGTTTGGATCTATTCAGATCCTTTGCCCAAATTTAGTCAGGTTAGTGTGTGTGTGTGTGTGTGTGTGTGTGTGTGTGTGTGTGTGTGTGTGTGTGTGTGTGTGTGTGTGTGTGTGTGTGTGTGTGTGTGTGTGTGTGTGTGTGTGTGTGTGTGTGTGTGTGTGTGTGTGTGTGTGTGTGTGTGTGTGTGTGTGTGTGTTTTGCCAGTCCTGGGGCTTGAACTCAGGACCTGGACACTGTCACTGAGCTTCTTTTGCTCAAGGCTAGAACTCCACCACTTTAACCACAGCACCACTTCCCGTTTTTTCTGTTTATGTAGAACTGAGGAACTGAACCCAGAGCTTCATGCATGCTAGGCAAGCACTCTACCACTAAGCTACATTCCTAGACCTATTTATCTTTTTATTACTGAATTATAAGAGACCTTTGTATATTCTGGTAACCGATCCCATATATAACTTCTAAATAGTTTCTCCCATTCAGTAGATTGCCTTTTACCTTTTCAATGGTATTATTCTTAAAGACCAAGGTGTGTGTGTGTTTGTTTTGGGGTTTTTTTTTGGTAGTTTGGTGTGTTACTGGGTATTGAATTCGGGGTGTTATGCATGCTAGGCAAGCAATGTGCCACAGAGCTCTACAACTTCCAACATTTGGTTTTTAATTTTGATGGGGGCTGGGGCTCAATGCATCCTCTTATCAGGAACCCACCCCAAATATAACAGCATTTATCCATTCAAGAATTGTCATGGCCTAGCCTTTTGTTGTTGTTGTTCATTGTGGGATTTGAACTCAGGACCTGGGTGCTATCCCTGAGCTTTTTTACTCAAGGCTAGTACTCTACCACTTTGAGTTACAGCTTCACTTGTAATTTTCTGGTAGTTAACTGGAAGTAACAGTCTCATGGACTTTCCTGCCCAGGCTAGAGGAGGCTAGATCCTTAGATCTCAGCCTCTTGAGTAATTAAGATTACAGGCATGAGCCACTAGTGCCTGCCTTAATAAAGTGTTTAAATATTAGATTAATTCTATGTTTGGGGTACTCTGCTTAAGGAAAATTAAGTCTGAGCCGGCCAATCACAGTGACTTATTCCTGTAATCCCAGCTCCTCAGGAGGCAGAGATCAAGAAAATCATGGTTTGAGGCCAGCCTGAGTCAGAACCAAAGCTGTAGTGTATTAAGAAATGTGCTAACTCACCCCAAACCATAGTTCTATCCTCTCATCCTGAACTGCTTCTGTGCTGTAGACCAATTAATATTGGCACTCTCCAGCCTGTCACCAGAGGAGGCCAAAGCTGGATGAGTTGAAAAGCACAGTCTGTGCTAATTCCAGGAGGCTCTTCACCCCCATGGGCTGGTTTGGGGACATAGGACCTGGCGTTACCTAATAAAAAACTATGTCATCTCTAATTAGAATTCTATCTTCTCCATGCTCAAGTAGCTCTGGCCTATGGGCAGCTATTAGAGCTCTGCTGCAGAGAAAAATAAATAGGTAGTGTGTTTTTTAAGTTGGGCACCGGTGGCACATGCCTATAATCCTAGCTACTCAGGAGGCTGAGATCAGAGGATCACAGTTCAAAGCCAGCCTGGGCAGGAAAGTCTGTGAAACTCTCTAGTTAACCACCAAAAAGCCAGAAGTGAAGCTGTGGCTCAAGTAGTAGAGCACTAGCCTTGAGCAAAAAAGCTCAAGGACTGCCCAGGCCCTGAGTTCAAGCCCCAGAACTAGCACAAAAAAAAAAGTATGGGGAAGCTAGATGTTCCTTCGAATACATTTGGAACAGGGTGAGATCATTCTGGGCTGGCATAGCCTGGAAAATGCCCTTGGGAAGGGAAGGATGGACCTAATTGCATGAGAATATTGCAGAAGGACACAAATCAGGACTGGGAACAGAGAATTAGAGAAGAGAAAAGGCTGAGCAGACTGTAACAGAAACAGAGACCCTGGTTGGGGGGGGGGGTGCTGTTGAGCAGGTAAAAGGACTTGTGTGCTGGACAAAGGAGTATCTTGAAGGACAAGTAGAAGAAAGGGGAATGGGTACAAGAAAACAGCCTCTGAAACACAGGGTGCATGTCTCAAGTGACCAGATGGTTTACAGGGGTGGGGCAAAAGACGGTAACTTCTATTGTATTTGGTTTCCTGTATGCCAGTATTGGGGCTTGAACTCAGGGCTTTGCGCTTTTTGTTTTGGTTTGGTTTGGTTTTTTGTTTTTCCTCAGATTGTAGCCTTTTGAGTAGTCAAAGATTACATGTGTGAGCCACTGACGCCCTGTTTTGTATTTAATTAGATATAAAGAATCTCACCTCGTAGCTAACATAAGGATTGTTATAACCCCATCCTTTATTTTTAGGTCAGATAGTCATAAGACAAGAACAATACTCAGGTTATCTTTTTTCCTTGGTCATTAGTCTTGAACTCAGGGCCTGGAAGCTATCCCTAAGCTTTTTTCCTCAAGGCTAGCACTCTACCACTTTGAGCCACAGCTCCACTTCCGGTTTTCTGGTGGTTAATTGGAGGTAAGAGTCTCTTGGGGCTGTGTGCTGGTGGCTCATACCTGTAATCCTACTCAGGATCCTGGGATCTGAGGATCAATGTCAGCCCAGGCAGGAAACTCTGTATCTTACCTCCAATTAACTACCAGAAAACTGGATGTGGCACTGTGGCTCAAAGTGGTAGAGCGCTAGCCTTGAGCAAAAGAGCTCAGGGATAGCACACAGGCCCTGAGTTCAAACCCCATGATTGACCCCCCCCCCCAAAAAAAAAGAGTCTCATGGAACTCTGATCCTCAGGTCTCAGCCTCCTGAGTAGCTAGGATTACAGGTGTGAGCCACCAGTGCCAGGCCTCAGGTTGTCTTAAAGTCAAGAGCTTCTAAGGTGATGAGTTTCATCATTTGCTTTTATCTTCTTCCTAGTTAAAGTGTACTTATAGGTCCTAGAATCTAGTTATAATAAAACCAAGCCACTCACACAAAGAAGACTTACAACTTTGAAGAATTCCACAAAGGAACTGCTGCTTGAAAATAATATTGATAAGTCAAGAGTCATCACACACCCAGAGAATGGCAGATTTCTCTTTTTGACAATAGAAGAAACGTGGCATTTCTTTTCCTTTGAGAACATTCTTTGTTCGCCATCATTTAGTCAGGACAATGACCATCTCATCTCATCTGTATTTCCACTACTTCAGACAAACCCCATGCTACTCCAGGACCACAGAGCTCTACAAGGTCCACAAAGAAACGAAGAAAATGAAAAAGGTCAAGGTCAACTTGTTCCTGCTTCATCAAGCACACTGAGTTCAGGTGGAACGTGATTTCAGAGGTGGTGGCTTTGCTCCATACAAGAAACACACAATGAAGCTGCACAAGCAGATCTCAGAGGACAAATGGGCTCACAAGCCAGTCAAATAAAGGGTGTGGACACATATCCTTGCCAAAAGGAAGCATGATGAGACAAACAACATCCCATAACCATCAGGCAAACCACTGGGCAAGAAAGACCGAGTCCTCTTATAATAAAACCTTTACCAAATAGGAAACAAAGAACAAAAAACAATGACCCTCTATTCAAACCTGAAAAAGGTTGTTCAAAGAATTTGAAGTTATTCAGGTACCTACTGGAAACAAGTACTTGTAGCTTGCAAAGTGGTAGCCTTAATAAACTGGATAATGATAGTATATCACTTATAAATAATGCTGCTATGAATGGGAAGTATATTAGTGAAGGTACAGAAGCAAAAACTTGTCGGAGTTCATTACCGTAAGCAATAGAAAAGCTGCTATTTTCTTTGCTCTTTTCTCTCTTCTTTTTTTCCTTCCTCCCTCCTTCCATTCCTTCTTCTCTTTCCTCCTTCTTTCCTTCCTCCCTTCCTTTTCTGTTTTTGTTTGTTGTTGTTGCTGTTAAATATGAGATCTCATTAGGTGCACCCACATTGACCTGGAACTTGCAATGCTCCTGGTACCAGCCTCTTGAGTAGTGGAATTACAAGCTTGCACTATCATGACTAACTCCAGAAGGGAATTCTCCACTGGCCCTGCTTCATATATGGGCTATTCTGGGTTCCCATAGAAGCAGACCGGAAGTCAAGGATTTGAGCACAAGCGGTACTTTGGTCCCAGATTACAAGGGAAGGAAAGCCATTTGGGGATGGAGTGCTTCAAGGTGCCACAGAAGTAGTTGGAGCCAATGTGGCTGGGAACTAGGAGCTGGGGGCAGGGAACCTCATCACTCCATTCTTTAGCTGCCTGCGATCATCCTACAGGTTAAAAGACTAGGCAGCTAGCTACAGAATAGAACGCAAGTATCTCAAATGACATGCTCACCCTGACAAGAGATTTTTTTGGTCAGTTGTGGGGCTTGAACTAATGGCTTGGGCGCTGTTGAGCTTTTGTGCTCAAGGCTAGTGCTCTACCACTTTGAGGCACAGCTCCACTTCCTGTTATAGAGACGTTAATTGGAAATAAGAGCCCCACAGACTTTGCTGCTCAGGCTGGCTCTGAACTTGGATTCTCAGATCTCAGCTTCTGAGTAGCTAGGATTACAGGTATGAGGCACCAGCGCCTGGTTGATAAACAGTTATTGGAGGCAGTGAAGAGATGGTTGAAGTACATTGTTCCCACCACTTAGGAAAAAGGAACAGAAAGAGGAAGGGCAAAAAGAGGAGCTAGAGGGTTGCAAAGATAGGCCATTATTTCCTGATTTACTTAAGTCATTCCATCATTAAAATGGCCATGAGTTCAAAGTCTGATACTGCTTGCCACCCAAGAAGCAAGAGATCGAATGGCACATTTTCAAGGCTGTCATAATAGCCTAAAACTAGTATAGAGTAGCACTGGGGCCTGAACCAAGATCCTTTTTTTTTTCTCTCTGGTTCTGAGGTTTAAATTCTGGGCATTGTCCCTGAGCTGCTTGCTTGCTTCCTTGATCTTCCTTCCTTCCTTCCTTCCTTCCTTCCTTCCTTCCTTCTTTCCTTCCTTCCTTCCTTCCTTTTCTTCCTTCCTTCCTTCCTTCCATTTCTTCCTTCCTTTTCTTCCTTCCATTTCTTCCTTCCTTCCTTTCTCTGCAGAGTTGAAGATTGAAGTCAGGACCTTAGTGCTTGCCAGGCAAGTGTTCTTCCACTGAGCTAAACCCCCAACACTTCCCTGAGCTTCTTTTGCTCAAGGCTAGCACTCTACCACTTGAACCACAGCACTACTGCCGGCTTTTTCTGTCCTTTAATTGGATGTAAGTGTCTCACAGACTTTCCTGCCTGGGCTGGCTTCAAACCATGATCCTCAGACCTCAGTCTCCTGAGTAGCTAGGATTATGAGCATAAGCCACCAGTGCCTGGCTTGAACTAAGATCTTTTTCTGACTCTAAATCCCACTGTCGCTGATGCATGTACCTTTGTTCCTAGGAAGATGGGTCTTAGAAAATTACTCATCAGGGCTGGGAAGATAGCTCAGTGGTTAGAGCACTTGCCTTGCAAGCATGAGGCCCTGGGTTCAATTCCTCAGCACCACATAAGCAAAAAGAAAAAAAAGCCGGAAGTGGCGCTGTGGCTCAAGTGGTAGAGTGCTAGCCTTGAGCTGAAGAGCTGAGGGACAGCGCCCAGGCCCAGAGTTCAGGCCCCACGACCGGACCCAAAAAAAAAAAAAAAGAAAAAAAAGAAAATTACTCATCATGCCAAAGGCTTCTCCCATGCCAAGTGGTGCAGTATTGCTGACCAAGGTGTGTGGTGTATATATGGAACCTTGTCAGATCATCTCCAGAACCCACAGCAGATTACCAAAATCAAAATGATTATATACAGAGATCTGAAAGATAAAAAAAACTCAATCCTTTCTATTCTCACCCATCCCCCAAGTGACCACGCAAATCCACAGGTATTTACTAAGCAGTTTGAGCCTGCATTAGATATCGTATAGTAGGAGAGGCCTATGTTAATAAAGCATCATGAAAAATTAAAGGCAAGTTCTGGTACCGTTAGAGTTTCCTTCAGGGCATGAATAGTCTGAAAGTCGCCAGGCACCAGTTGCTCATGCCTATAATCCTAGCAGATCTCAGGAGGCTGAGATCTGAGGATCAAGGTTCAAAGCCAGCCTGGGCAGGAAAATCCATGAAACTCTTATCTCCAATAAACTACCAGAAAACTGGAAGTGGCGCTATAGCTCAAGTGGTAGAGTGCTAGCCTTGAGCTGAAGAGCTGAGGGACAGTGCTCAGGCCCAGAGTTCAAGCCCCACGACCAACAAAAAAAAAAAAAAAAAAAAAAAGGAAGGAAAAGAAAAAGAAAGAAAAGTTCATGAGACTCTTCTCTCCAATTAACTGCCAAAAGAAGTGGAGCTGTGGCTCAAGTGGTAGATGCTGGCCTTGAGTACAAAAACCTCAGAGTTTAAGCCCCAGGATCAGGAAAAGATAAGAGTATGAAAGTCTCTAAAGCAAAGAAATGTCCCAGAGAAAGATGATGTTGGATTTGCTGGCCAAGATCTACTCCAAAGTGTATGTGTTTGCCTCTTTTGAACATGGCCCTGTTAGAAGCCAGCCTTGAACTTGATTTCTCTTCTATGGACCCTATTTGTATCTTCCAGTGAGCTTTAGCACATCATTTTTTAAAGGAGAGGGCTGTTCCTCAACTAAGATGTTTATAGTGTTTGAATTCTTAATCCCTTACAGTTGGTTGGAAAACATATAAATAAAATAAACACACTACATGGTTCTAAGCTTCTCGCCACCCTCCCCCACCCTAGGAATAAACTAGAGTTAAGCTTCCTAACAGTTGTTCCAACTCTTGCAGTATAATGATTAAAACCCACGTATTTTATACTGCCAGTTGATACAATGGCAGGGGGTACTCACAGATTATATTGTTTAAAGGCTAGAAAGCTCCCCTATCTCCTGGTTACAAAAATGTTTGCCTTTTGGTTGACTAACTGATTTTGAGGCTCACTTGTTAGACTGCTTATTCAGGTTGGAAATCATTAAACAAAATGATAGCTCTTGGTTGAAGAGATCGCCATCTAAAAACAAAACGCTTCTTGCTCCTGAGTGCTCATCAGTTTCTCGTTCCTATTAGAAATCATTCTTTTCCCATGTGGAAGCCCATGAGACCAAGCTTTTATTAAA
This sequence comes from Dipodomys merriami, assembly GCF_024711535.1. Taxonomy (NCBI): domain Eukaryota; kingdom Metazoa; phylum Chordata; class Mammalia; order Rodentia; family Heteromyidae; genus Dipodomys; species Dipodomys merriami. The sequence continues at coordinate 105,902,823 of NW_027204492.1, forward strand.
CAGATTCAAAACACTTACCAATCATCACCTCGTTAATCCTCACACTCTTCCCTGTTAAACAGGGACAAGTGCCATTACACCACACTGGGCCAAGACCAGAAAGAGTGCGATGCAGTAGGCAATTATAGGTCTTACAGGAACACACAGGGCACTCAATTCCCACTAAAGTATCAAGGTTGAATCACGGAATAATAAGAGTATTGAATCTGGAATTTTCTGAAAAGACAGAGGCAGGGCTTCAGAGCAAGTGCTAGGGAGTCAGCCAGGGCTCTGCTCAAAGGGGAACTCTGCTTCTTAACCCCTTGAGCAAGGTTCTGAGCCCCCTTACACCTGTTTCCACAGCTACAACATGGAGTTCATGAAGTAACTGCCTTATAGCGAGACTGTGAGATAGTACACATGAAGCACTAACAGATATTCAGTATAGTTGGTCCTCAGTTCTCACAGGGGAAGAAAGGACTGAGTAAAGGACTCTCCTCAGATACCCTAACTCCATGGAAGCTCAAGTCTCTTATACCAAAGGGTGTGGCATTTTTGTTTAACCTTCATATATGGCCTCTCATATATGATCTCTTCATAAATTTGACCTCTCATATACTTTCAATCATCTTGAGATGACAGTACATAATAAAATGGGGATGCTATGGAAATAGTGCTCATACTGTGTTGTTTAGGGAGGAACAGTAAGTAAAATGGGTGTACATATTCACCATGGGCATTATTTTTTAAAGTGGTCGTGAAAAAAGCCGAAGCAAAACTACAAAGCCCCACCGGGCACTGGTGGCTCAGGCCTATAATCCTAGTTACTTAGGAGGCTGAGATCTGAGGATTGCAGTTCAATGCCAGCCCAGACAGGAAAGTCTGTGAGACTCTTATCTCCAATTAACCACCAAAAAGCCAGAAGTGGTGTTGTGTCTGACGTGGTTGAGTGCCAGCCTTGAGCAAAAAAGCTACAGGACAATATCCAACCCCTGAATTCAAGCCTAGTACCAGCACGCATGCGCGCACACACATACATACACAACCCAAGGCAGGCAGCCGAACTCCATTTTGCACAACTTAAGAGACAGAGGGAGAAAAAAATGACCGCAGACCTCTGTACTTCTTTGTGGGGGAGTAGAGGTATAGTGAGGTATAAAGAAAACTTTGGTTTTCTGTCATGGTGTGAGGAAATGTTGTGTGTGTGTGTGTGTGTGTGTGTGTGTGTGTGTGTGTGTGTGTGTGTGTGTGTGTGTGTGTGTGTGTGTGTGTGTGTGTGTGTGTATTTAAAAAAATCCTCAATGAATATTTTTTTTCTGGAAATGAATAGAAAATGGCTTATATAAGTTATATCAATTAGGACCTTGAGGAAATAGAAAAAGAGACAGAGTTAGGAGTGGAAGAGATTTACTTTGAGATGATGACACCTGGGAAGACAGAAGGGGGAGAATCTGACTGGGCAAGGAGAATGTTCATTCAGATAACAATACAACTTTGGCAAGTGTGGGAAGAAATGGAGTGGGTGTGGGAAGCTGAATCAAGCAAGGAAAGCTTTAGACCGTGCTGCTGCTGCAGGAAACGCTCAGTTAATCAACTGAGGAGCACTTGAGCGAGGACTGCCCATAACTTGGGCACAGGCTTCGGCTGAAGGGGCTGATACCTAACTGCACTCATAGCAGCTGAGCAGCAAGCTCTTCCATGATGAGTCTAAGAACCTCATTAGCCCCGATCATATATGAAATAATATTTATCAAAATGAACTCCAGGAAACAGCAACAAGAAGGGTTTTTTGTTTTCTTTTTGTCTTGTTGGTTCGTTTATCTGTCTTTGAGAGGACAAAGGGGAGAGCATAGAAATGGAACAAGGGTCAAACAAATGCAGCAGTGTGCTCACTAGACACTATGTTGAAAATGAGCTCTACAACTTGTGGGTGGGGATGGGAGGGAAAAACTGGGAGAGAGCAAGGGAAAGGATGACATTATTCAAAAAGAAATGTACTGTTTACCTGACTTATGTAACTGTAACCCCTTGTACTTCGTCTTAACAATAAGAATAAAAATGAAAACTAAAATCAGGAACCGTATTAGATGTCTAGCACTGACCTAAAAGAGGAATCTTCAAGTTGGCCCCCTTCCTTTACTAATACCATCATTTCTCACTTTCTTTCTTGTTTTTTCTTTTGCCAGTCCTGGGACTTGAACTCAGGGCCTGGGCACTGTCCCTGAGCTTCTTTTGCTCAAGGATAGCACTCTGCCAAAGCACCACTTCTGGCCTTTTCTGTGTATGTGGTACTGAGGAATCGAACCCAAGGCTTCATGCATGCTAGGCAAGAATTCTACCACTAAGCCACATTCCCAGCCTGACTCTCATTGTGACTTGCTAATTGTGAGACTGAATCACCAAAGACAGTCTAGTCACTGTAGTCAGAAATCTCCAGAAACCTGTATAGTATTTTGTATCCCATTCTGACATAGTGAAAATGATTTGTGGTTATCAGAAATCTCTTTGGAAGGGTAAAGGACTAGAAATAATCACTGAAAACAAAAATGTCACGTGCATGACCATTATAACAGATTTAACTGGCAAAATATGCCCACTTCCTTCTATGATACAATGAACAATTGGGACTATTATACAATTAAACCATTCTTTTTTATCTAAAGGCAGGGGTGGGGTGGGAGAATAGATAAAGCCATAAATTTGGAGTTTCTGGAATTTGGACAAACTTCCCCTCTAGCAAAGTTTCAACTGAATTTCACAAGATTTTTTAGAGATTCATAATTTCAGTCATATGTGTTCTTAAATTAAGGATGTCTGTCTTTTTTTAAAAAAAATCTGTGCTTAAGGGGTACAAACAAAAAAAGTTATAACTAACAAACAAATTCAGCAACTCTTTAGGATATAAAATGATCACAAAATACTGATTACATTTCTATTCAGTAACAATGAATGATCTGTAAATGATATTAAGAAAGCAAATTCAGGATGGGAATGTGGCTTAGTGGTAGAGTGCTTGCCTACCATGCATGAAACCCTGGGTTCGATTCTTCAGTACCACATAAACAGAAAAAGCCCAAAGTGGCACTGTGGCTTAAGTGGTAGAGAACAAACCTTGAGCAAAAGAAACTCAGGGACAATGCCCAGGCCTTGAATTCAAGCCCCAGGACTGGAAAAAAGAAAGCAAATTAATTTGCAATGGATTTATGAGACTGAATAAAATACCTAGGAATAAATCTAATCAAGAAAGCAAAAAAACCTTTTACACTGAAAATTATGTCATTGATGAAAGAAATTAAGCACAAATTAATAGAAAGACACCCTGCATGTGTGCATTGAAACACTACTGCTTAAATCAATCTCCAGATTCAATACAAACCCTATCAAAAGCTAAATGACATTTTTTTCAGAAATAGAAAAAAATAATTTAACATTCATATGGAAACTCTGGGAACCTCAAATAGCCAAAATAATTTTGAAAAAGAAGAACAAATTTGAATAGCTCATATTTCCTGATTTCAAACCACATTACACTTGATTACTTTAGTAATCAACACAGTGGTGCTAGCCTAAAGACAGCCATATGGACCAATGAAATAGAATGGAGAATCCAGAAATAAATTCATTTACATATAATCAACTGACCTTTGACAAGGATGTCTAGTAACTTAGTAGACAAAGAACATTCTCTTAAACAAATGATGTTGGGAATACCAGCTATCCTTCTGCAAAAGAAGGATATTAAATCCCTTGTCGTTAAACCATAGAAAAAACAATTCAAAATTGATTAAACACCACACAGGATCCTAAACTATTAAAACTCCTACAAAAATATACAGAGGAAAAGCTTCATGACATTTAATTTGGCAATGTTTTCTTGGATATGATACCAAAAGCACAGAAGATGCTGGATGCTGGTAGCTCATCCAGTAATCCTACTTACTCAGGAGGCTGAGATCTGAGGATCCAGGCTTGAAGCCAGCCTTAGCAAGAACGTCCATGAGACTCTTATCTCCAATTAACAAACAAAAAGCCAAAAATAAAAGCCATCTGAGCTGTGGTGCAAGTTGTAGAGAACTAACCTTGAGCCAAAAAAAAAAAAAAAAGTTCAGGGATAGCCCAGGCCCTGAGTTCAAGCCCACAAATTGGCACTAAAAAACTAAAATTAAAATAAAAAAAACAAAGGCAAAAAAATCAAAACAAACAAATAGAATCATATCACATTTCAAAACTTCTGTTGGCTGTAGAGGTATATCCCTGTAATCTCTGTGTTCAGAAGGCTGGAGAAGGATAGCAAGTTCAAGGCCAGTCTGGGCTACATAGTGAGATCCTGTCACTAAATAAATAAACAAACCTTTGTGAATATCAAGGAACCCTTAACATAGTAAAATGACAATCCAGGGCTGGGCACCAGTAGCTCATGCCTGTAATCCTAGCTACCAAGGAGGCTATCTGAGCTTTGAGGTTCGAAGCCAGCTCAGGCAGAAAAGTCCATGAGAATCTTAACTCCAATAAACTACCCAAAGAAGCCAGCACCGGAGCTGTGGCTCAAAGTGTTAGAGCATTAGCCTTGAACAGAAGAGCTCAGTGATAGCACCCAGGCCCTGAGTTCAAGCGCCATGACCAACAACAGCAACCACAAGAAGACAACCCAGGGAATGAGTGAAAGTCTTTTCAATCATATATGCTAGAGTATTTTAGACTTTGCCAGAAAACCATGGAGACATCCAGGTACAAAGAACAAAGAAAAGGCGGATTGCCAAGTAAAGGACCTGGCAAGATCTCTTCTCACAAGAGAGGAGTGAGAAGAAGCACCAGCTATTGTCTGAGGTGACCTATATAACCTTCTGAGGCTAGGAGGGGCTAGAAGGGGCTAGGAGGCTGAGACCCTGGTGTGGACATATGGGCCAGGGCCTTCATCATGGTGGACTAGGCGTTATAGCTACTAAGTGGTAGATAAAGGACCTGCAGCTGTCCAGACCTGAAGGTTGCTCTAAGGGGCTCTTGATACCTTCTATGGTGGTAGCTGCCCCAGAGAAGTGCCATCCCAAGGTAGAGGGGGGTGGAGGCTGATTATTTACTGCCTTTTCTACATGGGCCTGGTGTTGCCTAGAAAACGGAGCATGCCAAGCTGTGGAAGAGGGAAGGAGTGTGCTATGCTATGGGAAGGGAGCTCATTGGACTAACATTATATCTAATAAGAGGTTAATGAATATTTAGAAATTGTGGAGAACTCCTATAACTCAACAGCAAAAAAGAAATCACCAATAACTCAACAGAATGAGGACAAAGATGGGGTGGGGGTGGAGGCATAGCTCAGTTGATAGAGCAATAGCGAATGAGCAAAAGCAACAGATACTAAGTTTGAGTCCTGGTCTTGAACCTAAAAAAAAAAAAAAAAGAGGATAAGAACTTGGCCAGAAATTTCTCTAAAGATAATATCCAATTCCGTCTACAAAGACTTTCTGTAAGCATTCACTGACTTGAATCATAGGAAAAGAGAGAGACAAGAATTATTGCAAATGTGCCCAGTCCCTTGACTCAGATCAACTGGTTATGTATTTTATTTAATTAATTTCTTTCTTTTTGTCGGTCCTGGGGCCTGAACTCTGGGCCTGGGTGCTGTCCCTCAGCTCTTCAGCTCAAGGCGAGCACTCTACCACTTGAGCCACAGCACCACTTCCAGCTTTTTCTGCTGATGTGGTCCTGAGGAATTGAACCCAGGGCCTCATGCATGCAAGGCAAGCACTCTACCACTGAGCCACCTTCCCAGCCCTGGTTATATATTTTAATAAGACACAATTGTGTTTAAATGCAGTGAAAGATGGCTTCATTTAGGTTTGCCAGTGAGGATTCACTTTGCTTAGGCCTTGGTAAAGGATGTCTATACTTTGGAGAAATAGGCTTCTGAAGGAAAGGTGTGTGTGTGTGCACTTGCGCATATGCACACAATGTGTACGTATATGCATTAGCATATGTGTGTTTGTGAGCAGGAACATGCACACACACACACACACACACACACACACACACACACACACACACACACACACATTTTAGGTGGAGTCACATAACCTAGCTGTGGACAGAAAGAAAGAAATGGAGGCTAATAACCAAGTTAAAAATGGACTGACCCTTAGGTGACCTCCAGGTGCAGAGAAGCCAGCTTGGCATTTCCACAGGGAAGTTCAAGGTCACCTTGTCACTGGCTGACACTTCATATCTTCCTGGAAAACAATGGGAATTTTCCCTATAAACCATCTCCAGTTTAACAGGCACTCTACAGGATTTGAAATTCCAGCCTAGATTCTAAAATCCATCCAAGACCGGATTATATTCAGTGGCATTATCTTCCAATCAAAACAGCTACCGAATACCTTTTATGTATTAGGTATGGTGTTGGTGGGTTATTACCTCGAGCATTTAAACCACATTAACACAAAATGATCTCGAAGAACTGAACATCAAAAAGCATCCACAAATTCATATGGCTGGTAAGTAATAGGGAGTTCTAACTTAGACCAGGCAGGAAGTGCCCATTGGACCTGAACAGTGCAATGTGAGAGCCACCCGTTCCTCCCTCACAGAAAAGTGGTCGCAGCCATAGTGGATGGAGAAAGATGGATGGCAGGTGGGTCTATGCATTGCAGAGAAAGTGGGATTGTTTTTAAAAAAGGCTAGATCTAGGCACCAGTGGCTCACACCTGTAATCCTAGCTACTCAGGAGGCTGAGATCTGAGGATTGAAGTTTCAAGCCAGCCTGGACAGGAAAATCCATGAGACACTTATCTCCAATTAACTGCCAAAGAGGCAGATGTGGAACTGTGGCTTAAGTGATAACGTGGTAGCCTTGAGCACAAAAGCTCAGGGAAAGAACTCAGGTCCTGAATTCAAGCCCCAGGATCAGGGCCTACATGCGTGCATGCACACACACACACACACACACACACACACACACACACACACAATGGCAAGATCTGAACTAGCTGAGCAATGATGAAGTATGGGGCCTGCTCTAACATATTTTCACAGATGACCTAGCTTAAAATGGCTGGGAAAGTTTTGATCTATGATATTGGATTTGAGGGCCTGGATCTTCTATGTTCTTATAAGTTAGAATAGAAATACTTTCCTGGCCAGACACTGGTGGCTCATGCCTGAAATCCTCTCAGGAGGCTAAGATCTGAGGATTGCAGTTCAAAGCCAGCCCTGGCAGAAAAGTCCCGGTGAGACTCTTATCTCCAATGAACCTCTGAAAAATCAGAAGTAGCTCAAGTGGTAGAGCGGTAGCCTTCAGCACAAAGAAACTGAGGGACAGCACTCAGGCCCTGAGTTCAAGGCCTACAACTAAAATAAATAAATAAGGGGCTGGGAAGGTGGCTCAGTGGTAGAGCGCTTACCTTGCATGCATGAGGCCCTGGGTTCAATTCCTCAGCACCACATCAGCAGAAAAAGCTGGAATTGGTGCTGTGGCTCAAGTGGTAGAGTGCTCGCCTTGAGCTGAAGAGCTGAGGGACAGCACCCAGGCCCAGAGTTCAGGCCCCACAACTGGAAATTAATAAATAAATAAATACTCTCATGTCTCAGTCTATATTGTCCAGAGCTTGTCCAGCCTAGCAGATCTAAACAATGAGCTCAGGACCAATGAGTTTAGGTGATTCCTTTGGTCAACCTATGGCAGCAAATATTGCATTGCTGTCCTAGATTCTTTCCCCACATTTTACTTTGTCTTAAGGATTTGCAATTCTTCTCATTGGAAGCAAGAAGATATTAACAGATGTGAGGCAAGAAGAGGCTTGGCATAGGCCCTTACAATTGGGCATGTTCTCTTGCTTTTATTTTGCCACTGTGGTGAGCCTACGAGTTCAAAGAAGAGAGCCACCTGGAGTAGACACACATAGAACCTGCTGCTTTGAACCTCGCCTACATAAGCCAACATCCAGGTATATGAGAATGGAAAAGAAAACACTGTTTTGACATATAAGTGAGTTTGGATGGTTTCTTGTGCATTGCGTGTGCACATGCATGTGTATCTATCATGAATCCTTCACCATGATGAGATGCACTATTCCTTCCAGAGCATCATTTTGGGAAGAGAGGGAAGTTACTAGGGATCAAATCTAGTATTTAGCATTTACTGGCCAGAGCTCTACTACTTGAGCCATACACACCCCACCCCTAACTCTTGTTTGTTTCTGAGCAGAGGGATTTCTCTAACTGCCCATGCCATCCTCAAACTCAGGATCCTCTGTCTCTGCCTCTAGAGGAGCTCACATTACAAGCTTACATCACCATGCCCAGCCAAAGTAGCTTTGTCAGATTGGACATGAAGTCAAGGCAATGCTATGTGGAAGCAGACTTGTGCCAGCTTGCAAGAGTTGACAAATAGGCATATTTACAAGTGCGTTGTTCAACACAGTCATTATCAAAAATTAAACAGAATAAGTAAACCCTTGACCTCACCATGCAGCTCAACTTTGCTCTCACTGCAGAGGGCCTATCCTACAAGGTGGCTAGTATAGCAGGGCACCTCAATCTAGATACATCCCAGTTACTTCTTCCCAGTGTTTAGTCCCTGCCAAACCAGAAACCAGCCCCTGTCATGAGGAGTCTTCTCTGGCCCTGTTCTCTTTTAATTTGAGACAACTGCTTTGGGCTGTAACCCCAACCCCCTCCTGGGCCTGAGTTCCTGCTTTGCTTTTGAAAAATCACTGTATCAGATTTTCCCCAAACCCCAGCCAAGTGACCAAAGCTTATAAGCATGAGAAAGAGCTAAAGGTTGGCTGGCCTCTTAGATTCTAACATGAATCTTAAATCTTAACCCAAGTCCTTAACATCTACCCCTAACATAAGCTTTAAAACTACCCTGCTAACTATAATATAAATCTAACACAACCCGAAAGGTTTACCAAAGCCTTTGCTCTAATCTAAACACCAAACGCTACCTCCAATCCTGCTTTCTAAACCTAACTTAAAAGCCTAACCCTGGGCTGGGAACGTGGCTTAGTGGTAGAGTGCTTGCCTAGCATGCATGAAGGCCTGGGTTCGAGTCCTCAGTACCACATAAACAGAAAAAGCCAGAAGTGGTGCTGTGACTCAAGTGGTAGAGTGTTAGTCTTGAGCAAAAGAAGCTCAGAAACAGTGCCCAGGCCCTGAGTTCAAGCCCCAGGACTGGCAAAAACATAAACAAAACCAAAACACCCTAACCCTAACCCCTAACCCTAACCCTAACCTGCCCCTGGCCTCCTTTTCCAGGATCCTTTGCCATCCCTCTGTACTACAGTTGCTTCTCCAGCACTACTCAAGTCAATTGCACACAAGGACTTCTCTATTTTCCTCAGTCCTTTAGGCCAGGCTACCTTAACCAGCTGGAAACCTTGGGTTCCATGTTTGGCTCTACTCAATCTTCTTCAGCCACTCTGGAGGTTCCTCAGAGTGACTGAATGAGATTCAGACTCAACTTTCTAAACTCAGACTCTCCCTCCTAGCCCCTTCTTGAGACACGATGCAAGGTTCCATTACCTGGGAGAGTAACAGAATGAAAAGCTCATCCTAAGTAGACTTCATGAATTTGGCCTACTTGAAATCTGGTCACCTTACACTTCTGTGGAAGCTGTTAGCATGATATTTCTTAATGCCTTGGTTTCTTGCTCTATGAACTGGATTTAAGGCCAGGCTCAGTGGTTCATGTCTGGAAGGCTCAGCTATGGCAGAGGCATAAGTAGGAGGATCAAGGTCCAGGGTAGAATGGGAAAAGAATCATGAGGACCCCTCCATCTGAAAAATAACTTCAGCAATAAAAGGCTAAGGGCATAGTTCAGTTGGTAAAGCACCTACCTAGTAAGCTCAAGGTTCTGAGTTCAAACCACTGTACTGCCAAAAACAAAGAAAGGTATTGAGGTTTGTGTGCTGGTCCCTCCTGGGGCTTCGACTCAGGGACTAGGTACTGTCCCTGAGCATTTTTGATCAAGGCTAGCACTCTATTACTTGAGTCACAACTCTACTTTCAGCTTTTTTTGGTGGTTAATTGGAGCTAAGAGTCTCACAGACTTTCCTGCCCAGCCTGGCTTCAAACCATGATGCTCAGATCTCAGCCTCCTGAGTAGCTAGGATTATAGGCGTGAGCCACTGGTGCCCAACAAGAAATATATTTATTTAATGTTTTAATTATTAATTTACAAATGCTTATGAGACAGTACCTGTGTCATAGGGTGGTTGTGAAGATTAAATGAGTTAATATCTAAACACACTCAGAACAATACCTGGCACCATAGTAACCACTAAAGAAGTGTTTGTCTTTGTTAACATTATTATGGCGATTGCCAAAAAAAAAAAAAAGTATACATTTTCCTCTCAGATTCCCACTTGCTTTTGTAATGAGGACAAAGAAAAAAAACACCCTAAAAATGCTTATTTTAGAAATTTTACAAAGAACAGAAAAGTATAAAGAAAAGGGGCAAAATAACCCACATCCAGCCAGTTATTTACATTTTGAGAACAAAAGATAATTTGACTTTGCTAACAATCTCCATTTTACTAGATTTTCAATTGCCACAGACAGGCCCAGCCAAGCAGGACTATACTTGGATTTTATTTTTGCTCCTGGCACTCAACTATAATTCTGGGCATAACGTATGTTTGTCTTTCCCACTATATTGGAAGCTTTCAGAGGAAAGGAACTGTCGTTTTCATTTTTGCATGGTCAGTAAATCGCCCAGCATAGAGTAGAGCCAGGAAAGATGCTGGAAATCACTATGTGCTTTGTTTTTCCCCAACTGTACCTATTTGGCGATTCTGACTCATGGCCCTTTGCTCAGAAATTCAGGTTTCTAGTAGAAATAGCCTTGAAATAAACAGCTGGAGAAAAGAACTCCCCAGTGGAATGTAGTGTGATTTTGCCTTACCTTTTCAAAGGCTGCTCTTGGCGGGGAGAGGGGTAGATGAATACAGAGAGGAATGGGGGCGGGGGAGAGAATGCAGTCATCATATTCAATATACATCCAGTGAAATTAAGAAAAGTGAGGAGAAGGGATGGGTTGGAAGGGATTGGATAAGAATGATGAAAGGAGTGATTCTGATCAAGCTGCACTGTACTCATAAGCTGATATGTTCAATGGTTACACCTTTGTACAATTACTTAAAAGATAATAAAAAAAATATAAGCTGGAGGCTGGTGGCTGATTCCCGTAATCCTAACTACTCAGGAGGCTGAGATCTGAGGATCATAGTTCAGAGCCAGCCCAGGCAGGAAATACACAAGACCAACCAAAAATCTGAAAGTAGATTTGTGGCTCAAGTGGTAGAGTGTCAGCCTTGAGCAAAAAGCACTCAGGCCCTATGTTAAAACCCCAGTAACACATACGCACACACACACACACACACACACACACACACACACACACACACAAATATTTTTATTATAAAAAATAATTAAAATCTTAAAAGAAAAAGAAACCAAAAGGCTACTCTCTTCCACTGAGCCATTTGAAACATTATTCACAAGCTTATATGGCTCCTTGAAGCAGTGATTTTCCACTTGCAGCTACCAAAAAAAAAAAAAAAAAATGGAAAGAGGGATGGCTAGAGCCATGCCACACCCTACCAAAACATGGCATGAATTTGGAGCTTATGGTTTTTGCTAGCTATCTGCCAAAGTGCACAAATCAGTGTCGGGTTTTCTCTCAGCATAAACACCAGTGCTCAACTTGACATTGTTTCCTTCCTTAACCTTACCAAGTGGTACAGGTACCATTCAAGAAGTAAAACAAGAAATAGGAGGGGTTGGGGGGGGGAAGAAATAGGAAACAGGAGGCCTACTGGAGAACGTACATGGGAATTTTTTTTTTAATTGTTTGGGAAGAGCAAGAAAGAAGATTGGACAGACATGTGGATTTTCGTGGTTAATTCCTGCTTTCTACCCTAGCCTACTTTGGCCCTCCCCTTTCTCTTTGGTTTTCTTTCCAGTTGGCCTAAGGCTCCCAGCAGAGCGCTGGTCTAACCAAGCTTTTCTCTTTCCAGATGGGCATTTTTGTATTGTTGCCATGCAAACTCACTGTTCTTCCTACTGAAGGAAGGGATGGATGAAGTAATATAAAAATGGATTGCAAGCTCACAATCCAAAAGAACAGGCTCCTCCCCACAATTATGACAGCTTCTCAATTACACACCGCATCAGCAAAGGCAGAAAATTAGTATGTGTATGAAACCTGCACTAAAGTAGTATATATATATCTAGCGTGTCTGCCTCCAAATACTGGTATTTATGAAGTAGAAGAAAGTGATCAGGGCTTGACTCTATATTGGAATACAGGAAAGATCCAGGGCTGTTTTGTTATTGGTGTGTTCCCTCCACCCCCTGCAACTGATTTCTCTTTACCACAAGCAGTTTAAGGGGCTATGTTTAGAATAGGCTGCAGACAATTGGCAAGAAGCAAGGCTTTCCCAAGGATGACATCTTGTGGTGGTTTTGTGTTTTACAACACTGTTTTCACTTGATGCTCACAAAGCTGGAAACTAGACATAAACAACTTGGAATCAAGTCCTTTCATAATTTACAAAGTTTCACCTTTGGCGCTTGGCATTAGATCATGTGGAACAAGTGTTAAACATACAATTATTGAAGGATGGTTAAAAAAAATCAAAGTTATTTCTACGAAGAATGACAAGTCAGTCCTAAAATTCACATGGAAGCATGGAGCACCAAGGCTAGAGGTGTCATAACAATGACTTCAATTTATCTGATAGAGCTATCGTAACAAAAACAGCTTGGTACTGGCATAAAAACAGCCCAATAGAACAGACTAGAAGACCCAGAAACAAAACCACACAGCCATAGCCATCTGATTTTCTATTTGATTGCTATTGTAAAGGTGATGTACAGAGGGTTTACAGTTACATAGGTCAGGTAAAGAGTACATTTCTTTTTGGACAATGTCACCCTTTCCTTCGCTCTCTTCCAGTTTTTCCCTCTCATCCCACCCACAAGTTGTATAGTGCATTTTCCACATAGTGTCTAGTGAGTACCACTGCTGCATTTGTTCACTCTTTGTTCTATCTTTTATGTGCTCCCCCCTTACCCTCCCAAAGACAAATGAACAAACAAAAGTCAACAAAAAAGGAACAAAGACATGAGATCTTTTTTACAAAGGAGCCAAAAAGACTGCCACTTTCATCCATGGTGCTCAGAAATCTGGCTGCCCACTTATAGGAGACTGAAACTATAGTCCCCTCTCTAGCCCTGTGCCACAATCAACCGAAAAGGGATCAAATTAATGTAAGATCTAAAACTTTTTAAAACTATTACAGGAAAAGATGGGGCAAATGCTGGAATATGTAGGCACAGGTAATTATTTTCTGAATAGGACTCTACTTGCACAGGAAGTAAGAACAAAGAATTAACAAATAGGATTGCATCAAATTTAAAAGTTTCTGTTGTTGTGAAGAGACAAACCACAGAACGAGAGAAAATCTTCTAGCTATTCAGTGGATAAAGAGCTATTACCTAGAATATACAAAGCACTCAGAAAATTAAACAGCGAGATAATCCAAGTCATAAATGGAAAAAGGAACTGAACAAACAGTTCTCAGAAGAAAAAATACAAATGGCTAATAAATACACAAAGAAATATTCAAAAACTTTATCCATAAAGGAAATGCAAATCAAAACTACATTAGGATTCCATCTAACCTGATTCAGAATGACAACTGTCAAGAAAACAAACAACAAATGCTTGCAATGATGTGGGCAAAAGGGACCTTTATATATTGTTGGTATGCTGGGCACCAGTGGCTCATGTCTGTAATCCTAGCTACTCAGGAGGCTGAGATCTGAGGATCACAGTTCAAGGCCAGACCAGGCAGAAAAGTCCCCATGAGACTCTTATCTCCAATTAACCACTCAAAAACAGGAAGTGGTGCTGTGGCTCATAGTGGTAGAGTGCTAGCCTGGAGCAGAAGAGCTCTGCAGCACAGAGTCCAGGCTCTGAGTTCAAGCCCAACAACCAACAACAACAAAAAAGATATATTGTTGGTAGGAATGTAAACTACTGTAACCACTATGGAAACCATAAGAAGGTTCCTCATAAACTGAAAATAGGCCTATTTTATGACCCTGCCATACTACTTTTGGACTAATAGTGAACTAACAACCAATGGGTAAAGAAAGTGTGCACACATACATGCCTTGGAATATTCTTCAGTCATAAGAAAAATGAAATATACTTTGCAGGAAAAGGAATGTGAGTGGTGATGATCAAGTTGAGCAAAATAGGCCAAGCTCAAAAAGCCAAGTGTTACATGGTTTTGCTTATTTGTGGAATGTAGACTTAAAATTGGGATTATAGAAATAATAATGGGATATGAATATAAATGGAGGAAAAATAGGGAGATGTCTTTGGAGAGGTTACTGGGAGAGGAAAAGGAAAAGTTACTGCGGGATGAAGAGGGTCAAAGAACACACACACACACACACACACACACACACACACACACACACACACACACACATTCAGATAGCATAATGATACCCACCAAACGGTTTAAAAGTGTGGAAAGACCACAGTGTAACCCCCGCTTTCACTGTGTTTGATGTCAGTATAACATGTGGAGGAGATGGGGACAAACAAGTCGTTTAAGGATTCAGGTGGACCTGTTGCAACAATGAGAAGTACAAAATGTCATGTCAAAACCAGCTTTACAATGTCGGTGTGTGGGGGGGAGGGGGGTATAATTGGGTGGGGGGAGGGGGGTAAAATTGGGTGGGGGGAGGGGGGAGGCGGGGAAGGGAAGTGAAGGGTGAACAAAGGAGGAGGCTGCAATGCTTGGTAAGAAATGTATGCATTATCCTGCCCATGTAATTGTAGCCCCTCTGTACAGTATGTTCTCAAATAAAATAAAATACAATTAAAAAAAAAAGTGTGGAAAGAGAGAAAAGGGGTATGGGAATATAATACAGGGATTAACTTATTCAAATTACACAGTACCCATCAAGGAAATTGGCACAATGAAACATCCTCATATTCTTACTGCATACTAATTCAAAAATTAAAAAAGAGGCTGGGTGCCAGTGGCTCACGCCTGTAATCCTAGCTACTCAGGAGGCTGAGATCTGAGGATCGTGGTTCAAAGCCAGCCTGGGCAGGGAAGTCCATGAGACTCTTATTTCCAATAAACCACCAAAAAACCAGAAGTGGCACTGTAGCTCAAGTAGTAGAGTCGCCTTGAACTAAAGAGCTGAGGGACAGCGCCCAGGCCCCACAACTGACCAAAAAAAAAAAAAAACCCTCAAAAAATTTTCAAAAAAGAGCCGGCGCTGGTGGCTCACGCCTGTAATCCTAGCTACTCAGGAGGCTGAGATCTGAGGATCGCGGTTCAAAGCCAGCCCGGGCAGGGGAGACCGTGAGACTCCTATCTCCAATAAACCACCAGAAAACCGGAAGTGGCGCTGTAGCTCAAATGGTAGAGCGCTCGCCTTGAGCTGAAGAGCTGAGGGACAGCGCCCAGGCCCAGAGTTCAAGCCCCACAACCGACAAAAAAAAAAAAAAGAAAAAGAAAAAGAAAAACATTGGGTATAGTGGCAACTCACCTATAATCCCGGCTGGGGACAGGAGGCTGGGACAGGAGAATTGTAAAGATGGTGAGCCCGTGGCTATATAGCAAGTTAAGACTAGCCTGAGCCCTGGTTGAGACCATGAAGAAAATATTAAGTGATTTTACCAAGCAGAAATCATAGATTAGGAAACAGGTCCTTGGTCAGCCTGAAGAGACAGCTGATTTCATGAGTGACAACAGGTACAAAGGTACAAAGAGAAAATAATCGTGAAAATGTAACTCCTAGGGAAAGGAGTTCGACTCTACATTTTGGAGATGCAAGAAACCCTCTAGAGAAGCTTACCCTGGGGACCACGGGTCCTACATTAGGGAAAATAAACTCCTTGACATTGAACATAAAAATTAGTGTGGGGGCTGGGAAGGTGGTTTAGTGGTAGAGCACTTGCCCTGCATGCATGAGGCCCTGGGTTCCATTCCTCAGCACCACATAAACAGAAAAAAAACTGGAAGTGGCGCTGTGGCTCAAGTGGTAGAGCGCTAGCCTTGAGCTGAAGAGCTGAGGGACAGCGCCCAGGCCCAGAGTTCAGGTCCCACGACCAGACCCCCCCCCCCCAAAAAAAAATTAGTGTGCTGGCAATAAGCCAATTTTAATACATTGAAAATCCATAGGGTTTTTAAAAAATCAGACAAGGAGTCAATAGACAAAACAAAGATCCCCTAGCCAGGCACTGGTGGCTCATGCCTATAATCCTAGTTACTCAGATATGAGGATCAAGGTTAAAAGCCGGTGTAGGCACAAAAGTCTGTGAGACTCATCTCCAGTTAACCAGCCAAAAAACCAGAAGTGGAGGTGTGGCTCAAGTGGTAGAGCACTAGTCTAAAAAAGCTAAGGGACAACATCTAGGCCCTGAGATCAAGTCCCAAGTACATGTACACACACACACACACACAAACACACACACACACACACACACACACACACACACACACACAGAACTAATGGCTGACTTGTAACCTTACCTCATAACCTATTTTAAAATTCTGTCTACAATAGGCTCAGTGGATTCAGTTCCTCTCAATTGAGTCCCTACTAAGGTAGAAGCCTCGTTGCTTTGAGGCAGTTGTACAACGCTACTTGTCCCTAAATAGATGCACGTTGAATATTGGGCGGTCTCCCTGCCATGCCAACCCACAGCTCAGTTCTTCTCTGTCCTCTCCCATAGCAGAAGCAAGCCCTTGTCCAACTGTCCATCCTTCACACCTCCCTTCTCCAGGCCCAACCTGTCCAGTGCCTACAGCTTTCATTTGCCTTCATTTTCAGACGCTTCATTCCCACGTGCCCTTCCCCCTTTTTAGGGAGACAATGCTTCTTTGAAAACCTGACATACAAAACGGAACGCACTACCCCCCAATGACAGCCCCTTCCGCCTACAGATTGCCTGACTTGAACCTGCTCCAAACACCCAGACGCTCTTATCTCTGCTTCTCTTTAGTTGAACCCAGACTGTGCTCTCATTCCCTTTCAGCTTAAGGAGCACGTCTCTTAATCAGCAAGAAGAAAAGAGAGGAAGCAAGCTAGGACTTGGGCGGTTCTTTATTCCCTGTCTTTTATGTCACACCCCAAGCAGACCTACGCTTTATTTTATCCCTGGCTCAAAGATAGCATAAAAGCCTTTTCAATGTTAACATTAGAGTACCTCAAATCTGAGTTGTGTGTATGTTTGTGTGCTGGTCCTGGAGTTTGAACTCAGGACCTCAGCACTGTCCCTTAGCTCCACTTCTGGCTTTTGGGTAGTATAGTGGAGATAAGAGTCTCAAAGTAGCTGGGTGCTGGTGTCTCACGCCTGTAATCCTAGCTACTCAGGAGGCTGAGATCTGAGGATCACGATTCAAAGCCAGCCTGGGCAGGAAAGTCCATGAGACTCTTATCTCCAATAAACCACTAGAAAACCAGAAGTGGAGCTGTGGCTCAAGAGGTAGAGCGCTCGCCTTGAGCTGGAGAGCACAGCGACAGCACCCAGGCCCAGAGTTCAAGCCCCACGACCGACAAAAAAAAAAAAAAAAGTCTCAAGGACTTTCCTGCTTGGGCTGGCTTCAAACTGTAATTCTCAGGTCTCAGCCCCCTGAGTAGCTAGGCTTTCAGCCATGAGCCAACAGTGCCCAGCCAAGTCTGAGCTCTTTGAAATTCTTTTGATTTGCATTCTGATACATATATATGATGTGCATGTCCCTTTAGAGTCAAAGCTATTGAAACTTTCCATCAACCCCCATGCTTTCTTCTCCAGCTTTCTTTGGAAGCACTCATTTCTTTTGCTCATCACTGGCCTCATAAGAGCAAATGCTTATTCTTCATGTACATTTTTTTAACCCTCCCTCAAACTCCGGGTACCTACAAGGAGGTCCTTCACTTGGCTATATCCAAATTTCTGGGCTCCCACCTCCTTACCTTAGCTCCTTGATAATTACAATGAATGAATTTGATCTCCTCAGGGCTCAACAGCACTGTGAGATACATAAGATGGTGACAAATGATCCAAGCTGGAATGAAACTAGGAAGACATAGAGCCATTCTAGAAAGCATTTTCTGAGGACTGACTGCGTCTCAGTTTTCCTCCTGAGCTCGGCTTTGTCTGACAGACAGAAGAGAAATGAGTAATGCTAGGATGATTGGAAGCGCTTGCCTCCTTCTTACCTTGAGTACACTCACTCCTGACTACCAGCAGCACAGGTCATCTGGAACCTCATGAACTAGCAGGCCTGGATCTCTTCAAATCCCTTGGCCAAGACTATCCTAGAAATTGGGCCAGGCTGAGCACGCAGGCTGGAAACATCAGGTGAGTTGTTAAGGGACTGAGCATGGCATCAGTCAAGCGGACCAACGGAACCTAAAACCCCCAAGTCAGCAGGCTATTCAGCCTGAGAGCCGTCCTTGTTTGTGAAGTGAACCATTCCCGCTCACCTGACAGGTGTTGTCAGTCTCCCGCCGGCATCTGCTCAGCACTTACCAGCCCCGCAGTGCTGACAGCTTTGATTGCCAACACCTGCAGCTCAGCCTGGGCCTGACTTACCCCATACCCAGGATAGGCCCCACTTTCAGGAAAGCAGCCTTTAGCCACTGATGAGGGCAAATGGATAGAGAACTACCCTAGCTTGTCACTCCCCAGCCACCCCCAGATGGGACAACTTGGCGCCCTATGCTGTGTATCTTCCCAAATCATCACAGCAGGTCTGGACCCCCCGGTGCCCACTCCCCCCATCCCCCGCCAAGGGTCAGCTGCCAACAATATCCATATTGATTGTCTATATGGATTGACAGCCTACCTGTCTGGTCTTCTCCACATCCATTCAGGCCCTTCTTAGGTCCATTTCCCCTTAGTAAATTGCTTGTATTCAGGCCCGGCTCTCAGGCCATGGGGGAGGGACAGGGAAGAAGATGCCCTGATTGTAGTTCCCATTCCTTCTTCCTTCCCTTAGAGCTTGCATAAGGACCACTCTGGGGAAATTGTGCTTCCAGACTCTCCCCCTAACTAGCTGGCTCATTTCCTGTCTCCCCAGGAGGGCGAGCATGAAGCAGTTTTCACACTTTTCCATGTCTGCTCCTGAGTGGTCCAACTGATTACACTGAGCACTCATAGGGACCCAACCTGTCAGTCATTTTAGCCACAACCACACCACCTTCCTGCCAGCTTCTATCAGTGCCCCAAAGCAGTGGCTTTCAAGACATTGTCCAAGACTATCACACCTACATTACCTGGAGTGAATGTTGAAAATGAAGTCATTTCAGTCTTACCAACTCAATTTGAATTTATGCAGATGAAGCTCAGGAATGTAGGTGGGTTTTTTTTGGTTTTTTTGGTCAGTGCGGGGTATCCAATGTAGGGTTTGGAATGTATTAGGCAAGAGGAAGGTAGATTTCAAACAACTCCTCAGGGGATCTTACACAGCTCTTGTTTATGATGCACTGCTCAGAAGTTTGCACAGTCAGCACAACCAGCAGCACAGACTTGGCCCTGGCTGGCTAATTCAAAATAGCTCATTAAGCCAGGTGTCAGTGGTTCACACCCACAGTCCTAGCAACTCAGGAGGCTGAGATCTGAGGATCACAGTTTAAAGCCAGGTCGGGCAGGAAAGTCCATGAGACTGTCATCTCCACTTAACCACCAAAAAGCCAGAAGTGGAGCTGTGACTCAGTAGTAGAGGACTGGCCTTGAGAAAAAAAGCACATGGACAGTACCTAGACCCTGAGTTCAAGCCCCAGGACCTGCATGAAAAAAGAAAAAAAAATACTGTAAAGAACAATTTTGAGCTGGGTGCTGGTGGCTCACGCCTGTAATCCTAGCTACTCAGGAGGCTGAGATCTGAGGATCGCAGTTCAAAGCCAGCCTGGGCAGGAAAGTCTGTGAAAAAACTCTTATCTCCAATAAACCACTAGAAAACCGGAAGTGGCTCTGTGGCTCAAGCAGTAGAGCGCTCTTCAGTTCAAGGACAGTGCCCAAGCCCAGAGTTCAAGCCCCACGACCGACCAAAATAAATAAATAAAAGAACAATTCTGTTCGATATCAAATTGTTCACAAGGAGCCAGGGCTGGGGATGTAGCTTAAAGGTACAGCACTTCCCTACCATCCCCAAGGATGGTTTGATCCCAAATGCTGGAAAACAAGTTTGAGTTTTCTTTAAATTAAGAGCCTGGATAGATGCAGGTCATGAAAGCTAGTGTTCCTTACCCTACGCTATCATTTCCCCCCTCCCTTTCAGTAACAGCCAATGTTTACTTGACACTTATTCAATTGTAGGCACTCTTAAGCAATGAGGAAACCAAGTACACTGATATAAGCGACTGGTCCAAGTTCATACAAGAAGTAAGTGGCAGCACCAGCAATGAATGCTGATGTTCTGATAACTATAGCTCCCTTCTTGGAGCTATGCTGAATTTATTTATTTATTTATTTATTTATTTATTTATTTATTTATTTATTTATTTATTATTTGACAGAACTGATGCTATGGCCTGTCTTGCTTACCATGTGCTTTAAATGGTTACATTGTTTCTTTTCTTTTCTGGGGACACTGGGGTTTGAACTCAAGGCTTCCTGCTTGCTTTGTTCATCTTGCTTGGCTCAGTTGATACTCTACCACTTGAATCACACCTCTAGTTGCAACTTTTTGCTTATTAATTGGAGATAAGAGAATCAGGGCCAGGTGCTGGTGGCTCAAGCCTATAATCCTAGTTACTCAGCAGGCTGAGATCTGAGGATTGCAGTCAATGTCAGCTTGAGTAGGAAAGTCTATGAGACTTTTCTCTAATTAACCACTAGAAAACCAGAAGTGGTACTGTAGCTCAAAGTGGTGAAGTGCTAGCCTTGAGCAAAAATCGTCAGGGACATGTGTAGGCCAATATATACATATACATATCAGGGATTTTTCTGCCTGGGCTGGCTTCAAACCTAAATCCTCACATCTCAGCCTCCTGAGCACTAAAATTATAGGCATGAGCCACAAGTGCCCAGCTCAGCCTTGCTTTTACTGGTTATTCTGAAGGTGGAGTCTAGCAGATTTTTTTCTGCGCTGGATAGCTTAGCATTTTGATCACTGAATCTCAGCCTCCAGAATGGCTGGAATTACAGGCATAAACCACCAGTGCTGGATTTAAATGCTGAATCTTATCTCACTCCCAAATCAGTAAGCCCCTTGAAGGTAGACTACCTCTTCATACCACTTGTGGCTTCTCCCTAGGACAAGACATGCCATCTATGTACTTGTATATTGATTGTATATTGGTAACAAAATTCATCAATAGCAATATAATTTAAGCCCATGTAAGTCTCTTTCTCTTCTGCCCCAAATCAGTATCTCTTTTGTAGACTTTGATGTATTATTCACTTCTAAGCCACTAGCAACATGTTGCTACCTAACTCTAAATTCCTTAAAATTCAATTCAATTTAAAAACTCAGTTCTTCAGAGCCACTGGCCACGTTTCAAGAGCTCAATAGCTACGTGTGGCTAATGACTCCATAGAAAACAGCATAGATACATACCATCACATAACATCTTCTTGCATAGTGCTACTTCAGAGGGTAACATCTCTGGGTTTTTTTGAAGATTAAATAAGTTCTGAATGTGTATATGGTACTGGGGATCGAAATGAGGGCCTTGTATATGATAGGCAGGTGCTCTAACCCTGAGCTACAGTCTCAGCTCAGCAAGAACTCGCTCCTTGCCAGCTTGTATAGATTCCTACACACTCTTGGTTAAATCACATTCAGTCCTCCATAATGTGAGTCTGAGATATGAGCTGCAGGTTGTGATTGGAGGTGATCTCTCCCCGCCTCCCCCCTGCCCGCCATGAGTTCCAGGGAATGTTGAAGGCACTAGGAGTTCTGTTTCCTATAGCACAGCTTCTTTATTTAGAGGAACTTTCTGGATCATTGAGCATATTCCCCCTTGTTTGCCAGCACTCCCCTCTCCTGAGCCCCCAGTTCTCAAAGGACATGGGAATGAATGTGAAGTGCTTTACCATAAGACTGACCCTGCTTTTTCCTCTCCATGTTCACATTTCTCATTAGAAACAAAATGCCACAACTCAACAATAAAACAAATAGAGAAATACCCAGCTTATGCCTATTATGGGTAAAGCTATTTTCCACTGGGTATTAGATGTTTCTGAAGAGACATCTGCTAACACATACATATACCCACCAGAGCTGTTGTCTGTGGCTTTCTCTGTCCAGGACCTCAGTGGGGCTTTCTCCCATTTGGGTGGTTCTCTAGGCCCTGGCTAGCAGAGGTTTCATGTCACTAGTGCTTGGCCAATCTTAACACTCCATCTCCTCCTTCACTGGGAGTATGACCCGATTTGTCCTTGAGACTTTTTAGTCTTTTGTCCTTGCTTGTTTCCTTCCTGTTATCTATCCATATACCCAACTGTGGAAACAAGAGAGAAGCTCCTATCTCCAAAATTAAGGAAACTGGAACGTCATAAACTTTGCCCTCTGCCCCCACCACGTGGTAGAACAGCCAGGAGATAAAGGTACCAACACACAGAGAGACGCCATGTTGAGAGAAGAGAGCTGTGATGATGTCATTTGATATCTTAAAATCCCTGAAGGAAGTCCTGTCTCTAGACTCACCAATTGCCTATAAATCTTCTCTTCCTTAACCTGCCTGGTATTGGATTTCTACTACGGGCACTAGAAATAGCATAGTACAAAAAACCTTGACTAATGGGAAACCCACAGACACACTAGCATGCCCTACCTTCTCACCCGAACTCTCTTCTACTTCCATCCTTACAAAGGACATTCGTGGAAATCTGGAATCTCATCAACATCCATGGAAATGCTAAATTTTCCTGTTATTTTCATATGATATGTGAGACCCAGCAACCTTACTTTTTATTTAACATTAAAGAAATTGAATTTAGATCAGTATATTATTAAAAACCATATTCTAATTTTCATTTTAGTATATTTTTAATACTATTCATAATATATAAGGACAAAGTATGACTTTCCCCTTTTAACAAGTGATGCATGCTGCTTAATTTATTTCAAATTAAGTATGCATGAAAGAGCATGGTTTATCTACAAATTCAAAATGACATTTTAATATTGTGTTTGGGGCCCAAATGTGTATTAATATGTAGATTGAAATTTAACTATATGTTGAAGCTCTCCAAAACTGCTTTCACGACCTGATATTTTAGAATTCTTGAATTTTGTACTTAAAAAAATCAATTACTTTATTATTATAATTTTCATGTTTTGTTTCTAAAAGAGGAGACACGAGGACTTTCCTGATGCTATTTGCAAAGTACTCTCCAGAAATAACCCACTGTGGGGTTGGATCCTTTTATTCCCAATAAAGGAAAAGCCAAATCAGATAAAAAATGTTCCTGTTAACATTTGTTTTGAAGAACCAGAGTCATTTTGATGTGCTAAGAAATGATCCTATAAATGTACCTCATAGGCCTGAGGTCAAAATTCAGAATTATCCTTTTTGTGTCCCTCATCGGCTCATTCTATCTTTTTTTTTTTTTAACATTTGAAATCATTGTAAGAGAAGGATTCAGTAGCTCATTCTATTTTTGAATCATCATTATTGATGCCCTCATTCTTTCCTCAGTAATCCATCTGAGAACAAGCTAGACAAGTGGATGAAATAATTGACAGCCTGTAAAATGGTCGACTCCACCAAAGCAGGGGAAACAGCCAAGGGAAATACAACTAAATTCCTACAGAAGGCTTGGTACCAAACACACCCCTGAGAACTGTCCCAAACGCCTCATCCACACCTGGAAGACTTTGACAGTTCAAATTAAAACACATTCCACTACTTTTTGTTGTTGGTGGTGGTCATGGGGCTTGAACTCAGGGCCTGGGCATTGCTCCTGAGCTTTTTCACAAGGCTAGTGTTCTACTACTTTGAGCCACCGCTCCACTTCTGGTTTTCTGGTGCTTACCTGGAGATAAGAGTGCCACGGACTTTCCTGCCCTAGCTGGCTTTGCACTGTGATCTTCAGGTCTCAACCTTCTGAGAGCTACCAGTGCCCAGCTTCTTTCTTCAAATATTTACTTTTTATTAAATAGTTGTACAAAAGGGTTTTAATTTCAGAAATCAGGTTATGAGTACAATCTTGATTAATGTCACCCCATTCCTACTCTCAAGTTACGTGGTTCAATTTTTCTATAATATACATTGAATGTAATGACTGCGTTTGCTCACTTTTCCTCCCTCCATTTGTGTTCTCCCCTTTAGTCCCATCCCCTCCTGTGAACATGTTTCTGTGTCCTGATATATTTTTTTTTTTGTCAGTCATGGGGCTTGAACTCTGGGCCTGGGCGTTGTCCCTCAGCTCTTCAGCTCAAGGCTAGGGCTCTACCACTTGAGCCACAGCTCCACTTCCAGTTTTATGGTGGTTTATTGGAGATAAGAGTCTCTTGCACTTTCCTGCCCAGGCTGGCTTTGAACCATGATCCTTAGCTGTTCTTTAGTTAATATTTGTGTGGATATGCACATAACCCTGTATATATTATCATGTATGTATTTTGGATCTAACTTCCACATATGAAAGAAAACATATGGCATGCTCTCTGAGCATGACTTACTACACTTAACATAATTTTTTAGCTCTATCCATCTTCCTGCAAATAACATAATATCATTCTTTCTAACAGATGAGTAAAATTCCATTGTATTTATGTACCGCATTTTCTTAATTAACTCATCCATTGTTGGGTATCTGAGCTGTTTGTGTATCTTTTTTTTTTTTTGTTAGTCATGGGGCCTGAACTCTGGGCCTGGGCGCTGTCCCTCAGCTCTTCAGCTCAAGGCTAGCTCCCTACCACTTGAGCCACAGCGCTACTTCCAGTTTTTTCTGCTTATGTGGTGCTGAAGAATCAAACCCAGGGCCTCATGCATGCAAGGCAAGCACTCTACCACTGAGCCACCTTCCCAGCCCTATGTATCTTTTTGTAAACCACCCCTGGGGCTTGAACTCAGGACCTGGGCACTGTCCCTGAGCTTCTTTTGCTAAAGGCTAGCACTCTACCACTTGAGCCACAGCACCACTGCTGGCCTTTTCTGTTTATGTGGTACTGAAGAATCAAACCCAGGGATTCATGCATGCTAGGCAAACACTTTACCACTAAGCCACAATCCCAGTCCGTTTGTATATCTTTTTTTTTTTTTGGTCCGATCGTAGGGCCTGAACTCTGGGCCTGAGCGCTGTCCCTTAGCTCTTCAGCTCAAGGCTAGCACTCTACCTCTTGAGCCACAGCGCCACTTCTGGCTTTTTTCTTTTTGCCTATGTGGTGCTGAGGAATCGAACCCAGGGCCTCAGGCATGCAAGGCAAGCGCTCTACCACTGAGCCACCTTCCTAGCCCCTGTTTGTATATCTTGACTGTCATAAATAGTACAGCAATGAACATAGGTTTGCAAGTGCTTTTTTATATATATGTACCATATCCTGACTTGTAATATTAAGGGTAAATACCCAAGAGTAGCCACTGTTATTTTTTAATTGTGAGCCTCATAATATTTTAATGAATCTCTGGCTAATTTTAGCACTCAAACTGAAGTTGCACACATTGACTTCATACTCTGATTCCAACCCTGTGACCTTCCCAAAGTTAGCATTTCCTTTTTTTCTTTTCCTGATGGTCAGGTTGTTTATATACAAATGAGGATTCAAAATATCTACCCTAGCCAGTTGCCAGTGGCTCACGCCTGCAATCCTAGCTACTCTGAGGATCACAGTTTGAAGCCAACGTGGGCAAAAGAGTCTCTTGAGACTCTTATTTCCAATAAACTACTCAGAAAAATCCAGAAGTGCTGCTGTGGCTCAAGTGGTAGAGTACTAGCCTTGAGCACAAAGAGGCTTCAAGACAGGGCCCAGGCCCTAAGTTCAAGTCCCAGAACCAGCAAAATCTATCCAGTGAGCTTGGCCAGTGTACAATCTGGGCACATCATCATCAGATGCACATATAGAAAACATGTCACCTTATACTTAGCTTAAGTTATTTTAACTTCAATTTACTATCAAACCAGTAGATGGATAAAACCTACATGAAAGATAAAAAGTATTAAAGAAGTCAGGTGCCAATGGCTCACACCTATAATCCTAGCTACTAAGGAGGCTGAGATCTGAGGATCAAGGCTCAAGTCCATCCTGGGAAGGAAAGTCCACAAGACTCTTATCTCCAATTAAACACCAAAAATCCAGAAGTGGAGCTGTGTCTCAAGTGGTAGAATACTACCCTTGAGCAAAAAAAGCTCAGGGACAGTGCCCAGGCCTTGAGTTCAGGCCCTACAACAAACACAAACAAAACCAATGATTGAAATGAATGAACAGATGTAGCTCATCAAAGCAGCCTACCAGGGTGAGGAGTCTCCCAGATCACAGAAACACAAAGCCGAAACTCACATCATCCAGCTGCAGCAGGGCTAGGTCTAATAGTAAAGGTTTTGAAAGGTTTGACTAAAGTATACAAAATAAGATTCAGATTTCTTATCACCGAATTCTGGAAGACATGGAAGCAACGTCTGGAAAGATGGAGGAGCAGTCTGGCACCAGTGGCTCATGCCTGTAATCCTAGCTACATAAGAGGCTGAGACCTGAGGATCACAATTCAAAGCCAGTCAAAGCAGGAAAGTCCATGAGACTCTTATCTCCTGTTAACCTCCAAAAAGGCAGAAGTAGAGCTGTGGCTCAAATGTTAGAGCACTAACCTTGAAAAAACAACCTCAAGGATAATGTCCAGGCACTGAGTTCAAGCCCTAAGACTGGCATGAAAATGAAAGAGCTGGGCTTTAGTGGCTCATGCCTATAATCCTAGCTACTTGGAAAGTGGAGACCTGGAGGATCCTGGTTCAAAGCCAGCCCAGGCAGAAAAGTTTACAAGATTCCATTCCAATTAACCAACAAAATCCCAAACCCAAAGCATGGCTCAAGTGGTACAGTACCAGCTGTGTAGGGTACATGGGTAGCAAAGATGGCACTGAGAGGGAGTTGAATGGGCAGAACCCAATTTGCTTTACGTTCAGTGCGTAACCAGCCCTTGGAAGCTTAGGTGCATGATAGGGTGTGACCTTGACAGTGGTTGGTTCCTCTTCCTCCCCTGCCATGCCACCTACTCTTTTTTGCTTTAAAAAGGGCTTGCTCTGTTAATAAACGAGTTTCTTCCTGCTTGACTTGACTCCCCGCTGTGTCTGATTGTTTCCCGGGCTGAGGGAGGCTGGGGCTAGCAGCCGCACTTACCTTTCCTCCGACCTGTCCATCTTTCGTGGGACGGACGAAGACCCAACACAGCTGTGAGCAAGAAAGCTGAGTGAAAATGTGAGGCTTCAAGGTCAAGCTCTAGTACGGGTACGTGTGTGTGTGTGTGTGTGTGTGTGTGTGTGTGTGTGTGTGTGTGTGTGTGTGTGTGTGTGTGTGTGTGTGTGTGTGTGTGTGTGTGTGTGTGTGCTTCAAGGTCAAGCTCTAGTACGGGTGTGTGTGTGTGTGTGTGTGTGTGTGTGTGTGTGTGTGTGTACACCTGAAGTTATATACTTAACTAAGGCATCTATCAGTCATGGGGTAAAAGAACAATATTTTCAGACAAAGAGATATTAATTTAGGAAGCCCACAAACCCTCCAGAGGATTCTGATGCACACTCAAGTTGGGGAACCTGTTCCATATTGACAACAGTTCTGTTTGGAACCATTTAATATTCTTCTCCTTCTTCTCATGACCTGCTTACCCAGTTATTATAAAGACAAAATCCTAAACTGGGCACTGGTGGCTCGTGCCTTGTAATCCTAACTACTCAGGAGGCTGATATCTGAGGATCATGGTTCAAAGCCAGCTAGGGCAGGAAAGTCCATGAGACTCTTAATCTCCAATAAACTATAAAAATAAAGCCAGAAGTGGAGCTGTGACTCAACTAGTGGAGCGTCAGTCTAGAGCAAAAAATGCCAAGAGAGAGTGCTAGCCCTGAGTTCAGTACCAAGAAAAAGAAAAGAAAGATGAATGAATGAGTGAAGTAAGAATGAATGAAAGTGAAGAAGAATGAAAGGAAGGAAGAAAAAAGGGAAGAAAGGAGGGAAGGAGGGAGGAAGAGAGAGAAAAATGTTAGTGAATTTACCATTCTTCATGATGCTAATCAACAATCCCTGGTAATAGATGCAGGACTGGAATGTCCCCAAAGGCAATGGCTCAGCAGGAAACCTATGGTCTTTGGGGATCACCTGTCCTTTTTTTTGGGGAGGGGTCCTGTCGTGGGGCCTGAACTCTGGGCCTGGGCGCTGTCCCTCAGCTCTTTCAGCTCAAGGCTAGCGCTCTACCACTTGAGCCACAGCGCCACTTCCGGCTTTTTTCTTTTTGCTTATGTGGTGCTGAGGAATCGAACCCAGGGCCTCATGCATGCAAGGCAAGCGCTCTACCACTGAGCCACCTTCCCAGCCCCTCACATGTGCTTTTATGTGAAGGTGGAAAGGATGGAATGGGAAGAAGCTGCTAGCTTTGACTGTGTGCCCTGGCTCCAGGAGCACCTTTCTGGTCTGTTCCAAGCAGCACTAGCAAATGGGATTTCCTGTGGTGATGTTCTCAAGACCCTTTTTCAACCCATAGCTAAGTACAGTATCTGTCATCCCAAGCTACTGGCGAGGCTGAGAATAGGAGGATCATGGTTCAAGGCCAGCCTGGGTAGAAAAATTCATGAGACTCCATCTCTATGAAGGGAAGCTGACATGGTGGTACACATCTGTGACCCTAGCAAGGACAGAATGCCTAAAGTAGATGAGTTTCAGCTCAGGCACATGTCCCGGAAGGAATGGAGAGTCTAGCCTAAAAATAACCAGCTAAAGACAGGGCTGGAGGCATGGCTCAGTAGTATAGCACCAGCCTAGCAAGTGCAAGGCCAGCACAAGGTCCTGAGTTCAAGTCCCAATACTACTAACAACAAAAGAGATTAAAATGTGCATTGTCATTCATATAGTCATACTTCGCTGCAACTGAATCATCCTCAAGGACAGGTCATGATGAGAAGTAGGAGGCAATCCAGAGGGCTTTGTTGTATGTAGTCAAAAATGATTCTAGGTTTGCAGTATGTTCCTAGGGGAGTCAGGAGGAATACTATCTGTGGATCATGCTACTGATTGGAAAACAGACCATTCTCCTCCCCTCCCTCCCCCCCACTTTATTGCTTAATTCCCTAGTCACCTCAATGGCTGGTTACTATATAAAAGTCATCGTGAGAATTTTTTAAACCCTAGATTCTTTCATTATGACTATACTTACACTTCCACTTTGCTTCAAAAACAAACCCCCCAAAAGTATGGCAACTGGAAGAATATTGCTAGTTCTCTAGAAAACTTAATAATAGTTTTCGGCAACCCTATAATTTCAAGATGTGATCAAATAGAGCTGCCTTTATCCCCCCATTCCTTCCTTGCTGCAACTATGTATTCTTTTGGCTTCCACAAGAAACCAGTTCTTTTTTTGTGCCAAGACTGGGGCTTGAACTCAGGGCTTCCCACTCTTGCTCAGCCTTTCAAATCATAGCTGGTGCTTCTACCATTCGAGCCACACCTACACTTCTGACTTTTTTTAGTTGATTGAGAGATAAAAGTCTCTCAGATTTATCTGCCCAGGCTGACTCTGAACCAAGATTCATGTATCTCGGTCTCTTAAATAGCTAGGATTTCAAGCATGATCCACTGGCACACAGCAAAGAAATCAGATCTTGAGAGCTCCAAATTTAGCCTTGATATAATAATAATAATACAGAAACCACTATTTCATGCTTACATATTAAGTAGATAGCTAATAACATTGTTTGGAGACAAGATCTCCTGCCTCACCTTCCCAAGTAACTGGGATTATAGACACCATCATGCCTGGTTTGTTCTTTTGAAATAGAATCTCATTAGCTTTTCTCTTGAGCTAGCCTTGAACCTCAGTCATCCTATCTCTGCCTCCCACGTAGGTGAGATTATAGACATAAGCCACTATATTCCAGCCTACAAACATGGTATTGTATAAAGTAAATGTTCCAGGAAACAGATTGGTTCTATTAAATCCAATCCCTCTGGTTTCCAAGATATCACCGAGTTAACGATTAGTGCTTTTTCTCTTTAAAAAGAAGTTTTTAGCTGGGCACGAGTGGCTGACACCTGTAATCCTAGCTACTAAGGCTGCTGAGATTTGATAGCGTTCAAAGCCAGACTGGGCAGGAAAGTCGGTGAGATTCTTACCTCTAATTAATCACAAAAAACTTGAAATGCAACTATGGCTCAAGTGGCAGAGCACTAGCCTTGAGCATAAAAACTCAGAGACAGCGCCCAGGAACAGCCTGAATTCAAGCCCAAGATCTAAAAAAAAAAAGGTTTCAGTATAACTTGCTAGTTGTACTAGCAAGTTTTAAAACAAATCTTAATAGCATTGTGTCTAGACCATCACCTTTGATATTTTCCCGTTGTTTCTATTGCCTAAAATACACAGATATATTTAGCTTTGGAGATCTGGTGACTTGGGAGGCAATGGGTCTCCAGCAAGAGATTATTAGCTCCTCTCTTCCATGTCTTTTCTACCACTTTACTAAGGAGAGGCATTTGAGTCTGGGAGACAACCAGCATTTTGCCCACAGAAACTGAAAATTTGAACGGGCTCCTCTAAGAATAACTCAGGTTTAAATTTGGAAAATACAACACTCAGCCTGGAAGGCTGCCCTGTGATTGGCACACAGCCTTGGTTCTGGGTGTGGGTGGTCCTTGACCCAGCACCAACAACTGCAGCAGCTCAACATTAACATCTGGGAATCTGTTAGTGATGCTCATTCTCCATCCTATCTGACTCACTGCAGTGACCTGAGTATTCTGGCCTGTGTTTTAAGCTTTTGTGTGTTGCTTCTTCTCCTCAGAAGCTAATTGCCCTTCTCACTGGTATAAAATGTTTCACTTCATGGTAGAACTGTAGCTTTGTGGGGTCTCTCCAGACGTGGAGCATTAGTGTCGTATGGGAACTTGATAAAAATACAGATTCTCAGCTTCACCTCTGACCTCTGACCTATTGTATCAGAAACTCAAATGAGGCTCAGCCAGCTGGGAGAATCAATGACATTCAATCATTTTCTGCTGATTATTTGTGTGTGTGTGTGTGTGTGTGTGTGTGTGTGTGTGTGTGTGTGTGTGTGTGTGTGTGTGTGTGTGTCAGTTAGCTGGGAGAATCAATGACATTCAATCATTTTCTGCTGATTATTTGTGTGTGTGTGTGTGTGTGTGTGTGTATGTGTGTGTCAGTTGTGGGACTTTAGCTCAGGGCTTGGGCGCTGTCCCTGAGCCTTTGTGCTCAAGGCTAGCACTCTACCACTTTGAGCCACAGCGCCACTTCCGGTTTTCTGTGGTTAATTGGAGATAAGAGTCTCACAGTCTTTCCTGCTTGGGCTGGTTCCTGTGCAGTTAGAATTACAGGCATGAGCCACCAGTGACTGGCCATTCTCTGCTTTTGTACTTGTTCTGTGACTTGGATTTGTTCTGGAATGCCAAACAGCTACAATTGCTCATTTTGAAATTCCTATGAGTAGTTTACCAACTTTACTTTTTTCCTTTTGCTTCAGTAGGGTTTTGAACTCAAGGCCTTGTGCTGACTAGGCAAGTGTTCCATCACTGGAGCAACCTTTCTCTCTCTCCCCCTCTGTCTTTCTGTCTCTGTCTCTGTCTGTCTGTGTGTCTCTGTCTGGCTTTCATTGTTTTTCAGATAGGGGCTTGAGGTTTTGCCTAGGCCACCCTGGACTGCAATCCTCCCAACTGGGAGAGAGACAGGGTAGCTGGAATGACAGGTGTGTACTACTTTGCCTGGCCTACTTCTTGAAATTTTCATGCTTAATCTTGAAGCCACCAGGCTCTACTCCTGGTGGGAAAAAAATCTAGAAAGACAGAAAGTATTCCCCTTTTCCATGTAGCTGCAGAGAAGCCGACTTTAGTGTATGGCAGACAGCCCATACCGTGTCATAAAATTCCAATTGGGAACACTCAAGTATCTGTCCCGCTCTCAGTCAGTGCAGAGGCTTCAATGAAAGGCCATGGGTCCATTCCGTTTGCTGTTGCTTTAAAATTGTCCTTGCCCATGTTACTCGTAAAGCAATGTATCTTAGGATACTTGCATATCGAGAGTTTGTTGCTGTGCCTTGTAAAATGGAACCTATAACACCCAAAGGTCTGCAACTCTGATTGGTCATCTTATTTAATAGTGGGTGGGCCGGGCACTGTTGGCTCACACCTGTAATCCTAGCTACTCATGAGGCTGAGATCTGAGAATTGAGGTTCAAAGCCAGCCTAGGCAGGAAAGTCCATGAGAGTCTTATCTCCAATTAACTACCAGAAAACCGGAAGTAGCGCTGTGGCTCAAGTGGTAGAGCGCTAGCCTTGAGCTGAAGAGCTGAGGGAAA
This sequence comes from Dipodomys merriami, assembly GCF_024711535.1. Classification (NCBI taxonomy): domain Eukaryota; kingdom Metazoa; phylum Chordata; class Mammalia; order Rodentia; family Heteromyidae; genus Dipodomys; species Dipodomys merriami. The sequence continues at coordinate 105,935,273 of NW_027204492.1, forward strand.
GTGCTAAGACCCAGAGTTCAAGCCCCATGACTGACAAAAAAAAATAGAGGGTGGCTCTGCTAATAATATTTACATTTTTTTGGTTCTAGTTTCTGGCTTCCTTAAATGGAAAAAGAACTTTTAGATTTCTTTTGTTTCCTTTTAGGCACTAAGATGTTACAATCCTGTAGAACTGGATTCTATAATCAATCAGTAAAGCCTGTCTTGTTTAAATGGCCAATGAACCATTATGTTGGCCCAACATAGTGGTTCACACCTTGTAACCTCAGCTACTTGGGAGGTGGAGAGTAGGAGGATCATAGTTCTATAGTTTGCTAGACCCTATCTCAACTAACAAGGCAGGAGTGGTAGTGTATGCCTATCATCCTGGCTGTGTGGAAGGGCACAGTTAGGAAGATTATAGTCCAAGCCTACCAGAAAGATTGAAAGAAAGGAAGGAAGGAAGGAAGGAAAGAAGGAAGGAAGGAAAGAAGGAAGGAAGGAAGGAAGGAAGGAAGGAAGGAAGGAAGGAAGGAAGGAGGGAAGAAAATATCCAAAAAATAACTAAAATTAAAAGGACTGGGGGTGAGGTTCAAGTGGTATCTAGGCAAGTTTAAGGCCCTGAGTTCAAAATCTAGATACCACAAAAAGCTCCACTCTCCAAACACTACCAAATAATAATAATTTTATAGTAACTCCAGTTTCTCAGAGTATGAAGAACATGCTACAAATAATACTTGTTAACACCACCACCACCCAATTCCCCTCATATCCAATGGAAATTTCCCTATTTCTACATGGAGGCTGCTTAGAGTCCATTAACAATCCTGCTTGGGAGGGGCAGGGCATTCAGCTATATTTTCGAGTGTGTGTGTGTGTGTGTGTGTGTGTGTGTGTGTGTGTGTGTGTGTGTGTGTGTGTGTGTGTGTGTGTGTGTGTGTGTGTGTGTGTGTGTGTGTGTGCAGGCATACATACATGTGCTGATCCTAGGGCTTGAAATCAGGGCATGGCCGCTGTCATGGAGGCTGCTTAGAGTCCATTAACAATCCTGCTTGGGAGGGGCAGGGCATTCAGCTATATTTTCGAGTGTGTGTGTGTGTGTGTGTGTGTGTGTGTGTGTGTGTGTGTGTGTGTGTGTGTGTGTGTGTGTGTGTGTGTGTGTGTGTGTGTGTGCAGGCATACATACATGTGCTGATCCTAGGGCTTGAAATCAGGGCATGGCCGCTGTCCCTAAGCTTTTGTGCTCAAAGTAGTGCTCTACCACTTGAGTCACAGTTCCACTTCTGGCTTGCTTTCTATCTATCTATCTGTCTATCTATCTATCTATCTATCTATCTATCTATCTATCTATCTATCTTTCTTTCTTTATTTCTTTCTGTCTTTTTTTTTTTTTTTTTTTTGGTCAGTCATGGGGCTTGAACTCTGGGCCTGGGCGCTGACCCTCAGGTCTTCAGCTCAAGGCGAGCGCTCTACCGCTTTGAGCCACAGGGCCACTTCCGGTTTTCTAATGGTTAATTGGAGATGAGTCTCACGGTCTCTCCTGCCCGGGCTGGCTTTGAACCGCGATCCTCAGATCTCAGCCTCCTGAGTAGCTAGGATTACAGGTGTGAGCCACCAGTGCCTGACTCTTTCTTTCTTTCTTTCTCTCTCTCTCTCTCTCTCTCTCTCTCTCTCTCTCTCTCTCTCTCTCTCTCTCTCTCTCTCTCTCTCTCTCTCTCTCTCTCTCTCTCTCTCTCTCTCTCTTTCTTTCTTTCTTTCTTTCAGGTCTGAGACCAGGACTCGAATTTGGTACTCGATGGCTTTTGGCTGGCACTCTACCAACTGAGCCATGCCTCCAACCTCCCACTTGTGGCATATTGCTGGTTAATTGAAAGTAAGAGTCTCATGGAAGAGTCTCATGCCCAGTCTTGGCTTTGAAACTCAGATCTCAGCCTCCTGAGTTGCTAGTATTAAAACTGAGTTGCTAAGCATAGACCACCATCCCCTGGGTACGGCTGTATCTTCATAAGCCTTTTCCTAACTAGGAGAACATCACTCTTCCCTATGAGAGAAAGCCATGGGGGCAGAGGTGGTGGGGGAAAGCTACAGCTTCTCTAACTGCCTCCCACCCTCCACACTGATGGCCTCCTATCTTACAATAAACTCTCAAGTCTGAGGCCTTTGCCTTCTGTCCCTTCCTGCTGGGAATCTGGGTCAGAAATCAACAAGGATGGGGAAACAAGTGTATAGCACCATGTGTGCACATGTTCCTGTGCACCTGGGACCACCTCCCCATCGTGATTGTCCCTGGGGTTTGCTAAAGCTGCAAGCAAGCATCAGGTGGCTCCTGCACCCTAATGAAAGGCTGGCCCTACAGTGAATGGGACTATTGTCTCCACTAATGGGAGAGAGAGGAGTGGACTTCGCAGGCTGCTTCCTCCTGGGGTGAGTGGCAAGGGGAGAAGTGGAGTTTTTTGTGGGGGGGGGCTCCCCGGTTACCTCTCAAGCCTGAAGGAAGAAGTTCCAGGAGGGCTGATGAAGGTAAGGTGCAGAGCGCTGCAGGTCCACCCTGGATGAAGCCTTGGGAACTGTTTCTTGGCATTCTGGGTCTCTTCTTGTGAGTTGACAGAAGCATTCACTGGAAAGTAGAGGAAAAGGTCCCAATATTTTCTCCCCTTCGTCCTGGTTTCAGAGAAATCTCAGGCGCAGCTGGAAAAATGTCTGAGGTCATGTTGTGTGTGAAGCTGGAGGCTGGTGCCCGTTGTGGGCTAGAGATCTGGGAACATGAGGGATTTGAAACACACCTGGTGTGGGCTGAGAGGTTGGGAAGGAAAGCTGACCACCTTTCCCACCTTGAGCTCAGACCCTCCCCCCCCCTGCAGCCTTCAGAACGCCAAAGGGACCTCAGCACTGAAGCTCTTTATGGAGGAGAGCAGAGCTCCTTCAGGGAAGGCCACCGAAAAAGGAAAAACACAGCTGAAGCAGAACACAGAAAAACAGAGTACCTGCCCCACCCCCATCCCCTGCCTGGAGACAACACCACTTAGAAGATCCCAACAGATCTGGGAAAGGACCACTTTCACAGCAAGTTCTGTTTCTTTTTGCCCTTTCTAGCCTCTTCCCGCCCCTAGACCAGAGAACAGGACATTGAAATTGTAGTCTAGATTTTTTTTTTTTGCCAACCCAGTGTGGGCCAATGGTGCAATGGATAACATGTGACTACGGATCAAAAGATCTACACTAGGCATCATGAAAGGGTGCGAGGGAGGGAGGCCTTGAGTTCACCTTCCAAATACTGATTGGAAAAAAATAAAATCAGTTCACGGTATCCATCCACCATTGAGGTGCAACCATCAACACATCCATTACATAAGCCCAGTTACAGGGCTGCACCCAAAAGCAAACAGAAATGAATAGGTTCTGCTATTTATTTTTGTGTATATTAATACTTGGGAGGGGAGGAGGGAGACATTTGTTCTCAGTTTCCCTTGACAAAAAGATTTGAATTAGTCTACAATGAACAACAAAAAGAGCTGGTAAAATTCAAATTAAGAATCAGGAACAAGGTTCTGGGTACCAGTGGCTCACACCTGTAATCCTAGCTACTCAGGAGGCTGAGATCTGAGGATCATGGCTCACATCCAGCCCATGCAAAGAAATCCATAAGGCTCTTTTTCCAATTAGCCAGCAAAAAAAAGCCAGAACTGGAGGTGTGGTTCAAATAGTGGAATGACAGCTATGAGGAGAAAAAGCCAAGGGACAGAACACAAGGCCCTGAGTTCAAGCCTAGGAATCTGCACAAATAGAGGAAGTAGGAAAGGAGGAGGGGGAGGGGAGGAATAAAGGAAAGAAGGAAGGAAAAGAAAGGGAAGGGATAGTGAATACCCACAAATCCAAATCTCAGTGATTTCTCCTTCAAATTTGTTTTTGAGCTTTCTTGCAACTAAGAACTTGGACAAGAGGGAAGACATAGTACCTTCTCAGAGGACATACAGCTTTTCCTTGCTTCATATTTCTTTTTTTGGGGGGGGTCCGGTCATGGGGCCTGAACTCTGGGCCTGGGCGCTGTCCCTCAGCTCTTCAGCTCAAGGCTAGCACTTTACCACTTGAGCCACAACACCACTTCTGGCTTTTTTCTTTTTGCTTATGTGGTGCTGAGGAATCGAACCCAGGGCCTCAGGCATGCAAGGCAAGCGCTCTACCACTGAGCCACCTTCCCAGCCCCCTTGCTTCATATTTCAAAAGCAGTGTTTCAGAAGATTTTTTTGCATTGGTTTCTTTAATTTGATTTTTTGTCAGTCGTGGGGCGTGAACTCAGAGCCTACGTGTTATCTCTGAGCTCTTTTGCTCAAGGCTTTGAGCCACAACACCACTGCCCATTTCTGAGTAGTTAATTGGAGATAAGAGTCTCTCCAGGGACTGGGAATGTGGTTTGGTGGTAGAGTGCTTGTGTAGAATGCATGAAGCTCTGGGCTTGAAGTGGTGCTGTGGCCCAAGTGGTAGAGTGCTAGCCTTGAGCAAAAGAAGCTCAGGGACAGTGTCCAGGCCCTAAGTCCAAGCCCCAGGACTGGCAAAAAAAGAAAGGAAAAAAAAAAAGTCTCACGGGGACTTTTCTATTCAATCCTCAGATCTCAGCCTCCTGAATAGCTAGGATTACAGGCACAAGCCATCAGTGTTCGGCTTTTGCATTGGTTTCTAAACTACTGAAACTTTAATTCTTAACAGTGGGTTTCCATCAGCTTTGGCACTAGTGATATACTAATTGGGGCAGGGAGTTCTTGCAGCAATTGCTATCCATAATACTTCAAACTCTTGGAGATGAGCTTTCCCTAATATATTGATTATTAACCACCCAAATGACATATAAACTCGACACTCTCAATTGTTTTTATTTTCAGTAGTAGCACTGGAGGGTTTGAACATAGGCTTGTGCTTGCCAGGCAAGCCCTGTACCAATTGAGCCACCCTTCTATCCTTTTTGTTTAGTTATTTTTCAGATAAGGTTTTGTGTTTGTCTAGGCCAGCCTTGGATCTCAATCCCTCTACCTATACTTCCCACATAGCTGGGATCACAAAGAGTACCACCACACTTGGCTTGTTTGTTGAGACAGGGTTTTTTTTTTTCATCCCTCAGGCTGACTTTGAATCTTTATCTGTGTCCTGAGTATCTGGGATTACAGGTATGTAATGCCCAACCCCAAGAAAATAGTTTGGTCACCCACACAGGAACTTTATTTAGACTGAGGACAGATATAAACGAAAATATAGATGTGCTTTGGATGAAAAGGCTAAACTCAAAAGACCGATGAAGGTCATACTGCTGTCTCTTCAAAGGTCACGGGCACTGTTTCTTGGGCTTTTAGCTCATGAGGTTAATAGCCTTTGTAAAACAGCTACAGGGGAGATTTCCCACCCCCACAGCTCAGGCAGTTCAACTAATCTGCATATGCTAAAATGGGTTCCAGGGAAGAAGCCAAAATAAGCTCCTGTCCTCCCTCACCTTTACTTTAATCCCCACATAGGTTTTGCTTTTACCATATGGTAATTATTTCCAAATCACAAGTGCAAACACTCACTCTGATTGGAAAATTAGCAGATTTCAAACTCAGGTAATTTGTCCCTAATGAGGAACTTGTTGAACTGAATTTAACAATTAACTCGCACACCCTTTGCTGCCTGAGGCTACAGCAGGGAAGCTGAGAGATGACGGAAGGAAGGGCAAATCAAAGGGCTGAGATCTGGCAGGACTTCCTGTGCAAGATAAAAGCCAGGATGGGAAAACCCATGGTCCTGGGGCAGGAAGGACGTCAGGAACGGAGGTAAGATGTGTGTGATTGTGGTACTGCCACTGTCCGTTACATGCAAAAGTACGGAGACTAATGTAATAAGCTTCCATATCGCCATTCTCGTTTCCACCATTATCATCTGTGGCCAATCTAGTTTCACCTGTGCCAGAACTAGAGCGTGGAACTGGAGAAATCAGCAGATGGACAGGAAAGAGGAAGATGGTATCCCTTTACTCTCTCCCATTTCCATAGAGTTCAAGCACCATGGGAAGCTGACATGGGTGAGTTCCATCTGGCTTACCTACCCAAATGTTCAGGTCCTCTTCTCAGTCATTTTGCTGACACGTGTACCCTTCTTTTTCATGCTTCTTGCTCCATGACTGAGGCCTGTAGATTTCTACCTGCAGATCCAAGGTGAGGTAACTACAGGCTAATAGGATTGAGGTCAGCCCCTGGATTCAGGATTGTCAATCTCATTTTACTTGTGTACTTCAGTGATCAAGTGCCAGAAATAAAGATCTGGTACCCAGCTCATGCCTGAGGCTGCCTCTGTCATCCACTCAGCTCCTCTATCCTGCTAAAATAACTACAGAGGCTGAGAAGGTGGCTTAGGGGTAGAGTGTTTGCCTAGCATGCATGAAGCCCTGGGTTTGATTTTTTTTCAGTATGACATACACAGAAAAACAAACAATTAAACAATTGCAATGTCCACAAACTAGGCTCTAGCCACACCTGGCTATGACACACTCAAAATGCAGCTAGTGAGGATGAAGACCTGATTTTAGAATTTTACTTAATTGATTTAAATTTAAAAGCAGATACTTGGTGCGATTATTAGAAGCCAGATTGAATACGCTTGGAAGATAAATCTCCATGTTCAACTGCGAATGTTCTAGAAATCTAAATTCAAATCAAGTAATGTTGATTTTAAAAAGTCAGCATCCACATTGAGATTACATTTGGCATTCAAAAACTGGCACTGAGCCGGGCGCTGGTGGCTCACGCCTGTAATCCTAGCTACTCAGGAGACTGAGATCTGAGGAGCCAGTTCTTAGCCAGCCCAGGCAAAAAAAAGTCCATGAGACTCTTATCTCCAATTAACTATCAAAAAGCTGGAAGTAAGAGCTGTAGCTCAAGTGACAGAGTGCTAGCCTTGAGTGAAGAATCTAAGATACAGCACATAGGTCCTGAGTTCAAGCCCTACCCCTCCACACACACACACACACAAATTTTAAATATTGAGAGACTATTGAGTAAATATAAGAAGTACAATTTGTTAAGGTAACTTTTTCACTTTTTAAAATATATCTATGATGAAAACATTTACATTACCTCTAAGCCTCTATTTTGTTTTTTTTGGTCAGTCGTGGGGCTTGAACTCGGGGCCTAGGCACTGTCTCTGAGCTCTTTTGCTCAAGACTAGTGCTCTACCACTTTGAACCATAGTGCCACTTGCGCTTTTCTGGTGGTTAATAGGAGATAAGGTCCTCAAGGTCTTTCTTGCCCAAGCTGGCTTTGAACCATAATCCTCAGATCCCAGCCTCCTGAGTAGCTAGGATTACAGATGTGAGCCACCAGTGCCCATCTCTAGTTGTGTGGGGGGGGGGGGGGAGGGCGTTGGTTGCTATGTTTTTGAGGCAAGGCTTCTCTCAGATGGTCCTCAAATTTACCATGCTCCTACCTCAGCCTCAGAAGTGAATACTGGGATTTCTGGCCAGCACCAGAATGCCTGCATTCTAAATAGATTTTTGCCCTGGCATAAAGGTATTCCTTGCAGACACATATTTCTTTAATGAATAGAATTGTCTTCTCAAACTCTCACTGTGTGCTAAAGGCCCATTTCAGCCAGACATGATCTGCTCAACTAAACCAACCTAGATTTTCCTGTATGCTCCTCTGTGGGAACATTTTCTCTGTAACCTAGAAGCCACCAGCTTTCACATAAGCAACTAATAATTATTGTTTTCTGGTAAAGTCCTGAGCACATGGCCTAACAAAATTAATTGACCAAATGAATACAGATTTGATTTGGGTTATCCAGGAGCATCCATATTCTCGTGACATTACAATAAATGAGCAGTTTATTCACAAAATGCTTCAAAATAGTACCAAATGGCACTCATTAGAAGGTAATAAGCAAAGACAAGCTTTCCCCCTCATGCTACCTAAGGCCTCAACCAGGCTGAGCTATATAGGGACTCCTCACATAGGTTTGAAAAGAAACACACATTCTGGGAATTTAATCAGGGAACCTGTGGCAATGACCTCAAATGACCAATCTAGATGAGGACCACTGGAAGAGAAGGAACAAAGCGCAGCCAATGTTAAACAGAAACAGAACAGAATTTATTTCCCTCCCCAGCAACGGAGGGCCAATAGCACTCACGAATAGCTTCTGCTGTAGCTCCCAGCAGTATTTGAAAGGACCAGATAGAAGGGGAGGAAGGACACCAATCTGGAGACCTTGTGAGGGCAGCAGGTCTCTGCTTGGCTCCCAAGGTCAAGCATCAATTCTTCCTCAGTTGCTTTCTGCACTGGCTCAAAGCTCAGGGACCACTGGCAGTGCAGAGTACTGCACTGGGCTCAGTGTCTCTCCCAAGGAAACTTGGACTAGCTGGTTTGAAGTTGGTGCAATCTTTCGTGAGCAGCATCCGTAGGACAGTAGAACAACAATACCATAGAATGATAGTGCATAGCACTGGTTACTGGTCCTTTACTAATTGTTTTCAAAACTGATGATGACGTTTCCTTTTTTCTGCTTTTAGGGTAGGAGGTTAGGACAAAAGACAGATAAATATATATGTATACTTACAAAAGCTTTTTACATACACAGACTAGGCTTCCAAGTTGCAACAGAGAAACTATAAGAGGCACTAAATGAACAGATAAGCAAAATTACGAATACACCAACAATCGAACAGTATTCAGGCAAAACGAATCAAGTGGTGATACATAATACAACATAAGGAAATCAATCTCGCCTGACCCATATTACGCCCTGAGTACACCTTTTACTGATGCATACTGCAACCTGTGTAAATCCTGAAAACAAGACAAGTGAAAAGAACACATTTTGTACAGTGCCATTAAAGGAAATTTTGAACACCTCCAATTTATGGAGATAAAAGGAAATTTGTGGGGGTGAGCGTCTGGGGTCAGTGAGGACTGAGTGCTTGATGGTACAATGAGAAAAGAAATACAATGACTTAGAAATCTAAGAAGGCTGTGGAGATATAAAGAGTAAACAAATGAAATAGATTTCAAGTGTTTACTTACCTTTTTGCAAGGAACCTACTGTCCTAAAATGCAAATATACAGCTGCTTAAAGTAATAATATGCTTAAAGAAGTAACAGATAACAATACATGTAAATATAAAATATAAATTAAATACAGAGAGGGAGATGAGAAGCCATCCCAGAAGTGCCCTTTGTAGGCCACTGGCAGTACCTGGAAGAGGAGAGGTAAGAGGGAACACAGCATGTAGGGGGTCCCCTTTGAGGGACAGGGTCAGTCACATGAGTCCCCCACTCTACTCCACAGGTGTGCAGATCTCTGATGTATCCTTTATTGTACTTTCTGCTGGTTTAGTTTTTCAAAGTACATTTTCTTTTCTTTCTTTCTTTCTTTCTTTCTTTCTTTCTTTCTTTCTTTCTTTCTTTCTTTCTTTCTTTCTTTCTTTCTTTTTTTTGCCAGTCCTGGGGCACTGCCCCTGAGCTTCTTTTGCTCAAGGCTAGCGCTATACCACTTGAGCCACAGCGCCACTTCTGGCCTTTTCTCTTTATGTGGTACTGAGGAATGGAACCCAGGGCTTCATGCATGTTAGGCAAGCACTCTACCACTAAGCCGCATTCCCAGCCCCTGAAGTGCATTTTCAACAATTACATTATATATTTTGCAAACAAACCTTTAAAACAGAATAAACACCATGTTCACCTAGAAGGCTTTCTTTTTACTTCAAATATATAATAATGACATATAATCTAGACGTCCCCACTTCCTTATATATCACACACTGGGAAACCATTTTTACAGTGTCAGCCTGAGACACAGGGAAACTTGCATGAACCTTGAGGGCATCATGCAAGTTGAAATGGCCAATTTCCAAATGATAGACACAGAATGAGGCACTTGCATAAGTGTCAAGAATCTCCACTTCATGTGGACACAAAACTGGAGGGGGCAGCCAGGGGCTAAATGGTATAAAATGAGGAGCTGGGTTTCCGTTCTAGGAGTTCTAAAATTCTTTTGAACAACAGTTTCCTTAAAAATAGTTCATATGATAAATGTGTAATATTTGCATGACAGTTAAAAAAATTAAAAACCAGTTCACCTTGCTAAAAGTAGCATGCCAGTTTTATTGTTTAGGGCAACTCTAAATTGGAAGACTTATAAATGAACCTAGTTTCAATGTGGAATCATGTTAGAACAATAAAAATAACCATGTCAACAATTAAAATTAACTCAAGGAAAGCAATGGCAGTTTGTAAATGCCCGTCCCTGTTTCTGTGTAAAACAAACAAACAAAAAAATCATGGGCCTGGGCTACTGTGCAAAGTTTGAAGTTTCAAAGGTAAACTACAAAGCTGATAAAAAGTACCAAAAAGCAAGTAAAAGGTTGGAATTTATTTAAGTCAAAGCTGATGTGCTTTGTGAGATGCCAAGTAAGGCAAGACTCAGGGCTTCTGCATAGTTGAGCTGGCTTTCTTTGCTCTCCCTTTCCTCTGCCTTGTGTGTCTGGAGCCATGAGGCTGAGCATTCTGGAGGGTCAATGTGGCCTGGGGAAATGGAGCCTGCCTGACACTTTGCTGTGCACTCTGGGCTTGTACCTGCACCTGCTGTGGCTGGGCAGGAGGAGGGGACTGGCAATTCTGCAGAATAATGTGCCCAGGTGTTGACTGCTCCAACAGAGTTGAGTGGGGCAGCAGGAAACTCCCCACGCCAGCAAGGGTAACAACTACCGCTTGCCGAGGTGACTGGGCCCACTGTTGACTGCTAGACCCCTCAACAGGAGTGGCCCATTGTTGACCGCTAGACCCCTGAACAGGTGTAGCCCACTGTTGACCGCTAGACCCCTGCACAGGGGTGGCCCACTGTTGACTGCTAGACCCCTGCACAGGGGTGAGCCACTGTTGACTGCTAGATACCTGCACAGGGGTGACCCACTGTTGATTGCTAGACCCCTGAAGAGGGTTGACCCACTGTTGATTGCTAGACCCCTGCACAGGGGTGGCCCACTGTTGATTGCTAGACCCCTGCACAGGGGTGGCCCACTGTTGACTGCCAGACCCCTGCACAGAAGCCGAGGGCACTGGATGTGGAGGAGGAGGCGCTCTGGATTGTAGAAGCTGTTGCTGTGGAAGCAACTGATATAACTGAGGCTGGGGGTTCAAGACCACACCCCCGGGGGGAATCTGCACTGTGATAGAATTTAAAGTATTATTCACAAGAAACTGCATCGCCATGGGAGTAGGGGGTTGCATTAATCCAACCGGGGCATTGGGCAGCTGGACTCCTAGGGACAGAAGACCACCAGAAGGAGGGACCTGCCCAGGCATGGGGGTGCCAGAGGGACAGACTAGCCCCAACACTGAGCCACTTACCAGAGCTGAAGGTTTCTGTGCCCCCTGGGTGGCTTTCGGGTTGCTTGAGCTGGTGGGGGCCTTGGGGGCCTGGGTGCTTTCTGACGAGCTAGCAGGGCCCTTGGCCGCGTGAGGCACTTTACTCCTCCTGACGACCCTCGCTCGGGATCTCCCAGCCAGGCTGGCTGGCTTGGGAGCAGGAGCGGCGGTGGGAGTGGCCGTGGCAGTGGGGACAGGACTGGGAGCTGGAGGGGGGGTAAGAGTGGGAAGGGAAGCAGCAGTGGAAGAGGGGAGGGGAGGGGTGGGGAGAGCAGGTGTGGGAGGGGGGTCGAGATGGGAAGCCAGAGCCCCGGGCGGACTAGGCGTGGGAGTGGGACTGGAAGAGGGAGTGGTGGGAGTGGGACTGCGAAGGGACGGAGGATCAGGAGGGGGAGGGGGGGCAGGCTTGGGAGCAAGCCTGGGAGGGCGTGGGGGAGGGGGCGGGGGTGGGGGCGGCGGGGGCGGGGGAGCAGGTTTGGGAGCAATCTTGGGAGGGAGCCTGGGAGGAGGTTTGGGAGGAGGCTTGGGAGGAGGTTTGGGAGGAGGGGCTGGACCAGGAGCCAGACGCCTGAGCTTCCGAGAGCTCTTGGCTTGGAGTCCTACACCCCTTGATCCTGAGACGCAGGCAAGATTGACTCCTGTCCCCCAAGGTAATTCTGAGGCGAGAGATGGGACCCACCAGGAGGTAGGCAGTTTGGGCTTCTTCCCTGAAGAGGCCTTACTGACTACAGCTGAGCCGCCGGACTTGGATTCCATCTTACTGGACAGTGAACATGCAGCGTTGCCCTGAACAGACTCCTGGCTTGCACCACCAGCCCGCCCTGCATTGGGCTTGGACCCTGCCATCAACGCATCCAGTGGGTAACTTGAGAAGATGTAAGGGGGACTCATCTGGCTCTCACACCTAACTTCTTGAGCTGCCCATGGGCTGTCAGAAAGAAGTGGATCATTCAGTGACTGCATGATAAGAAAGTTCATGTCCCTGGCCGGATCACCGGGTTCATATGCCAAGGCAAACTCATCTCCTGCCTCAGGAACGGCCCAGGCGGCTGCCTGTGAGTCACCAAATGGGACAAACGAACTCCCTTTTGCATATCTTTGCACATCTAGCTCAGAAGGCACATCCACATCACAGGGTCTCTGCTGTTCTGTGTCCCCGGGCTCTGCCGCCGCCACCGCCGCCGCCGCCGCCGCTGCAATCACCAGATCATAAGGGTGGCCACTTCTTTCCGCTTGTTTTTTGCAAACAGTCTTTGCCTCAAACCCAGGGCTCGCTGTGTATTTAGGCAGCTCCCATTGCCAATCCACGCTGTGCCATGGAGACCTCATGAAGCTAGGTCTCACCGACTCATCCCTCCCATCCGGCCTCTTGCACAGCAGTCTTTTGCTAGTGCAGTTTCCAGAGACCGAAGGATCAAGACACAATGGGTCTGCTGTTGCTAAGATCATCTGGCTCTCAAACTCCTGTTTCTCTTCCTGAGTCCAATGATGGCCACCACTTATCATGTACTCCATATCACACATTAAAGTCTTCACCTTTGGTTTCAAGAGAATATGGCGACTTTGATAACCAGATAGTTCCCTACTGCTGCACTGCCTGTAGTCACGGATTTCTGCTAAGACACAGCCATGATGGAAAAGGTTCACCTCAGAGTTTTCCAAGATATTAAGCAGATATGGCGGTAATTCTTCTGCATCTAAATATTCCAGCAGTTTCTCTCCTGAATAAGGCAGCGCAATGCTCTCTGAAAGGGAGCCATCTTTGTCCAAGATCATTGCAAAACAGCCCTGATCCCCTGGGTTGAGGTCAATCACCAGACAAGGAAAGTCCTCACTCCTGATAAGCTGGTCTAGCAAGCTCTCGCTGCTTCTGAACTCCCTCACCTCAGTGTCCTTTTCACATGCTTCAACATAAATGTCATAGAGTTTTTCCTGCAGAGACTTTTCCTCACTAGTTAAGGGTCTCCTTCTAGGGCTCCTGTGTTGGACTCCGGCATTGACATTGTCTGAATCTTCCAATGCCTGTTCTAAAGATTTCTGCATGGTCACACAAAACTGGGTCGCTAAAGGAAAAGAACAGATGGCGTTCAGCGGTGGGGGTGGGGTGGGCTGGGGAGGGGAGGGGTTGAGAATGAAGGAGTTAGGCGGGTAAAGCCACTTACTTAGGTGCTCCTGTAAAACTTTACACACAGTGGAACTAGAGCCGTGAGTCACGTGGTTGAGCACCAGCCATGCGCAGAAAACGCTACCAGATGCGCCCAGGCCCTAAGTTCAAGCCCCGGTACCGACACATAGGGGAAAATGCCTCCGCGCGTGCGCATGCGTACACACGCGCGCGCGCACGCACACACACACACACACACACACACACACACACACACAAAGAGTGCAAGACCTTGATATCCTGCCCCAGTACTGGTAAGAGAAAGAAGAAAAGCGAAGTGAGAACCTTTCCAACTCTAAGCCAATGGCCTTGGAACCCGGGCCCCAGCCAACATGGAAAAGTTGAGGATTTGTGAAAACTACCTTTGGCGGCTTCAGTCACATCGTCCTTTGCTATAATCCCAGTATCCACTGCTGGTCCCACTGCACTCCGTGCCAGTCCCGTGCTCTCCGTGCCGGTGGACAATGCTAGCGGGTTCCGGTCTACAAATTACCGTTACCACACATGCGCACTTGGTAGGCAGGCGCCAAGACTTTGTGGGCGTAGCCCAACCCTGCATGGTGGGCGTGGGGCGTGGGGCGTGGGGGTTCAGGCGTATGTTTTCTGTTTCCTTTTAAAGCTATACAAGGCACGATCAATCACCACAAATGTAAGAGAGGTTTTGGTGTTTTTTTTTTTTTAATCCAGTGGTTTCCTCATCCAGCAATTTTCAGAGGACTTTCGCTGTCATGAAAGTAGTCATTTATCCCAGTGGGATCTTTTTTTTTTGGGGGGGGGGTCTGGTCGTGGGGCCTGAACTCTGGGCCTGGGCTCTGTCCCTCAGCTCTTCAGCTCAAGGCTAGCGCTCTACCACTTGAGCCACAGCACCACTTCTGGCTTTTTCTGCTTATGTGGTGCTGAGGAATCGAACCCAGGGCCTCATGCATGCAAGGCAAGCGCTCTACACTGAGCCACCTTCCGAGCCCGTCCCAGTGGGATCTTAAAGAACTGTTGCGTCTGTCATGTCCTGCTTTGCTTGTTCTGTTCATGCTGTTCCCAGCATTCTTCCCCAATTCAGCTGGGCGCCGATGGCTCCTGCCTATACTCTAGCTACTCAAGAGGCTGAGATCAGAGGATCATGGTTTGAAGCCAGTCTGGGCAGGAAAGTCTCTAAGACTCATATCTCCAGTTAACCACCAAAAAGCCAGAAGCGGAGCGGTGGCTCAAGTGGTAGAGTGCTGGCCTTGAGTAAAAGACCTCAGAGATAGTGCCCAGGTCCTGAGTTCAAACCCTGGGAGACTGGCACAAAAAAAATAAACTGTAAGTTAAAAAAAGAAAACATGGTCTGGGCCATTTTCCACCCTTACTTGCAGTCCTTGAGCATGGTCCAAATGCTGCAACTCCGCTGACATACTGGGGTGCATCTTGCTAAGATGAAAGCTCTGTCCACCTAGCCCCATCTGATTTGAACTGAACTTTAGTTGTTGCTCTGACCCTATCTTAGATTTTTTTTTTTATTTTTTTTTTGGATCCAGTCATGGGGCCTGAACTCTGGGCCTGGGCGCTGTCCCTCAGCTCTTCAGCTCAAGGCTAGCGCTCTACCACTTGAGCCACAGCGCCACTTCCGGCTTTTTTCTTTTTGCTTATGTGGTGCTGAGGAATCAAACCCAGGGCCTCAGGCATGCAAGGCAAGCGCTCTACCACTGAGCCACCTTCCCAGCCCATATCTTAGATTTTCTTTCCTGCTCCACGTCCAGGTTTTTCTTGGCTAGTTGGAGATAACTGTCTAATGGACTTTCCTTCCTGGGCTGGCTTCGAACTGTGATTCTCAGATCTTAGTCTTCTGAATAGCTGGGATTACAGGTGTAAGCCATTGTCACCCTACTGGAAAAACTTTTTTAATCTCTCTCTCTCTCTCTCTCTCTCTCTCTCTCTCTCTCTCTTTGTTGGTCGTGGGGCTTGAACTCTAGGCCTAGGCACTGTCTGAGCTCTTCAGCACCAGCCAAGCACTCTACCATTTGAGCCACAGCGCCACTTCCAGTTTTCTGGTGGTTAATTGGAAATAAAAGTCTCAAGGACTTTTCTGCCCGGGCTGGCTTTGAACCGTTATACTTAGATCTCAGGCTCCCAAGTAGCTCAGATTACAGGCATGAACCACTTGCACCGGGCTCTCTCTTTTTTAAATTGGTTTGTTTTCTTATCATTGAAGTTTGTGAATTCTTATATACTTTGCTTTAAATACTGTAGAAATTATGTATTTTGCAAATATTTTCTCTAAGTCTATAACTTACTTTTGTATTTATTTTGGTGGTAACAGGGATTGCAGTCAGGACCTTGTTCTTGCTAGCCAGGTGCTCTACTTTTTTAGCCATGCTTCTAGCCCTGTTTTTTGTTTTTTTTTTTTTGTAAAGATACTATATAGAGGGTTACAGTTACATGAGTGAGGTAATGAGTACACTTCCTCTTGAGCATTGTTACCCCCTCCATTGTTTTCCCCCTACCATCCCCTCCCTCCCTCCCTTCCCCGAGGTTCTTTTTTTTTTTTTTTATTGTGATTAAGTGATTACATAATTTCCGGAATTTCACAGTATTGTGGAATAATGATGCTCATTTAAAGTCACAAGTTCATTCTAACTTTCCTGGAGCAAATTGTCTATCACAGTCTGTAACATATAACGGTGTACACATGTTATACACCATACATGTGATCAGCCGCATGGGGATATTTAGTAGTGGTTCGACCAGATGAGTGGGAGTTCTTTGTTTCTTAAGTCCTGTTAGTTTTGTCGTATCACCTAACATTTTGGATTTAGCATCCACTTATCAGGGAGACCATGTACCGTTTGTCTCTTTGCTTTTGGCTTACCTCGCTCAGCATGATTCCTTCTAGCTCCATCCATTTCCCTGCAAATACCATTATTTTGTCATTTCTAATGGCTGCATAATATTCCATTGTGTATAGATACCACAATTTTTTGATCCATTCATCTGTGGTGGGGCATCTGGGTTGTTTCCATGTCCTAGCTATTGTGAACAGTGCTGCAATAAACATGGTATTGTATATTGGTTCCTGTTGTTCAGGGTAGATGCCTAGAAGTGGTATGACTGGGTCGTAAGGGAGGTCAATCTTTAGCTTTCTAAGGACCCTCCAGACTGTTTTCCAAAGTGGTTGTATAAGTGTACATTCCCACCAGCAGTGTAATAGGGTTCCTCTTTCTTCACATCCCCTCCAGCATTTGTTGTTGCCTAGCCCTGTTTTTGTACTTTCTTAAGTGCCTTTTGAAGAACAGAAATTTCTTAGTTTTGATCAAGTCCAATTTATCAGAGTTAAAAAAAAATTTCCAGATTGTGTTTGTGCCGAAAAGTCTAAGACATAGTCTGCTCTAAGGTCACAAAGATATTTCTCTATGTTTTCTTCTTGTAGTTTTACAACTTTGAGCATTTACAGTTATATTTGTGGTCCATTTTGAGTTCATTTTTGTTGTTTGAAATCACATAGTTCTTTTATTTGGTGTAGTAGGGTTGGAATTCAGGGCCTTGAACTTACTAGGTATGTGCTATCACACTTAAACCATACTCTTAGTCCTTTTCTTACCTTCATTATTTTTCAAATAGGGGTTTGGGCCACTCTAGTCTGTGATCCTCCTATTTATATATTTCTGCAGTTGGGATAACAGGTGCACATGACACCATGTCCAGCTTTTTATTGGTTGAAATCCGGTGGGGTGGCCCCCACAAACTTTTCTCATAAACTGGCCTGGAACTGTGATTCTTTTCATCTCAGCCTCTTGAGCAATTAGGGTTATAGGCATGATCTTTCTTGCTTTTCTTTCTTTCTTTTCTTTTTCTTTTATTGAGACAGAATCTAGCTATGTAGTCCAGGCTGGCCTCAAACTTGTGATCTTCCTGCTTCAGCTCGCTGAGTTCTGGGATCAGAGCTGTGCGCCACCTTCCCAGTGTATCAATTTTGGTCTTCTTTTGTTTAGATTTTTTTTTTTGTCAGTTGTGGGGCTTGACCTCAGGGCCTGGGTGCTGTCCCTGAACCTCTTTGTGCTCAAGGCCCTTGAGCCACAGCACCACTTCTGGTTTTATTGAGTGATTAATTGGAGATAAGAGTCTCATTAGGGGACTTCTGCCCAGGCTGGCTTCTAACTGCAAACCTCAGATCTCAGCCTCCTGAGTAGCTAGGGTTACAGGCGTGAGCCACCGGCTTGTTGTTGTTGTTATTGTTGTTGGTTGTGGGGCTTGAACTTAGTTGTTTAGTTTACTAACTGTAGACAGATGTCTGAAGTGGGATGAGAGGAGGCAGGAAACGAGTTAGGAGGAGATTGCAAGTACTCTAACAGAGGTGGGGAACTTTCAGCCCATAGGCCATATAAGGCAAGAGGTGCATTTTGGTGGGGGTGGGGGTTTTCCCACAAGACACGCTTTACCTTTGTCCTTGAATCAAAATACTGCATAGACTAACCTTAAACAAACAAACAAGCAAAAGACAGAACAGCAGCCAGGCCCTGATTTCAAGCCTAGCACCCCCCCCCACAAAAAGCCACATAGAAGTTTTGGGGTTTCTTAACATTTATATGAGAAATTATAGATATTCTAGCAAAGACTTCAGAAATCACAGCTTCTCTTTATTTCTTATTATTTCTAAAGGGAAGCACTTTACTCAGGTGAAGCTTTCAGTTTATTAGAACCTCATTTGATGAAAACCTTAAAACACTTGAAAGAGGAAAATCACTAGCAAATGAGCATACCCCAAATGTATTCATATCCATGAGACACTGAGAACAACATTCAGAATTAGATACCAGAAGCAAAACAACATCAAAGTTACTATGGCCTCAATGTCTGTGTGCTCCCACAATTCACGTAGAAATCGTTAATCATCGTGTAGAAATCACCCAATGTGATGACTTTAGAAAGCAGGGGATTCAAGAAGTAAAGCCTGGCAACTGGGTGACAGTGGCTAACATCTGTAATTCTAGCTACTTTGGAGTCTGAGATTAGGAAGATCACCATTTCAGGCCAGCCTTAACAGAAAAGTCCTCAAGATTCTATCTCAACAGAAAGAAGCTGGGCCTGCAAGTGTACATCTGTCATCTCAGTTACAACAGGAAGACTAAAATAGGTGGATTGTGGTTCAAAGGTTTGCCCATGTAGGAGGAGAGACTTTATTTAAAAAATAACTAGTCAAAAAGGGGCTAGAAGCTGTGGGCTCTGGTGGCTCACGCCTGTAATCCTAGCTACTCAGGAGGCTGAGATCTGAGGATTGAAGTTCAAAGCCAGCCTTGGCAGGAAAGACTCTTATCTCCAATTAACCACCAGAAAACCGGAAGTGGCACTGTGGCTCAAGTGGTAGAGCACTAGCCTTGAGCTGAATTGCTCAGGGACAGCGCCCAGGCCCAGAGATCAAGCCCTATGACCAACAGAAAAAAAAAAGGAGCTACAGTCATGTCTCAGTGGTAGAGTGTCTGCCCAGCAATTATGAGGCCTAGAATTTAAACCCCAAATAGCCAGGGCAATGTCCTTCCCCTTCCCACATGTGTCATGTGAGGACCTAAGGAAAGCTTATATCTGTGGACAAGGACACCCTCCTCGCTGAATCTGCTGGCACCTGGCTTTTCCAGCCTCTAGAACGATTAGATATTTCTGTTGTTGATAATCTACCTAGTCTGCAGTAATTTGTTAGAGTAACCCCCATTTGTCTTAACAAATACCACCATTTAAAGCTCTCTGTGTGTTCCAAGTGCTGTCAAAGTGGCATTCCAACCTCTCAAACCTTTCCCAGGTTTCATAGCTCAGGTTCAGAGTTCTCTACAGTACTCATTACCTGACTTATGCAACTATAACCCCTCTGTACATCACCTTTACAATAATGATAATAACTAAAGATTCCATTATGTTCCCTATACCATAATTGGTGAGGTGGGAAAGCGGACTCAAGCCACCATTTTGAAAGGTTCCCAAAGAGCCAGGGCTGGAACCAAAAGACCTTTTTCATTATTTACCATAATCTGCTGCCTAAACTAATCAATGCATTGCATGGTTTCACAATAAATACCACATGTAGTTTTGAAAATTGAAATCATGCTTGGCACTCAGAAAGATAAAGTTGTATTTGCACGTAGTTGTGTCTCTATATGGTAACCTTATATATAAATAGTATATGTTTAAGTATTTAAATGGTAAATATAAATCTGTAAGCTAAATATAGATATGAATGAAAACACATAATGCAAAATACACTTTAATATAAATACTACTTTAACATTTTTTATTTATTTATTAAAATCATATGTATAGTAAAGCTCACTATTTTACCTCACTCTGAGAAATCCCTGTAGACAAAGTATGTCCTATTTAGTCAGCCTACATCTTGAAAAGAATAAAAACTTAAAATATTTTTAAAAGGAAAAAAAAGTGTGTCATCAGATCCATTTTAATAAGGCTGACTAACGTTACTAAGTATATAACACTGTCTAATACCAAATTACAGTCAAAATAAATTGCTAAGAAAAGATGATAACCCCAACTATAATTTTAGTTTAGTCAGATATAAAAGCTGGATATGACTCCTGGCCTACATTTTTCTGGAAAGATTGCTCATTATCCATTCATCTGGCTCTGAGCCATTGCCACTTTGATAACGATCTGGTCTTTACAAGGCCAAGATAAGGAGGTGTCATCTCCTGTAAGAACAACGCACCTCCGGTGCGACATTTAAACTGAAGCATAACCCAAAGATCACCTTCCCCCACCTCTCTTCAAAGGTAACTTCTTACCTGGTGTATGTGGAAGAAAGGGGGCATGTAATTTGTCAGAGGGGGCGTGTCCTTTTTCCAAAGAGCGTATGTCATTTGTCTGCTCCAGTGGGCGCTTCTTTCTGCTCTGTGAGTGTTGGTCTGAGCCACCACCTGTGGTTCTGATGTTGGCATGGAGCAGTGGGGAGGGTGATACGCAATAAGCCACATTTCCTGCCTTCAGTACCCCTACAACCATAGGTGATAATGTGCTTAAGACAGTGGACCAGCTGGAAATGACTTAATTAACATTAATTAGTAACATTATCAGGTAACTGGATGCAAAATGTGACTCTTCCTACAGAGGAGAGGACAAAGAGCATGAAACTTCATTGGAGAGAAAAGGTGGCTGGGGTCCCTTGACAGCAAATCCCAGCTTTCAGTCTCACCCCTCGCTGCCATCTCCAGCCTCACTGTCCTCCCTCCCTTCCAGAGACAGAGTATTCCCTTCTAACAGTGGCTCACACCTGTAATCCTACTTACTCAGGAGGCTGAGATCTGTGGATCATGGTTTGAAACCAGCCTAGGCAGGAAGGTCAGTAAGACTCTTACCTCCAGTTAAGCACCAAAAGAGCCCAAAGTGGAGCTTGGCTCAAGTGGTAGAGCACCAGACTTGAGCAAAAAAGCTCAGGGAGAGTGCATAGCCCCAAGGGGAAAAAAAAAAGAAAACAAATCTACCCCCTTCTCTCCAGAACTAGCATTTGACAATTCGTCTACTACCTAACATAGTAGCTAGGTGCTGGTGACTAACATCTGTAATCATAACTACTTGGGAAACTGAGACCAGGAGGGCTGTGGTTCAAAGCTGGCCGGGCCAGAGAAATTTGTGAGACCTCCTTGGTAATAGCTGTGTGGTGGCATGTGCCTGTCATTTTAGCCCTGTGGAAGGCTGAGATGGGGATGGTCAGAGTTCTAGACCAGTCTAGGCAAAAATGTTTATAAGGCTCAATCTTAATGGAATGAAGCTGGATGTCACCATGCATATCTGTCATCTCAGCTACAGCAAGAAGGTGGACCATGATCCAAACATGCACTCAGGCAGCAAGCAAGGCCTTATTTCAAAGATTACCAGTGAAAAGGAAAGACTGGAGACATGGCTCAGTGGTAAAGCACCTGCCAAGCAAGTATGACCCTGAGTTCAAACTCCAGTACCACCACTATCACCAACCCCACCAAACACAAAATTTCATTCTGCTATGAATTAGGAACTCCAAAATCTTCAATAAATAAGAAACTTTCCTCTCAATTTATAACAAAAAATGAACTAAGCAAAATTTAACATTAGTCACAAACCACTATGTCAGTGAGAATTTGGAGCAGCATTCATAGCAGTAGAATTGAACAATTATATTAAATCAGCATATTATGAAATGGTATTTATGGTTATTTATTGAAGGGCTGGAGATTAAATACAGTGCCTTGCATATAGTAAGGAAGTGCGCTATACCTGAACGTTGATGACGGTTGTTTTGTTTTGTTTTTGTTTTTGTTTTTGCCAATCCCGGGAATGAACTCAGGGCCTAGGCACTGTCCCTGAGCTTCTTTTGCTTAAGGCTAGCACTCTACCACTTGAGCCACAGTGCCACTAATGGCTTTTTCTGTTTATGTGGTACTAAGGACTCAAACCCAGGGCTTCACGCTTGCTAGGTAAGCATTCTACCATTAAGCCACATTACTAGCCCAAATATTGATGCCTTTTAAATGTTAAATTTTATCCTTAAAACCCAGCTGTGATTTGGTGCAAATCTAGCGAGAGCCTAAAAACATACTTTAGAAAGTAACATATTTAATGAATGGAACCTGGACTCTCTGATTAAAATATGTTCTTTTCTCTGTCTATTTTTGTTCAGTATCATGAAGTGTTTTCCTTCTAGCTTTGGCAAATACAAAAACAGCCCTATCCTCTTGAACACATTGATTAAAATGTATTATCTTTTGCTACTAATTTGTATAAACTCATTTAATTTTTTAAAGGACTGGGGATGTGGCTTAGTGGTAGAGTGCTTGCCTAGCATGCATGAAGCCCTGTATTTAATTCCTCAGTACCACATAAACAACAAAAAAAACCATAATAAAATTAATTTTTTAAAGCACGGTGATCGGACACTATCTTGTGACTTTGGCTAGCACAGGGTTTCTCAGCTTGGACACTGTTAAGATTTGGGTCCAAATACATGTTTGAGTGGTTGGGGGTGGGGAGGTTATCCTATGTGTATGTTTAGTAACACCCTGGCCTGTACCCACTAGGTGGCAGTAGCACTATCTAGACCCTTAAAATTGTGGCAATTGGAAATGTCTCTAGACATCTGTGATGAAGATTTTTTTTTTCTTATCTAAGAGGCTCAGCTATAAAATGATGGTTCAAGAAAAGCAATTTTGCCTTCCAGAGAACAAGTACCTTCCACCCACCCCCTCCCAGCAACAATAGCAGAATCTGGCCCCAAACACAAGTAGTACCAAGGTTGAGAACACTGCTTTACAAATAACATACATTGTGGGGAGGGTGAGGAAATAAGAGTCACGATATTTTTTATTAGAGAACTACAGCCATACCTAGCTTTTGGAACTACCTTGTGGGCTTGTACTGCTGGTATCACTTGTGGGCTTGTACTGCTAGTATCACTAATTCCTACTCCGCACTCCATTGCCCTTCAGTTTCTCAGGGGTGAGGTGTCTGAGCAAAGCTAAGCTGATCTGTGCAGTTCCATCCTCTATGCAATGAGAGTTCAGAAAGTGGCCATGGGATTTGATCCAAGCCAAAGTAAAAGACAAAAATTGTGTGTTTGCTCTCAATATGTGGACTAGGCCTTAAAAGTGAATAATGAGGGGATGGGATTGTGGCTTAGTGGTAGAGTGCTTGCCTCCCATACATGAAGCCCTGGGTTTGATTCCTCAATACCACATAAACAGAAAAAGCTGGAAGTGACGCTGTGGCTCAAGTGGTAGGGCAGTAGCCTTGAGCAAAAAAGAAAGAAAGAAAGAAGAAGAAGAAGAAGAAGAAGAAGAAGAAGAGAAGGAAAGAAGAAAGAAGAAGAAAAGAAGAAAGAAGAAGAAAAGAAGAAGCAGCAGCAACAGCAGCAGGCAAATAATAACCAGAATGTAAAACAGGTTCTGTTTTCAGAGATAGGTACTGGCAGGAGGAAGAGAGTATGTAGGGAGCTGAATATAGTTGAAGTACTCTATATAAGATGAATTTGATTAGGTACATTATATGCCTATAAGGAAATACTTCAATGAAACCCCTTTGTATAAGAAATAGATGCCAGCCCGGTGCCAGTGGCTCATGCCTGTAATCCTAGCTACTCAGGAGGCTGAGATCTGAGGATCATGGTTCAAAGCTAGCCTGGGCAGGAAAGTCTATGAGACTCTCATCTCCAAAAAACCACCAGAAAACCAGAAGTGGTGCTGTGGCTCAAGTGGTAGAGTACTCACCTTGAGCTGAAGAGCTGAAGGACAGCACCCAGGCCCTGAGCTCAAACCCCATGACTGCAAAAAAAAAAAAAAAAAAGGAAAAAGAAATAGATGCCAATAAAAATGGTAAAAAGAAGTACTTTGGGAAAAACTGGGTAAGAGCGAAGAAAGGGGTGACATTGTCCAAAAAGAATTGTATTCAGTAAATTACCTGACTTATGTAACTGCAACTCCTGTAGATATCACCTTCATAATAACAATTTTAAAAAGAAATACATCATATGCATCATATGTACAGATGAAAAGGTTATAACAAAATCCATTTAATTTTTTTGTTAGACATCACAGATTAATCTCAATTTAGGAAGCAAGCTATCCAAGGCTAGCTGTCATGAGGAGACACTTGGTCCTGCTTGTCTTAGCTGCTACCTTTCTGGTGACCCCTAATTCTGCTACTATTTGGCACCTGTATGCTCAACCTTCTTATTAAGTGTGTTTCTTCTGAATTGGAATCCATCAGGCTACTAGTGCTAATAAAAAAGGAGCCTTGGGCTGCAATGTAGCTCACTAACAAAGCACTTTCCTAGCAAGTGCAAAGTCCTGGGTTCAATCCTCAGTACCAAAAAAAAAAAAAAAAAAAGAAGAAGCCTCCTATAAACTGTTTTCTCAAGTTTTACTCTGGTCTGTTGGAACAGCACACAAACCATGTCCTGTCTGCCTAAAACACTCTTTCTGAATGATTCCATACTGTCCTATCCTAGTCTGTCCTCACTCAGCAGGAAATTGTCTAGAGCAATCACTGCCTCTGTTTTCTAATGACAATTACAGTTTCCATCTGAGCAAGTGAGTAGGAGAGGAAGGTGAACTGTTAGGTGGATAGGGATAAAAACTAAAGGACATAACATATGCCATAGAGTATGTGTTCAATCATGGTGATTTCTATTCTCAGAGTGTCTCAGGCTCCTGCTCAAATGCTCCTCCCCATAATACCCTAGGTGCTCACTTCACCAGTGAAAAAAGCTGGGATGGGTGCATTGCCCAAGCTATTAAGCAATCAGTGTAAAACCTGGCAGAGAAGATATGAGAAGAGCCCTGCACTATGATACCCACCTTCCAAGAGCGCTCCATTGGACTCCTTAGGGCCTTGTGCTGGTTGTTGCTTAGCTTTTACACTCAAGGCTGGTGATATGAAGCCATATCTCCACTTCCAGCTTTTGCTAGTTAATGAGAGAGAAGAATCTCAGACTTTCTTGCCTAGGCTGGCTTCGAACTGCCATCCTCAGATCTCAGCCTCCTGAGTAGCTAGGATTACAGGTGTGACCTCCCCCTCCCTTGCACTCAGCTCTTCAATTATGTTTTTTAAATGGCTCCTTTCTCTTTATACAGGAAAGGACAACTGGGACCAAGAGCTCGCCCTTGAATCCCTGAGGAAAATCTCCACCAGGAATATACACTACCAATCAAGATAAATGTAAACATCTTTTATATAACTGGGTTCCTACCTGAGAATGTGACTTAGTGGTAGAGTGCTTGCCTAGCATGCATGAGGCCGTGAGTTCAATTTCTCGGTACCACATACATAGAAAAAGCCAGAAGTGGCCCTGTGGCTCAAGTACTAGAGTGCTAGCCTTGAGCAAAAGAAGTTCAGGGACAGTGCCCAGGCCCTGAGTTCAAACCCCAGGACTGGCCAAAAAAAAAAAAAAAACAAAAACCTGAAAAACTGGCTTTCTTGGGTTCATGCTCCCTCCCTCCCCTTTCCTCCTAAGACAGAGTAAGATTGAACGACTTATAGAGTCAGTGTCTTCTTTTGCCTTAGGTTTATTAAATGAATGTATTTCATTTTTTGGGCCAAAAGAAAAAACACAAAAGAATTACTAGGAGAGTGTTCTATCACTTGAGCTACACCCCTAACCTTTTTTATTTTGCTCTAGGTTTTTGTTTTTTGTTTTTATTTATTTTTGTTTTTTGGTCATGGGGCTTGAACTCTGGGCCTGGGTGCTGTCTCTCAGCTCTTCAGCTCAAGGCAAGCACTCTACCACTTGAGCCACAGCGCCACTTCCAGTTTTCTGGTGGTTTATTAGTGATAAGAGTCTCATAGGGACTTTCCTGCCAGGGCTGGCTTTGAACCTCAATCCTCAGATCTCAGCCTCCTGAGTAGCTAGGATTACAGGCGTGAGCCACCAGCGCCCTGCTTGCCTTAGCTATTTTTCAGATAGGGTTTTCTGTATTTTTCTCATGCTAACTAGCAGCACCTTGCTGCTGGTGAGACTGTGGAAGAACATGAACACTCATCCATCATGGGTGGGAGTGTGCAGGAAGGTGATGTCTTATAAAATGAAGTCTCTTACTACTCTACTCAGTAATGGCATGTTTTGATATTTATCCAAATGAGGTGAAAATGCATGTCCAACCTGCACATAGATGTTTATAGCAGTATTGGTCATAATTACTAAAAATTGTAAATAAGATGTCCTTTAGTGAGTGGATAAACTGTGGTATATCTAGACATTGGAATATTATCCAGCCTTAAAAAAAATAAGCTATCCCCAGGCACTGGTGGCTCACATCTGTAATCCTAGTTACTCAGGTAGCTGAGATCTGAGGATGGCAGTTCAAAGCCAGACTGGACAGGAAGGTCCATAAGACTCTTACGTCCAATTTAACCACCAGAAAACCGGGAGTGGAGCTGTGCCTCAAAATGGCAGAGTGCTAGCCTTGAGCAAAAAAGCTCAGTGACAGCACCTAGGCCCTGAGTTCAAGCCCCACGACTGACAAAATGTTTTTTTAAGTGTCACATTGTTGCTGGTGGATCCTAGGTGCGTGTTATATATGAAAAAAAAATCAGTCTGGCCTGACCCATCACGGCCACCGTCCCTAGCACCCGCTAGGGTTTCTGGGGTTCTCGCTAGGGTTTCTGGGGGTTTGTCTAGGACTTCTCGAGTTTTGGCGCGTTTGTTACTGCGCATGCGTGGAACGCCGCTTCCTTTGCTCGCCTGAGGTAGTTCGCGTTCGGCGAAGCGAAGACTCTGAGGTGAGGATGGAGTCGGTAGACGAGCGGGAAAACCCGAGGAAATTGTAGGAGTTGTGCTCAGTAGGTACAGTTTTAGTCATAAATTCTCAAAACCTCCATGTAGTTGTGGCTAGGGGCGTCGTTTCTTTGGTGAGGAGAAGTTTCTATGCGGAATTGTAAAGTTTTTGTGTTTGTTTTTTAAATTTTCGTCCACCTTTTTCCTCCATTTTCCTCCCTCCTCAATCCTGTGACAGGTTCTCAGGGCCTTGTGCTCTTTTCTTTATCGATTTAACTCATTTTGCGGGGTTTGCACGGGCCAACATGGTGGTGGCGGGACTTGAACTCAGGGTCAGGCGGCTGTGCCGTCGCTTTTTCTCTCATGGCTGTCACGGGGCCATTTGAGCGCCACAGCTACTCTACTTGTGCCGAGTTGTGAAATTTCAAAGAAATATAAGTAGCATTACGGAAATAATTTCTACACCCCCCGCCCCCCCACTTCCCTAGCCCCCCCCCCACTGAACGCCATAAGTTCTTTTCTTTCAGCGCTCCTGTCTCGTGTGACCATGCAGAGATATTCAGAGCACGCATCGGAAGAGACAAAGAAGGCCAAGGCGCATGTCAAAAAGAACCCCTTTAAAAAGAAGCCCTTACCTCGTGAGGAAAAATCTCTACAGGAAAAACTTTATGACCTGTACATTGAAGAATGTGGGAAACAAACCGAGGTAAAGGAGCTCAGAAGCAATGAGAGCTTGCTAGATAAGCTTGTCAGGAGAGAGGCCTTTCCATGTCTAGTAATCACACTCAGCCCAGAAAATTGGGACTTTACTGTTAGGATCAAAGACAAAGATGGCTCCCTTTCAGAGACCATAGCACTGACTTATTCAAAAGAGAAGATGCTTGAGTATTTAGATGCAGAAGAATTACCTCCTTTTCTGTTCAATATCCTGGAAAAATCTGAGGTGAATCTTTCTCACCATGGCTGTGTCATAGCAGAAATTCGTGACTATAGGCAGTGCAGTAATAGGGAACTATCTGATTACCAAAGTCGGCATGTTCTCTTGAGACCAGCCAGGCAGACTTTAATGGAGTCCATGAGAATGGGTGGCCATTGGCAGACTCAGGAAGAGAAATTTGAGTTTGAGAACCAGCTGATATTAGCAAAAGAAGATCCACTGTGCTTTGGTCCCTCTTTCTTGGGCACCTGCTCTACCAAGAGCAAGCTAGGCAACAAGCAGACCATGAAGAACAACTCAAGAAGATGGAGCTTCTTAGGGTCTCCATGGCCTTCTGTGAATTGGCAACAGGAGCTGCCTCAATTCACAGCTCCTCCTGAGCTTGAAGCAAAGATTTCTTGCAGAAAACGAGCAGAAAAAAGAAAGGGATACCCCTATAATACGACTATTTCAACAACAGCGAAGCGTGTGGACACATGGCAGCAGAAATCCTGTGACTTAGACGCTCCTTCTCACGTGGATGTGCAAAAATATGCTAAAGGGAAGCCGTCTGTCCCATCGGGTGACTCCCAGAAAATAGACTGGCTTACTCCCGAAGTAAGAGAAATGCTTGCATGGAAACCCGGCTGTGAGTTGAAGAAGATGCCACCATTTGGTAAAACATCTGTCCCTGAAAATATACAGGCACCTAAAAAATCTAAACATGATAGCTCAATGAGTACCTCCAGGATCATCTCAGGTGACACTTCCAGTTTCATTGTGGCCAACTCAGAGAGCGATGATGGCAGAGTTGTTAGTACATGCCACAAATCTGTCCAGACCAACCCTGCATTCCTAGTGTCCCCCAAGACATCACCCAAGTCCAGTGGCTCAGCTGATCTCAGCCACTCCTACTCAGAGAAGTTCAATTTGCCTAGCACCAGGTGAGTTCCATCTTCTTCCTTGGGATTTGCAAGGGAGGTGGGAGTCACAGCTCCAGATTCATGTGTCACTCTTTTTTTTGTTTTGTTTTGTTTTGCAGTTCTGTACAGAGATACCCAAGTCCCAGCCATTCGGAGCGGCAGGTCAGTAAATCTCCGAAATTCAAGGATGATGTTCCTAATCCTGCTTGCACTCTCCTTCCTCCTCCTTTCCCCCCTGCTCCCAAGCCAGCCAGCCTGACTCAGGAATCCAGTGCAGGGGTTGGCAGAGGAAGCCAACTGCTTCCAGATGCCAAGCCTCCTGCGAGCTCATCAAAAAGCATCCAGACCACCAGCAACCCCTTCTACTCAAGCATCCTGAAAGCCAGCAAGGTAGAAGAGCCAGAACAAAAGTCTTCACCTCTGGTAAGTGGCTCTGTCCATAGCGTGGTCTGTGCTTCTGATGCCCTCATTCCTGGGCAGGTCCCTCCTCCCAGTGGTTCTGTGGCCTCAACAGTTACTCAATTGAGGCTGCAGTTTATTGTGAATCACAGTGCACATCCTGTAACTGTACAGATTCCATCTAGTTCTGCCATCTTGAACCCCAAGCCCAAGATTTATCAGTTGCTTCCACAGAAACAGTCTCTACCACCTCCAGTGCCCCAAGCTTTTGTTGAGGGATCTAGCAGTCAACCTGCCCCAAAGACCCAGCCAGCTGTTGTCATTACAGTTAAGGGATTGGGGAGTTTCCTATTGCCCCACGCAACTCTATTGGAGCAGCCAAAAACTGGGCACAACATTATTTTGCAGAATTGCCAGTCCCCTCTTCCTGCCCAGCCACAGCAGGTGCAGGTACAAGCCCAGAGTGCACAGCAAAGTGTCAGGCAGGCTCCATTTCCCCAGGCCACATTGACCGTCCAGAATGCTCAGCCTCATGGCTCCAGACACACAAGGCAGAGGAAAGGGAGAGCAAAGAAAGCCAGCTCAACTATGCAGAAGCCCTGAGTCTTGCCTTACTTGGCATCTCACAAAGCACATCAGCTTTGACTTAAATAAATTCCAACCTTTTACTTGCTTTTTGGTACTTTTTAACAGCTCTGTAGTTTACCTTTGAAACTTCAAACTTTGCACAGTAGCCCAGGCCCATGATTTTTTTGTTTGTTTGTTTTACACAGAAACAGGGACGGGCATTTACAAACTGCCATTGCTTTCCTTGAGTTAATTTTAATTGTTGACATGGTTATTTTTATTGTCCTAACATGATTCCACATTGAAACTAGGTTCATTTATAAGTCTTCCGACTTAGAGTTCCCCTAAACAATAAAATTACATCAAGGGTGTATATCACCTCAATATTTTAGCAAGATGAACTGTTTTATAGGAGTTTCAATTGCAGTGAAAAATATAAGATACATTTTTAATGAAGTTGAGCAACAGAGTTCTAGAACTTTTCTCCCTCCTAAAATGGAAACCCAAGTCCTCATTTTTTATCTTTTAGCCCCTAGATGTCCCATCCAGTGTTCTGTCCCCATAGAGACTCTTGACCTTCTTGCCTCATTCTGTGTCTATCATTTGGTGATTGGCCATTTCATTCTCCAAGATGCCCTCAAGGTTCATCCAGGTTTCCCTGTGTCTCAGGCTGGACCCTCTAAAAATGGTTTCCCAGTGTGTGATAAATAAAGAAGTGGGAAGAATATAGAATCTGTATTATTATAGATTGGAAGTGAAAAAATTCTTCCAGGTGAATGTGGTATTTATTTCATTTCAAAGGTTTGTTTATAAAGTATGAAATGTAATTACTGAAAATGCAATTTGAAAAGAAAATTGACAGAAAGTGCAATAAATAAGGTGTCATATGGGTACTGAATATGTCAGTTAGGAGCAGTTTAACCCCTCTGTCCCCTGCCTCTCAAAGGGTCTCCTTGCATTTTGTGCTTCCTCTCAACCTAGCTGTCCTCCTTCAGGCCTATCACTGGTCTATAAAAGGCACTACTGGTGTGGCTTTATTTTGTATGTGTGTGTGATGTCCTGTGGCTTGAATTCAGGCCCTGGGCACTGTCCCTGAGCTTTTTTTTTTTTTTTTTTTTTTTTTTTTTTTTTTTTTTTTGTTGGCCATGGGCTTGAACTCTGGGCCTGGGCACTGTCCCTCAGCTCTTCAGCTCAAGGCAAGCGCTCTACCACTTGAGCTACAGCGCCACTTCCGGTTTTCTGGTGGTTTATTGGAGATAGGAGTCTCACGGTCTCTCCTGCCCGGGCTGGCTTTGAACCTCGATCCTCAGATCTCAGCCTCCTGAGTAGCTAGGATTACAGGCGTGAGCCACCAGCGCCCGGCTGTCCCTGAGCTTTTGTGCTTGAGGCTAGCACTTTACCATTTAGGCTGCTGTTCAACTTTTTACTTTTTGGTGTTTAATTGGAGATAAAAGTCTCATAGAGGGGCTGGGTATGTGGCTCAGTGGTAGAGTGCTTGCCTAGCATGCATGAAACCCTGGGTTCAATTCCTCAGTACCACATAAACAGAAAAGGCTGCGAGTGGTGCTATCCTTGAGCAAAAGAAGCTCAGGGACAGTGCTCAGGCCCTGAGTTCAAGCTCCAGAACTGGCAAAAACAAAATGTCTCATAGTCTTTCTTGCCCAGGCTGGCTTAGAAATTCGGTCTTCAGATTTCAACCTCCCAAAGCATTAGGATTACAGGCGTGAGACACTCATGCCTGGCCTGGTGTGGCTTTTTTTATCTCTCACTGTCTGTATTTAATTTCCATTTTATATTTACATTTACAGTTATAATTCCATTTTTAGAACAGTAATTCCTTGCAGAAAGGTAAGTGAACACTTGAAATCTATTTCATTGTTCACTCTTTATTTCCACGGCTTCCTTGCATTTCTAAATCATTTTTCTTTTTCTTTCCCTGTATCCATCAAACACTTAGTCCTCACTATCCCAAGGCTTTCGCTTACACCAATTTTCTTTCTTTTTAAATTTTTTTTTTGTACTGGTCCTGGGCCTTGAACTCTGTCCCTCTGCCTTTCTGCTCAGTGCTAGAGTTCTTACCATTTGATTGAGCCACTTCTAGCTTATTTGGTTATTAATTGGAGATAAGAATATCAGGGAGGGGCTGGGAAGGTAGCTCAGCGGTGGAGTGCTTGCCTTGCAAGCATGAGGCCCTGGGTTCGATTCCTCAGCACCACATAAACAGAAAAAGCTGGAAGTAGTGCTGTGGCTCCAGTGGTAGAGCACTAGCCTTGAGCTGAAGAGCTGAGGGACAGCGCCCAGGCCCAGAGTTCAGGCCCCATGACCGGCAAAAAAAAAAAAAAAAAAAAGAATCTCAGGGATTTTCTTATCCCTGATGCTTTTGAACTGTGATCCTCAGATCTCAACCTTCTGAATGGTGTTAAATGTTTCCTGTAATGAGACTGTACAAAAAATGTGCTTTCACTTGTCTTGTTTTCATGATTTACTCATGTTGTAATATGAAATCAGTTAAAAAATGTGCTCACATAGTAATATGTATCAGGACAAGATTTATTTACTTGTGTTGTAATATGTACTTGATTCCCTTGTGCCTGAATAATATTTGATTGTTGATGTATATATCATCCTGCTTGTCGGTTCATTTAGTGCCTTTTATAGCTTCTCTGTTGCAACTTTGAAGCCCAGTCTGCCTGCATGAATTGTTTTTACAAGTATACATGTCTGTTTATCTGCCCCTTTCCCTAACCTCCTACCCTAAAAGCAGAAAAAAAGGAAATGTCATCATCAGTTTTGAAGGCAATTAGTAAAGGACCAGTAACCAGTGCTATGCACTATCATTCTATGGTATTGTTGTTCTACTGTCCTACGGATGCTGCTCACGAAAGATTGCACCAACTTCAAACCAGCTAGTCCAAGTTTCCTTAGGAGAGACCAGCGCAGCACCCTGCACCTCACTGCCAGTGGTCCCTGAGCTTTGAGCCAGTGCAGAAAGCAACTGAGGAAGAATTGATGCTTGACCTTGGGAGCCAAGCAGAGACCTGCTGCCCTCACAAGGTCTCCAGATTGGTGTCCTTCCTCCCCTTCTATCTGGTCCTTTCAAATACTGCTGGGAGCTACAGCAGAAGCTATTCGTGAGTGCTATTGGCCCTCTGTTGCTGGGGAGGGAAATAAATTCTGTTCTGTTTCCGTTTAACATTGGCTGCGCTTTGTTCCTTCTCTTCCAGTGGTCTCCATCTAGATTGTTCATTTGAGGTCATTGCCACAGGTTCCCTGATTAAATTCCCAGAATGTATATTTCTTTTCAAACCTATATGAGGAGGAGTCCCTACATTGCTTAGCCTGGTAGCATGGGAGAAAATGCAGACTAGAGATGGAAGCTTGCCACTTAGAATCTAAATCTTATTCGGCCTTCATGTAATTCTATCTGTAAGCAATTTAATCTAGAGTCACAGTAGGATCAACTGCTAGTAGAAAGTGAATGTTCTCTCTATTAAAATGGGCACTCAGAAGAAATCATAGGGAGGAGGGGGGAGAAAAGGCTCCTGAATTTCATAGCTTATTCTACTGAGTCAGATTTCAGAACATAGGCCAAGATGATAGAAATAAAATTCCAAGAAAAAAATGTATTCTACCCATGAAGTTTGCCTATGTGGATCGGCCTGTAGACTCTGTGCTTATTTATAAATGACAAGTTTGAGAAGTTATTTCTTATTTTATTTCTGTTTGAAAAACACCCAGTCCTACAAAAGAAGCTCTTCTTTTATCAAAGTAACAGAAAGGTGTTTGTTTTCTTACCAGACACACTATCTCTAGAGCCTTGAGCTCCTCATATCCCCCCTTCCCTTTTCCAATGAAAAACAACAGGGTCATTTCTCCTTATTGCATATGGCCTCCCTTAAATGATATCAAGTCAACCTGTTGATTAGGGAAAACTGACTTTGTTCTATTTGGACAGAGTCTTCGCAGTGTTTCAGGTAACTATCATTTTCAGTAAAATCTAATCAAATAACCCTTCACAGTTTCAAGATTTATTTTGTCTACAGGGAAAGTGTACTGAGCTACTTTAACTGCATTTGAGAATTACCTAGCCCGTTAAATAAGGGAGGTTTTCTCCCTCTGTTCTCTCAACATGCTGGAATTATTCTAACTATTTGACATGTTTTTACATAGTTCTTCCAGAATCACTGTACAATTAGAGAAGAGGAAACAAGGCACTTGGGGTCCTAAGTAATTTTCTCAAGGTCACCCAGCTGCAATGTGTCAGAGCCAAGATTTATCTGGATCCAAGCCTCCTAGGGCCAGATACCAGATTCTTTCCCACATGACCTTCTCCACTGCCTTCCTGAGGACAGGATGTGGGCCTGTCCCCAGTTAGATCATCCTATGGTTGCAGTGACCCCAAAGCATAGGGAGATAGGACAGAGAGCGTTTTGTCACTTAGCTATATGTATGTGTTTAAGGGGAGCTAATAAGTAAACTTTCTGTCATAGTTTGAAACCAGCTGTGAGATTCAGGAAATTGGCTAGCCGGACATACATTGATTCTCCTTTAAAGCAGTGCCCACATATCCAAGGACATAGGGCAAATCTGGTTTTCTAATACTGCACCCTGATATTAGAGCAATATTTCCAGTCTGTCACAAGCAAGACTGGAGAACTATGGATCTCTCCAAAAGGTCTAGCTCTTCCCACTGGGGAGAATAGAGTAGGGCAAGCAAGCTCATGCTTTTATCCTCATCAACAGTTTATTAACCTATGGGCAATAGGCTTCATTGGCATGTTGTGAAACCTATAGAGCCTTTCTCAGAAGAAGCATTTAAATATCTATATATCTATATCTATATATCTTAAACCTCAGGGCCTGGGCACTGTCCCTGAGCACAAATGCTCAGGGCTAGAGCTCTACCACTTGAGGCACAGCTCTACTCTGGCTTTTTAGTGGTTAACTGGAGATAGTCTCACAAACTTTCCTGCCCAGTCTGGCTTTGAACTATAATCTTCAGACCTCAGCCTCCTGAGTAGCTGGGATTACAGGTATGAGCTACTGGTACTCAGATATTTTATTTTCTTACCTTTAAGTAGTTTTCCAAAGCCAAAATTAAGGTTTTAAACCATAAAATAAAATACATGGCCAGGTGCCAATGGCTCACAAGTATAATCCTAGCTACTCAAGAGGCTGACAGGATCTGAACTGAAGTTCTTAGCTCAAGTCAGCCTGAGCAGACAAGTCCCGGAAACTTACGTTCAAATAGCTAGGAGAAAGAAGTGGAGGTATGGCTCAAGTTGTAGAGTACAAGTCTGAGTAAAAATGCCAAGGGAGAATGAGAGGCCTTGAGTTCAAGCACCAATAACACTGTGTGTGTGTGTGTGTGTGTGTGTGTGTGTGTGTGTGTGTGTGTGTGTGTGTGTGTGTGTGTGTGTGTGTGTGTGTGTGTGTGTGTGTGTGTGTGTGTGTGTGTGTGTGTGTGTGTGTGTGTGTGTGTGTGTGTCCTAGGGCTTGAACTCAGGGCCTGAGCTCTGTTCCTGAGCTCTTTAGCTCAAGGTGAGAATTCTACCACTTGAGCCACAGCCCCACTTCCGGTTTTTCTGGTGGTTTATTGGAGATAAGAGTCTCATGGACTTTCCTGCCCGGGCTGGCTTTGAACCACGATCCTCAGATCTCAGCCTTCTAAGTAGGATTACAGGGGAGCCACTGGCGCTGGGCTTCATATGCTTTTTTTTTTTATTTTTATTTTTTTGGTCCGGTTGTGGGGCCTGAACTCTGGGCCTGGGCGCTGTCCCTCAGCTCTTCACCTCAAGGCTAGCACTTTACCACTTGAGCCAAAGCGCCACTTTCCGGCTTTTTTCTTTTTGCTTATGTGGGGCTGAGGAATCGAACCCAGGGCCTCGAGCATGCAAGGCAAGCGCTCTACCACTGAGCTACCTTCCCAGCCCCTGCTTTTTTTTTTTTATTGTATCCATTCTGGGACTTGTACTCAGGGCCTGGGCTCTGTCCCTGAAGTTTTTTTACTTAAGGTTAGTGCTCTGCCACTTGAGCCACAGCTCCACTTCTGGCTTTTTGCTGGTTAATTGGATATAATCTCACAGACATTCCTGCCCAGACTGGCTTTGAACTGTGATCCTTGTATCTCAGCCTACTGAGTAGCTAGGATTACAGGTATGAACCACTAGCGCCCTGCTCCAGTTCCTTTGTTTCAGACCCTAGAGTCCCTCAATATACAGGTCAAGATGTTCTGAGCTTAACAGTGCTTAGACTGACTCCCTGATACATACCCAATGGGCCAGCTCCAGGTCACAGAAGACAGGCTATGATGGCAGTTCACTCTTGCCTTCTGCTTATGTCTCCAGTGTAGCTGGGATAACAAACATGAAACGTGGCTGCTGAGATGCAGGCCTTGCACACAGCCCTCCATTCTCCAGCATCTGTAATTTGTAACAGATTGTAATTGAGATGCACAGTGCAGCATTCAATTCTTTTGTCTAAGTGGGATATTTGGAGGCTTGGAGAGTTGTTACGAAAGGAACAGCTGGCCAATGTATGGGTGACATTGTAGAACACATTACTATGTAGAAATAAAAAGGTGCCCATTACTTCCCATTAAAAGATCTACTTTACTTTCTTACACTTAAAAAAGTCAGCCCATGCATGGTTCACATCTGCAATCCTAACTATTCAGGTGGCTGAGATCTGAGGATTGTGGTTCAAAGCCAGCAGAGTCAGGAAGTTCTGTGAGACTCTTATCTCCAATTAACCAGTAAAAAGCCAAAAGTGGAGCTGTGGTTCAAGTGGTAATATGCTAGCCTTGTGCAAAAAGGCTCCAAAATAGTCACCAAGCCCTGAGTTCAAGCTGGAGGACCTATTATCCCCACCCCCAAATGTCAGCCCATGGATAACATGTTTTGTTTTGTTTTTGTCAGTTGTAGAGCTTGAACTCTGGGCCTGGGCGCTGTCCCTGAGCTCTTCAGCTCAAGGCGAGCACTGTACCACTTGAGCCACAGTGCCACTTTCAATTTTCCGGTGGTTAATTGTAGATAAGAGTCTCATAGACTTTCCTGCCTGGGCTGGCTTTGAACCTCAATCCTCAGATCTCAGCCTCCTGAGTAGCTAGGATTACAGGTGTGAGCCACCAGCTCCTGGCCTAATTTTTTTAATACTAGTGCTGAGGCTTGGATTCAAGGCCTCAAACTCTCCCTTGGAGATATGTCTCAAATGATAAAATGCCAGCTGTGAAAGAGGTGAGGCCTTGAGTTGAGGTACCAGTACTGTCATAAATAAATACATAAAAAGTTATATAGAAATATTAATTAATGTTTTTTATGCCAGTCTTGGGGCTTGAACTCAGGGCCTGAGCAATGTCCCTGAGTTTTTTCATTCTAGGCTAGTGCTCTACTACTCAAACTATAGCTCCACTTCCAGCTTTTTGGTAATCAATTGGAGATAAGAGTCTCATGGACTTTCCTGTTGGGGCTGGCTTCCAATCGCCATTTTTAGATCTTTCTCCTCAGTAGTTAGGGTTATAGGTGTGGGCCACTGTGCCTAAGCACTAAGAACTATTTTTAAAGATTCTAAACTGCCATTATACTATTTGTTTCACACAAATGTTTCTGTTCAGGAACATAAATAAAAATGTACTTAGAGCTGGGCGCTGGTGGTGCACACCTGTAATCCTAGCTACTCAGGAAGCTGAGATCTGAGCATCATGGTTCAAAGACAGCCCATGCAAGAGAGTCCATGAGACTTTTATCTCCAGTAAACCATTAGAAAACTGGAAGTGGCGCTGTGGCTCAAGTGGTAGAGCACTCACCATAACTGAAGAGCTGAGGGACAGTGCCCAGGCCCAGAGTTCAAACCCCATGACCGACAAAAAAAAATTCTTCTTAATGTACTTAGAGGCTGGGAAGGTGGCTTAGTGGTAGAGTGCTTGCCTAGCATGCGCGAAGCCCTGGGTTCGATTCCTCAGTACCACATAAACAGAAAAAAAACAGAAGTATTGTTGTGCTAGCCTTGAGCAAAGAAGCTCAGAGACAGCACCGGGTTCAAGCCCCAGGACTGGCAAAAAAATGTAGTTAGAACCTGTTTTTTTCCAGGCTCCCCAGCCTCCTAGTTTAGTAGTTTCATAACTGTCCAACAAATGTATGCCTCCAGATCATAAATATGATTTGCACATTCTTGCCTTCTGGTTCCTTGTCAGAGATGAGGGATTATTTTGGCCTACATCTATTATTATGCATATATAATGCACCTTCTCTGGCCTTGGTTCTGACAATGACAGTGGTACAATGTCCTAGTTGTCCAGGTTGCTATAGTGATGTCCTTAGCAGCCTCTGACACAAAGACATGTCTCTGCTTCAGACTCTAGCAATCTCTAAGAGTTACCCAACAAGGTTACCTGCATAGCATATTTATCTTTTCTTTTTTTTCATATGTGTGTGTGTGTGTGTGTGTGTGTGTGTGTGTGTGTGTGTGTGTGTGTGTGTGTGTGTGTGTGTGTGTGTGTGTGTGTGTGTGTGTGTGTGTGCCAGTCCTGGGGCTTGATTTTAGGGCCTGGGCACTGTCTCTGAGGTTTTGCTCAAGGCTATTTCTCTACCACTCGAGCCACAGCTCCAATTCCAGCTTTTTGCTAGTAACTCAGAAATTAGAGTTGCACAGACTTTCCTGCCAGAGCTGGCTTTGATCTGGGATCCTTAAAACTCGGCCTGCATGGGCTGGGAAGGTGGCTCAGTGGTAGAGCGCTTGCCTTGCATGCCTGAGGCTCTGGGTTTGATTCCTCAGCACCACATAAGCAAAAAGAAAAAAGCCCGAAGTGGCACTGTGGCTCAAGTGGTAGAGTGCTAGCCTTGAGCTGAAGAGCTGAGGGACAGCGCCCAGGCCCAGAGTTCAGACCCCACAACCAGACCCCCCCCCCCAAAAAAAAAAACAACTCGGCCTGCTGAGTAGCTAGGATTACAGGATAAGCCACCAGTGCCTGGCATTGGAGGGACATTTTAATGAGAGGAATATTTTATATTTACTTATGTTGGTGGCAGGAAAGTAGAAGGAATAAAAGGTAATCAGGTATAAAACAGAGCACTGGACAGATGCCAACAAAAGAAAGACCATGAGGAACTCCCCTGAAGTCCACACTTACTTAGGTTCATTTAGCTTTATTGTAGCCTGCAAGAAGTCCCTGCGGGACCTGTGCAGCACTTCCATAAGAAGGCATGGCTGGGAGTTGGGCAGGTGCGGAGAGAGGCTAAGGAGCCTCTAAGAAAGCCAGATGGGCTGAATTCCACACTATGAAGAGGCAGAGTGATGGGGATACTTCATTTGTGTATGTGTGTGCCAGTCCTGGGGCTTGAACTCAGGGCCTGGGCACTGTTCCTGAGCTTCTTTTGCTCCAGGCTAACACTCTACCACTTGAGCCACAGCACCACTTGCGGCTTTTTCTGAGTAGTTTCTTGGAAAGAATCTCATGGACTAGCCAGGTGCTGGTGGCTTACACCTGTAATCCTAGCTACTCAGGAGGCTGAGATCTGAAGATCACGATTCAGAGCCAGCCTAGGCCGGAAAGTTCATGAGACTCATCACCAATTAACCACCAGAAAACCAGAAGTGGAACTGTGGGTCAAAGTGATAGAGTGCTAGTCTTGAGCAACAAAAGCTCAAGAACAGTGCCCAAGAGCTGATTTCAACCTCATAGCCAACCTCAAAGTGAGACTGAAGTGTCACAGACTTTCCTGTTCAGGCTGGCTTTAGAACCGTGATCCTCACATCCCAGCCTTTGGAGTAACTAGGATTACAGGTGTGAGCCACCAGTACCTGGATGGATTCTTCATTTTTATCGGTGGGGTGAGAAGAGACAGGCGAGTCAAATAGTCATTGGTCACAGAGCCGTGGTGGGCTTGCTGGGGGGCGGGGAGTGCTAATCATTTACCTGGTTGCAGAATGGTCTTTCCTCTGTCTGGTTCCAAATATGGCCTTCAGTGGCCTTGTCTGGACACCACTTATTTCCCATCAATGTTAGTTATGTTCTCCTGGAAACACATGACCTTGCTGCCAGCAGGACTGCATTTCCCTTTCATAGACAAGAGTAGTGAAGCTAGGCCTGAGGGTTACTCATCGGAGGGTTCCAGGCTTCGTTCTCTCTCCAATATGGAGGTCACTCACGGGACGATTGATTTCCTTTGAGCAAGGGTGGCTCACCAGAAGGCCTGTCGAGGTCCAGTAGGCTACCTGAGACCCCAGCAGAGGGGCCAAGAGCTCGCCCCAAAGATGAACTGTCTCACCCTGCCAGGGGTGTGGATTTGCTGTCAGTTGTCCCCTGCCTCACAGGTACGACACATTCCATCAGTGCCTGACATTCAGTGAGTCAGTGGAGAACAGGTTCCAGCGCTCTACCCTTGAGCATTTCCATTGGCTTCTCTGACCATTCTAGGCAGGATCAAGCTCCAGCGAGGCTGTTTCCTGTTGATAGAGTGGAAACCCTTAGGTCTGACCTGACTCCTTTCCTATCTTAGATGTCCCAGGACCAATTAGCTTTGCCTACCTCTCCCACGGTGTGGGAGCTGAAGGCCCTTCTTTGCTTGTAAGCAGGCCTGCAGGAAATGCATCTCCTACCAACCCAAGGCAGCTGCTCCCCTGTAAGGGGAGGAGAAGGAGGGGAAAGAGAAATGAAAAGCAAGATCTCCTATCCCATGCTACAGTATGGATGACCTTGAGGACACTAGGCTAAGCAAAAGGACAGACACTATATGACTCCACTCATATGAAGTATCTACAGTTATTAAAATCACAGAGCCTCTGGGGTTGGAGGCACGGCTCTGTTGGTAAAGCACTAGCCAAAGCGTCACTTACTGAGTTCAAGTCCTGGTCTGGGACCTAAAAGAAAAAAGAAAAAACCCATAGAGCCAGGTAAGTGACTCATACCTATAATCCCATCACCTAAAAGGCTGACATAAGACTCTTAGCTCTAGGGGCTGGCAAGGTGGCTCAGTGGTAGAGCGCTTGCCTTGCATGCCTGAGGCCCTGGGTTCGATTCCTCAGCACCACATAAGCAAAAAGAAAAAAGCCAGAAGTGGTGCTGTGGCTCAACTGGTAGAGCGCTAGCCTTGAGCTGAAGAGCTGAGGGACAGCGCCCAGGCCCAGAGTTCAGGCCCCATGACCGGACCCCCCCCCCCAAAAAAGACTCAGCTCCAAATAATCTGCAATAAAAACAGAAGGGGAAGTAAGTACAAATGGTATGCATGCCTGCCATGAATAGAAAAAACCAAGGAAGAATACTAGACCATGAGTTTAAGCCTCCATCTCGGCACCAAAAAAAAATAAAATAAAATCAAAGTAACAAAAAGTAGAAAAGTATTTGCCTTGAGCCTGGCACCACTGGCTTATGTCTATAATCCTAGCTACTCAGGAAGCTGAGATCTGAGGATCACAGTTTAAAGCCAGCCTCAAATTGGTAGAGTGCTAGGCTTGAACACAAAAGCTGAGGAACAGTACCTAGGCCCTGAGTTCAAGCCCCAGGACGGGTACCAAAAGGAAAGGAGAGAAAGAGGGAGCAGAAGAGAAAAAGAGAGAAAGAGAAAGAAAGAAAAAGAGAAAGAAAGAAAGAAAGAAAGAGTAAAAAAGAAAGAAAGAAAGAAAAGGAAGGAAGGCAGGAAGGAAAAGAAAGAAAGAAAGAGAAAGAAAGAAAGAAAGAAAAAGTTTTTGCCAAGTACAGGGCTGAGGGCAAGGTTAGGACCTAAAGAGTTGTCATACAATGAGAGTTTACTTTAAAACACTATTGAATTGTCCACTGAACATTGTGAAGATGTAATTGGGAGAGAGTGAGGGAAGGAGTGATATTGTCCAAAAAGAAATGTACTCTTAATCTGATTTATGTAACCGTAACCTCTCTGTAAATCACCTTTATAATAACAATATTTTTAAAAACTCACTTAAAAAGTGGTAAAATGGAAGTGAAGAAAAAAATGGCTAAGATGTAAAATTGATGTATGTTTCTACCACAATAAAAAAATTTTTTAGACGAAATGAGAAAAAGAATGAGAGCAAGTAAAGGAAAAGAAGCCAGCTTTATCCATTCCTATGTTGCTGCACAGTCTACATGGACAGTGTACTTGTATTTTAGTAGTGTAACCTCAGCCAAACTCTAGCTAGAGAGAAGCCAAAGGATTCGGCAGGTGAAGAAAGAACCAGTCATAATGACAAAGAAGCCTGAAGAATAATGAATGAAACGGGTAATGTACATAAATAGCTGGACTCGCTTTTCTCTTCTTCAAAATTCTATTCTGTTTGGGAGCAATTTTCTCCCACTTCAAACTCCCTCATTATATAGCCTTTCATTCAAGATGTTAATTCTTCTTCTTCTTATAATTTAACCGTCCACTAATCATTTCTGGGATGGAAACACATATTCTTAAGCGAACCTCTTTTGAAGAGCTGAATTAAGCAAGACGGGGTGGCGAGTGGTCTGTTCCTCCAATTTCTTGTCCAATAGTTAATAGAATTGCCAACGAAGAACTTTTCCAGAGTTTTCAAAACTATCCATGATAATGTTTTTCTGCAAATAAAACTTTCTCTCTCTCTCTCTTTTTTTTTTTTTTTGCCAGATTTTTAAGTCTGAATAAAGTGGGGAAAAAGAGAGACAAAAATAATGTAAATCTTATTGCCTTAAATGATACTTGCAAAAATGACTTCACTAAGTCCTGGTGCTTCATACCTGTAATCCTAGCTACACAGGAGGCTGACATCCAGAAGACAGAGGTTCAAGACCAACCTCAACAGAAAAACTTCTAAGACTCCGTCTCCAAAAGTAGCAAAAAGCTGGGATAAAGGTGTGGTTCAAGTGGTAGGGTACCCTGGGAAAAAACTTGAGACCCAATCCAAAAAATAACTCATGCAAAAGAAGAAAAAAAGACTGTGTGGCCCAATTGGTAGAATGCCCTCCTAGCAAGCAAGTGACCCTGGGCTTAAACCCCAGTACCAAAAAAACAAAACAAAACACCACTAAAGAAGTTGTATTTGATGAATGGAACATCAGTTGGATGCAACATAAAGCCAGATTGCTTTCACTAGCTAGTGTGCTCTCTCATCACTGCATTATCTCTTCCTCTAGTTCAAAAGGATGTCTAATGAGGGTAATTTATGGATGCCTTTTTGAAAACAACCTTTTTTACTAACATCAGCAGTGAGCAAGA
Organism: Dipodomys merriami; assembly: GCF_024711535.1. Lineage (NCBI taxonomy): Eukaryota > Metazoa > Chordata > Mammalia > Rodentia > Heteromyidae > Dipodomys > Dipodomys merriami. The sequence goes on from NW_027204492.1 coordinate 105,977,993, forward strand.
CTGGCTAAGACTTTCCAGCTCTTTTGAAGTTGGGAGATAAAACAGCAATTGCTTTTAAATTCTATCTCATTTCCACATGTAAACGGGAATGACATATGTCACCTGCTCTTTCAGGACTCTCAGAGACTTAGGAGGGAAATGTTAGTGAACGCACAGTTCTCTAGGTCCCTAAATCTAAATCCTTCTCCATGTAGCACACTCTAACTAAGTGGAACGGGGTATAAAACACAAGTGTGGGTTCTCTCCCTCAAAAGAAAGAATAGAGCTGGGTGCCTTTAATCTTAGCTGTTCAGGAGGCTGAGGTGTGAGGATTGTGGTTCAAAGCCAGCCTGGCTAGGAAAGTCTGTGAGACTTTTTAAATTTTTACTTTATTGTTATTATAATGGTGATGTACAGAGGCGAGGGGAAAGTGATGTACAGAGGGATTACAATTACACGAGTCAGGCAATGAGTACATTTCTTTTTTTGGGGGGGGGGTCCGGTTGTGGGGCCTGAACTCTGGGCCTGGGCGCTGTCCCTCAGCTCTTCAGCTCAAGGTTAGCACTCTACCACTTGAGCCATAGCACCACTTCCGGGTTTTTTTTGTTAATGTGGTGCTGAGGAATCGAACCCAGGGCCTCAGGCACGCAAGGCAAGTGCTCTACCACTGAGCCACCTTCCCAGCCCCATTAGCATGAATTTTTACAGTGAACCTTTTTTATTTTATTATTATTATTTTTTTTGGTGCCTGCCCTGGGACTTTGAACTCAGGGCCTGGGCGCTGTCCCTGAGCTTCTTTTACTCAAGGCCAGTGCTTTGCCACTTGAGCCACGGCTCTACTTCCAGCTTTTTGGTAGTTTAATGGAGATAAGAGTCTCATAGACTTTCCTGCCCAGGGTTGGCCACAAGCCACTGTCCTCAGATCTCTCAGATCCCAGCCCCCTGGGTAGCTAGGATTACAGAAGTGAGCTACTGGCACCTGACTTGATTTTGGACAGCATACATTGTAGTTGTTACAGCTACCCTGGAGACCAATACAGCAACTTGCTTTTTGTTTTGGGGGCTTTTTTGTTTGGTTTTTTTTGGGGGGGGGTCAGTCCTTGGGCTTGAACTCTGGGCTTGGGTGCTGTCCCTGAGCTTCTTTTGCTCAAGGTAAGCACTCTACCACTTGAGCCACAGTACCACTTCTGGCTTTTTTAAGTAGTTTGTTGGAGATAAGAGTCTCATGAACTGTCCTGCTTGGCCTGGTTTCAATTTGTGATCCTTAGATCTCAGCCTCCTGAGTAGCTAGGATTATAGACGTGAGCTATTGGCACCTGGCTCAGCAAGTTGTTTTGAAAAAGCTAAGTGCTAGGCAGAAAGAGATTAAGTGGAGTAAAGAGGTGTGGAGGGAAGGAGCACGCAGGAGAGGAAAATGGAAGGGAACTAGATGAAGCACTATCCACTGGTAGAACCATACAGTTATGCTAAGTAATTTCTAGATATCTATTGTACCACATAGAGCCTAGAGTTAACAATGGGGCATTTTATACTTCAAAACCTCCCCCCCCCCCCTCGGCCTCCAGCTTGCTCACCTTTGCGCCTTCAGCCCTGCTTTTTGCTGGTTATTTTGGAGATGGAGTCTCACAGATTTTTCTGTCCAAGCTGGCTTCAAATTCTCATCCTTAACCAAGGCGCCGGTGACTCACGCCTGTAATCCTAGCTACTCAGGAGGCTGAGATCTGAGGATTACGGTTCAAAGCCAGCCCGGGCAGGAAAATCTGTGAGACTCTTATCTCCAATAAATCACTAGAAAACCAGAAGTGGCGCTGTGGCTCAAGCGGTAGAGTGCTCGCCTTGAGCTCAAGAGTGCAGGGACAGCGCCCAAGCCCAGAGTTCAAGCCCCACGACCGACAAAAAAAAAATTGTCAAAAAAAAAATTGTTATCCTTCAGAATCAGCCTCTTGAGCAGCTAGGATTACAAAGATGAGCCCCCAGTGCCCCCCTCAAAAATCTCTTAACAGGATCGATTTCAAGAGTTTTTAGCTGTGCCCCCAAGAAAAGGGGACACAAAGAAAATGTTGGAGCTCTTCAATTGTATGTGTGACCTTGATTGGGGTGATGGGATGTTTGCATGCGTACAGACTCATCAGATTGTTCACATTAAATGCAATTAGTGATGGTGGTTGATACAGCCCAGGAGTGTCTTCATATTTCCACCAGAGGGCGCTGTCTGCTTCCTTGGTAGCCACACTAATAAGCTAGCCCAAGTGCTCAAAGAGGTAACTGGAACCATGTGACCAATTTATTTCACTAGTCTCTGAATGTCAAAATCACATATTGTTCCCCTGAATAACCACCAGAAATATTGCCAACACCACAAAATCTCTGAACTGCCTCCCCTTCTGTGTTCTGAAGTGTGAAGGCGCAGGGGATTATCAGCAACAGGCCTCTTACTCCTAGCATCTGGTGGCAGCTAGAAGCCCTTGCCAATTCCTTTCTTTACCTCTATCTTCCTGTGGATGGCCATCTTTTCTCTGGGTCTTCTTCTTTTCTGCCTTTTATAAGGCCACTCATCATATTTACAGCTCCTCCCCTCCCCCAATCCAGGTATGATCTCACTTAATATTGTTTTTTTTCCCCCCAGTCCTGGGGACTTGAGCATTGTTCCTGGGCTTTTTTTTTTTTTTTTTTTTTGCAAGTCCTGGGGCTTGAACTCAGGGCCATGGCACTGTCCCTGAGCTTCTTTTTTATTTTTTATTTCTGGGTCCGGTTGTGGGACCTGAACTCTGGGCCTGGGTGCTGTCCCTGAGCTCTTCAGCTCAAGGCTAGCGCTCTACCACTTGAGCCACAGCGCCACTTCCGGCTTTTTTCTTTTTGCTTATATGGTGCTGAGGAATCGAACCCAGGGCCTCAGGCTTGCAAGGCAAGTGCTCTACCACTGAGCCACCTTCCCAGCCCCTGAGCTTCTTTTTCTCAAGGCTAGCACTCTACCACTTGAACCACAGTGCCACTTCCTGCTTTTTGTATGTGGTACTGAGGAATCGAACCCAGGGCTTCATGCATGCTAGGCAAGCACTTTACCACTAATCCACAGTCCCAGCCCCCTCACTTAACATTCTTAACTATTTGCAAGGATCAGGGGAAGTCTGCGAGACCCTTATGTCCAATTAACTACCAAAAAATTGGAAATGGAGCTGTGGCTCAAGTGGTAGAGCAGAGAATCTCAGGGACAGCACTTAGGCCCTGATTTCAAGCTCCAGGATGTGTACACGCACACACACACACACACACACACACACACACACACACACACACACACACACACACAGAGGCACACATAAAAAATTAATGAGAAGGGGGGGGAAAAAAAACCACTGCTTAGCATCACAGCTGTTCAGCCTAAGTGAAAAGTGTCTCACAAATCCTTGCAAATAGATCCCAGATGAAGCCTCTCTGTCCTTCAGAGACTGAAGAAAACTTGGCAAAAGCCTCAGGTGTCACAGACAATGAGGATCTGCAGCCCTCTCTCCAATTTGTGTAAATTCCCAATTCTGCTTCCCAGTTCTCATTTACTGTCCTGCATGTGTTCTTGATTTCGTCCTTTGCCAAGGGTCAAACCCCTCCCAGTTGTTGCACAAGATCCCCAACCCTCCTGCCACCACAAGCCTTCGGTGAGTTTGAGTTTGGGGTCCATCTGTATTCTTCAGCCATCTTGCTCACCCCCCCCCAACTTGGACCTCCTTGGACTTTCCACTTTGCTCTTTTTCCCCTGTCTAGGTCAACACGTGAATTCTTTTCCTTAGCGCTGGCCAGGTAGTTCTGCTCATACTTAGACCTTCTGCCCATCAGCTTCAACTCTAACTAGACTTGTCTGTGAACATTTTAAGGCAGGAGAGAGGGAAGAGAAGGAAGAGGAGGGGGAGGATAGGGAGGACTGAGATGAGGAAGCAGAGGAGAGAGAATTAGGACCTTCTAGGAGGAATGTTCCTAGCAATATAATAAAGTTTTATTTTGTTTCCCTGAGCTTTGTGCATATGATGAAAAGGTTCAAGTGTGAAGTTCTTTTAGGTCAGGAGTGAGTGTGAGCCAGGCGGGCCCCTGGGCTGCTTGCTTCTCGCTCTCTTGGCCTTCTTTTTTTTGTTTTTTGTTTTTTTCTTCAGAGTGAAGCAATCTTCTGGAGTTTACATTTAATTCTAATTGCAACCTTCACGATGATTAAATCCCTTCTTTTGTCATTGTCTTTTCTTGGCCTGATTTCTTTGGCTCCCCTTTTGCATCTATAGACCAAGTACAAATCACAGAGAGCCTGTGCTTTTGAAGTGTGGCAAAACCATATACAGTCTTTTGTTTATTCCCAGAATGAGTTCCAAAACAGCTGTGGAATGTTGTTCAGCCTTCGATCTGTCATGTTACTGCAGGGAACTGTAACGGCTGGATTTTCTGCTTTTCATTTTCCTGGGGGGGCGGACGGGACGGGGGGGGGGGGGGGGGGGGGAGGAGGGGACGGGACAGCAAGAAAACCCAAGGAGAACTTCAGTTCAGGTGCTGGGTGTAAGTCCTAGTTAATGACTGATTTCTTCTGATTTCCTTAATTAGGAAATGTCATCCTTCAATGGCTGCAGGGTTCCTATTACTATGCTCTCGCCCAAAGCCAAGCTGTGGGTGCTACCGACCATCTAACAGCTGGCCTCCAGCGGCCACTTCCGGTCCCACCCACAGCCACACCAGTTCCACATACCTTGCCTGCTGAAAAGTCTGTCGTGATGTCAGCCAAGTATTTTGGATGTGAATTGGTTGGCAAGGTTGGCTTTGGGGAGATTTCCTTAGAAAAAAACTAGCCTTAAAGGATGGACACATTTAATACCTTCTGCTATTAAAAAAAACACTCAAGAAAAACCAAACAGGGCTGGGAAGGTGGCTTAGTGGTAGAGTGCTTGCCTAGCATGCATGAAGCCCTGGGTTCGACTCCTCAGTACCACATACACAGAAAAAGCCAGAAGGGAAAAGCTGTGGTTCAAGTGGTAGAGCGCTAGCCTTAAGTACACATGGACTCAGGGACAGGGTCCAAGCCCTGGGTTGAAGCCCTAGGATTGGCAAAAGAAAAACTAGACAAATTGTGCCTTTTCTTGATTCGAAGAATTACTTAGTTGAGAGTTCTTGCTTGAAGGCTAACTGCTGATCAAAATGGCCATTATTAAATGTCATGAACTGAATTGCTTTTTTTTTTTTCTCATGATGTCAGACTTGGGGCTTGAAGTCATAGTCTGGGTGCAGTCCCTGAGCTCTTGTGCTCAAGGATAGTGTCCTAACACTTGAACCACAGCTCTACTTCCAACCTTTTGGTGCTTAATTGGAGATAATCTCACAGCTGGGTGCCAGTGGCTCACGCCTGTAATCCAAGCTCCTCTGAAGGCTGAGATCTGATGTTTGCAGTTCAAAGCCAGCCAGCGCAGGAAAGTCCATGAGACTCTTATCTCCAATTCACCACCAGAAAACTGGAAGTGGCACTTTGGCTCAAGTGGTAGAGTGCTCTCCTTGAGCTGAAGAGCTGAGGGGCAGCAACTAGGCCCAGAGTTCAAGCCCTAGGACCAACCAAAAAAAAAAAAGTCTCACAGACTTTCCTGCCCAAGCTAGCTTTGAACCATAATCCTCAGATCTCAGCCTCCTTAGTAGCTAGGATTACAGGCCTGAGTCATCGATGCCTAGCTCTAAAATGTGTGTGTGTGTGTGTGTGTGTGTGTGTGTGTGCGCTGGTCCTAGGGCCTGAGCGCTGTCCCTAAGTTTTCTCTGCTCACAGCTAGTGCTCTACTTGAGCCACAGCTCCACTTCTGCTTTTTTTGGTAGTTTATTGAAGAGTCTCATGGACTTTCCTGCCAGGGCAGGCTTCACTCTGTGATCCTCAGATCTCATCCTCCAGAGAAGCTAGGATTACAGGCATGAGCCACCAGCACCTGGCACCTCCAAGGTTCTTAAAAAAGATAGTCTCCTACTCAGGAGGCTGAGAGTTGAGGATCACAGTTCAAAGCCAGCCCGGGCAGGAAAGTCCATGAGACTCATCTCCAATTAACTGCCAGAAAACGAAGTGGAGCTGTGGCTCAGACTAGTAGAACACTTGCCTTGAATGAAAGAGCTTAGAGACAGCACCCCAGGCCTTGAGTTCAAGCCCCACAACCACCAAAAAAAAAAAAAGTCTCAACTGCAGAAAGTCGTCTGTAGCCAATAAGATGAGAATACATGTACAACTCATCTCAAAAGAAGGAACAATTCCTAGGTAGGTTTTTTTTTTATTCACCAAGAAGCCCTGCTTTAAACATATCCCTGGGAAGCCTAATTCTCTATCATGGTTTATTCGCTCTCAGAGGATGCCAGGCTTGGAGCTGATTCTTGTATTCCAGGAGAATGCCAAGTGTTCAGCTGGCAGTGTACTGTATGAGAGAGAAAGAAGGCAAGTAGAGAAGTAATTTTATCTGGAAGACAAAGCATTTGATCAAGGAAACAATACGTATATTTTAGGCATCAAAGCATGATACATTCTTTCTGAGGAGAGAATTGCATTAAGGGAGAATGAGCACATATTAAGCCTGAAAGCTTGATGGATTGTTTTAAGTTGTGTTGCCTTTTCAAACCAAGTGACTTAACCGCCACTAGGTTCTTTTGTTAGATGATCAATCTTACTTTATTGCTATTATGGCAAGTGCAAATGATGATGTATTTCTGATTAAATGTTGCATTGATGAAGCAGGTTGTTTCTCTTGTGCTCAATTGTATGACACATTCCCCTCCAATACAGGTGCTTGAATCTATAGAAACCAATTCACTAGTGCATTTAAATAAAAAAAAAAGTGGCTGAATTTGAATGTAAGCTTGCAAGGTTTTAGGAAAACACTAGGCACATTCAGCAGCTGAGCATGATGGTGCACACCTGTAATCTCATCACTGAGGAGGCTGGGGCAGGAGGATCATAAGTTTGAGGCCAGACAGGACTATATGTAGGGAGTCTCTGCCTCAAACAAGAACAAAAGAAATACAGAAAAAAATCAATAAATTGGTTACTATTCTGACTTCGTAGACGAATGAGTCAAACTCATTTCTGCTTCTTTTTTGTCGTCGTTTGGTGCTTGTCCTGGGGCTTGAATTTAAGACCTGGGCACTGTCCCTGAGCTTTTTTTTTTTTTTTTTTTGCTAAGGCTGGCACTCTACCACTTGAACCACAGTTCCACTTCTGGCTTTTTTGTTAATTAATTGGAGCTAAGAGTCTCAGGGACATTTCTGCCTGCTCTGGCTTTGATCCACAATCCTCAGATCTCAGCCTCCTGAGTAGCTAGGATTACAGGTGTGAACAACTGGTGCGCAGCTGGGATTCTGCCTCTTAAATAGCTGAGTGATCATCAGCGAAATGTTTTCTTACAGAAACTAAAGCTGTTAGTGGTAGAAACCAGGGAGAAATTGTGTGAAGGCTGCTTGAAATGATGCAATGTGTCACCTGGAATCTCAGCAGAAGCAGGAGAGTTACATGTGGCAGGTCGACCTGGACTGTAAGATGAAACCCTATGTCAAAAAAGAAGGAAGGGAAGGAGGGAAGGAAGGAAGGAAGGAAGGAAGGAAGGAAGGAAGGAAGGAAGGAAGGAAGGAAGGAAGGAGGGCGGGCAGGAAGGCAGGCAAGACTTGACCCTGAAGATGTAGCTGAGTGGTAAAGCAATTGCCTAGCATGTATGAGGCCCTAGATTGCATCCGGGCAGCATAAAAACAGTAAGAGAAGAGAGGGAGAGACAGAGACAGAGAGAGACAGAGAGACAGAGCGAGAGACAGGGAGATGGAGGATGGCCATGTACAGAGGGGCACAAGCCTACGAAGGTGTAAAACCGTAGAGAAAAGCAAGCCAAGGAGTCTCATCTAGACCCACCCACCCTGCTGACGCCTTGCCTAGTAACAAACAGAACAACAGAATGCATGTCTGTTCAGCAACCGACGCAAAACTCAACTGCATCCTTGTGCGTTGCTTGTGTGTACGTCTCCAGCTATCCCTCCCAGGTTATTGCTGATTCTGCTACTACCATGTGATTTGGCCCCCCAGAAAAGTTTCTCAGGGTCTCTCATTTTTCCCCCATGCATCTCTTAAGTTTCAAGAAATAAGACTTCTTGGAGAGATGCCCTTTTCCTGGCCTCCAATGGTCCCCAGATCAGCGGGCCAATTGGTTTTTAGTTTCCCTTCTGTTTCCATTGCCCTGGGGTTAAATACAAATGTCTGCAATATTAACAGAAAAATAGAAGAGCATGAAAATGGAACTGCAAGAAAGTTTGCCTCATTTGTAAAATAAAATGAGTTTCGATCCCAGAAGCTTATGTATGACTTGCATGGTGACCGCGTTTCCATCGATCTTCTCCCTCAGCAGTCAAGTGGGGAACATGGCGAAGTTAGAAAAGTCATTGTGTAGACATCAAAAATTGCATCTCGATACCCATCATTGGGACACTTTTCTCAAGATGCTGGCCGTCTCCATGTCCTTCAGAGCAATAGCAGTATCAATTGAGAATGTAACAGAAGCTACTTAAATGTTATGCCTCGTCTACTTCTGGCAAGCCTAATGTGATTCAGAGCCTAGCGATTGCTCGTGGCATAAGGTTCTGTCAGAGATCCTGGAAACACTTCAAGACCATTAAAATAAAATGCCAGCCATTCCTGCTGTTCAAATATTCTTCAACTTCTAATTTAAGGCACCAACACCTAAGAATGTAATTGTGTTATTCTCTCTGATAGCTGGAATCTATCTAAGCCAAATGCCTGGGAATTATGGACTATTGGGGCTACAGGAGTCCAGAAGACAAATGAGGTGGATAAAACGTGTTATTTTGTGCTGGAACGTTCGACATTTGCGATCGGTTACCATTTATGTGTTAAAATGCATTCAAAGATGGGGGAAAAAATTGCCTCAAGTGTCCTTCCCCAGCTGAATTGAAGAAGAGGTTGGGGAGATGTAGAAGCTACCTCAGGGATCTGAACAGAGAGAGAGAGAAAGGGGTGTGGGGGGGGGGACAGAGGGAGAGCGTGAGCAAGCACACCTGTTCCTGACAACTCTTTTCTGCACCGAGTTTTCTGACAGCTGATTGTCCATCTTTGAATCAGAAAGTTGTCAACTGGATAAAGCAATTTCCACCTCCATCCCCACTCACAATCTTCTTCTTGATGAGCAAGCGAGCCCCCAGTTGAGAAAGACACCCTGAATCCCAAAAAGGGCAATTTTAAAAGCAAATTCTGTGAAAGGTGATGCTTCTCTATCACGTGGGGGAAATTATTTCTGTTTAATGCCCGCCTTGGGAGGGGAACCCTTCAGGTTCAGGGACCCCATTGGCACATCAGGGCTTTGACTAGGACACAGTGCCAATTCAAACTGTCACACAGTATGAGGAAGGAAAAAAAGCCCAAATCAGTTTCTATTCTTTAATAGAAAGCAATACTGTAGTTTAAATTAGCAAGGCGCTGCTGAACCACTATTTAAAATGCGTTTGCACTGACATCCCAAGAAAGGATTTTTTTTTCTTGTTTAATTGCACTGTCAGTGTGGAACGCTTTCACTTAAAACCATTCTGAGGTAGACCTTTTAATAGAAAGTGACAATTTAAATTGCCATGATAGCAGCGTAAATGGTGCTTAAAGTCATTACTAAACTGATGTCGCAGTTGGCTTCAGACCAGTTTGTTAAAGCTGAAGAAAAGGTGTGGGGGGAGGGGGAAGGGAGGAAAGTAACTAAATCGTGAATCATTAATTCCTTTTATATTCATTGTAATAACATTAGCTGTGATGAAGTCATCTGGCTCCCAATGGATGCAATGTACATTTCTATTGAATTCCACATTATTCCATTCGAACACGGCCCTGCTTAATGTCGATTACTGACGAATTGCTCCAGTCACAAGCACTTATTTCTCTACAGCTACTTTGTTTTCTTGTCTTCTCTCCCAGGGTCCAAAGACAGGAGCTGTGGCTTCCGTTTGTTGGATTGAGTCCTAAAGTGAAAGCGCTAGATGTCGCCAGGGCTTTGCGTCCCTCTTTCTCCAATTAAGTTAGATTCTCCCGGCCCCCCTTGCAAATAAATGACTGTAGCTTTCTTTCAAGGAGTACCGTCCAAACGGAATGCACCTGCTTGGGTGCCATTCGACCAATGGTGCCATTGCTCCAAGTGGGTGGAGCACCATCGAACTCTTGGCAGTGCTGGATCTGTGAGCTTGCAAGGAGCTCATACATAAGGCAAAATGGAGTTTGGAGCTTTGGGGACACTGGGAGAGATGGTGGCAGAGGATAGGAGGGATGATAAGGTTTAGAGAGGCCTGTAAACTGAGGCCAAGCCTCTCAGGCTCACAATCCCTCCCTCTTTAGTCTTGAAATTGCCTCTGGAACACACTCCCTTAAAAGTAAGATGAGTACCAGTGACTCACGCCTGTAATCCTAGCTACCCAGGTGTCTGAGATCTGAGGATTGCAGTTCAATGCCAGCCCAGGAAAGAAAGTCCTGGAGACTCTTCCCAACAAAATGCTAGCTCAAGTGGTAAAGCATCAGCTCTGAACCAAAAAGCTAAGAGAGCATCTAGGCCCTGAGTTCAAGCCTCAGAAATGACCAAAAAAAATTAAGTTAATTATGTGCTTTTTTTTTGCGGGGGGGGGTCCGGTCGTGGGGCCTGAACTCTGGGCCTGGGCGCTGTCCCTCAGCTCTTCAGCTCAAGGCTAGCGCTCTACCACTTCAGCCACAGCACCACTTCCGGCTTTTTTTCTTTTTGCTTATGTGGTGCTGAGGAATCGAACCCAGGGCCTCAGGCATGCAAGGCAAGTGCTTTACCACTGAGCCACCTTTCCACCCCCAATCATGTGCTTTTTTTAGGAGTAATAGATAAGCTAGCTTGTGTGTATGTGTGTGTGTGTGTGTGTGTGTGTGTGTGTGTGTGTGTGTGTGTGTGTGTGTGTGTGTGTGTGTGTGTGTGTGTGTGTGTGTGTGTGTGTGTGTGTGTACTAGGTACGATCCTGGAGGTTTTTTGTTTGTTTGTGGGTTTTTTTTTTTTTTTGCTCAAAGCTACTGCACTACCACTTGAGCCATACCTCTACTTCTAGAGTTTTAGTGATAATGGGGATAAGAGTCTCAGGACTTTTCCTGCCCTGGCTGACTTCAAACTGATCAATCCTCAGCTCTCAGTCTCCTGAGTAGCTAGGATTATAGGCATGAGCCACTGGTGCCCAGCTCAGATTCCTTTTTCTTAAACAATGACAGTTGGCTTTTCTGCCGGCTTCAGCTTCACCCCCACCTCATTTCCCAACATCAAAACATTGCAGACTGGCCTTACTGAAGCCCAACTGGGCACAAGTGGTTGCATTTCCTTTCTAGCTTGAAGACTGAACCCAGAAGATTTGCTGGCAGAGTAGATATGGGTGGTGAGAGAAATGTGGGGCTTTCTCCTGGGCTTAGGATAATTTGGATAGGAAGAAGGGACCAAACCTTATTGGGAGAATAAAAGCAGAGAATGCAGAGACAATAGATTTAATACAGAAGAAAAAGTAGCACACATACACAGATGGCAACAGTCCAGGAGAAAAAGGAGGAAATCAGTGAGATAGTGGAGAGGGGAGGAAGGCTGTAGCCGTGTCCTTGTGAGGGAGGGAACCCCGAACACAGGCAAAGGGCATAAACAAGCCATTCATTTAGGGAAGTAGGAGGCAAGGTCAGGCTCATCTGGGAGGGTCCAGATAGGAGAGGAAGCTTGCAAGCTTGCAGAGAGAAATATTGCTTGCATTGCTGCGCGTTGGAAACAAGCACTTCATTCAGTAGTTGCAACAGAAGACATACAAAGCCAAACAAACAAACAGTAAGCTAGCTGGTGGCTCACACCTGTAATCCTCGCTCTCAGGAGGCTGAGATCTGAAGATCACAATTCAAAGCCAGCCAGGGCAGGAAAACCTGAGACGAGACTCTTTTCTCCAATTAACCACCAGGAAACCAGAAGTGGAGCTGTGGCTCAAAGCGGTAGAGCGCTAGCCTTGAGCAAGAAAGCTCAGGGACAGCGCCCAGGCCCTGAGTTCAAACCCCACAACTGACAAAAAAAAAAGTGAGCCAACCCAAAGGAAGATTTAGGTCCAGAATTAGGTAAGTTTTCTCGCTTGCAGCAAGATAGGAAGTAGAAAGACAGGAAGTAGCCCAAAGTAGATCTGGCTACACCAAGTAGGGTTGAAGGATACCAGTAATTAGCCAGAAGTAGACACCGGTGTGAGCTCTGTTGATGTCTCCAAGAAGCAGTAAATGACGGCCATTTCCTCCATCTTGCTGGTATGTTCCCTTCAAATAGGATGCAGAACAGAAAGAGCATGTAGCTCTTTTGTTAACATGGGGTGGACAAGGTGTGCAATGGGTCAGGGATATGCAAGGAAGGAAGGAAGGAAGAATGATCTTCTGCTCCTCAAGGAGCTCCTTGTGTGAGAATCCGGTGCCCCTCAAGGGGCCCCTGACCCCCATCAACAGCATCAGAATAGATAAGCAAATTCATCAGTCATGCTTCAATCCTAGCTGAAAACTGCTATTATTTGAGTGTGTCCCCTCTGAATCCTATTGAGGCTGGGTGTGCAGTTGTACACTTGTAATCCCAGCACCCAAGAGGCTAACACAGGAGGATCAAGACTCTGATGACAGCCCAGACAACAGAATAAGGACCCCCCCCATTAAAAAAATCATATTGAAATGTATTTCCCATTATGGTGACTGGCTTTCCAGAATGATAAGAAATAAATTTCCCTTATATATAAATTACCCAGTGTCAGGTGTTTTGTTATAGCAGCATTAACAGACTAAGACACTGACTAAGTCAGAAACTCACAGTGTAGGTTCTAACAACCTGTGTTTTAACCAAGTCATCGAGATGTCCACTAAAGTTTGAGAAACATTGTTTGAAGCCTGCCTGGAAGTTCCCATCTGCTCTTATCCAGTACTGCCACCTATTGGACAAGCTTGTCACATACTGTGAAGTGAAGCTAAACATTTTTCCAAGGAAATTTTCTTCTAGTTTTCTAAACAACGTCACAAACCAAAAGCAAAAAGAAACCTTCTTATGACCCTTTGTATTACAAAAATACTAATTTGGTGCTTTTCAGTCATATATTTAGACTCATGTTTTGTTTCTATCATAAAATGTGTTCCTCAAGAATGAGCTTAGTAGAACATATAGTCCTTATTGGTTTTTATTATACCATTTTATCATGATACAATAATGTAATCACAGTGACCACAGTTTTCAAGGTGACTTGGATATGTGTCCCAACTGAGCATAAACAGAGGAAGACAATACAACCTAATATTTTGGATTAATGCTATCTCAGAAAATCTCTTAGAAGTTTGTTCCCATTACAAGCTAGTCATTCCAATGTTTTATATGCTTGAATGATTCCAAACTTTCAGTAGTTATAATTAATAAAGCTATGAGTGTCTTTGTATAATAAACAAGTTATTTCTTTGAGATTATAATCTCTAGATGAATATTTCTAGCCTCAAATGTACAACAACACCGTAGTCATTATCATTTTTGTGGTGCTAGGAATCAAGCTCAGGGCTTCTCATGTGTTTGGCAAATGGTCTCCCACTGAGCTACAGCCTCAGTCGAACATCACAGCATTATTTTCGTAAATCTCCTTCTTAAAAATAACTGAGGGAGGGAGGTCAGGAGGGAAAACCTGGGGGAAAATGAAGGAAGATGTGGCACTGTTCAAAAATATTCTCATTACCTAACTTATGTAACTGTAACCCCTCTTTCATCACCTTTACAATAGCAATAAAAACTAGAAATAAGCCAGATGTATTCCTGAGAGAATGGTTAAAATGTGGTTTTAAAAAGTCACATGTGTTATTCTGCAGCCATTACAAATTATGTTTACAGAAAGCTAATCACAATGTATTGCTAGGGAATTTTGTCAGTGTACCTGACCAACTACCAAGTACCTTTGGAACATCCTTTGGTACAACTTTGAACACCCTGGTAGAAGACAGAAACTTGCTTTCTCGTCTTCTGTTATGGTTTGGATATAAAGTGTTTAAGGCTTGGTCCCCAGCTGGTGGAGCCACTCATTGGAGGATTATTGGAGCATGAGAACACTAACTTCATCCATGAGTTAGTCCATTGGTGTATTCATATAGCTGAATGCATTGGAGGAAGTAGGTCCTGGGAGGTGGGGGTTCCTTTGAAGGGTGTATCTTGTTCCTGGACCCTTCCTTACTCTCCCTCCTATGTGCTTCCTAGCTTCCATGAGATGAACGAGTTTCCTCTATCTGTCCTTCTGCCATGATGATTTTTATCTGACCACAGGCTTAAAACCTCTGAAACCATGAGCCACATAGCGATCTTTCCACCTTTTAAGTAGTTTTCTTAGGTATTTTGTCGGAAGGGCAAAAGTGAATGGAACAGGTCTCACATGACCCAGAGCTCCTCTATTATATAGCCTAAAGTCAGACTGATTCAAACATGAGCAAGGGGGATGAAACAGGAAACACATGGAATCCACTTTCTGGTAGCATTGGCCTTCAGGTTTTGAAAGTCACGCCTTAGTGCAAGGCTCTGAGTGCAAGCTCCAGTAGTAACAAAAATATTGCAAAAAGTGAATGCCTATTTATAGGAGAATGTTGCACTGCATAGAACCACTTATACACAATGAGGAAGAATTTCAGAGCCATTATGTTCAACAAAGAAAGTCACACACATACACACACACACATACACACACACACACACACACACACACACACGGTGTCATTCCATGTATATGATGTTCAAAAACAGGAGAACTAATCAGTGGTAATAGAAATCAAGGGACATGATTAATTCTAATAAGAACCAAAGGTGAACACTGACAGGAAAAAGGCACAAGGAATGTCTAGAAGGCTAGGGATAATCTGTATCTGATGGGGGAGGTGATTACACAAGTGTATACATATGTAAAAGTTAATCAAGGTGCATAATGTAGTAGTATACTTTAAGTACCTGATTCCATTCTTCAATAAGTAGAAATAAAATTCTTTTTCTGTTTAAAGTAGCTAGTAGATTCTGTCAGTTACAATTAAGATCTTCACCTAAAAAGATGGCTGATCATGCTACAACCCCAATGCTGCTGTGACCAACTCCTCTGCTCATTGGGGTCACTGGAGAACTTTCTCCATTTAGGATGTATCTTTGAGAATTTTCTTAGGAGAGAGATACACACAATCAGGCACTGCAAACATGAGAAAAAAATATATATAAACATAGGAGCAAGACAGTGTCAGTGAGTAGTGGATTATACAAAACTGAATGATAAATCATGATGAAAATATTATTTTGAGAAAATTTTCCAGAACACAGCACAAAGAGACAAAGGGCTGAGAAGAATGAAGAAATCGTAGACACCCAGAAAAAAAAAGGCTCATTCGTTATAAAAGTCTTCTAAGAGAGTTTCTGGGAGGAGGAGATAATTGAAACAAGATTAGAAAAAATAATAATAGTCAAGAAATTCCCAGGACTGTCAGAAACACAAGTCATTATATAGAAAGAGAACATAAAGAGATAATTAGAATTAAAGAAAAAAAAAAAAAACTCAGCCAGGCACCAGTGATTCATGCCTGTAAACCTAGCTATTCAAGAGGCTGAGGTCTGAGGATCAACGTTCAAAGCCAGCCCAAGCAGCAAAGTCTGTGAGACTCTTATCTTCAATTAACCAGCAGAAAACCGGAAGTGGTGCTGTGGCTCAAGTGATAGAGGGCTAGCCTTAAACTGAAGAGCTGAGGGACAGAATATACACCCAGAGTTCAAGCCCCGGACCAAACAAAAACAAAAACAAAAACAAAAACAAAAAACCCCCACTCATTGTTGGTGGTTGTGGTTCAGGCCTGTAATCCTAGATACTCAAGAGGTTGAGATTTGAGGGTTGCAACTCAGAGCCAGTCTGGGCAGGAAAGTCTTTGAGACTCTCATCAACCAAGTAACCAGCAAAAGAGCTGGAAGTAGAGCTGTGGCTCAAGTGGTAGAGCGCTGCTAGCCTTTAGCAAAAAAAGATCAGAAACAACACTCAAGCCTTGTGTTCAAGCTCCAGGATGGGCACACACACACATGGCCATACACTCATACACACACGCACATAAACACACACACACATACACACCACCACCACCAGCAACAATAAAAAAGTATATCTAGATATTACAGTAAAACTTCAGAACCAAAGGATTAAGTGCTTTCTAAAAGATAACAAAACAAAACAAGCATCTTGAGTAAAGAGGATTGGGCTGACAGAAGATTTCACAGTAGCAAGATGGGAATAAAGCATTTGTAATTATGGAGATTAAGTGATGGATACTTGGGTTCCATTACATTACTTCTATTTCCCTGTGTGATTTTTCATAATACAAATGAATATTTAGGTTTTAGTTTTGTGAATACAAAAAGCTATTAGATTAAGATCTTCCAAGTATGAGGGGAATGTCTTTGTCCTAATTCTACATCTATTATTTCTGTCCCCCAAGGAAAAGGTGCAACGGCTGGAGAAGAAGCTCACGGTGAGAGCACTTGCCTAAAGAGCCTGATCCATTCCCCAGCAGTGCAAAAAGAAAGGAAAAGAGAGAGGGGGGAACGGAGGAAGGGAGGCAGGAGAAGAAAGAGAAAGGTCAGAATAAAGAGGTTTTCAGATTATAAGGACTCAGAAATTGCATCATGCTGGAATGCTCCAAGGAAACTTCAAGCAATGGAAGGAAAATAAGTCACCTATATTTCTATATCTAATCTATCTATCTATCTATCTATTTACATACATACATACATATATGTATATAATCTTTAAAAATAACAAAGATGGGCACTGGTAGCTCATGCCTGTAATCCTAACTACTCAGGAGGCTGAGATCTGAGGACTGTGGTTCAAAGCCAGCACAGGCAGGAAAGTCCATGAAACTCATCTCCAGAAAAACACCAGAAAATAGGAAGTGGCACTGTGGCTCAAGTGGTAGAGCACTAGTGTTGAGCTGAAGAGCTGAGGGACAGCGCCCAGGCCCAGAGTTCAAGCCCCAGTATATATATATATATATATATATATATATATATATATATAATTTTTTTAAGTATAACTAAAATTCAAGATATATTCAGTACAAAAGAGAAGAGTCACTGGCCACAGTGCTCATACCTATAATCCTAGTTACTCAGGAGGCTGAGGTCTAAGAATCAGTTTGAAGCCAGCCTGGGCAGAAAAATTCACAAGACTATCACTTCCAGTTAATTGGAAAAGAGTTGGAAGTACAGGCGTGGCTCAAGTCGTAGTCAGTCAAGCAAAAGTTGGACAAAAGAATGGTACAAATGTGTGATTTAGAAGATGGAATAAATTGATGGGGCTTTGGGAATTGGATAGGAAGGATGGAGGGAGGAAGAGGAGGGAGGAAGAGGGAGGGAGGGGTGAATGTTGGAAGGGTGACCCTGATCTTGATATATTGTACACATAAATGGACATGTTTAATTGAAATCCCTTGTACAACTCTTTGAAGATAATACTTTTTAAAAGAAGACGGAGCTGACATCAGTCATAAGCAGTACAGTAATAAAGAGACTTTAAAGTATTTTAAAAACGTTATTTAGACCAAGGGAGATAAGACTGAGAGACATCAAAGCACATTTAGTGAAAGTTCCAGAGAAACAAACTAGAAAGCCTCAAGAAGTAGCAATATTGAAGGAGATCATGTCTGAAAACTTCCAGAGTCCAAGAGAGATAGGGGCTTTGATTGAAAAAAGAAGCTTCTTCATGTTAAATTGGGATTGCAGTGGCTTGGTGATAAGTCCCAACAGAAGGGAGGAAAATAGGATAGAGGAAAAAAAAATCCTGTGACCATGAACTTGCCTTTGCATGAATTTGCCGTTCAAGTTTATGTTACTGGCTTGTTACGGGAAACTCAAGTTGTATTTGTGATTGGGGGTGAGGGGAGTACTGTGATTTGAACTGAAGGCTTCACACTTGCCAGGCAGGTACCCATTTGAGCCAATAAAATAAAATAAACTGCATGACAAACGTAGAGTACCTTTAAAGGAGTGAGCCATGGGAGCTACTGATGGCTAAACTTGGAAAATTTTTCCACAGGAAAAAATGATAATAATGTAGTATTGAATTATAACCTGAAGTGTAAAATAACTGCCTACCTCAAATTTTATATTCAATGAAATATCCTTCAAAACTGGAGATGAAGGGCTGGGAAGGTGGCTCAGTGGTAGAGTGCTTGCCTTGCATGCATGAGGCCCTGGGTTCCATTCCTCAGCACCACATAAGCAGAAAAAGGCCGGAAGTGGCACTGTGGCTCAAGTGGTAGGGTGTTAGCCTTGAGCTGAAGAGCTGAGGGACAGTGCCCAGGCCCAGAGTTCAAGCCCCACAACTGGCAAAAAAAAAAAATTGAGATGAAGACATGGAATAATGAAATCCCCACTGCATGCTGAAAAAAAATATACTTTGAGATTTAAAAAAATGTTGCAGAATTCATCACTAGTTGAATTTTGTTCAAGGAAATACCAAAAGGAATCATTCTGGTGAGGGAAAATTATACTGATGGAAATTTATACTTGCTGGGATTAATGAAGTGCCAGCAAAATTATAAATATATGAGCAGTTCTAAATTAATAGCAACTATACAATACAACGATATTATCTTGTAGGGTTTAATACACATGACTACAGTGATATGTAGACCAGAAGGGATACAAATGGAAAGTTCTAGAATCTTGGTATTGTGTAGAAAGCAGGCAGAAATGCCAATAAACATTAGACTTCAGGGCTGGGTATGGCTTAGTGGTAGAGTGCTTGCCTAGCACACATGAAGCCTTAGGTTCAATTCTTCAGTGCCACATAAACAGAAAAAGCTGGAAGTGGTGCTGTGGCTCAAGTGGTAGAGTGCTAGCCTTGAGCAAAAGAAGCTCAGGGACAGCGCCCCAGTCCTGAGTTCAAGCCCCAGGACTGGCAAAATATAGATCTATGAATGTTGTAGTGGACACTAGTGACTAATGTCTATAATCTCAGCCACTTCAGGAGGCTGAGATCTGAGGATTAAGATTCAAAGCCAGCCCAGGAAGAACACTTTTGTGAGACTCTTTTATCTCCAATGAACCACCAAAGTCCGAAGTGGAACAGTGGCTCGTGTGGTAGAGCACCAGCCTTAAGAGAAAAAGCCAAGTGAGAGCTCTAGGCCTGAGCTCAGGACTCAGTATCTGCACACACACAGAGACAAGATGCGCGCTGTAATCTCTGTTACCATTGCAGTTCTACGCCTGGGCACATGCCCAGAGAAATGTGTGAACATGTGCACCAAAAGAGAAATACAAGGATGCTCCTAGCCAAAACATTTGCAATAGCCCCAGATATCAAGAGAGAAAAAAACAGTTGTTGTATATTCCTGTGAACGGAACAAAACAGAATGAGGGAGCTTGCCTCTCTTTCCCAGCTCTGCCTCTGGAATGAATGGACTTGCTTCACTCAATTTAGGATTAAAGGATGAAGAAAGTTCCAGAAGAGTGAGTCACCCTCACATACTTTAGGCAACACGCTGGCACCTTGGCTTACAGCAGAGATTAGAGAAAAAAAATCTGGCAGATGGGGCCTTTAGTTTCCATAGTGGGAGGGCTGCCAGAGACTTGATTTATCACTCCACCAAGATGGCACACACCTTGGGAACTGCTCAGAAGTAATCATGCGTGTTCTTAGGAAGAATGAATGAAAGTTGAATGATCACCTCCAGTGACACAAAACCATCCATCTCTTTGGGCCCAATCTTCCCAGATACATATACACATATATACATATAGATAATTCCATTGCCCAAAAGAATGTGAATCACCCCCCCCCTTTACAAGCCAGAATGTACTCATACTTCCCAAAGTCTCCTCCATCTCTTCTGCAAGTCTGAGATAGAGATCTGTGTGGATCAGATCTGTTCCTCTTCTAATTCCATTGGAATGCTGTAACCTGTATTCTATCTGTCTTTATCTATATTGAGGAAAAGGAGCCAGAGGTAAAAAAAAAAATTCTTTAAGATAAGGAAGAAAATTGAGGCTCAGCAAGAGTCTTTGTGTGTGGTGTGTGTGTGTGTGTGTGTGTGTGTGTGTGTGTGTGTGTGTGTGTGTGTGTGTGTGTGTGTGTGTGCGCGCCTGCACGCGTGCACGCAATGGTGGCTCACACCTATAATCCTAACTATTCAGGAGGCTGAGATCTGAGGATCACGGTTCAAAGCCAGCCTGGGCAGGAAAGTCCGTGAGACTCATCTCCAATAAACCACCAGAAAACCAGAAATGGTGTTGTTGCTCAAGTAGCTCTTGCCTGGAGCTGATGAGCTCAGGGACAGCCCAGGCCCAGGGTTCAAGCCCCACAACCAACAGAAAAAAAAAAAAATCTCATGAATTTTCCTGCCTGGGCTGGCTTTGAATAGTGATCCTCAGAACTCAACCTCCTGGGTAGCTAGGATTATAGGCGTGAGCCACTAGTCCCCTGCTAGAATCTTTAATTAAAAGAGAAATCTAAATTTCTCTTTCTTGCTGGTGAAGCATCCCCAACTTCTATTTCTGAGGAGAGGGGAGAGGACTATCTATGCCCTTCTTAGTCTCTGCCTATTTAGGCATCTGATAGTCTTCTCTAGCCTTTCATTCAGAGGATCCAGCTCTTTCCACAACCTCTTTTGCATTGATCCCAGGCAATGAGTCATGCCAACACGCTCGCCCTCGCCTTGGCCTTCATTCAGTCAGTCCGCTGTGAAGCAGTTAGTGTACTGGATATCTTATCCAGTCAATGTCCTTGCTGAAGCCAGCAGCCGTCCATCACCCCAGAGGGAGAGGTTGTAGGTGAGCTCAATTTCTCAGCACTCGGCAGCTGATGTTCTCAGAGCTGGTTTGCATAGACTCTCTTGAGTAGTTGGCACTGAGGCTTGAATCCCACCCCACCCCCACACACATACACACAGAAGTTCTCTCATTGGAACCCTATTTTTTTTTTTTTACAGGAGAGGACCTGCCAATGGATATATAAAAAGACTTGTATAACCAGGGAAATGAAAAGTCAAACAAGAAATCATGTTTTTTACACTTCCTAGACTGGAAAATATGACATTCTGGCAAAATTGGATGCTAACAGGAGTGTGAATTGCAAGAAGTGTGAGCTGGCACAACCATTTTGGCATGCAGCAATTTGGTGGTGTCTCTGAGATTTAAGATGTACAGATTATGTGACCCAGCATTTCCTCTCCTACACGTTTGCCCTAGAAAAACACACTCTGGCACAGATATGAGGAGGGTGTGATGTTCACTGCATCATTGTATAGAAGGAGGAAAATCTGAATATATCCTAAAGGCCATCCAGTAGGAAAACACAAAGTCAAAGGAAGTAGTTCTACTTTATGGCTAAGAATGAACTATACCTGTATTTATCAACAGACATTTCATAACTGGATGAGATGGTTAAGTGGGGAAAAAAAATCAAGAGGGAGAGAACAATAGTGGGCTGGGAATGTGGCTTAGTGGTAGAGTGCATGCATGAAGCCCTGGGTTCCATTCCTCAGTACCACATAAACAGAAAACGCTGGAAAGTGGCACTGTGATTCAAGTGGTAGAGCGCTAGCCTTGAGCTGAAGAGCTGAGGGACAGCGCCCAGGCCCAGAGTTCAGGCCCCACGACCGAACCCCCCCCCCCCAAAAAAAAGATGTTGACCCAGGTTACAGTTCATTTGAAAGCTCAGTAGGGGGAGGGAGAGCTCCTGCTAAACACTAATGTGGTTGTCAGAAGCATTTGCACCAAAGGCCTTGGTTACAATGAGAGATCTAGATTCTCACAGGTTGATGGCCAGAGGCTGCTCTTGGTCCCACACCGCGTGGGCTTCTCCTTGCAGTAAGTAGCCTCCTGGCATCAGAACAAAAGCACCAGAGAGAATTTGTGCTTCAAAGTCACCATCTTCTGTAACCTAATCCTACATGGGACAGCCCAGGCTTTTGGTCATATTCTTTTTTTTTTATTGTGAACATACTGTACAGAGGGGTTACAATTACACGAGCAAGATAGTGAGTACATTTCTTATCAAGCATTGTAGCCTCCTCCTTTGCTTTTGGTCATATTCTGTTCATTAGTGCAATCCACACTTTTAAGGAGAGAAGAATCATTGGGATCGAGCTCAGAAAGTCCCTGTCACAGCCCTATGGGAATTATGTACTCTGTTTATGCTGTTAAAATGGGGCCAACAGGGGAGAAGGAAGGAAATGCCTCATAAAGGAAGGAAATCCAGGCTGGGAAGGTGGCTCAGTGGTAGAGTGCTTGCCTTGCATGCATGAGGCCCTGGGTTCGATTCTTCAGCACTACACAAGCAGAAAAAGCCAGAAGCGGGGCTGTGGTTCACGTGGTAGAGCACTAGCCTTGAGCTGAAGAGCTGAGGGACAGCGCCCAAGCCCAGGGTTCAGGCCCCACAAGCGACAAAAAAAAAAAGAAGAAGGAAATCCTAAGGAAAATTTCAGGTATTGCTAGAGTATCAGTAAAGCCAGCAAGTGGCCTGTTATAAATCAATGCCCATAATACATCATAAGCTGATACAAGTAAACCCTAGGAGTAAAGACATTTAAGTAGGGGTGGAGGTATGACTCCAATGTCTAGAGAGTGCTTATAGAGTGCTTGCTTAGCAAGTTCAGGGATCTGTGTTCAAATCCCAGTACGGTGACAGATTATATCCAAAGAACGTGCAAAGTTTTTGCATGGAAGTCATGATCTGAGCATTACTGAGCACAGATATTTTAAACAAGGGCCCTGCCATGAAGTATCGCAAATGACAAATTAAAAATCATGTGATGGGCTGGGAAGGTGGCTCAGTGGTAGAGTGCTTGCCTCGCATGCATGAGGCCCTGGGTTCGATTCCTCGGGACCACAGAAGCAGAAAAGCCGGAAGTGGCGCTGTGGCGCAAATGGTAGAGTGCTAGCCTTGAGCTGAAGAGCTGAGGGACAGCGCCCAGGCCCAGAGTTCAAACCCCACAACGGACAAAAAAACAACAACACACAAACCATGTGAGCACTGTGCCTACCCAAATCCTACACTTTCCACAATAGCTAGCTGTTAGCACGCACCATGCCCCAGCTGCCAGTATGTCAGCCTCTCTTCGTATGCAGGCGTTATGAACACTTAGCAGTGTTTCTCAACCTAAAATATGTAATATACTGGTGAGTTGGGAGATCAACTTGGTTTGTAATAAATAAATGTGTTTACTTTGAGATCTGGTATTGACTAAATTTCTTTTGTCAGTCCTGGGGCTTGAACTCAGGGCCTGGGCATTGTCCTGGAGCGTCTTTTGCTCAAGGCTAGCACTCTACCACTTGAGCACTTTCTCTGTGTATGTGGTACTGAGGAATCAAACCCAGGGCCTCATGCATGCTAGGCAAGCACTCTACCACTAAGCCACATTCCCAGCCCCATTAAATATTTTTATTGTTATTATAAAAATGATGTACAGAGGGGCTACTGCTTTGTAAGTCAAGTAATGAGTACATTTCTTTTTGGACAATGTCACCTTTTAATAAATGTTGTTTGTTTTGTTTGTCAGCTATGGAGCTTGAACTCGGGGCCTAGGTTCTGTCCCTGAGCCTTTTCTACTCAAGGCTGGTGTTTTACCAATTTGAGCCAGTTTTCTGGGGGGTTAATTGGACTTTCCTGTTCAGGTTGGCTTAAAACTGTGATCCTCAGATCTCAGCCTCTTGAGTAGCTAGGAATACAGGCGTGAGCCACCAGTGCCTGGCTAATAAATGTTTTTATATCACTTTTTTTGGTGCCAGTACTGGGGTGTGAACTCAAATCTTTGTGTTCTCATTTGACTTTTTCACTTAAGACTAGTGTTCTACGACGTGAGCTGCAGCTTCACTGCTGGCATTTTACTGCTTAATTGGAGATAAAAAATCTCATATGCTTTTCTACTCTAGCTGGCTTTGAACCTTGATCTTCAGATCTCAGTCATCTGAAGTAGCTAGGATTACAGGCATGAACCATCCATCTACATCACAAATTTTTTTTTTTTTTTGCTAGTCATGGTGCCTGAACTCTGGGCCTGGGTGCTGTCTGTCCCTCAGCTCTTCAGCTCAAGGCTAGCGCTCTACCACATGAGCCACAGCACCACTTCCAGCTTTTTCTGCTTATGTGGTGCTGAGGAATCGAACCCAGGGCCTCATGCATGCAAGGCAAGCACTCTACCACTGAGCCACCTTCCCAGCCCCTATATCACAAATTTTATTGTGGCAAAATACATACAATAAACGTCACTATTGCAAGTATAGAATTCAATGGCATTCTGTATTCTCAAAGTATTGCTTAACTATCACCATTATTTTCAGAACCTTTTCATCATCCAAACCGATGTAAGTAATAACTTCCCATTCTTTCTTCCCCTCTAATCTGCCTCTGTGAATTTGTCCATCCTAGATATTTTCATGTAAGTATAATCATATAGTAGGCTGTTTTAACATCTCCCTTGTTTTGCGTCACATAATGTTTTTAAGGTGAACTCATGTTGTACAATGGATCAGAACTTCAATAGTTTGGTTTGATATTCCACTATTTAGATATATATGTTTATCCATTCATTTGCCCACTGTTGTTTGAATTGTTTTTACCTTTGGCTATTGTGAATAATCTTATTGTCACATAATCAGTTTGCAAATATCTGAGTCCATCCCTACTTTATTTTTTTTATTTTTGGTCGGTCGAGGGGCTTGAACTCTGGGCCTGGGCGCTGTCCCTCAGCTCTTCAGCTCAAGGCAAGAGCTCTACCACTTGAGCCACAGTGCTCCTTCCGGTTTTCTGGTGGTCTCTTGGCGATAAGAGTTTCAATGTCTTTCCTGCATGGGCTGGCTTTGAACCGTGATCTTCAGATCTCAGCCTCCTGAGTAGCTAGGATTACAGGCTTGAGCCACCAGTGCCTGGCTATGTTGAACATTTTTTTTTTTGGGCCGGTCGTGGGGCCTGAACTCTGGGCCTGGGCGCTGTCCCTCAGCTCTTCAGCTCAAGGCTAGCGCTCTACCACTTGAGCCACAGCGCCATTTCCGGCTTTTTTTTTTCTTATGTGGTGCTGAGGAATCGAACCCAGGGCCTCAGGCATGCAAGGCAAGCGCTCTACCACTGAGCCACCTTCCCAGCCCTGTTGAACATTTTTTTGAGAAGGTTTTTTGGTTTTTCTTCCACCTACTGCACCATTTTATAATCCTACCAGTCATGCGATGCCTCCAATTTCTCCACATCCTGTCCAGCACTTTTTTATTTTCTGTTTTTTAGATAATACCTGTTTGGGTGGGTAGGAAGTGATAATCCCATTGTGGTTTTCATTATCTCTAATGACTAATAATATTGAACATCTTTCCCATGTATTAGTTAGTCATCTCTATGTCTTCTTTGGAACATGTCTATTGGTCTTTGTTTACTTTTGTTCACTACTGAGGATTGAACTCAGGACTTTTCACTTTTCTAGGAAATGCTCTACCACTTGAATCATACTCTGACTCTTTTTATACTATTATTTTTTTGCCAGTCCTGGGGCTTGAACTCAGGGCCTAGGCATTGTCCCTGAGCTGCTTTTACGCAAGGCTAGCGCTCTACCACTTGAGCCACTTTGGCACTTTTGGCTTTTTCTGTTAGTGTGGTACTGAGGAATGGAGCCCTGGGCTTCATGCATGCTAGGCAAGCCTTCTACCACTAAGCCACATTCCCAGCCCCTGTATTAGTTTTGAGGTAGGGTCTCCAGTTCTGGCCAGACCAACCTGGGCGATGATCTTCCTGAGTGTTCCTCCTATTTTAATAGGGATGGCAAGTGAGTGCCTTTGGGCCCAGCCATTGTGTTTTCCCCCTAGCTGGGATAATAGGTAGGATTTACCATAATCAGCCATTGATTGAGATGGAGTGTCAAGATATTTTTTTGTATCCAGACTGGCCTCAAATCATGATCCTTCCATCTCTGCCTCCCACATAACTAGGATTCCAGGCTTTGAGACACTTTTGTCCTGCTTTACCCACTTTGAAACTGGCCTTTTGTTTGCTTGTTTGTCATTGAGTTGTTGAAGTCTCTCATACATTTTAGATATTAAACTGTCCTCAGGCCGGGCGCTGGTGGCTCACGCCTGTAATCCTAGCTACTCAGGAGGCTGAGATCTGAGGATCGCGGTTCAAAGCCAGCCCGGGCAGGAGAGACCGTGAGACTCCTATCTCCAATAAACCACCAGAAAACCGGAAGTGGAGCTGTGGCTCAAGTGGTAGAGTGCTCGCCTTGAGCTGAAGAGCTGAGGGACAGCTCCCAAGCCCAGAGTTCAAGCCCCACGACCGACAAAAAAAAAAAAAAAAAAAAAAAAAAAAAAAAAAAAAAAAACTGTCCTCAGATATACAAATGGCAAATATTTTCTCCCATTTTGTGGAGTGTTTTTTTTGGGGGGGGTCTCCTGATAAGTGTTTTTGACACAAAAGTTTTCAATTTCCATTAAGTCCAATTTACTTATTTTTTCTTTCATTTCTTGGACTTTTGGTGTCATACTTAGATTAATATCTTAATGAAATGCAATAGAAAAACTGCAGTTCACCCACAGGATAAACATTAGTTAATGAAACCCAATCTCAGTTATATGTATATATGGTGTGTATATCCTGAATGAATTTCCATGAAAATATATTTCTTTTTATAGGTCACAGTCAACATTTTTGAAATTCACTCAGAGAGAGCAATTCCTTATCATAAACTTGAATAGTTTCCATATCCCTCTACTTAAACATGAAAGCCTCCTGGCATTAAGATAAAAATTGCAAACTGGTTACATATACATAAATCCTTTCCAAATGCCTGAGAGAACAGAAAAGTATTAAATTGTGTACAACACCACTAAAAAGACAAACCAGAAATCTTGAAGAAGTCTTGAAGAAAAAAGTACATATAAGGTAAGGATCAAGTTTGTGACCCATACAAACCCAAGAGAGGACTGAGGAAGAGAGCTAGAAAATTCTGGAATTGATGAGTGTATGAGCATGATGGAATCATGGGGCAGTCTTTTGAGTAGTTAATTGAAGACTGTATATGGAGATATTCTCTCTTCCCCACCCCCAGTGCTAGGGTTTGAACTCAAAGCCTTGTGTTCTTGTTTACCTCCTTTGTCTGCTCAAGGCTGGTACTCTATCACTTGAGCCATAGTTCCATTTACTGAATTTTGCTGGTTAATTAGAGATAAAAGTCTCACACTCTTTTCTGCCGTTTTGAACTGTGATCCTCAGCTCTCAGCCTTCTGAGTAGTTACGACTGACTACAGGCATGAGCTACCAGTGCCTGGCCTTCTATGTTCAATTTCCAAAGGAGAAAGATTCTTCATTTTGCAACTCCTAACTTTCCTTTGTTATGAGCCACAGAAAATCTACACAAAGATACACAAGAGTTTTTTCAGTGTCAACTCTAGAGATTCCAATAAGAAGAAAATAGACAGAGAAGAGGAAAAGAAGCTGCAAGGACTCAGTACTAGCAGGGACTCAGAGAGGGCTGGGCAGTAATGGTGGGAAACTGGAGAGATGTGCAGAGATTGCTTGCTTGCCAAAAGTATAAGATATATTGGAGAGAAGGAACAATTCAGATGTTAGGTAGGAATTAAAAATGCATTTCCTCTTTGGCTCTTCTCAAGAGATGAAGTAAAGCCACAAATTACTTGTCATGAATTTTAGCTGTTGACCTAGATTTCTTTGGATGGATGCCTTGCAATAAATGAATCACATAAGACTCTGACTTACATGAAAATGACTAAGGGTAGATGTAGCAAATAGAAGATTACTGAAAATTAATGATAATTAACATCTGTGGGAAGATTAGAAAGGCTCTCATATGCCTAAAACAAGAATTGGTGGTTAAGAACAAGACTAATTATGACGGAAAAAAAATAAATTTTGAATACCTAGACCTCTAGCTGGAGAAGTTTTTCTGAGTGATTTTCTTGGAACACTATGCCAAGAAGAAACAAAAGAGATTAAAATGTAAAAGAAAAGTGATGAGAACAAGGACTAATCCAGAAATGCTGGCACAGATCTAATGGGAGTTGTGGAGAGTTAAAGATAAACAAGAGAAAATCATTTTTAAATGAGATGAAAATTTCCCAGATATGAACAAAAGAGAATAGGATGAACTTTTGAATTCTCATCAGCATTTCTGTGTGTGTGTGTGTGTGTGTGTGTGTGTGTGTGCTTGTGCCTGTATGTATGTGTGTGTGTGTGTGTGTGTTGGTCCTGGGGCTTGAACTCAGGGCCTAAGAGCTGTCCCTGAGCTTTTGTGTTCAAGTCTAGAGCTCCACCATTTGGGTCACAGCTCTATTTCTGGCCTTTTGTTGTTAATTGGAGATGTCTCATGGACTTTCCAACCCAGGCTGAACCATAATCTTTAGATCTCAGTCTCCTGAGTAACTAGAATTACAAATGTGAACCACCAGTGTCTAGCTCTCTCATCTGTATTTCTAAATGCTATAAGAAATGGAATAATAGAGTGTCAATTGTCAAGAGTGGAAACCACATAAAGACCTACTTGGTAACTTGAGATGAACGGGAATGGGAAGAATGGTGGAAAAGGTGACATTGATCGAGATACATGTACTCAGGAACTGACACGTTGAGTTGAAACCTCTTTGTCAAACTAAAGAGAATAAAAAATATATTTAAATGTAAAGAAAAAGACATATTTGGATATGCAAGGATTTAAAGGTTTCCTTCCTAAGCCCCCTTCAAGAATGTCAACTTTTATGCCTCCAGTATATGATAAAACTCTGCACGCTAAAGGGAAAAGATACATTAAAGAAACAGTATGCATAACCAGGAAATATTAAGAAATAATTCAGGGATAACAGCTGCACAGATGGATTTGGAAAGAAATCAAGGCCGTTGGATCAGGGGAAAGAGGATCCCAGGGAAGTATTTTTCTGACTACAATCCAGCAAACTGAATGCTGAATTAAAATAGAGCTAAAAACCCTTGCTTGCCACTGTGATGGTGATCATGGGTAGTGGTGATCTCTATCAATTTAGAATGAATCCTAGATGCCTGTGGAGCTGCTCATCACAAGGTGTTTGCAAACTGGAGACCCTGTGATGAAATACAACATACAAGGAAAAGTGGAATATGATGTTCGATTTGTGGCAAGAGCGGACTAACTTCTTGCCTTCCTCTTCTCCCACGAAGTGCCCCCAGAACAATGAGGTAGGATGTTTCAAACTGGCTTTGAAACTATCAGATAGCTACCAATGCCGTGACAACTTGAGAGCCAAGATGATGATGAGAAACAAAAAGACCAAATTTCCCCCTCAAAGCATTTACTGAGTTGAAAGCAGCAGCCAGAACAGCTGAGAAGCTTTGGAGAAAACTCTGACTTCATAGAGCGGAACTGTGCTGTGCTTCCAATAGTCTCAAAGGGACAGGGAGGTGCTACGGTTTGAATGACTCCGCCAAACCTCAGGTTGAATTTCATCACTAAGAGTATTAAGATGTGCTACCCCTTAAGAGCTAATGCTCACAAGGGCTCTTTGTAACATCATTTCACAGTCCTGAGTAATTTGGGCCCTCATCCTCTCCTCCCCTCCCCTCCTCCCCTCTCCCTTCTCCTCTCCTCTCCTTCCCCTTCCTCTCCTCTCTGCCCCTCCTCTCCTCTCTGCCCCTCCTCTCCTTTCCCTCTCTCTTCCCTTCTCCTCTCCTCTTCTTTTCTCTTCTCTCCACCCCTGCCCTCCTCCTCTTTCCTCATCTCCCCTCCCCTACCTTCCTCCTCCTCTCCTCTCCTCTTTTTGGTCACTCTTCCTCCCTCCCCATCCCATGAGATATCCTCCACCACATTACCACATTGTGACAGTAAGAAGGCTAAGATTACAACCATAAGCCACCGACACCCAGCATAACAAGTATTTTGCAATTTTTTTTTAAAGTGGATAAAATTTAGACTCCATAAAGGCGATCTTAAAAAGTGTAATAATGCAGCCGGGCGCTGGTGGCTCACACCTGTAATCCTAGCTACTCAGGAGGCTGAGATCTGAGGATCACGGTTCAAAGCCAGCCCGGGCAGGAGAGACCATGAGACTCCTATCTCCAATAAACCACCAGAAAACCGGAAGTGGTGCTGTGGCTCAAGTGGTAGAGCGCTCGGCTTGAGCTGAAGAGCTGAGGGACAGTGCCCAGGCCCTGAGTTCAAGCACCAAGATTGGCCAAAAAAAAAAGTGTAATCATGTTCCAGATTTATGTGCATGGTTTTATAACCAGTTGAGTCATTCCACCAACCTGAAAAATCTAATAAAGGGGGAAGTGGGAATAATTTTTTTTTCCAATTTTGACTACAAGAGCAATAAAAATAATTGGCAGTAGTCAGACACCAGTGGCTCACGCCTGTAATCCTAACTATTCAGGAGGCTGAGATGTGAGGATCAGAAAGAAGCAAGAAAACCAATGAAATTCCAATCTCCAACTAATGACCAAAAAGCTTAAATGGTGCTGTGATTCAAAGTGGTAGAGCATCAGCCTTAAGCACAAAAGCTCAGGGACAGTGCTTAGTCCCCAAGTCCAAAGCCCAGGATTGGGACCAAAAAAAAAAAAAAAAAAAAAGGCAAGATCTCCATCTTTCAATAGTTTTAAATTTGCCCTTTCCCAGTGCTTAAGAGCCAACTCAAGGCCTTAACTCCAGCAGCGCGCTAGCTATCGCACCCCACCCTACATTTGCCCTTTAAAATTGCTTTTCTAAAGCAAAGGGAGAGATGACATTGGCCACAAAGAATTACACTCATTACCTGACTTATGACAAGGTAACCCTTCTGTACAACACCTTAATAATATAACAATAAAATTAGGAAATGAACCCCAAGATAGGGACACAACTTTCTTGCTTTTTGTTTTCTTTCTTGCTATTGTTTCTAACACATTTAAATTGTACTATGTGGGCTGGGAAGGTGGCTCAGTGGTAGAGCGCTTGCCTTGCATGCTTGAGGCCCTGGGTTTGATTCCTCAGCACCACATAAGCAAAAAAGAAAAAAGCCGGAAGTGGCGCTGTGGCTCAAGTGGTAGAGCGCTAGCCTTGAGCTGAAGAGCCGAGGGACAGCGCCCAGGCCCAGAGTTCAGGCCCCATGACCAGACCCCCCCAAAAAATTTAAAAAAATAAAATGTACTATGTGATATTGCTTTCTTTTGTATGTTCTTCCCCCAAAGTATAACCCGTTTTCACTGTATTTGATGTCGGTGCCCTTCATCTTTGTATATACATTTTTCTAATTTGGGGAGGGGAAGGGAAATAACACAATATTGAAATAAGGATACAGGCTAACCCATTGTAACAAAGAGAAGTACAAGACACTATGTTGAAAAGGAACTTTCAACATGGAGGGGTGGAGGGAGGTGGTGGAGGTGGGGAGGGAAGGAATGGCAGGGGAAAAACAAAGGATGGGGTAACAATGCTCGATAAGAAATGTACTCATTACCTTACTCATGTAACTGTAACCCCTCCGTACAGTATTTCTACAATAAAAAAGAATATAAAAATTAGCTGAGTACTGGTGGCTCACATTTGTAATCCTAGCTACTGAGGAGGCTGAGATCTGAAGATCACAGTTCAAAGCTGGCCAGGGTAGGAAAGTCCGTGAGACTCTTATCTCCGATTAACCATTAGAAAACCAGAAGTGTGGAGTTGTGGCTCAACATGGTAGAGCACTCGCTTTAAGCAAGAGTGCAGGGGCAGTGCCCAGGCTTCCAGTTCAAGCTCTATGACTGACAAAAAATAATAAAGAAAACTATTATTTAAAAGTAAATACAATAGCCGGGAGCCAGTGGCTCACGCCTGTAATCCTAGCTACTCAGGAGGCTGAGATCTGTGGATAACGATTCCAAGCCAGCCCAGGCAGGAAAGTCCATGAGACTCTTATCTCCAAGAAACCACTCAGAAAATTGAAAGTGGTGCTGTGGCATAAGTGGGAGATCACTTGCCTTGGGCTGAAGAGCTCAGGGACAGAACCCAGGCCCAGAGTTCAAGCCCCACCACTGACAAAAATAAATAAGTACAATAAAGCTGGGTGCCAGTGGCTCACACCTGTAAGCTACTCAGGAGGCTGAGATCAAGAATCACAGTTCAAAGCCAGCCTGGGTAGGAAAGTCCCTGTGAGACTCTTATCTCCAACTAACCACTTAAAAAACAAAACAAAACCTCAAAAAAAAAACCAAACAAAAACAGAAGGGGTGCCATGGTTCAAGTGGTAGAATGCTAGCCTGGAGCACAAAGAGGCTCAGGGACAGCACCCAGGCCGAGTTCAACCTCTGCAACTGATTTTAAAAAATACAATAAAAGGAAGCAATAAAAATCCATAGGGGGAAGTGACACTGTTCACAAAGAAATGGTACTTACCACCTGACTTATATGAATGTAACTTCTCTGTACATCACCTTTGCAATAATAAAAAACAAAACCAAAAAAAACCCTAAGGGGAAATGGACACATAGATGCAAGGCTAAAGAAGACCTTGCCTTTCCTTAGTGTGCTAATAGCAGAGGACAACGCTGATCAGACTATGAGATGGCATAGGGGAGCTCTTGCTATCTTGCTGTGTCCCAACCTGGGAGGGCTACAGAGGATACTCCATTTATCTGAGAGAAAACTCTCAAGAGCAGTGGAAGGTAGGCCCCATGCCCTAAAGCGAGTTGGCTGCATTAGTCAAGACCTACAGTAGAGGAAAGGAAACTGCAGGTGAACTCATGTCAGCCTCAATTCTCTAATTCAGCACCACTAGAACAGTCACATACTTAAGTGGTTGTTTGTTGTGTCTATTTCCAGAGAGGACAGAGGCAAGAAAAGCTGTTCTGCAAGAATCTTTTAGAAAGCAAAACAAAGAAATAAAAATAATAAAGAGGTGTCTAGTTCACTGTTTTGTAATTTCAGCCAATGTGTTCAGGTGTTTGTGTAGTCATTCACAGAGCTAAATGACACCTAGGATTCTGAAGCAGGGTTTTGGTAGAAGGTATGCCAGTCGCTTTACAACATTAGCATGTCACAACAGTGGTAAAGCCTTATGTTCACTAATACTGATAAGATAAATAACATGGGGGTAATAGGAAAAAAAACAAACGTGTAAAGGAAAAGAATTCTAGGTTTTGACCTCAAACTTGATAGACTAAGTATTTATTTCTATTACAGAGGTTTGATTTTAAACCCCAAATTGGTACAGACGCCATACCCACAGGCGACAGTGGTCTCTTTGGTATGAGAAGTGTTGAATGTTTCTTAGTGACAAGGGAAATAAAACTTTTGTCTTGTATTAACTATGTGACTCAAGTCTCCTTGTTTGTGTGTGTTTGTGTATGCCATTCTGTGTGTGTGTGTATGTATGTGTGTGTGTGTGTGTGTGTGCGTGTGTGAGAGCCATTCTGTGTGTATATGCTTTGTCTTTAGCCAACACTCCACTAGGGTAACGTAAAACAAAATAGGATTTATTTACAATAGCAAAGATGTCAAAAATAACAAGAACAATATATAACAAAGCCAGGATTTCATGAAAAAGGCAAACAATATATACAAGAAACAAAAGATAAAACAAAATCCATAGAGCAAATTTAATCTTGACCTTATCTAAAATGCAGCAGAATGTGGCAAAATGGTTATGAATTACTTATGTAAAACCGGGCCAACACGCACGCACACACACACACACACACACACACACTCTCATTCTCTCACACATACACACACACACACATTCATACACTTTCAGCCCTTCTTTTTTACTTTTGCCAAATCTCTGACTTCATTTACTTTTGAAGAATACAACTTTGAGAGGCCATATAAGATGCAGGAAGTATAGTCTATTTACACATGCGCGAAAGGATATACTTATTGCCTGGCAGGCTCACACTTAACAAGCGTAAACCAAAGGTAGAAACTTTCTGGGTCCTACAACACCCTCACTTGTCCATTTCTGGTGGCTGTGTGGTTATGCTACCAAACATTTTGTTACACCAATAATATTTCAACGTCTTCAAGTGCTCTAAAACATCATTTTCCGAACTTGAGGCATGTTAGAGAATCATTTGGGGAGCATGTTAAAACCGATCACGGGGCCCTATGCCTAGTTTCCCATCCAGTAGGGACTGGGGGGGGGGGGGAAGGGGCTGAGAATTTACAACTTTAACAAGGGCTCTCTCCACATGCTGTCACTCAGTGCTGCCAGGTGCATGCTTAGAAAACCACTGCTCTGAAATATTGCCCCTTTCAGGATTGTGATTGTTCGTGCTTTTCTTTTGATGAACCCTAGAATGTGCTGGGAATCAAGGCAATTGTTAACACTGACATTCCCAGACAAGAGGGCAGCCTGCTACCTGACTGGGTGAGATCACAGACAGGTTAACTGCCTTTTGTCAGGTGTCAGTGTTTTTCCGCATGCTACAGTTTTGTGGGATTTACAGCTCTTGACAGAGACGTTTGCCACATCCTCTTGATCATCTAGCTCAAGTTTTGCTTATTTACTAGTTTCAAAAATGACTATCCGGCCAAAACTTGTTGTTTCAGGTGGAGAACTACAGAATCTCATTTTTAAAGTCAAAGGTGGGACAAATCTAACTCCTGAGAACTTTTACCTAACTTCCAATTTTGACTATGACAATGACCAACCTCTAGTATATTAGTGTCTACTGAGCACTCAAAAACAGGGCACAAAGGGGTAAGTAAAGGCGGGGATTCTGCAGCAGAAGTGGTGACAGCTTCCATTGAATGTGCTGTAGATTCATACTCGAAATGAACTTAAGTGCTCTCAAAACCCACTTTGCACGTGGGTAATTTGTCTCAGGGGAACTAGCAAAGCTAACAAAACAAATATTTTATGAAGATAAAAGAAAAAAATTAATTTCAATGACATGCTCATCAAAGGACTCACCAATCACCTCCTATCTTCTCTGAAATATTACTTGCAAATTCATAGGACTGAAATATTATCAGTATCTGCATCCGAGTCGCAAAATTCAAAGTAATCAGTTTGTATTCCACTGCTATATAAAAGGAAATAAGAAATGGGGAGGGGTGAAAATAACCCATCGCTTTTGATGTAATTTATTAGGTTTACAAAAACTGTACATGTTTTTTTTCTTAAGAAAAAAGCATTAACTTAGTACTGGTATCAAATAGACTAAACATTCGTTAACAGGAAAATATTCTGATTTTTATTTTTGCACGTTATTCTCAAGTACACAATTACAATAATGTCACACATCCCTATATGATTTTCTTTTTATGTACTTTACTTTTTTTTACAAAGTGTACAGAGGGAGGGACGTACAATATTTAATAAGATATTTCTACAGAACAATAACTTATATTATGTCCTTGTAAAAATCTGTACCTCTTTAAAACATTTAACTGAAACATTTTTAGCTTTGCTAATCAAAATTGTTTTAGCAATTAAAACTAATTGTAACTAATGTCAGTACATAACAGTGACAACAATTCCATTTTCTCTTTATACAGACACACACATTTTATATTCACTTGACCAAACCCTTAAATACCTTTTAAAGGCTTTGATATTGTGCTTTAAAAAGAAAAACTGTATATAATTCCAGATTATGTAAAGAGAAATATAAAGTATGTAAAGTATTGTGTTCTTTATCTTTCAGTTTATTTAAAAAAATATAGTTAAATGGCCTAATTGCTGAATATTTTCCTTATTAAATTGATAGAATGTTTTAAAAATTAATAAAATTTCCACTTCCATTTAACTGTTTTACCATATTTCTGGGGCAGATTTTAAAGGTTCTCACAAAAAAACAGACAGAGCTTTCAAGAATAGCAGGGCAATAAATCATACAATTGTTAAATTACTTTTCCAGAACGTACATTGGGGGCAGCTACAAGGGCACAGGAATTCCCTAGGGGATCAGGGAGCCCATGCATGCCTTGGCTCTGACTGGCATTTCTATTAGGATTTACACCAGCCTAAAAGCACTTGACTTAGAACTAAACTAGATCAATCTAGTACTTCAGAGGCTTGCCAGATACCAAATGTTTTAGTTATCTATCTCTAAAAATATAACTCTTGATACAAATAGTGATGGCAAAGATGAAGATGAAAAGTTTAAAAAAAAAGGAAAGGAAAAATCCCTAAAGGCATGAAGAGGGTGAAGCACCATTAACAAGGTGGACAAGGCAGTTATCAATTGGGAGAAAAAGAAACATCTAAATTTCCCATGATGTGCCAGATTATGTGTGCCAAAAGCCAATTCCAGGGACTCTTAAAAACGGTTTTTGTTCCCCAAGAGTCATCTTAACATAACTAAATTCTAATTAACCATGTTCATTTTATAAATGCATAAGACCTAGATAGTAAAAATTGCCCCAACTGTCAAAAAACAGAACTATGAAAGACAGAGGCCTCAGACTTGACTTATGCACTTGGAACACCTTTATCTTTCTAATCCAAGCCAACTTGAGTGTTAAGTTTTGAATGTTTGCTAATTGTAACTGTTTGAAGAAATGACAGAGAGCAGGTTGAACTTACAAAGTGTAAGTCCTAATTAGTACCCCTTGCTCTGGTCCACGGAGCCATCACTTCCTCTCCCTCCCCCCCCCCCACCTCATTTAGTAAGATGGTGTTCTCTCTAGAGCTTCTCGGAGAGAACTGAAGGGCTCCTATTTAATAGTCATTAGCTTTTCAGAAAAATATAAAGGCATGGAGCTGAAAGTGTATGAAAACATTCTATCTATAAACATCTTACCTCTATTTTTCGATTATTTCTTAATTACCAAAGATATTTAAAAGAAAATATCTTACTCTTTAAAAATACTAGTGTCCTTATTTTCCTTCTAATTCTTCACCTGAGTAATCTCTCTGAAGAGCAAGACTTACAAAATGCTCTCATGCATCCCTGCATCTTTCATGTTATTGTAAATTTAATACTTTTCATTATAGACTTTAAACAACTACTACTGGGGGTTGTGTGTATAAACATGTAAAATAATCAATACACACAGATACATGTTATATATATATATATATATGTGTATATATATAATTCAGGGTACATTTACATATAGAAAGTTGCAAAAAAAAAATCCTATTAGCCACAAGTTGCCTCTAGGAGATTCCAAAATGGAGTCCTCTGTAAGTTTCATTTATAGCACACAACCATTCCAAGAAAAAGCAGCACAGATAGAATAATTGAAACAGGACTGAGTAAAACATTCCAATAAGGTTTTCTAAGAACTTTGCTGTAAATAGCCCAAAGAAAACTATAAGAAGTATATTTTGTCTGCTAAACAAAATGAAAAAAAAAAAAACAACAAATAAACAGATAAACACAAACCCAGCCATTGTTCTTAGCCAGGGACACAAAAGCTCAAATGGAAACTTCCATGGCCATATGGTCTGAAAATATTAAGCAAGATAAGCAAATGACCTCCACATTGTGATCATCAGACCTGACCAGAAAATCACCCGTTCCCATTAGATGTCTCTGAAAATTTTATTGTGAGAAATTTATGGGAAAAAAAAAGTCAACATGAGTACTTTCAGAGTTATCAATCTGAAGTTACCTTAAGGGTCTCAGAAGAATACCATCAAGGTAAGCCAGGTTAAGTACTTAAATAAATACAAAACTTCTAAGATAGAAAAATTCAATGCAGAATCAGGCATTGCTTTATTAAAAGCAACTAGAGCTGGTTGCTGCTTTTCCCCATTTATTAAACAAACTGAATAGAACTCAGAACACACTACTGAACAAAATGTAAAAAAAAAAAGGAATTCAACTAAGCATAATTCTATTTGTACACAGCATAAATCAATATACAGTATTGTATGTGAACAAGACTGGTTGGCTTTTAAATGAACTTTCTGCTTCAAGGCCAGTTTCTCTGTAAACGACGGTGGAAGTATTGTTAGGGCA
Source organism: Dipodomys merriami (assembly GCF_024711535.1). Taxonomy (NCBI): domain Eukaryota; kingdom Metazoa; phylum Chordata; class Mammalia; order Rodentia; family Heteromyidae; genus Dipodomys; species Dipodomys merriami. The sequence continues at coordinate 106,015,868 of NW_027204492.1, forward strand.
GGCCAACTTCTTTATGATGTCGCATTATGTGCTGGTTCTTTTCGGAGGGTCTTCGGAACCCTTTCTTGCAGTACTCACAGCGGTGAGGGTAGTCTTTTGTATGAATGGAGATAACGTGCCGTTTAAAGCCTGAGGCATCTGTAGTGCTATACTCACAGTATTCACACTGATACACTTTCCGACCGCTGTGGGTCTTCATGTGCTTTTTAAGCTCATTCTGTTGCCGAAATCCCTTTCTGCATCTCTTACACCTGAATGGAAGGTCCTTGGTGTGAACCGAAAGAATATGGCGACTTAGCACAAATGGATCCGCAATCTTAAAGTCACAATGTCTACACTGGTGCATTTTTTTACCCTTGTGGGCAGCCACATGCTTCTTGAGTTCTGAAGGCCTGTGAAAGCCTTTATCACACATGTCACACTTATGGGGATAGTCCTTGGTGTGAACTGAAATTATATGTCGCTTCAAATCGCTTGAGTTTGAGCTTTTGTGGTCGCAATGCAAACACTGGTGTGTTTTGCTTTCTTGGTGGATAAGAGCGTGTTGCTGCACATCTTTGGTATCTGAGAAAGTCAGAAGACAAACGTCACACTTGAATGGCATCTCCTTGCTATGCTTAGTCTTTACATGAGTTTTCAGGTTTGAAGAGTCTGCAGATCTATATTCGCAGTACTGGCATTGGTACGGCTTCTCCCCGGTATGGATTCTCATGTGCTTTTTAAGCTCTGATGGGTGGCGAAAACCTTTGCCACACTCTACACAAATATGAGGAAAGTTCTTGCTGTGGACCGCCAAAAGGTGGCGATTCAGCAACCCTTGTTCAGCTGTTTCATATTCACAGAATTTACACTTGTACATTTTGTTGGCTCCTTTTTCCTTATGCACCATTTTGTGAGTAAACAAAGCCCCAGCGTGAGAGAAATGCTTCCCACAGTCATCGCATTCAGTGGTCTTCTCAGACTTGCTAGTGAGCTTGTGGCTCTCCAGGTGATTGTGCAAACTTATCTTCTTATTGGTAGTGTAATCACAGTCAGTACAGCGGTACTTCTTCTTGGCAAGGTGTTCAGGATGGTTTTTCATGTGCCTTTTCAGGAAACCTCTCGACTTAAACTTCTTCCCACAAATCATGCAAGGGTAGACTGTCAAGGGATGACCATCGGGGCCAATAATTATTGCTAAGAAAGGGAAAGAGAAGAGCATGAATGATCAAGCCCAATTCTGGAATCATTTCTTACAATTTTCGTGTGTTCTGGAAACTACTGGTAGTCCCAAGGACTCCAAACTTAGAAAGGCAACATTATTTTCCTACGTAAGGGACAAAATAATCTGGTAATAACGAGAACCTGGCTTGGAAAATTCCTTCAGTAGTACTGCACCAATTGCACCTCTCCAGTTTATCAAAATTAATGAGTAATTATGGATTGTCTATCAACTCAGATTTTAGAAATCTGTAGGAAATTACTTTGTAACAATAAGAGCATTGTAATTAAAATTCTTGCTTTGGTTACTCAGAAAAATCCATTATGTTAATTTATAGTAAAGCTTCAATATACTCAAATTTTAATATGCAAAGCAGTATAAAAATAGGCAGAATAAGTCATAAGAACTAAAGCACTTATCCTGTTGCTCTGTTAATTATGCCTGTTTTAGGCTGACATAATTGGATTTTTTAAATATACTAATTTTTTAAAGTTAGTGCTTAGATGGATTCTTTTTCATTTTCACATTGAAAAAAATCCCCCTAGTTTTGAATTGTTTCCTTCCATTTCTAACGCTTTTCTTTTTATCCAATGAAATCATTCATGAATATCACTGAATTCTGAAAATTGCATTTTCAAATTCCACACACAATAGCTACATGTGGTCTAACAGCTAAAACGCCATCACGACACCCCTGTGGATTCACATAGAATTTCTGGAGAGCTCACAGCGCACACTGCGCCTTGAACTCGTGCACCCTCACCTGTTTGGTACTGCCTGGAATCAGGTCTTCTCCTTTTCTTTGGTTTTTGTTTAGCCAGTCTGCCGAGGCCAGCAGACTCATCTATGTGCAAGAGGGCACTTGCAGTGCCATTCCGGTTTTCAATTCCATCAGAATTATTACCTGACAATGCGTATTAAAAAACACAATTATACAGTATTATAAATGATAAAGAATGAGGAATTCTTTAACTATGACAGTGAAAAGTTAGCCATGATACTCATGAATGACAGAAAATGCCCATCCTGGGTTATAGGGTTTATAAATAAATTTGTTACAGCAAGACCATGGGAAATTCCTAGCTCCCAAAGCTAAAAACACGTTCAAAACTTTTCCCATATTGGCTCCCAAACTGTGAAGTCACCGACCAGATATAGTCAAGATGAAAAATTTCAACTTAAAACCCTGAATACTTCTTGCAGTACTTCCTTCTATGTAATAGACACACAAAGCAAATTCCTGTCAAAGGTAAAGACACAAAGTAGACTTCTATTAGAAGGTTCAGCTGTGGCTCAAATGGTAGTACTAGCCTTGAGCAAAAAAAAAAAAAAAAGCTCAGAAATAGCACGCAGGTCCTGAGTTCAAGCCCCAGAACAAAAAACGCAGACTTTATAATTTTCCTTTACTCTGGTTTAAATCAACCAATCCTTGCAGTGTAATGATATTAACTCAAACCAGAGCAGCTCCATGACTTACCATAAGCCGCTGCCCATGCGATTGGCATGAAGGTTTTCATTTCGCTGTTGTCTATTTGCTGTTCATGCACGGCAGCTGCAGCTGCTGCTGCAGCATCCTCCTCACCCACGATCACTTCCATATACACTTCATCAGCAATTTCCGCGACATCTAAGTAGAAAGGTATATGAACTTTTCTGACCAGGTATACAGGTATCATAGGAAAAGATGCTTTTCTACTTCAATTCAGTTAATAAGAACATGGAAAGAAGGTCCAGATACTTATTATATACCTAGAATATCACTTTCATGTACTAAGCACTCAGTAAGTGTTTACTGAATGAATTAGTCATTTCTCGACCATATTTGTTTGGAAAGTAACTTCTAAACATACATACATAGTCACTTGCATGGCAGCAACTTAAAGTGGATGGCACTTGTTTCCTTCAGAATATGGCAGCAAAACCTCAAAAAGTATGCTAAAGCAATATAGAATTGAGAGGATGGGGGTTTGAGAAAGAGAAGGGAGAATGATGAAAAGGGAGACACTGATCAAGATGCATTGTACTCACAAACTGACATGGTAATTCACATCTTTTTGTACAATTACTTAAAGATAATAACTTAAAACAAAGCCACTATATAGCGAACCCTACAGAAACACAATCTTTTGTCCCACGATAAGGCCACCTACTTACTTATTTCTTCATCTTCTTGCTGCGAGTCATTGACAGCCATATAAACCATCTTTTCCCTGGGAACCCGAACAGTGTTGTTCTGATCAAGTAGTTCAACTGCATGGTCATTCTCAGGCTCACTCTCTACGATGTCTACGGTGCCACCTATCAAAGAAGAAGGCTCGAAGAATTTATCTGAAAGTTTCATTTCCACCTCTTCCATTTCACACAGTTTTCTGGGACTGCAATAGGATTCTTGTTTAAAAGTTATCTTCTGAAAAGATTTCAAATGTTCTTAACCTAAGTAACCCAGAAGCAACAAGGTTGTATTTCATCAAGATGAAAAGTTACCTAAGTCGTCTTCTCCTGGATCAGCTTTAAAAATGTACACCTTGATGACTTCAGGGCAAGTACCATCCACTTTACAGGGATCTATCTCTGCCTCTGTGTCCATGGCCATTCCAGATGATCCGTCATGTTCTATTTTGCCAGCATCATCCACTAAATAGGCAGGAAATATGTCACAAATAATAGGAAAACTAAGAAAAGATTTTGGTCTTCAAAAGTCCTTTGCACAAGCATAAACTCTAACATGATTCACGTAAAATTGAATGATCTTTACCTAGACAAGGAAAAGGTTCAATAAATACATTTATAGGCTGGAGGAATGGCTCAGCAGTAGCAAGTACAAGGCCCTGAGGTCAAACAGTTACCACCAACCAATCAGCCAATCAATCAATCAATCCATTTCCAAAGACTTCTTAAAATGGGATCTGATTTTAAAGCAAAAGATACTATACTCCTCTATAGACTTATAAATAACAAGAGGATATACTTAGCCTACAGGTAAGAAACATTCTGACATTAAGGATATTATTTTAATATCTAAAGCTTTTCAAACCATGTCCTATCAGAAAGATCAAAAATAATCTTCATATAAATATTTTATAAGCATTACTTAATAGTTACTATTCTTAGACACCATTTGATCTGATCTACTTCCACCAAAACAAAACATGATGGCCAGAAAGAAGCACTACAATGATGTGATCAATGGAAATACTAATTCAATCTGCTTAAGCTTTCAATTATACTTACGTATGATCTCATATACACCCCCCCCACAACTTTAATTTATGATAATATTAAGTGTAGGTCCTGGATAGCAAATGCAGCAATACCTGAACTCAAACATATTGTCATATAGCTGGCCTCTTTAATGCTTATGTTAGAAGGAATAGGAAAAGGAAAAGACAAAAAACGGCAAATGTACACATGACTTCTAGTAGTAAAAGTCAAGATATATACAAAACATTTTATTTTTCAAAGCTTTATAATCAAGTAGCCAAGGGAAAAAATATGCTATGACGCTTAAGACTTAGAAAATAAAATAGAAGGAAAATGACGTCTTAACAAAAGACTCTGGATTTGAATCAAACTCAAAAATATAATCCCCGTACAATGTAACCTTATAGTACACAGCACAACAGAAAGTGCAGCAAAGAGAAATGGAAGCTCAGCCAGTCCCTAGGATAATCTGAATAAAAATGGTGGTGTGGAACAAAAAAATAAAATAAAAAAAGATTCACCAAGTAAAGCAAAGAAACTTTACTAAGAAACATTACATTTACTAAATGCTCTAGGCCCAGCAGGCCTATGGCAGAGAGGAGCAGGACTGAGGGCCAAAAAAGGTTAATTTAGCTTGTCCTCAATACTTCCAACACGTTTCTTACCTGGTCTGAGACCAGGACTCAAATTCAGTATCTGATGCTTTTGATCACTAGCTGGTGCTCTACATGAGCCATGCCTCCAGCCCCATCAAGTATTTCCATCGCCCCTTTTCCCTTCTTGTTTCCTTTCTCATGTTCCACCGCTAGACATACTTGTTTTCCTTGTGGTTGAATCTGGATTGTTTATTCAGTTTGGCAACAGTGATTCATAATTGTATCTTAGATTTTAGGCTAGGTATGGCAGATATAAATATGAAAAAGCGAGAGTCCACATTATTTAAATGTAATAATGATACCACTTCCATTTATTAAGTGGCTGAGGTATGACTTAAAATTTACAGCAATCCTGTAAAGGAGGTGTTCAGTTTTACTGCTATTTTACACAACAAAGCCAGGTTTAGAGGTTAACTTATTTGCACACTGAGTCTCGGTTTGTCAATTTCTGGCACTTGGGAAATAAGACAGAAATTGGCAGAGGTAACTGTGGTTTTTAAAAACTCAAGTAGCATAACTAAAGATGCTTTCCTTTAGTGGAAAGCACAAGGACGTACTCATGACTCAGGCAGGCAGAGTCAGTATTACAATCAAGGCCAGGAGGTGGCAATTTTGACCACTATGTTTTTAATTCAGTCATCTCATATGTGATTTGCAACCATAAAACTGAGACGGAACTCAGACTGCAACATCTTTGAAGTAATACTTCTGCAAAGTTCTGGAATGTCATCTATCAGGTCCCAAAATTGTATATATCTAATAACAATTCTTCCAGAGAACATAAGGATGTACGTAACATTTTGAAAGACAGTATTAAGTTGAACAGCAGTGGCTCAGGCCTGTTATCCTACCTGCTTCGGAGGCTGAGTGGGAGCACTGAGGTTCAAAGCCATCCCAGGCATACACACAAGACCCCTTTCTCAGCAAACAGATAGGCATAGTGGTGCATGCCTGTCATCCCAGCTACAACTGGAGGCTTTACTAAAAAGGTGAGTCATGGCACTGGCAGACATCTGGGCTGATGCTGTCTCAAAAATAAGCTGTACACAAAAGAGCTGGACGCTTGGCTCTGCAGTAGAGCACCTGAATAGCAAGCACAAGGCTCTGTGTTCAAACTCTAGTACCATCAAGAAAAATCAGAAAAAGGTCAACATTAAAAGGCAAGAATGGGGCTGGGAAGGTGGCTCAGTGGTAGAGCACTTGTCCTGCATGCATGAGGCCCTGGGTTCGATTCCTCAGCACCACATAAACAGAAAGAAGCCAGAAGTGGTGCTGTGGCTCAAGTGGTAGAGTGCTAGCCTTCAGCTGAAGAGCTGAGGGACAGCGCCCAGGCATAGAGTTCAGACCCCACAACCGACCAAAAGAAAAAAAAAAGGGGGGGGGCAAAAATAGCTGAGTGCCAGTGGCTCATGACTGTAATCCTAACTACTCAGAAAGCCAAGATCTGAGCACTGCACAGTTCAAAGCCAGCCCAGGTAGGAAAGTCTATGAGACACTTCTCCACAATTAAGTACCAAAAAGTCAGAAATGGAGCTGTGGCTCACGTGGTAGAGCACTAGCTTTGAGCAAAAAAGCTTAGGGAGAGTACCCTGGCCCTGATTTTAAGCCTCAGCACTGGCAAAAATAAAATTTTATATATATATATATATATATATATTAGTGGCAATTTATCAACTTGGTCTCTAACAATGAAAATCACAACCTCCCATATCCCAAATAAAGCATTTCAGCATTTCAGAGAACTATTGCCAAACAGCATTTCCAAACCTTTCCTATTTGTCATTTACAACCCCTCTACCCTCTACCACTGAGCTACACCCCACCCATTCTATTAAACAGCTTTTCATTAAACAGCAAATTACATTTACTATACATTCCATTTGGAAAATAAACGTCACTTTAAACACATCTGTTAAATTATTTTACTTTTCCCTAGGTAATTTAAAAGTTAAAATGAAGGTCACATAGGAAAAAAGCAAAAGCTGTTTATATAACATACATTCTAAGGCGATATAAAGGTGAACTCGAACATCACTCCATTAGTCAGAAACTATCTGTAAATGTCTCACTGAGCACGGACAGCTGCCATGGAAACAAAGAAGAAATCTCACTCCAGCTGAGAGAAAGCGAAGGGTGCTTATTGCAGGAAGGAAGGTAGAGGCAAGATGGGATTGGGGGTAAACTGTGGCACTGGGCATGTTAGGAAATGGAGCCTAATGCTAAGCTAACGTCAGGTCACAGAAGACCTCATACACCTAGAAGGAACAGTTTGATATCGATGAAATCAGCCTCAATTTTTAGCCAGGTTTGTCAGAACTGACTGTAATAGGTACTGGAAAATCAAATATCCTTTTGTTTACAAAAACAAGGCCCAGCCTATTATTTTGGCATACACTGGTTTGTCACTACCCTTATAAAACTCTTACTGACTGAAAAACCCAATCATTTTAGAGCTTGTAAAATGTCATGCATTTACCTAAATAAACCCTGGAGTAAAAGACCTGTTTACTTTCACAAATGTGTGGGAAAACACATTTTGAATATACCAACTTACCTGATAGCAAACCTATTCTATCACTAGACAAAAGTAGAATTCACCTTCAGATTTTCACCTTGAGAACCTGCTCCACAAACGCAACCTATGAAATTATTCTAGATATGAAACATTACAGAAGTGATTTAAAAAACAAAGAACACTGATGGTCCTGTTAAGCACTCAAAATTCACTGTGACTTTAAAGCTACCATTAAAAATGAATTTCTAAAAACAGACAAAGAACACTTCAATAAAACTGAGTCATCGTACATATGATTTCTATGTAAATGCCTTCTCTTCTAATGTAATAATAAAGAACTAGAGCTTTAGAATAAGGCCTCACCAAAATAGAAGAGCATAATTTCTGGAAATTAAGACTACTTCTAATAATAACTACCATTTGCATGGCATTTTGCAATTTTCTTAGTGTTTCTACGTAACTTCATCTGATTTTCATCTTTTCCAGATAAAGAAAAAAAGGTTCTGAGATGGTATGTGAGGAGTGGAGAGTGAATGTGCCTATCTTTAGAACCTAGACCTTTCATTTTTGTCTTCTGATTTTAAATAAAAGTATGTTCACTGTGTCAAATTTAGTATTAAAAATTACCAATAATCCCACCCATTAAAAATTGCAATTAGTAATTTTTTTCTAATCTAAAAAGAGAAACTGGCAATGACTTCTTCAAGATTGATATAACAATCTTTATATCTCATTCAACATGTTAAAACTCAAACTGAAGGGTTTTTAAAAAATTATTGTTGCTGTTGCTGTTAGTTGTAGGGTTTGAACTCGGGGCTTGGGCGCTGTCCCTATGCCCTTTAGCTCAAGGCTATCCTTCTACCACTTTGAGTGGTTAACTGAAGAGTCTCCTGAGACTTTTCTGCCCCAGCTGGCTTGGAACCATGATCCTCAGATCTCAGCCTCCTGAGTAGCTAGGATTACAGGCGTGAACCACCAGCACCCAGCTTTGTGTGTGTGTGTGTGTGTGTGTGTGTGCATGCATGTGTGTGCACTAATATTGGAGCTTGAATTCAGAGCCTCCAGCTCTCGCTCAGCTTTTTCGTGCATGACTGGTGCTCTCCCACTTGAGACATGCCTCCAGTTCCAGCTTTTTGCTAGTTAATTGGAAACAGTCTCTCATCTTTGTTTATCTGGACTGGCTTCAAATCTTGACCTTCAGATCTTAACCTCCTAAGTAGCTAGATTACAGGTATGAGCCACCACGCCCAGGTACATTTTTAGTTTTATTTCTATTCCTTTATACTTCAGATTACATTATATACTTCAGATTATATTCTATACTTCAGATTACATTAATCTTACTCAGGATGCTGAGACCTGAGGATTACAGTTCAAAGCCAGTCCAGGCAGTAAAGTCCACAAGTCTTACCTCCATTAAACACCAAAATAGCCAGAAGTGGAGCTGTGGCTCAAAGTGGTAGAGTGCTAGCTTTGAGTTAAAGAGCTCGGAGTAGTGCTGAGGCCCTAAATTCAAGCTCCATGACTGACCAAAAAAAAAAAAAAAAAAAAGCTAAAGGACAGTGTCTAGTCCCTGAGTTCAAGGTCCAGAACCAACACACACACACACACAAAACAGCTTGTTGTGATGACACAACTTATTACAAGTACTAAAAATGTATAAAGAAAGTGATGGTTAGATATAGACAGTTTTCCTCACATATTTATATATGAAAGGATGAGGAGAAAAGTTTTTTAAATGATAATTAAAATTATTACATAATTAAAAATTAATACGTGAGAATTTACTTGAACCCAACAATAACAAAACAACTTCAATTCTGCAGTCTATCACATTTGCTCTTGGTCCATTTTGCCCCCCAACCTCCCTTTTCCTCACAATAGCTTGGCAGAACCACTAACTTAGCAAATTGCCTTGCTGCCTCTACTCAGCACCTGTGAAGCTAAATCTGATTGAAAATGTAAACGCACACCCTAACCCTGCTGCTCATAGTTTCACTTTGAATCCATAACCTTGAACCTGAAGTGGCTCTTTTTGACTATTTTTTCCCTTCTCTTCTCCAGATTCTCCCTTTCTCTCAAATCTCTTAATACTACCTCTGCATCCCTGGATGTCTGTTGCTGACCTCACTTGAAAGCAAGTGGAAATATGCCTAAGAGAAACTTCATGGACTACCTCACCCACCTACTACTTACCTACCAGTTCCTGAATGCACAAACCACCTGTGGTTCTCCCTAGCACCTACCAACCTCTTAGCTACCCAGGAGGCTGAGATCTAAGGACTGAAGTTCAGAGTCAGCCTGGACAGACAAATCTGAGACTATCTCCAATTAACTAGTACCAAAAACATTTTCCAAAAGTGTGTCTCCTTACTGTCCCCAAACCTCCTGATTTCATGAGCTCTTCTTCCTCTGTCTACCCTCCTACATCCCCCCAAAGTTCACAATTATTTCATAAGCACTCTCTAGAGACCACTATCCATTCCCATTTTCACACTGGATTCCTCCCATATTCGGTAGTCATCCATTTCTCCTCTAGCCATACCTCTCCCCAAAGCACCAAATTTATATTATCAGCTTCCTAGAAAAACATCTACCAAGGTCAGGCACCAGTGGCTCATGCCTGTAATCCTAGGTATTCAGGAGGCTGAGATCTGAGAATCTCAGTTCAAAGCCAGCCCAGGCAGGAAAGTTTGTGAGAGTCTTATCTCCAATAAATCACCAGAAAACCGGAAGTGGCACAAGTGGCACTGTGGCTCAAGTGGTAGATTTGAAGAGCTGAGGGACAGCGCCCAGGACCAGAGTTCAAGCCCCACGACCAACAAAAAAAAAAAGCAAAGCAAAGCAAAGCAAATCCACCAGATTGTCTCCAGTAAGCAAATCAAACTAATATCACTTCCTCAAACATTATTTCCCAAGCACATCTATTCTTCTTGGGTAATTTTATTGACCAGCAACTGTGTCCAAAGGTAGAATTCAATTCTCATTGTATTTTCTTTTTCCCTCAAATTTCCACCTGTTTTATCTATTACCAAATCTCACCCATTTTACTTCCTAATCTCTTGAGTTTACCACTCCCTCATCTCATTCACTATTAAGATCTTGGGATATCCTTATTTCTGGTAACAGAGTAGTTATCTTTCCCAGAATATCCTTAAACTTGACTCTCCTCTCTCAGCTTCTAGGGTACCAATATTAATTGCATGCACCAATATATCCTGCTTGGAATATTCATGATCTCATATATGAATAACTTCAGCTACTATGTCACTAATCTCATCCTCACTTATTATTATAATCTGTTGTTACCAGGATTATGGTCCTAAAATAATTTTAAAACTGAAACAAGGAAGGCTAGGCACTGGTGGCTCACACCTGTAATCCTAGCTACTCAGGAGGCTAAGATCTGAGGATCATGGTTCAAAGCCAGCCCGGGAAGTAAAGTCATGAGAATCTTAGCTCTAATTAACCACCAGAAAACCAGAAGTGTCACTGTGGCTCAAGTGGTAGAGTGCTAGCCCTGAGCTGAAGGACAGCACCCAGGCCCAAAGTTCAAGCCCCACAACTGACCAAAAAAAAAAAAAAAAAAACCCTGAAACAAGGTGGGCTGGGAATGTGGCTTAGTAGTAGAGTCCTGGGTTCAATTCCTCAGTACCACATAAGCAGGAAATGCAGAAAGTGGCTCTATGGCTCAAGTGGTAGAGCACAGAGATACTCAGGAACAGAGCCCAGGTCCTAAGTTCAAGACCTAGGACCAGCCCCCTCCCCCCAAAATAAAACTGAAATAAGGGACTCCTCCTTGGGGTCCCTCTCCAGTTGGATGAGCTTCTGCTACTTTCTTTCTCAGGTTTCCTTTCAGTTTCAAATAAACTTATTCTGTTTACCTTAAAAAAATCAAAATAAGCCAGGAACTGGTGGCTTATGTTTATAATCCTAGCTACTCAGGAGTCTGAGATCTGAGGATTGTGCTTCAATGCCAGCCCAGGCAGGAAAGTCTGTGAGATTCATCCCTAATTAACCACCAGAAAATTGGAAGTGGCAGTGTGGCTAAAAGTGGTAGAGAGCTAGCCTTGAGCAAAAGATCTCATGGATAACACCCAGCCCTGAGTTCAAGCCCCACAGCCAACAAAAAAAATGAAATAAAATAAAACAAAAATAAAAATGTAATCAGGCTGTATTATATTTCTCTATATATTCCTAGATATTTCCCTATAAAGATGGCAGAAACTAAAATTGAAATAAATATTCTATGTTGGTTAAAGTGTAGGAATATGAACAGATTCATAAACTTGGTAAGGGGGAATTATACCTGACAAAACAGAGACAGTATGACCAAGTTTGAAAATGTATATACCCTTTGGTTCACTAATTCTACTTCTATAAATTAACTGTAAAAAGTAAACAAAAATACAGAGATTTAAGAACATCTCGAAGTTTCCATCGTTCCCAGCCAAAGCCAGGACCCCATTTCCCCTTTACTTTTTTAACACACTATACCATTTGCTTGGAATGTCTTCTACCCACGTCCTTCTCCGTCTTATAAAACAAACTCATCCTTGAGTCAAAGGTCCTGTCTCCATAAGAATTCACTGACATCTGTGCATCACCCTACAACCTTTTTCACAGTAGACTATCAGCCCCCAGGGATAATTGGTTTTTGTTTTATGTACTTACTTATTTAGTACATACCCAGATTGGCACAACCTACAATGTCTGACAATTAGGGGTCCAATAAATATATGATGCAAGAATGTATTTTCTTCCTCCTTACAAAGAATTCTCTAATTTTCAAATTCTCAATAACTTTTTTAAAAGGCTGGTAGACTCCCATATGCTACATAATATTTCTGCATAAAAACAGATACATGCAAGGCACCAGTGCCTCACATGGTAGACTGCTAGCCTTGAACAAAAAGAGGCTAAGGGACAGTGTCCAGGCTCCAAGTTCAAGCCCCACAACTGACAAAAAAAAACAGGTATGCAAGTAAATCCTCTTGTATATTCATAAAGTCTACGAGTCTTTTTCTCTCTTCTTTGCCACTTAGTGGTGTGGTTAAAAAAAAAAAAAACTAACAAAAACCCAAACAAAACCCAAACATTTATTTTTAACATAGCACTTAGGTTTCACATCATTATATTTTCCAAGCTGGAGATCCTTCACTTACTATGCTGTTCACAGATTTTTCAACAAGTGTGAAAAAAGACAGTAGAGTTAACTTGAGTACAAATCATAGTCCAAATATAGAACACTCTCAGGGATTTATTTACGGTTAAGGTAAAAATACATGATGTTCCCAATGTTTGTTTAGCAAATGAATACGACTCTGGCTGAGTAAAATATTAACACAACTTGTTAGCACATTATTATGAAAAGACAGGAAGCATCAAATATGTACTTTGCTGTGTTTTAACTGTTGCATATATCTGTAGTGAAAAAATATACATTTATTTTCAAGCTTAAAATAGACAGCCAGCTCATTATTGCTTTTGGTCAATACCTATGAAAACTAAAATGGCTTTTTGCCTCTGGCTCACAGAACTATCTATTTGTGCTGAAGCCCGCCCACCCCCCCAAAAAGACATTACTAAAGAAGAAGATATTCCTGATTCACAAGATGGGTGCAACTGAAGCAGTCACACAGATGATAGTAACAATAATACATTTAGTTCATCTAGTCTGCATGCAATGATGATGTCCAGGGCAGAGCTCCTTAAAAGAGCTGCAGGACCTTAAGTCATATTCCTATTATCCAACAGCTATAAAACTGGCACCTGAAGGTTTCCTTATTGTAGTCCCCAAATTCTAAGTTTAGCCCCTATGAGTATTTATTTGGTTTAGTTCCTTAAGGAATAAGAAGTTCCACATTGGATCAGAACTGTGATCTAGCTCTATCCAATCTACAATTTTGTATCTGAAAGTAGTAGCAAGAAAATTATTGTAAGAAGACACAGTTGACCCATTTCAAGGTGTGTTCCAAAACATCTCACTTCTTCAGTAATCTAGTATGAATCCACCATTTGTGAAATCATGTTTCAGTATTATGCCATGGCTCTTTCCTGGGCTGTTACATAAATAGTATTTTACATATAATTAGAGTAAGTACATGAGGATTACATAAGCAGTATTGTGGATCCAAGAACATTAAGTGCATACTTGAAGCCTTTTCTGTCCTATGGTTTGTTTCCTGTATCTACAGGCATACATGAACGTAAGTAGTTTGTTTAGTCATGCATTTTTCCAAGTTGAGTTCCTTGTAAGTTTTGAGAGGGATCCTAACAGAGGCTGATAACAACCTCACTACATCCTTAATTAGCAAAGTTCAGTTCCATTCCTTACAGACTATCTTAACTGCAGAAAATTCCTTCCTATCACACATCTTTATATGGAAACAAGTCTCTCAACCATTCATTCTGCCTCTCTTAAGCAAGTTATAAGTTCTAAACTAAAATAATAATGCAGATAAGTTTATGATTGACTTTAATTTTATAAACATTTACTCAAAAAAATTTTACCCCTTGGGGCTGGGAAGTTGGCTCAGTGGTAGAGCGCTTGCCTTGCATGCCTAAGGCCCTGGGTTCGATTCCTCAGCACCACATAAGCAAAAAGAAAAAAGCCGGAAGTGGCGCTGTGGCTCAAGTGGCAGGGCACTAAGCCTTGAGCTAAAGAGCTGAGGGACAGTGCTCAGGCCCAGAGTTCAGGCCCCACAACCGGACCAAAAAAAGAAAAAAAAATTTTACCCCTTATGTAAATTAGGAGAATCACCTCTAGCCAGATACTGGAAACAGGAAGAACAGTTTGAGGACAGCTCTGGCAAAAAGTTCACAAGACTCTGTCTCAACAATACAAGCTGGTTTTGACTATGCACGTCAATAATCACAGTTTCTAGGGAGAATAGAGGTAAGATTATGGTCCAAGGCCAGCCCTAAGCCTCCTCCCCCACGAAAACAAAACAAGACAAAACAAAACAACAACAACAAAATACAGGACTCATAACAACCAGGCAAAAGTTCAAAAGACTCCATTCTCAATCAATTGCTGGGTGTTATGGCAAATACCTGTCATCCAGCTATGAGTGAGACTGAGTTAGGGAGCATCATGAATCTAAGTCAACTGAGATTAAAAAAATAAAATGTCCGACCCCGTGTTTCAACAGGGTAGGTATGATGGTGCATAGCTGTCATCCTAGATATAAAGATAGGACTACAGTCAAGGCAGGCCAAAAAGCAAGACCCTATATCAAGAATAACCAGAGCAAAAAGAGCTGGAGTTGTGACTCAAGTGGTAGAACATCCACCAAGCAAGCACAAGTCCCTCAATTCAAACCCTAGTCCACCCAAAACAACAAACAAAATATTGTCTGACAAGGGTTGTGGCATGACTCAAGTGGTACAGTGCCTGCCTAGCAAGCACAAGATCTTTAGTTCAAGCCCCGGCATTATCTAAAATTAAAAACACTTTGGGATCTCTATACCCCAAGACTTACAGGATATCATCAGGTAGTCCTCACAGTTGTTTTTGTTGTCGTCCTGCTGGTCCACAGGGATCCCATTGGCATCAATCACTGCTTCGGAGGCACAATCTGCTACCAACACTTCTTCTGAAACTACATCAGTGGTTAGAGGATCAGTGACAATTTCTGCTTCTACTACATTATCATGGACCACATGCTCGATGTGTCCAACATCAGACACATGTATAGATTCACCTGTCAAGACATGCTCTGGCATAGACATTGAAGCTGAAGTAATATCAGAAGCGAGAACATCATCTGGAACTGTGCAGTGCGTTAAAGAAACTTCTTCTGTCACATCGGAATCCAACACTTGCTCAGGAATGATGACCGTTTCAGATACATCTGCTTCATCCATGATATCTGGACACTGAACATCTTCTATAACAACGTCCTCAATAACATCTTGGATTACAACCGAGTCTGGGTCATCAGGAACAAAGTTATGTACAGTTATATCTGAATCCACAACATCTGAAACAAACACAGTTTCTTGGACTTCCACTACAATTTGATCACCATCCATGTGTGTAGCACCAGCTCCTTTAAGAAAAAATTAACATGACAAATGTCAGGTAGGAATGAATGACTATCTTAATATAAATGCTATTAAATTTCTGCCAGGACAATGGGCTAGCTCCTCAGTTTTCTCAAACATTAAGCTAGATTAAGGGAAACTGGGCACCAATGGCTCATCCCTGTAAATCTAACTACTCAGAGGGCTAAGATCTGAGGATTGTGGTTCGAAGACAGACTGGACCGGAAAGTCTGTGAGACTCTTATTTCTAATGAACCACACTCACACTCACACATACACACCAAAAAGCCAGAAATGGAGCTCTGGCTCAAGTGGTAAAGCACTAGCTTTGAGCAAAAGAAGTTCATGGACAGTGCCTGAGTTCAAGCCCCAGGAGTGACATGAAAAATAATAAAATAAAAATAAATAAAATAAAATAAAATAAAAATAAAATAAAATAAAAGATGGATTAAGGAGCTTATTGCTGAGGGATCATGCTTATAATCCTAGTTTCTCAGGAGTCTTGAGATCTGAGGATCATATTTTGAAGCCAGCCTGGACAGAAAAGTCCCTCAAACTCCTTTTAAAAAATTTTATTGTAAAGATGCTATACAGAGGGGTTACAGTTACATAAGTAACTTCTTGTCCAGCACTGTTATTCCCTCCTTTGTTTTTTTTCTACTATCCCTTCCCTATCTCCCCCACCCCCGCCCGCCCCGCTTTTCCCCCTCCCTCCCCACTGAAGTTGTAAAGATCATTTCCAACATAGTGTTTTGTGAGTATCATTGTTGCAATGGGTCATCCTGTGTCCTTGTTTCAGCATTTTGTTATTCCCCTTCCCCTCCCCAAATTAGATAAATGTATTTACAAGATGCAGAGTACCCAGTGACAACAGGGGATACACCCTAGGGGGAAGAACTTACAAAAGAAACAAAAATCACATCTTATCTTCAATTAACCAACAGAAAACCAGAAGTGACACTGTGGCTCAAGATGGTAGAGCACGTGCCTTCAGTGCCCGGGCCAAGTTCAAGATCCACGACAAACAACAACAAAAAATAGGATAAAAGAAGAAATACTAAAAGCAATTAGAAACGGCACAGAATATATTCCCACAGCAGTAAAATTCTAGGCACCATTAAAATTAAACATATTCATAGGTAATTAAGGGAACTCTGCTTTCCTTCATTATATATTTTCTTTCATTTCTTTCCTTTCTTGCTCCATCTCCTCTTCAACTCACGTTTTTTCTTCCTTTCATCTCTCCCATGTACTTCCTTCCCATTTAATCCCTTTCTTCCTTAATAACCTTCACCTTGTGCTCCAGCAAAACACGTCACCAATATCCTCCATCTATGACTACAGAAATTTCCAAGTCAACCTCTGATTCTAGGACATAAAAGGAGCAGAGCACAAATGAAAAGAAGGTCACAGCTTATGAAGAAAGGCAACTGATTGAGGATATCTATCTCCATTGCAAGATAAATTGAACACGAGTGCAACTATGCTGGGGCATGGAGGCCAAGAGAGGTTAGAGCAGGTCTGCCCTAACTTTGCTAGGGTACTCAACTCCATCTAGCTTTCTCTCTGTCCCCATTCTCCACCCCCAAGGCAGTTGCTCACTACATAGGAAACCTTACTGCTGAACATTTACAGTTAAATTCAATCAACTGCAGCCAATAAAATTAAATGGCTTAACCAATATCACACAGTTTGCATAGCAGCATATGGTGGGCAATAAATGCTATTCTGAATGAAAGTCAGAAATGGAACTGAAATCCTATATCCTTACCCAAAACAAATACTAACAATGATAAGTACATCCAGTCTCTTGGCTACTAGTCCAGAAATCAGGATAGAAGTCAAACTGAAAAGCTCTTCAGTAGATTAGTGCTTCTGGTTGTGACTCAGACCAGGCAGGCTAGGTCCAAACAGGTGCCTCTCTCAATGACTGTGTGTCTCTGGCCAGGCTCTCAAAGAAACACATGGCTTTGTCAACAAACAGAAATGATCAAGAGCCAAAGAATACTACAAGTTATGGGAAGTCAATCTTTAAACTCGGTTAATAGCCATCACAATTACTAGAAACAATGAAAAGTATATATGCTCATTTCTTTTCAGCATTTTCAACACTATCATCAAGTGATACATCACTATAATCTCCATTTGGCAGACACAAAGATGAAAGCACTTAGCAGCAAGAGCCTTGGTTACAAAATCAAAATTAAAGCTAAGTGTCATGCTCAAACACTTAACAGTTTAGTGACCTCTACACATTAAACCTGTTTGTTTCCTCATCAGGAGGAAAGCAGTATCTGCCATGCACACACTTCATAGGACTGTGGTGATGATCAAGTAAGAATGCATGGGAAGTAGTCTGAAAAACTGTAATGAGAAGTTTCATTATTATTATGACAGATAAAAACAGAGGCCCTGGAAGATGAAGAAACTTGCTCAAAGATAAACCAAGTGTTCATAATCAGAACTTAAACACAACTTTTCAATCTACCACTCAGTCCACAACCCAGGTTTGTTTGTGACAAGATTAAGCAAATAAAGATTAGACATTTTTCTAACAGCTCAGTTTTTCACAAGTGAATTAACTATGGCATACTGAGACTCCCAAATTTGGAAAGGGTGTGTGTGTGTGCGTGTGTGCGTGTGCGCATGCATACTTGTGTCCATGCATGTGTGTATGTATGTGTATGTGTATGTGTGTGTGTTGCTATCAGAGTTGGTACTCAGGGCCTTACTCTTTCAGTCCGCTTTCTTGCTCATGGCCAGCAGCCTCATTTTCAGTATGACACTTTTTGTTTAATTGGAGATGGATTTCTCATAGACTTCTCTGCTTGGGCTGGCTTTGAACTGTGATCCTCTAGGCCTCTCAGCCTTTTGAGTAGCTAGGAATATAAGCATGCACAACCAGCACCCAGCTGTTATTTCCTTTTTTTTTTTTTTTGGATGGTGGTCGGACTTGAATTCAGGGCCTGGGACCTAACTGTCCTTGAACTCTTTTTGCTCAAGGCTAGTGCTTTACTACTTTGAACCATAGTACCACTTCCTTTTTTTTTTTTACAGTGGTTAATTAGAGATAAACGTCTCTCTGGGAGTGGCACTATGGCTCAAAGTGGCAAGCACTATCCTTGAACAAAAGTGCTCAAGGACAGTGTCCAGGCACTGAATTCAAGCCTGACAACCCACAAAAATTTTTTATTTTTTTTAAAAAGGTGCCAGGAGGGACTAGAAATGTGGCTTAGGGGTAGAACGCTTGTCTCGCATGCATGAAGCCCTGGGTTCGAGTCCTCAGTACCACATAAACAAAAAAAGCTGGAAGTGGTGCTGTGGCTTCAGTGGTAGAGTGCTATACTTGAAAAAAAGAAGCTCAGAAATAGTGCCCAGGCCCTGAGTTCAAGCCCCAAGACTGGCAAAAAAGGAGGGGGGCTGGGAATGTGGCTTAGTGGTAGAGTGTTTGCCTAGCATGCATGAAGCCCTAGGTTTGATTACTCAGTATCACATAAATAGAAAAGGCCAAAAGTGGTGCTGTTATTCAAGTGGTAGAGTGTTAAGCCTTGAGCAAAATAAGCTCAGAGACAGTGCCCAGGCCCTGAGTTCAAGCCACAGACCTGGCAAAAAAAAAATTAAAAAAAGTCTCTCAGGGACTTTCCTGCCTGGGCTGACTTCAAACTTTGATCCTCAAATCTCAGCCTCCTGAGTAGCTAGGACTACAGGCATGAGCCACCAGTGTCCGGCTCAGCTCTTATATCTTTAACATACTACACAATCTGATCAAAGTGGAGAATTCTGTAACATTTTGCTTACAATGATAGCTAGGCTATTATAATATTAAAGCCATTTAATATTAGCTAGGTGCCAGTGGCTCATGCCTGTAATTCTAGCTACTCAGGAAGCTGAGGTCTGAAGATCATGGTTGGAAAGTCTGAGATACTCTTACCTCAAATTAACCACCAAGCCAGGCACCAGTGGCTCACGCCTGTAATCCTAGCTATTCAGGAGGATGAGATCTGAGAATCTCAATTCATAAGCCAGCCTGGGCAGGAAAGTCCGTGAGACTCTTATCTCCAATAAACCACTAGAAAACCGGAAGTGGTGCTGTGGCTCAAGCAGTAGAGCGCTCACCTTCAGCTGAAGAGCACAAGGACAGCCCCCCAAGTCAAGAGTTCAAGCCCCACGACCGACCAAAAAAAAAAAAATTAACCACCAAAAAGCTGGAAGTGGAGCTATGGTTCAAGTGGTAAAAAAGCAAAAAAGCTCAGAGACATAGCCCAGGCTCTGAGTTCAAGCCCCAGGACAGGCAGACACACACACACACACACACATAATATTATAAAACTGAGTGTAATCATTTTATATGTTATATAGAATTTTGAATACTTTATGTCTCACTTAAATTTTTACAAATATATTTTTCCTTGTACACTGGAGGGGGTAGGGTAAAAAATCTTCTTGAAGCAGAAGGCTCATTGTGGGAACTTGTGTGTGAGAGATAGGAGGTTATAAAGTAGGACATGGTCAGAATGCGGAGGACCTTGGATTATCTTTTATCTGCTGGAAAACAGAGAACAAAGAAATGACATGATGCACATGTTATGGTTAAATGCTCTGATTAGTGGGCTAGATAAAAGACGCTTAGGGTAAGGAAAATGTGAAAGGTACCACAGACAAAGAGTGGAATGATAGAGTCTGTGTAACACAAGTAGAATGAAGAGGAACAGATGTAAATAAGGAATAATTTCAAAGGGATAACCAATAACTGAGTAGGAAAACTGGGCAAGATTAAAATAAGTTAAGACAATACTAAGGAGTTTAGGCTCTTAGTCACTAGTTTTGTGGGTTATTTTGGAGAATGGAGTCCAGAGAAATTTTCTGCATGAGTTGGCCTCAAACTGTGATCCTCCAGATGTCAAGCCTTCCAGTAGCTAACATTACAGGTCTGAGCCACTGGTACCTGCTATCACTAAGGTTTTGATATAGCTATTGTTATAGGTTGATTATCTCTTATCCAAAATACTTAGGAACAGAAGAAGTATTTTGGATGTTTTCAAACTTTAGAATATTTACATATAAATAAGCTATCCTACAGATGGCATACAAGTCTAAACACAAAACTTATTTAGGTTTTTGTATGTACTCATAGCCTGAAGGTAATTTTCTACACTATTCTTGTGTACCTATGGGGTTTTTTTTAAATTAATTTTTATTGTAAAGGCAATGTATAGAGGGGTTACAGTTACATAAGTCAGGTAATGAGTATATTTCTTTTTGAACAGTTTTTTTCCCTCCTGACCCCCATGTACCTGTGTTTTGACCTATTACATAAGGTCAGGTGTTAAATTCTCTTTCTACTCATGGTATCATGTCAGCACTCAAAATATTTTCAATTTTGGAGCACTATGCATTTTCAGGTTAGAGATGCTCAAGCTACCATGATAATGAGAGTTGGTTATGAAAAAAACAAACTTTTTTTTAAGAAATCAAACTTTAGAAGACTAATAAGATACTTGATTTCATGTTTGTAGATTCTGGTAATCTGTCCACATAACAATTGCAAATTTGGTGGGCAAAAATGGAAACAATCGAAGTAGTTATACCTGTTACATCAAAAAATGAATTTGGCTCTTGGGGTTGTAATTCAAGTCCATCTTCATCCATGGCCTTTAACTTTCATCAGTCACACCTCCTAAATCAAGGGGAAAGGCAGAGCATTAATTACTTTAATATAAAAAATGCAGTGGCTCACACCTGTAATCCTAGCTACTCAGGAGGCTGAGATCTGAGGATCACAGTTCAAAGCCAGCACAGGCGGGAAATTCCGTGAGACTCTTAACTCCAATTAACCACCAGAAAACCCTATTTGCTTATATGGTGCTGAGGAATCCAGGGCCTCATGCATGCAAGGCAAGTGCTCTACCACTGAGCCACCTTCCTAGCCCCAACCCCAAGTTCTTTCTATTTTCACTATTTTTCTAATAGGATCTCCTGTGCATGCCAGGCTAAAAGCTTAGGCCACAATTTTCTTACTTATACATCCTGCATATTTAATATAACAGTAATGTTCCAGGATGCCCAGGCTTTTTTTAGTTGAGATGAAGACTTGCTTACTTTTTGCCAGAGGTGGCCTGGACTACCATCTTCCCAATCTTATTTAGAATTACAGGTTGTGAGCCAATGTGCATGGCTTGAAATGTTCACTTCTGGGAAATTTCAATTATGTGACAGGTGAACATCCATCAAAAACATAAGCATAATACAAGCCAGGTGCTAGTAGTTCACGCCTATAATCCTAGCTCCTCAGGAGGCTGAGATTTGAGGATTGTAGTTTAAAGCCAGCCTAGGCAGGAAAGTCAGTGAGACTCATATCTGGAGCAATTAAGCACCAAAAAGATGAAAGTGGAACTGTGGCTCAAGTAGTTGACTGCTAGCCTTGAGCGCTAAAGCTCAAGGGCAGTGCCCAGGCCCTAAGTTCAAGCCCCAGGACCAGAACTCACCCACCCCCAGGTTAAATCCCCCTGGTACGTTTATACTGTTCTGGATAGAGGTGACTGGTGCTAGTTGTAAAACAGTAAAAATAACTAGTAGCTTACAGCTATAATCCTAGCTACTCAGAAGGATGAGATCTAAGAATCAAGCTTCAGAGCCACTGTTGAGGAAGAAATCCTCAAGACCCTTATCTCCAAAACAAGCAAAAACCCAGAGTGTAGAGGCATGCCATGAGTAAAAAAGCTGGGTAAGAACACAAGGTTGAGTGCAAGCCCTTATACCAGCAAAAAAGCCAGTAATAAAATGGTAGAGAAGTTCATTTTTTAACAAAATAAAATCACAGTCTAATCCCCTGAGAATCTGAAACGGTGAGCAAGAATTAGTGTCTCCTTCCTCTTTGTCTATCTTTGTTTGTTTCCCTCTCAACTTCTCTCAGTACATTTATCTGGTGCATAGGAACTGAAGAGGGCCCACCAACAGCTTTTGAGCTCCTGATTCCACACCTTTCTATGGCCTGGCTATATTCTTGCTTTTTTTGGGGGGGGGGGGGAGGAGTATCACTGTGTAGCCTAGGTCGGCCTTGAACTTACATCTTCCTGCCTTCACCCACTGAGTGCTGTGATTATAGGCATGTATCATCATGCCTAGCATACCCAGATTTTGCAAGACATCCCAGTGATCTTAATTTTCTACTTTAGCCAAAAACCTATGACAAAAAGAATCTTAAGTGCTGGGAATGTGGCTTAGTGGTGGAGTGCTTGCCTAGCATGCATCAAGTCCTGGGTTCGATTCCTCAGTACCACATAAACAGAAATCACCAGAAGTGGCGCTGTGGCTCAAGTGGCAGAGCAAAAGAAGCTCAGAGATAGCGCCCAGGTCCTGAGTTCAAGCCCCAGGACTGGCAAAAAATAAAAAAAGAAAAAAGTTCAGACATCAGGGATTATATTTGTTCATGTTGTAAGCACTGTTTAAACCTCTCATTAGTTCCCTTATCTCTACTTTCTCATGTTGTAATCCACCTTAACATACCTATAAGCATTTAACTTGTTTTTGATAATGACGTCGTACTGAATGCTCCTTGTTAAAATTTCAAATAACAGAAATACAAGTCATCAGCTACACAACATCATCTCTCTATTGGAACTATTAAAGACTCCCTAATGTCTCCCTGAACTAATCTGGCTCCAAACAGTCCAAACTATCACTGCCTCCTCTAACTCTGCTTCAAGTACATCCCAGCACCACTGCACATCACAAATGTGTATGTGCGCATACTTTAACCAACCAAGAATGCCCTGCACTCCCTTAAGACTGCCCCAAATGGGTGCGGTACTATATACCTTTAATTCTAGTACTTACGAAGTAAAGACAGTAGGATAGCAATCTGAAGCTAGTCGGATCTACAAAGTAAAACCCTATCTTAACACACACACACACACACACATACACAGACACACAGACACACAGACACAGACACAGACACAGACACAGACACAGACACAGACACACACACACACACACACACACACACACACACACACACACACACACACACACACACACACAGCCAAGCACCAGTGGCTCACATCTATAATCCTAGCTACCCAGGAGACTGAGATCTGAGGATTGCAGTTCAAAGCCAACCCAGGCAGAAAAGTCTATGAGAAACTCTGGTCTCTAATGAACCATCAAAAGCCAGAAATGGGAGCTGTGGCTCAAGTGGTAGAGCATTAACCTTAAGCAAAAGTGCTCAAAAACAGTGCCCAGACTGAGTTAAGCTCGACAACTGGCGTTGCACAGGGAGGGGGGGGGGAAGTAAACGAAAAGAAAAAGATTATCAATGCAACTCTGTGCCTTGGCTCAGGGCTTCTTCAATCTGAAATACCTTTCTTATCCAGTGTCCTCTCCGGTGACAAAAATCTCCTTCCTTGACAAAAAACTGCAAAGAACTTCCTCTACTTTTGAGTGTCCACAGATAATCTCTCTCGGCCATTCCCCTCCCCCCCTTCCTGCTTTCTCTCCCACGCTCTCCCTCTCATCTTCCCTCCCCCTCCCTCGGTGCTGGTTGTACTGGGGCTTGATCACAAGACTTCAGTTGAGCTTTTTCACTCAAAGCTAGTGCTCTACCACTTGGGCTACAGCTCCACTTGTTGCTTGTTAATTAAAGGTAAGAGTCTCTCAGATTTGTCGGCCCAGGCTGGCTTCGAACCAAGACCCTTGGATCTTGGCCTCCTGAGTAGCTAGGATTATTTAAGCATGAGTAACCAGCACACAGCCTTCTTCTCTCACTGTACCTGCTTGCCAGACATTATGGTTATGTCTTACATTTATTTTTATATACTAAGCTACATACATATAATCCTTAGACATTGATAATAAACTGAGTATCTGTGCCATAAATACATAGATTTTCAACACGTAAGCACTAAGGTCTTCCGTTCATTTTCAAGCAACAGGCATGATTCATTCAAACTGCCACAAATTAAAGCAAATAAAGGCCAGGTTAATAAGACAAAAAAGTTCCAGCATTAAAAATACAAAATGCACATGCTCTTCTGAATAAGATAGCAGTGCCCTCTCTCTTCCAAAATCACCTCTGGTGATGAAATTATTTCCCCCCCCCCTTTAAAAATGCAATAAAATTTAAAATGATAAATGTTAGGTTAATTGTCTAAGCATAATAAAATAGCACATGAAATTAAAACAATTAAGAAGATCATAAAGGAGATCTGTTAATGTACTTAAACCACACAGCCACACACAGCCACACACAGCCACACACAGCCACACACAGCCACACACACACACACACACACACACACACACACACACACACACACACACACACACACACGAGTGTGTGCGGCACCTCCAATTTCCCTACATAAACCCAATTTCATCAACTCTAAAATTTCTCAACCTTTCTTAGCTTTCAGCCTCCTAGAATTTTCTATTAGCACCAGATAGATAATCAATTCCCTTGATTCTGAAGTTTGCTTCTTCTATTTTTCAGTGAAATCCTTCTTCTCTTCCCAACCTCAGGAACTGATGGCTACTCAATTTCCCCTCCATATGCCTCATCCTTTCCTGGCGGCCCTTTCAAGTACCATTTGCAAAAGAGTCCAAAATCCACTCTCAAGATAGGACCTAACGCCTTCCCCTCGACGGTCTGCTGAGTGTTTTCATCTGGATAAAACTCAGTTTTCTCCTACCATCACACGGGTCTTTTCCTTCTTCCCCACTTACATTCAGTCAGGGTGCTGCGTCCTGTCCGTTGCTTGTACTGTCCGTTGATTCTCTGGAATCTGCCTGAGTTCTTATTATCTCCTCTTATATACTCCCTCTCAGCATCATACTTCCTGATCCTTGAGGCATGAAAATAGCTTCCAGTGGCCTTGCTCCTTTCTGCCACTCCCACAACAAATGACCAGGAACTCTACACAACCGAGGGCTGGTGCCAAGCACAAAGGATTCCTGCAATCTTCACATTGATCCTCCCAACTAGCTTTGATTGTGGCAATGCCCCTGCTCCAAATACTTCCACGGTGCCCCAATATTCAGGGGGATCCACAATATTAGCCCAATGTGCTAGGGCAGAATTATTTGCTGGTATTACCATGCTTTTAACATCCTATATATCTAATAAATTCTTCACTACAAAGACGGGTGAAAAATAATGGCCCCCTAAGAGTTTTGACTGGTTATTTTCCCCACTTTTTTTTGGTGCCAGTCCAGGGACTTGAACTCAGGACCTGAGCACTGTTTGTTTGTTTTTTTAGCTTTTGTGCTCTAGGCTAAGCCACAGCTCCATTTCTGGCTTTTTGCTGGCTAATTGGAGATACAACTCTCACAGACTTTCCTGCCCAGGCTGGCTTCAAACTACAATCTTCAGCTCTCAGCCACCCTAAGTAGCTAGTATTATTGTCATGAGCCACAGGCAACTAGCTATTTTCAGTTTCTGTTTGATCATTAGAAAAACAAATAAGGGGTGACACTGTCCAAAAAGAAATGTACTTATTACCTAACTTATGTAGGTGTAACCCCATTGTACATCACTCTTACAATAACAATAAAATATTAAAAATTTGGTTTTTTAAAAAATTTTTTTACAAACCTCAATCAGGGTCCTGTGAGCTATGACTCAAGTGACAAAGCTAGCCTTGAGCTTTTGCTCAAGGACAGTGCCTAGGTCCTGAGTTCAAGCTCCAGGACTAGTACAAAAAAAACAAAAACTTTGTACTTCCCAGCAGAATACGAAACTTTGTAACCCCTTTGGGGTTAGAACTGCCAGTTCAGGCTGATATCAAAATGAAACTGTATTGTCAGAATGGAAACTTCTCAGAAGAGCTCTCTCGACCACCACTGACAAAGTAGGACTGGAAGAGGGTGGGCTGACAAGGGCACTTTTATCAAATGCCCTCTGAGTGCCTCCTGGCCATGTTACAATCACCTCAGACTCAGCAAAGCACCCCCTTCCTGGTTACAAGTCATGACCCTAAAAAGAACAATTCTGAAAGAATTGGCAGTGGGTGAAAAACTAAATTGTAAAGGAAATAATGGGTGAAACTCAGAAAACTCCCCACGTCCTTCCACTCTTTAAAATAGAGGCACTGATAGCTCATGAAGTTGAGAATTTAGGGTGGGGGGTCAAAGCCAGCCTGGGCAGGAAAGTTCGTAAGACTCTTATCTTCAATAAACCACCAAAAGAACTCAAAATGGAGATGTGGCTCAAGTGGAAAAGTGCCAGCCACGAGCAGGAAAAGCTATGGGACAGCCTATAGGCTCTGAGTTCAAGCTCCAGTACAGACACAAAATAATAATAGTAATAATAATAATAATAAACAAAAATACTCTATGAAATTGACCGATACAGCAGTGGCATTTTATCTATCTTAAATTAAAATACTGAATCATCTGCTTGTTTTATATTTCTTTATGCCTAGACACCCCCGTGATCAACTTCTTGAACAAATTAACAGGATTATTATATATTTGTAGTTAATATGTATACAAAGATCACTTTTCTGTTTATGTTCTCCCAAAATCGCAATGTCATTTAATTTTATGGCTAAATTTCTCTCCCTAAGTCACGCTTAGAGAACCAAATTTTAGATGAAAGTACTTAAACTGCAGGAAAGGCCAACAAAAGCAAATCTATTTAAATAGAATTTTTCTTAGGAGGAAATTCAAACTGAATTTCAAACTGTAAATTGACACCTAAGCCTAATTAATATCATCCTACTTAAGATATTTTTCTCAGTTTTTCCCATGGTGGTCAATCATTTCTCCAGATACCTCATTTTCAAAACTGGAGTCCTATTTCGCTTCTCTTGCCATGTTAGCCCTTAAATATATCACTTATCGCTTCCTCTTCCACAGCTACTACTCTAACAGCTCACTGCTCTCATACAGAAATCTAGGGGCCCTTCAAACAAAAGACATGGGGTCTTTTTATTCCCTTGGGTCTTAAGCATAGAGTTTTGTCCCAAGTCATATTGTGTGTGTGTGTGTGTGTATGTGTATGTGTGTGTCCTGGAGGGAGGCCTGAACTGAGCTTCACATTCTTGCTCAGCTTGTTTGCTTAAGGCTGGAGCTAAATCAGTAGAGTAACCTCTCTGGCAAGGCATTTTTGCAGGTTAATTAGAGATGAAGTCTCATGGACTTTTTTCTGCCCAGGTTGGCTCTGAACCTCAATTTTCCATGTCTCAGCCTCTGAGTAGCTAGGATTACAGACATGAAATAGTGACTATATATCTTGCTACTTTCTGTATTGGACCACAGATTCTCTAACACTGTTTTATTAGACATTGATTCAAAATTACTCAACCAAAATTTCACCATATTCTAATGATGAATACATACCTCAAATTTCACCATATTCTAATGATGAATACATACTTCAAAAGTTTTATTTTTGCTAGAATTGTTTATTTCCAACTCTATGTGATTTTAGGAGGAAGAGTAATTGTATGCATTCTCTAGTGTATGTGAATTTAGAGTCATGAATTTTTATGTGCCAAATAAAGCAGCATAGTAACACACACACACACACACACACACACACACACACACACACACAAAATCAAGAGTCAGAAACTAAAAACAATTACATAGTAGTAGGTTACAGCTCTATAAAAGCTTAACAGATCAAATAACCCAGGAAAGTATATATAATTAACAATATTAATCTAACAGCTGTAACTCAAATCACATTCCCACAGTGTCAAGAAACAGAAGAGTTAAGGCCTGCTGTTTTTATCAGAGCTTTGTCCTTCCTTGCTGTCCTACTTTTGTATGCTTCAAATTTTCAATGCCAAGTTTTTGTCACAGTTTAGTTTTTTAAATAAAACCATTCTGAGCCAATTGACAATTTCAAGGTTTGGGGTTTTCTTTTAAGAATCCACACTTGTGGGCTGGGAATGCGGCCTAGTGGTAGAGTGCTTGCCTAGCATGCATGAAGCCCTAGGTTTGATTCCTCAGTACCACATACACAAAAAAAGCCAGAAGTGGTGCTGTGGTTCAAGTAGTAAAGTACTACCCTTAAGCAAAAAAGATGCTCAGGGACAGTGCACAGGCCCTGAGTTCAAGCCCGAGGACTGTCCAAAAAAAAATCCAAACTTGCAGTTTAATTAGAATTTGGCCCTAAAATGACAAATCTAAGTCTTTTATTTCCAAAGCTCCTATTCTGCTCAGATTAAGAGCTACTACATAGCTGTGCATTGGTAGCTCATGCTTGTAATCCCACTCAGAACTGAGACCTGAGGATCTGTCCAGGCTGGCTTCTGATGAGACTTTTGAACAGAAGTCCTATTGGAATGCATCCTTTAATGAAGTATTTGCCGCCTTTAGTTGTGAGTATATTGGAAGTGGAGCATAGCACACATTTGACATGAAGGAAGACAGTATTTTGACATTAATAAAGTGATAAAGTGGGGCTGGGAATGTGGCTTAGTGGTAGAGTGCTTGCCTAGCATGGATGAAGCCCGGGTTTGATTCCTCAAGTGCCTTATACACAGAAAAAGCTGGAAGTGGCACTGTGGCTCAAGTAGTAGTACACTAGCCTTGAGCTAAAGCTCAGAGACAGCACCCAGGCTGAGTTCAAGCCCCAGGACCAGTACACACACACACACACACACACACACACACACACACACACACACACACACACACACACACACACACACACACACACACACACACACACACACACACACACACACACACACACACACACACACACACACACACACACACACACACACACACAATTAAGCTTTTCCTTTTTCATGAGCCTGTGACACCTTTTCCAAAATTGGACATTTAATTCATCTCTGAACTCATCATTCCTAAAGTTGTTAACCTAGTGCTTTTTCTTTCAAATCTCTTCTCAGTGAGTAATGTTTCCCTGTGTGTTACGAAATCTAATAATGAAGTAGAATTTTGGATTTTCGTGTTTTGTTAGGTTAATACATGGTCACTGTCATGTTCCTTTAGTCAATCTAATAAATCTTCACTTAGTTTTCTAGCAATTAGTTGTAAATGTCATATATTGCAGCTTTGTAGTTTTTTAAAATATTTTAATATTAATCTCATGAACCTTAACATTAATGTCTTGTCAATTATTACTACTAAAGCTTGCCTTATCTAGTCCCTATTCTATTATCTCACCTACGTGAACACGTGATTCCTATTATGGCTTTCCCTAGATACATTATTTTGGGTCTGTGGAAGTCTGCAGTACTAATACTAATAATGGTCTATGTACATGCTAAATACTTGCAAAATCAGAACATAGGCTTTTCAATTGGTAGACATAGAATCAGCTAAGTGTTTTTATATTGATCTTTTTTTTTTTTAGATCCAAGACCAGGACTCAACCTCGGTATCTGCCACTTTTGCTCATTAGCTAGCGCTCTACATACTGAGCCACACCTTCAACATTGATCTTTTGCATCCATTTCCTTCAACCCTCCTATCCTTCTACTCCTTTCTCTTTTTCCCTCCTTCCTCTTCTTTTCCCTT
This sequence comes from Dipodomys merriami, assembly GCF_024711535.1. Lineage (NCBI taxonomy): Eukaryota > Metazoa > Chordata > Mammalia > Rodentia > Heteromyidae > Dipodomys > Dipodomys merriami. The sequence goes on from NW_027204492.1 coordinate 106,045,989, forward strand.
CCCACCACTCTTTTCTCTTGGTGGCCTAGTTCTAAAATTTAGATGGAAATGCACAAGGCTAAATATGGCAGAGGCAGACTTGAAAATCCCTGTTGGTATTTTGATTGGGATTATAAGGAATCTCTATATGCCAAATTAGGGAGAATGGGCTTCTTTATACTAGTGACTATCAATTCTTAAAAAAATCGAAATTGATGGAGAGACAATGTTCATGGATTAGCAGTCAATAGTGTAAAGGAGTCCACAATGCTTGTACTAAATGTCATTGTATGTTTTGTTGGATGTTCTTTGACATAATTATAAATTACACTAGTTTTTAATTTAGTTTTTAAATTGTTTGTTGTTAGTATAAATACAATTGATTTTTGCATCAATGTTCCCCAACATAATGCAATACATTAGAAATAAATGTCATACCCACAATACAGTATATTGGAAATTAACTTTAGAACTGGAGGGGGGGGAGTGAAGGACGTACGGAGGAAAAGGATAGTGGGAGAACAGCAAGGGAAGGTGTAACAATACTTGACAAGAAATGTAGTCATTACCTTACTCATGTAACTGTAACCCCTCTGTACAGCATCTTTACAATAAAATAAAATTAAAAAAAAGAAAGAAATGTCACAGAGATAATACCAAGGAAAAAGATCACACATTTGAAAATAAAGTTCTGAATTCAATGGGAATTAAGAAAATTATAGGGCTGGGAATGTGGCTCAGCAGTAGAATGCTTGCCTAGCATGCACAAAGCCCTGGTTTCCATTCCTCAGTACCACATAAACGGAAAAAGCTGGAAATGGTGCTGTGGCTCAAGTGGTAAAGCACTAGCCTTAAGCACAGAGAGGCTCAAGGACAGTGCCCAGGTCCTGAGTTCAAGCTCCAGGACCGGCAAAAGAAGAAAAAAAGAAAATTATAGAACCAGGTGCCAGTCACGTATGCCTATAATCCTAGCTACTCAAAAGGATGAGTTCTAGAGCAGAAAAGTCCATGAGACCTTTATTTCCAATTATCCACCAACAAGTCAGAGTGGAGATGTGACTCACGTGGCAAAGTGTTAGCCTTGAGCAAAAAGGCCAAGGGACATCGCCTTGACCCTGAATTCAAGTACTAGATTAGGAGAAAGGAAAGGGAGGAGAAAAGCGGAGAGGAGAGGATAAACAGACCTGTCTTATAAAGGAGAGAATACGACAGGTGCTAGTGGCTCACACCTGTAATCCTAGCTACTCAGGAGATGTGAGAATCGCAGTTCAAAGCCCAGGCAGTAAAGTCTGTGAGACTCTAATCTCCAATAAACCACCAGAAAACCAGAAGTGTCACTGTGGCTCAAGTAGTAGAGCGCTAGCCTTGAGCTGAAGAGCTCAGGGACAGTCCCCAGGCCCAGAATTCAAGCCCCATGACCAACCAAAAAAAAGAGAGAGAATATTCTCCAGTTCATGTTTTGAATTTAGTTTGGGCACAGTGGTGCACACCTATAGATCACCTACTCAGGAGGCGGAAGGCAGGAAGGCAGGCAGGCAGGCAGGCAGGCAGGCAGGCAGGCAGGCAGGCAGGCAGGCAGGCAGGCAGGCAGGGAGGGAGGGAGGGAGGGAGGGAGAGAGGGAGGGTGGGAGGGTGGGAGGAAGGGAGAAAAATTATAGAAACAATGTATTTAGTTCTAGAACTGTATCATAAAAAGCCAGGCACCAGTAGCTCATGCTTGTAATGCTAGCTACTCAGAGAGCTGTGATCTGAAGATCACAGTTCAAAGCCATCCCAAGCAGGAAAGTCTGTGAGACCGTTATCTACAATTAAACACACACACACACACACACACACACACACACACACACACACACACACACACACACACACACACACACACACACACACACAACTGGAACTGTGGCTCAAGTGGCAGAGCACTAACCTTGAACAAAAACACTCACTGATAGCACCCAGGCCCTGAGTTCAAACCACAGGACTGGCGCGCGCGAGCACGTGCACACACACGCACGCGCGCGCGCACACACACACAACTGTCAAAATTATAGCATCCAATTTGTTCAAAGAACAATTTAGTTTTAAATGAAGATACCATAAAAATAAGTTTAATACTAGTTAGTTAAGCCCCTTACTTTTTCTAAACATGAAAATAAAAAATAAAACAAAAAGAAATAACCATAATAGAAATACAAAAGATGAATAAAAAGTGGCACTGGGGCTCAAGTGGTAGAGCACTAGCCTTGAGCTGAAGAGCTGAGGGACAGCGCCCAGGCCCAGAGTTCAGGCCCCACGACCAGACCCAAAAAAACAAAAAAACAGACCTGTCTTATGAAAGAGAGAATATTCCCTGATTCATGTTATGAGGCTAGTTTAAGCACAATGGTGCACATCTGTAGTATCGCCTACTCAAGAGGCTGAGGCAGGAGGATCCCCTGAGCCCTGGAGCTTGAATCCAACGCAGACAATATAGTGATACCCTGACGTTAAAAAAAAAAAAAAAGACCCACGAGTGAAGCAGATGAGAGAGAAAGAGAGAGAAAGAAAAAAGGAAGGAAGGAAGGAGGGAAGTTAGGAAGGAAGGAAGGAAGGAAGGGAGGGAGGGAGGGAGAGAGGGAGGGAGGGCCGCCTATAATCCTAGCTACTCAGGAAGCTGAGATCTAAGGATGACATGCAAAGCCAGCCTGGGCAGGAAAAGTCTGAGACTCTTATCTCCAATCAACCATCAAACAAGCCAGAAATAGAGCAGTGGCTAAAGTGATAGAGCACTAACCTTGAGTTTCAGGGACAGTGCCTAGGCCCCGAGTTCGAGCTCCAGGACTGGCATCAAAAAAAAAAAATACAACTCATAAAACATAACCTTGCTATGAAAAAAATAATAAAGCCTATGTGAAAAAGGATGCAAACATCCAGGAAAAACTTAAGACAGTAAAATATAAAATCAAAACATGCAATGAAAATCCAAGAATTTGGGAGCAGAAGATCCTGAATTTGAGGTCAGCCTCAGCTTTCCAGCAAAACCCTCTCTTAAAAGTAATGGCTGGAGCCGGGCACTAGTGGCTCATGCCTGTAATCCTAGCTACTCAGGAGGCTGAGATCATAGGATCACAGTTCAAAGCCAGCCTGGGCAGGAAAGTCCATGAGACTCTTATCTCCAATTAACCACCAGAAAACCACAAATGGCACTATTGGTCAATGTGATAGAGCACTAGACTTGAGATGAAAAGCTGGGACAGCTCCCAGGCCTAGTTTGAGGCCTATGACCGAACCCCCGCCTCCAAAAAAGTAACAGCTAGGTGTTTTATGTGTGTATGTGTGTGTGTGTGTGTGTGTGTGTGTGTGTTTTCCTGTTTGTTCTGCTTTTTATGAGGTGCTAAGAGGGAAATGCAGAAAGGGAGGGAGGGAGGGAGGGTGTAATCATGATATTCAATGTGGAAAACAAACTATGCAACTTGTGGGCAGGAATAGGAAACGAAGAAAGCAAAGGAAGGGGTGACATTGTCCAAAAGAGAACTCAACATATTACCTGGATTGTAAAATGGTAACCTCTCTGTGTAATACCTTAGTAAAATAATACTTTAAAAAAAAAAGGGCTGGAGAGGTAGCTCAGTGATACATCCTTGCCTTGTTTTCACAAGTGCTGAGTTCAAACCCCAGCATATGATAGAGACAGACAGACAGATAGACACACACAGAGAGAATAAGAATGAGAATATATTAGGGTACTCAATCACACCAATAGATGTGGTAAAAACTTTAGGAAAATTCTACTCCTATACATGCTAAAAACTCTGAAATGCAAAGCAGAAGTTAAATGAAAATGAGAACACCAAATTTCTCTTCTCCCCAGAAAGAAAATCCTATTCACAATGACAACAAAAATGACAACTGCATTACCCTTCCCCCCTCCCCCAGGGAGAGAGCCAAGACTGGAATATGAGCAGCTTCCTACTTTTCTCTGTTTTCTCTCTGACACTCGTTTCTCCGCGGTTTGTTGTTGTTGATGTTGTTGTTGTTTTGGGGTCATCACCTCTTCATTCCCAAAGCTCTTCCTCTTTCTCTTGGGACTAGAGTCTCTCCTTTGTTATTCTGACTCTTCTCATTCACAGAGTTAAAAGAAAGAAGTTTCTATTTCTCCATCTTCAATATATGTAATTTCACTGGCTAGATTTAGTATAATTTAACTAGTTCCCCACTGAAAGCCCTCTGTTACTCCACATCATTTACTATTGCAATGCTGAAATAAGTATCTTTGCACATAGATTTTAAGCTTCAATGATAAACTTTCAGAAGTAAAATTGCTGATCAAAGGTGTGGCTATTAAAAAGGATAATAAATACTGCCAATGTTAAAAAATTATAATCTAGCAAAATTCCTAACAAAAGTTGTATAAGAACTTTATGAAAAACATTAGCACATGTTCAGATTCAAATCCCTGCTCCACCGCTTAGGATATATATGAATCTATTTATTCTATAAATTTGATATAAATGCAGTAAAAATCCAGACAGTGCTCACAGAAGTTGCAAACACAACCCTAACGGAGTACAAAGCAAAGGGAGAAAAATAGCTAAAATAATTCTAAAGAAAAAGAACACCTATTGATACTGAAGTATTACGTTATTATTACTAAATTAGAGTAGTATAGGTAGAAAGAACCAAATCAATAAAAGTAGAACTGCAACTTAATGTGTATATGTGAAAATAAATATATTCAGGAATTGAGAAAACTTACCTATTTGATGAATTCATGTAAAAAAGATAAAATTAGATCTCTATACCATACAACAGAGTTAAAAACCTCCAGATGAATTAATGAACTAAAAATTCTTAAAACAATCATTATTATTATTACCTTGGAATAAGTGAAGAATCTCTTGAAGACATGGGATAACACAACCAGAGATGGAAAAAAAAGCTGAGGAACCTGGCTACCATCACACTAAGAACTCCTAACACAAAATGTTCCATAAACAAAGTTAAAAGAAAAGCCACAGACTAGAAAGATGTTTTCAGTACATATAAAAACCACAATAGTATCTAGAATATGAAAATATCCATAAACCAAAAAAAAGCAATAATCCAACAGAAAAATAGTGGATTAAGGATATGCATAAGCAATTAACAGAAAACTCAAATGGCTAATAAATATGTAGGGAAAAAGGTCAGCCTCAACAGTAATCTAGGAAATGCAAAAGGAAACAGCAAAGAGACTGCATTTATACCCAACAGATGGGAAATTTGCAAAATCTAATCTTTTGGCAGGGATATGGAAAACAGGCTCATACACAGCTGGTGGGAGTGTCAAGTAGAATACAATTTGGCATTTTGGCCATTTCCAGAAAAACTGACAATGCACAGACATCTTCAATATAGCAATCCTATTCTACTGTAATCCCCCAAGAAGAGGGACCCTGTTAATAGATGTTCACAGCAGTACTGTTTGAAATTGTTAGAAACTACAGTCTAATGGTCTCTCTATAGGAATAAACTACCATACATTTATACATTAAAATACAACTAATATTGGTAAGATTGCTTGTCTATAATGTGTAAGGCCCTGGGTTCAATCCCAACACAGCAAAAAAAAAAAAAAAAAAAGTCAATAGTTTTTAGATTTCTGGGTCTCCCAATCCCTTTAATCTTTTAAGAACCACAAAGAGTTTTCTGTCTGATTCATATCTGTAAACATTTGTCAAATTACAATTTTGAACTGAAACTTGGGTGTAGCAGCAGCACTAGGGAGACTAAGGCAGGAAGACCTCAAGTTTGATTACTAGGGTACAAAAAGAAACCTTGTCTAAAAAAAAAAAAAGGCTCCAGTGGCTCACGTCTATAATCCTAGCTACTCAGGTGACTAAGATCTGAGGATCATGGTTCAAAGTGAGCAAGAATAGGAAAGTCCAAGAGTCTTATCTCCAACTATCCAGGCTCTGAGTTCAAGCCCCAGGACCATTACACACACACACACACACACACACACACGCGCACACACACACACACACACACGCGTATGTGCACACACACACAATATGTTTTCACCTCGTGCCTCCTATAAGAATGCTCAAGATGGATTCCCAGGAATCTCTAGCGCACACTTTGAAAACACATGCACTAGACGCACCTACATCTCAAAAACATTGTTTACTGAAACTAATATATAAAATAATGCAAAATATGCTTCTGCTCTTGCAATAAATACTTGACATTGTTGGTATATTGTGTGTGTGTGTATGTGTGTGTGTGTGTGTGTGTGTTTTAGGATAGTGGCTACTTCTGGAAAGATAGGAATGGCACTGGGGAAGGGGGCATGTACTAACTATATCTGTAAGATTTTACTTCATTAAACAAAAAGAAAATGAAGCGAACACATCATAAAATATTAATTTTAGGGCTGGGAAGTTGGCTCAGTGGTAGAGCGCTTGCCTTGCATGCCTGAGGCCCTGGGTTCCATTCCTTAGCACCACATAAGCAAAAAAGAAAAAACCCGGAAGTGGCTCTGTGACTCAAGTGGTCGAGCGCTAGCCTTGAGCTGAAGAGCTGAGGGACAGCGCCCAGGCCCAGAGTTCAGGCCCCACGACCAGACCCAAAAAATAAATAATAATAAAATATTAATTTTTAAATCTAAGTGACATTTACTTTTGTACATATGACCACATGTTAAGTGAAATAACCCCAAGATAGGGACACAAGTGGGTTTTTTCTTTCTTGCTATTGTTTTTAACCTATTTAAAATGTACTATGTGATTTTTTTGTTTCTTTTGTACTTTCTTCCCCTACGGTATAACCCTGGTATAACCCCTGTTTTCACTGTATTTGATTTTGGTGCCCTACATCTTGTATAAACATTTTTCTAATTTGGGGAGAGGAAGGGAAATAAGAAAATGCTGAAATATGGATACAGGTTAACTCATTGTAACAATGAGATGTAAAAGACACTATGTTGAAAACGAACTTTATAACTTGGGGGGAGGGAAGAGTTGTGGAGGTGGGGAGGGAAGGGATGGTGGGGGAAAAAGGAGGGGGTAACAATGCTCCATAGGAAATGTACTCATTACCTTACTCGTGTAACTGTAACCCCTCTGTACAGCATTTTTACAATAAAAAACATTAAAAAGTAATTCTGAAATATAATTTTAAATTTTAAACTTTTTTTTTTGCCAGTCCTGGGGCTTGAACTCAGAGTCTGGGCACTGTCGCTGAACTTCTTTTGCTCAAGGCTAGCACTCTACCACTTGAGCCACAGCACCACTTCCAGCTTTTTCTGCTTATGTGGTAGTGAAGAACTGAACCCAGGGCTTTATGCATGCTAGGCAAGCACTCTACCACTAAACCACATGCCCAACCCTCTTTTTCATGTCATTCTTGGTGCTTCACCTCAGAGCCTGCCCCTGATAGTGCTCTACCACCTCCAGCTTTTTAGGGATTAGGTGGAGATAAGGGTTTCACAGACAGACTTTCCTGCCCAGGTTAACTTCGAACTGTAATCCTCAAGTCTCAGCCTTCTAAATTGCTAGGATTATAGGCATGAGACACTGGCAACTGGCTAAATATTTTTTAAAACCTAATGGCTTCCTCTCCTTCTTCCCTTCTCTCTCTGCATGCCTCCATCTCATGCAGGCTAGCAGTTTGCTTCCCCGCCCCCCAACTCTTTTCTGCCTGAAAAAAAAAAAAACTTAATGGCTATATCCCCTATGGCCACCTTTTCTTTAAAGGGTACTTCCCTTTGAGCAAAATAGTCATAAGACACCTGGATTTTATAAAATGTTGCTTAGAAAAGCAATTTGGCAGGAATAAGAACCAGTTGGCCATTTTCCAATCAGATAAAGGGTGGGGAGAGAGGTTACTCAGTGCCTGAGTTTGACCTGCCGTCCTAAAGAAAAGTGTGGCTTAATATGAATACCCCTTGGTCAAAGCACACACTGACTAGATTAATTGATTTTGAATAGTTGTAAACTATTCAACTACAACAAATTTACTTCACTCAATAATTGAGATAATTGTTTTTGGAGATAATGATCATATGTCATGTACTATTTAAGGACAAACACAAATGAGAACCTCTCTACATTCACTTTAGGAGAGACAAAAGCACAAACATACAGTTAAAAATCTAACAGATTAAAGATTAGCCAGGCACTGGTGGCTCACAATTGTATTCCTTGCTACTCAGGAAGCTGAGATCTGAGGATCATGGTTTGGAGGCAGCCTGGGCTGAAAAGTCCCCATGAGATTATTATCTACAATTAAGCACTATAAAATTGGAAGTGGAGCTGTGGCTCAAAGTGGTTGAATGCTAGCTTTAAGCAAAAGAGCTCAGGGACAGCGACCAGGCCCTGAGTTCAAGCCCCATGACCAAAAACCAACAACAAAGATTAATAAGCATTTCTCTAAGGGGTAGAGATGAATGAGCCTGGAAAAAGGATAGTGTCATTAACAGAAAAAAATTTAAAAACCCAGGGCTGGGATATAGCTCAGGGGCAAAGCGCTTGCCTAGCAAGTACGACATCCTGGGTTCAATCCCCAGTATCAAAAAATAAAAGACAAAAAAAATACAGATAAAAAAAGTAGTCATTTTATGAACTCTGGGCTTAAAATCTTTTTTTCTAGAAATAGCATTGGGCATCTACTATGTGCTAGACAAATTTGACCATGTTAAGACTGCAGACCCATGGGTAAACCCTCAGTGGGTAAATGAAAATGCTGGATGAGAAACTAGAAGAGTAGGCATTTTTAACGGTATCAAAGGAAGTGGAGAAGATTCTAGAGAAGAAAAAAAAAGAATTGACCTTGAGGAAAACCTCACCAGAGAAGGAACAGTGAGTTTATACTTGCACGACACATGTTGTGTAAGTTTCCCAATTTGGGAAATATTGAATATAGGAATAAGTGCATCGAAGAGAAAAGAAAGTGCTGGTGAAAGGAAAGACAATAGGTGAGGGTTTTGTGAGAAAAGCAAATCAAAGAATATTTATGAGGAGATGGAAAGGTGCCAGCATGTTTGAGGTTAATGATATAAGAGACAGCACTATTGACAGCTCAGTCCCAAAGGAGGCAGGCAGGGTACCACGGGCACAGCTTGGCTGAAGGAAAGGCAACTATCCGGCCAAAGGAAAAAGATAGCTTTAGACAGATAGAGAGCAAGAGCAAGCATCCTATGGAGGGAGGAAAATTCAACTGTTAACATCATGTGGCCATTTAGCAACTTCTCCATTAAGTAGAAAAATAGGTAATCCTAGCCAGGTGTGAAGTACATACCTATAATGTTGGCACTGAGGCTGAGGCCAAAGTATCCAGAGTTCCAGTCCAACCTGGGCTACAAAGTTAGACCCTGTCTCAAAAAAAATAAAATACATTTAAAAACCTAAATTGCCAGTGGGCACAAACACGAACAGTCATGTGGGGGGAAGGTTTTTTTTGTTTTTTTTTGTTTTTTGTCGGTCGTGGGGCTTGAACTCTGGTCTGGGCGCTGTCCCTCAGCTCTTCAGCTCAAGGCGAGCGCTCTACCACTTGAGCTACAGCGCCACTTCCGGTTTTCTGGTGGTTTATTGGAGATAGGAGTCTCACGGTCTCTCCTGCCCGGGCTGGCTTTGAACCGCGATCCTCAGATCTCAGCCTCCTGAGTAGCTAGGATTACAGGCGTGAGCCACCAGCGCCCGGCTTGGGGGGAAGGTTTTTGAGCACCCTTTAGAATATTTTTTGGAAAAGAGAACTGGCACCTATCTAGAAAATAATGCACAAACTTAATACAAATATTAACCCAAGACAGTTGGCTAACAAGGTGTTCCACCAGTCAGTGCTCTAGATTATCAAGGTCTCTGCCCGCCCAGATAATTTCTTTTCTGCATTCAACCATTTCTGATGGAAACCAAACTATACACTTCACTGTTTTCCTAACCATACAATGGGTCGAATTTACACACACATACACACACACACACACAAAAAAAAAAAAAAAACAGGACAGGTGGTGGTTCACACCTGTAATCCTAGCTACTTAGGAGGCCAAGATCTGTGGATCCCCATTTGAAGTCAGCACCGCAGGCTGAAAAGTCTGTGAAACCCTTATTTCCAACTTAACCACCTAAAATTTGGAAGTGGAGTTGTGCTTAAAGTGGTAGAGTGCTAGCTCAGGGACAGCACCCAGGCCCTGAATCCAAGCCACATGACTGAGACTGAGAATGAGACACACAGACACAGACACAGACATACACCCACAAGTTCTATTTTAAATAAAAATAAGAAGGGGGAAACGGAATAAGTTTCTTTAGAAACAAAAGGAAAGAAAGATAAGTTAGTGAGAGTATATTCTCCAAAGACTGGGGAATTCCCAGATGGTATCCCAAAGAATGAGTTCTTAACAGTTTTTTTAAAAATAGCTTTTCTATGTCTTATCCAGCTGATAAAATATAGAAGAAACTGCTTTTCTATCTGTTTCCCCTTAACACTAGCGCAGCCCACCTTACATCTTGCTTCTAGCCAGCCCTGGGACATGTGATGTCGTTGCTCAGACTTTTCTGAAGCATGGCCTTCATGATAAACTCTCAAGGTCCCTCTACCAAGCCCCTCTGCTCCTTTGCACAGCATCACTACTCTGGTCTGTTGTGGCATAAAAGATGGAAAAACCCAAATCGAATACCTACTTAACCCTCAGGTTTGTATCATAAAATTCTAGGAAGCATTCCCCACGTGTGCATCTAGATTAGTCAAATATTAATCCAAACAAGAGTATGAAGGCTTCTCCAACACAACAAGGGTTTACTTTTTAGCAAAGAGGACACAAATTAGAAAGGACAGCTGAAGGCCACTATCCTTTTAATAATCACTTGTCCAGACTTCTTTTCAAAACTTCTTTAAAAAAAAAATCTATTATGGGAACGCTTACAGGTTCTTTTTTCAGTTTCTTTTTTGAATTTGTTTTTTGGGTTGTTGTTTTGTGTTTTTGTTTTTGGTTTTTTTTGGTCTGCATAAGTTTTATCCTTTTTCAGCCAGGGTAAATGAAATGTTAGCAATGCTTTTTTGTTTACCACAGAAAGAATAACTGAGCAAATGTTTATTATGAGATGAAAAATTGACATAGGAAAAAAAAGCAGCTCTGAAAAAAAATAACAAAAACCGAGTTAAGTTTTGAACATACACCTAATTGTTCTTAATAGTGGGAAAGTGATCCATTTGATACTTTTATTCTTTCTTGAAGCTAAAATGTCCTAGGTCCAAGTATCACAATAATCAATCCGCAGCCTTCTACCCACCCAGATACCTTTGCCACCCCTCCCCTACCTGTGTACCAAACACTTGGGCCTACCTGTCAATATTGCTGTTTCCTGAAGCTTCACCCTTGAAATGCCCTTTGCCCACCTCCACCACTACCTAACAACCTTCTACCTTCACAACTTCCACCCTTTACGAACGAACGCTCCAAGCAGAAACCTGGTCGTTCATGAAATCTGACTCGGATATACCTTTCCTGAAATACCTGAATGCTCCTTTCACCGGTTCTGCTCTACCTCAGAACGACGAAACCACCACCACCACCACCACCAACCTTCTTAATCTCTTAGCACCTAGTACCAGGCATCCCTAAGCCTGGGAAAGTTGCGCCGTGGGCAATCTGAAGAACTTTTGAGGGACGCCACTGCACTTGGCGACGTCACTCGATAAATCGGTACGTGTAATGTCACGACTCTATCACATTTTCTTTCCTCCGATAAAAAAACAATAACTTTCTGCCCCTTTCTTATGCCTTCCAAAGAGTAAACAGTAACGTCTGTAAACAAAGTTTCCACAGAAATGAATACAAAAGACTCCTTGAAACGCTTTATTCTTCCGCTTCCGTGCTGTGCCTTTCCCCCCCTTATTGGTCACCCGAGCGGTGAGAACTTTCCCATCAGTTTTTCTCTTTCCACATAGAAGGCAATGATTGGTGGAGAACCACCGCAAGGAGGTCACCCTCACCGCCATGTATGACTTAAACAAAAGTCAAATGTGTCCGGCGTCCCCCCCGGTTGCCACCCGCCCGACCCCTCTCGGCTGCCCACGGGAGACGTGAAGGAAAGGCTTGAAGCCCGGAGCTTGGCTGGGAGAGATCGCTCCCGCGCCCGAGAGGCGGCGATGGTCGCCTGAGGCAGCTCCGCTGCAAGGCAGCGGAAACAGCAGCTAGTCACGGGGCTGTGGGAGGCAGGGCAGGAAGGTGGCGCTGCCGCCGTGCGCCTGGAACCCGAGCGCTCATAATGGCAGCGAGGGCAATGGCTGCCGTAGGGAGCGAGCACGCCCCTCAGCGCGCACACGCCACTGCGCCAAGGCTCCGGTGCCCGTCACCGGCGGCGACGGCACCGCCGTCGCCCGCTCTCCCACCCCCCCTCACGGGCTGTAGCGGAATTTTCTCTCCAGACACCGCCTTCAAGATGGCGGCTCCCCCTCCCGGCAACCCCCTCAGTCGTTCCCTGCAGCAGGCGCCGAGATGCCGCCATTTTGTCCCCCGTCCCTCCCGCCCCCCCTCGCCGATATTTACATAGCGAAAATCGGCCCGGCCGGCCTGCGGCCTTCACCTCACGCCTGCAGCCTTCGCCTCCTCGCCAGGCCTCGCCCCCGCGCGGTGCCCCGGGTCGGCCGCGGCGCCCACCCGAGACCCCTCAGCCGCCTCCCGGACCGCCGGGCAACCTAATCCCAACCCCCGCCTGCTTACAGAGCGCGCCTTCGCCGCCGCTCGAGGCAGCCGGGCTCCTCCCTGGGCCTAACTGCGGCCTCCTCGGGGCCTGCTCGGCGCCGCGCGCCACGCCGCCCGGCCTACCACGGAAGGGCGCCTTGCGGGCCGCCGACCAGGCCGAGACCAGGCCGCCGGGCGCGCACTAGGCCCCACGGCCGCGGCGACACCCGGGACTCACCGAACGGGCGTACGAGCGGTCGCCGACGGTGGCGGGTGCTGCAGGCCGGCCTTTCTCTGGAGCACTGGGCCGGGCTCCGGCTGGTGGGGCGGGCGGAGGGAGGGAGGAGGGGCCGAGCTCGGAGCTGACAAAAAGCGGCCCAGCTCCCCGGCACGGGCCCGCCGTCAGCACGTCACGTCACCGCCCGGGAGAGAGACCCAGGAAAATGCGGAAGGGTAGATAGGCCCCCTCCTCCTCCCGGTGGGTCCCCCTGGCGCCCCGGGTCGGCGCCGCTCACGCCCCGCGACCGGGAAGCCCAGTGGCCTCACTGTGGCGGGGTCTCCGGCGGCCTGAGTCGCCGTGACAGCGCCCCCCTTCTTTCCAACTCCTCCGCGCTCCCTCCCGCCACCGCCGCCACCAAACGCGCCGCAGCCGCCGCCTTGGCCGTAAAGCCCGCGCGAGGCCGCGGTCCGCCGACCCTGAGGAGAGGCAGGCGGCCCGGGCCGCCCCCCACCTTGTCCTTGGGCCGCGGCCGCCCCCCGGGGGCCTCCCGGGAGACCTACCGCCTCGCCGCGTCGGTCCTGGCCGAGGCGCCAGCTCGAGTTGTTTGCAGGCCCTCAGACCCCCGCCCGCAGTAAATGTGTTTTCTCCATCCCCGTGGCTGGGGAAGAAGATAAATTTAGCAACCCCCGCCGTCCCCTGCCTTCCCTTTAAAAAAAAAAAAATCTTCGAAATATTAAAATGAAAATGGGCTTGCCAGTTTAAATGGGTGTGCAGGCTGGGGGGGAGGGTTGCCTTAGAACAACTACCAAGCCCCTTAATTTTTTAATAAAAAGGCTTTTCAGTCAGCAAGGAAAGTTAATTTCATTAGTGGGGGAGTGCAATGAGGAAAAGATTATGGTTTCGCACATTGCAGTAAGCAGGGATTTTTAATGATATATATTCTGTATACCTGTGCCTTAACAGTTGAGAGCACATGAAATGTAAGTCCTGTGTAATTGTTGGATAAACAGTTTTTCCACATGCTTCCATAAGTGTAAAGCAGAATAGGGTAAGGTTTTTGGTTGTTTGTTTGGGTTTTTTTTTAATAAACTGTTTGAAACAAGCCTTCAAAGAAGTTTGTAAGAGGAGGAAATGTATTTGACTCAACAAAGCATTTATCACCTTCAAATATGTATTTTATGCTTTTTTGAGTTCAGGTTTTTATGCTGTATTTCTGTACTGAACTTGAGACCCTAACTGTGTGAAGAAGTCAAATCAAATGGTCTTTACATTAATCCAAAATCTGACCCATTACTTCTTCAAAGCCCTAAACGTTTAAGACATTTTTAATAACAATAACACAAAAATTAAGCAACTACCACATTAGGGAAAATCTTTAAATATAGAGACCATACATTTCAGTTGCCTGTCATAACCCTTTAAAAAAAAAACTCCTAGAATGCAAATTGTCCCTTCCCCCTCAGACATCCTACAATCATGAAATCCTTTTAAAAAGGAAAATCATTAAAGGTAGCGTAAGATGAAATCTGAAAGAATATAGTAGGTGGTGATTTTCCTCTCAGGACTTCAGCTTGGATTTTTTCCTCCACAGAGGAATTTATAGAAAATTCCTTCAGGCTGTGATAAAGTGCATTTATATACATGTAAATAAAGTTAAGGAATATTATCTCATGTAAATAAAACTTAACAGTATTATTTCAAGTAAAAGAAATAAAACCAGCCTCTTGGCTGATACCTACAGTTCCGGCTACACTGGAGGCTGAGGCAGGAGGATCACTTCAGCTCAGGCATTCAAGACCAACCTGCAACACAATGGGGCGCTGTCGAGAGAGAGAGAGGGAGGGAGGGAGGTAGAGAAATCGTATTATACAGTTTCTGCCAGGAACAGGGTCTCTTACTCATCCTTCAACTGTAAACCCCAAGCATAAGGTTCAAAATCCTAATGCCAGCATTCTTACTAGTTTCCCCTTACCATCAAATACTTAGAAACATGAGTGTTAAATGCTACAAAAAAACAGAAAAGTATCCAAGGAGACTAAAGAAGAAAACTATTTCCTGCGGGGCCAGTGGCTCATGCCTGTAATCCTAGTTACTCAGGAGACTGAGATCTGAGGATCACAGTTCATAGCCAGCCCCAGGAAGGAAAGACTGAGAGACTCATCTCAAGTTAACCACCAGAAAACCGGAAGTGGCACTGTGGCTCAAGTGGTAAAGCACTGGCCTTGAGCTGAAGAGCTCAGGAACAGCACCCAGGCCCAGAGTTCAAGCCCCACAACTGACAAAAAAAAGCCCCACAACCTTATTCCCTCACTATAAAAGATCACAAGTCATTTATATATTGATACTGTCCAAGAGCCTGTTGTTATTACTTGTCATACATGAAAGACTGTTAACTTTGGCAGGAAATAAAGGAAGACTAGCTCAGTTTTATTAGACTAGATAAACTTTTACTCATCACCAAAAGTGAGTCTATAGAAGATTGTACAAATGACATCATAGATATAGGTACACACATATAGTTTTCAACAAAGCAAAAGCAGCTAGAGCCCTTGCCTAGCATATATAAAGCCCTGGGATGATACCATATAAGAAAAGAAAAAAAAAAGCCATGTATGCTTCACGTCCGATTAAGGAAGACAGTAAACAGCATTGTTAAATAGTGTTTAAAGAACTATGGCAAAAATATCTTAGTAGGAGTACACTTAATATTATGATAAAGTAAATATGGGAAGAGTCTGAGTAATAGGAGAAATTATTTGCTTACTATAATTAAAACCTACATTGGTTATGAAAGTACAAGATACCCTAAGGGCACCTAAGATCGCTGAAAGCATTTGGTAATCAAGCCTTAGGTGGTTAAGCACTAGACATCCTGTACTTAAGAGCCTACCTTGCCTTGACAAATTTGATCTTTTTTATGTTAAGGACCTAAACAAAGGGAGTAAGAAAAAAAATGTGCTGCTTGGGGGGGGCACTTGAATAAGGAGGCAACATATACTAATATACTAACTGTACAAAGGGATGTCGTGATATTTACATGCATACAATTTACTTTGATCAAATTCATCCCCTGTATTATACTTCTTTTTTTTTCTTTTTCTTTTCTTGTTTCTTTTTTTTTTTTTTGGTTGTGGGTCTTGAACTCTGGGCCTGGGCACTGTCCCTGAGCACTTCAGCTCAAGGCAAGCAATCTACCACCTGAGCCACAGTGCCACTTCCAGTTTTCTGGTGGTTAATTGGAGATGAGAGTCTCATAGACTTTCCTTGCCCAGGCTGGCTTTGAAGCACAATCCTCAGATCTCAGTCTCCTGAGTAGCTAGGATTACAGGCTTGAGTCACCAACACCCGGCCATATTATACTTTCTTAACCCCTCTCCAGAATGAAAGCATTCTTGACCTGGACATGCTAGTAACAAGCCTCTAACCCCCTGCTGAGGCAGGAGGATTGCCAGTTTTAGGCCAACCTAGACCATAAAGGAAACTTGGGGGTAGCTATAAAGATCCTGTCTTAATAACCAAACTGGAAAAAAAAAATCTTCCAATGCTGTTTTCTCACACTATGAGTGCGTGTGTGGACCACTACTAGGGCTCTACCATGTGACTCACATTGCCACTTCCAACTTTTTTACTGGTTAATTGGAGATGAGTCTCACAGATTTTTCTGCTCAGACTGGGTTCCAACTGCAATTCTCCGCTCTCAGCCTCCTGAGCTGCTCTGATTATAGTGGTGATTATACGTGGTATGAGCCCCTGCTGCCCTGCTTGTGGTCTCATTTAAATAAACACACAATAAAGGAAATTTTTGCTAGGCAGATTGGGAGCAGAACATTTCAAAAACATATGTTATGAATACAAAATGGCTGGTTTGAAAGCAATCACAGGAATGTTGATGAGGTGCTAAAATTTAGTTGTTCCTTCAGCACTGTTAATATATATCAGATACTTAAAAGCACCTACTCAAGATTTTGAAGGTATTTTAATAAGTTAGCCAAAAACCTCTGACATATGTATAGGTCCCTGAGTCAAAAGCAACACAAGCCTTTTTTCCAGAGCAAGATTACAAAAGAAGCCATTGATTTGCTCTAACACATCAGTCACCGATGGGAATCCAGAGAGAAAACAACAAACGGTTTATAAGAAAACAAAGCATAGGCCTTCTTGAGTAAAGTTGTGGTAATGCATTTTTTAATGACTTAACAGTTAAAAAAAAAGTTTACCTTCCCTCAGAAAGGCCCTATTTTAATGATCTAATAAGCATACTGTATAAAAATCAACTGTTTATCTAATACTTGACAACTTGAAGTTATGGCTTCTGTAGGAATTTAGTTGGCCAAATAACTAGTTTTAACCTGAGTCTTGAAGCTATACAACTTCCCCGAAGGTAAAGAATTTTTAAATCAAAAAAGGCAATTATGTGATTTTTCAAGCAATATTTTGTCATAGGAGTCATTAGTTGAACAAGACATTGCTCAATTCCTGAAAACAACTAATGGCCCAGTTGTGCCTCGTGGATTATAAATCACAAGACACAGCAAACAAACTAGCTCCACTAAAAAGGTAAAAATCAATAGGCCAGGAAATAACAGCAGTAACAGGGGACACCTGTAGTGCCCAGATTACAGCCTCTATAATTTTCTACTGAAGAAACCAGGGCTCCTCAAATGACTGCTTTCTAGCCTGGAAAAAGAAAGTAGAAGATAGGCCAGGAATATCTCACTAGGAAACAAGAAAAAGGGCGTCAAAGCTAAGAAGAGGTTATGCTCACCAGTCTCGGGAGTCAGTTTAAAGGTCCTTGCTGACCAAATTTCAGAAAGGTTGAATATCAAAAAAAAAAGAAAAAGATGAAGAAGAACTGCTATGGATTGAAACACAATAGATACATGGTCATGAATTTATGAGACTTTACAAATGATCAGTTAGCTAGTGGTGATGGTTGCACAGCCTCCTAAAAGTACAAGAAACTAAAAATTGTATGTATATTTTAAAAAGATGATTTTCCCCAACCACTCTGCCAACCCCACTGCTAGGGACCAAACCCAGGACCATACATATTCTAGGCAAGCCCTCTACTCCTGAGCTGTACCCCCAGCCCTTAGTTTCTTATGACATGACCTCACTACATAACCTGGGCAGGCCACAAAATTCCAGATCTTCCTAGATCTGCCTCCTGAGCTCTGGTATGACAGGCATGCACCACCATGCCTGGAACCTTAAAACAGTGATTTTGATGGCATGAAAATTATATCTCAACTTTTTCAAATGATCACCTTTGGAGAATGCTAGGAAACCCATTCATTATTTTGAAAACTAGTAAAGATAAAGATGAAGCAATAATTCACACTAGCCCAATCATTCATAAGGGGAACTGGGCTATGTGTGCGTGCACACGTGCGCCAGTCCTGAGGCTTCAAGTCAGAGCCTGTGAACACTGTACCTGAGCTTTTTTTTTTTTTTGGTCATGAGCCCTGAACTCTGGGCCTGGGCGCTGTCCCTCAGCTCTTCAGCTCAAGGCTAGCACTCTACCACTTGAGCCACAGCGCCACTTCTGGCTTTTTCTGCTAGTGTGGTGCTGAGGAATCGAACCCAGGGCCTCATGCATGTAAGGCAAGCACTCTACCACTGAGCCACCTTCCCAGCCCCTGCCTGAGCTTTTTTCGCTTAAGGCTAGTGCTTTTTGATGATTAATTGAAGGGTTTCACAGACTTTCTTGCCTAGACTGGCTTTGAATCATGATCCTCAGATATCAGCCTTTTGAGTAGCTGGGATTACAGGTGTGAGCCACCAGTGCTTGGCATGCTCTTACTTTAAAATTTTTGGCCGTCTGATAAGGTACCCTGCATCTTGTGTATACATTTTTCTAACTTGTGGAGGGTAAGGAAAATAACAAAATGCTGAAATAAGGATACAGGTTGAGCCATTGTAACAATGAGACGTACAAGATACTATGTTGAAAATGAACTTTACAACTTGGAGGGGAGGGGAGTTGGGGAGGTGGCCAGGGAAGGGATGGTAGGGGAAACAAAGGAGGAGGTAACAATGCTTGAAAGGAAATGGACTCATTACCTTGCTCAAGTAACTGTAACCCCTCTGTACAGTATTTCTACAATAAAAAAACATATAAAAATAAAAGAAATGAGGGGCTGGGAAGGTGGCTCAGTGGTAGAGTGCTTGCCTTGCATGCATGAGGGCCTGGGTTCGATTCCTCAGCACCACATAAGCAGAAAAAGCTAGAAGTGGCGCTTTGGCTCAAGTGGTAGGGCACTAGCCTTGAGCTGAAGAGCTGAGGGACACTGCTCAGGCCCAGAGTTCAGGCCCCATGACCGACAAAAAAATAAATAAATAAATAAATAAATGGCAAAATCATTGCTTTTAATTTACCCTTCCTTGGTAACAAGTTCAGGATATCCTTGAATCTTCATTAGCTACAGGTTTCTTCATCTTGAAATCGCTTTAGAATAACCTTTGGTATTCTATGAACTATTTTCTTATTCACTTGGACTACTACATCTTCACTTGCCACACACATTACAAAAAGCTCCTTGTCTGCTGTTTGTTTGTTTGTTTTCCATTATCTAAGGTAGTTTCTCAAGTTGCATGTCAAGTGGTAAGTTATTAATATAAGCATAAATTGTAAGTAAAAAAAAAACTGCTGTTTAAGTCTCCCTCCCAGAAATTCTGGGATTTTTGCTGGCGGGAAGTGTTTTGTGATCCAATCTCCTTTTGTAGCCCAGGCTGATCTCAAATTTGTGATTTCTTCTGCTGTGCCACTGTGCTTGACTCTAATTGTGTGTGTGTGTGTGTGTGTGTGTGTGTGTGTGTGTGTGCACGCGCGCACGCACGTGCACACACAGGTTTCACAATAGCACTTGTTTGTAATCCCACCTATTTCAGATCTATTTCAGTGACCGAGGCAGAAGTATCTCGAAGCCATCCCAGATAACATACTAAACCCAATTCCCACCAAAAAAAAAAAAGTCTACAACATCCTCGTTAAACTTATTTCAATGCATCTTAAAAACTCAGGCTGGGAATGTGGCTTAGTGGTAGAGTGCTTGCCTAGCAGGCATGAAGCCTTGGTTCAATTCCTCAATGCTACATAAACAGAAAAAGCGGGAAGGAGCACTGTGGCTCAAGTAGTAGAATGCTACCCTTGAGCAAAAGAAGCTCAGGGACAGTTCCCAGGCCCTGAGTTCAAGCCCAAGGACTGGCACAAAAAAAAAAAAGTTCATTATGCTGGATGCCAATGGCTCCCACCTGTAATGCTAGCTACTCAAGATGTTGAGATCTGAAGATCACAGTTCAAAGCCAGCCTGGACAGGAAAGTCAGTGACACTCTTAACTCCCATTAGCCACCAAAAGGCTGGAAATGGAGCTGTGGCAAGTGGTAGAGTGCTAACCTTGAGCAATAAAGCTCAGGTACAGTGCCCAGGCCCTGAGTCTCCAGACTGGCCCACAATGCAAAAAAAAAAAAAAAAAAGAAAGAAAGAAAGAAAGAAAGAAAGAAAGAAAGGGAGGAAAGAAAAAAAGAAAAGAAAAAGGAAAATATCCAGGATTACAGTTGTAAGCTCCCATACTTGGCTTCAGTTTTGTTTTGTTGGGGTTTTTTTTGTTTTTTGTTTTTTGTTTTTTCAGTCACGGGGCTTGATCCCTGGGCCTGGGTGCTGTCCCTTAGCTCTTTAGCTCAAGGCGAGCGCTCTACCACTAGAGCCACAGCATCACTTCCGGTTTTCTGGTGGTTTATTGGAGATAAGAGTCTCATGAAGTTTCTTGCCTGGGCAAGCTCTGAACCGTGATCCTCAGATCTCAGCCTCCTGAGTAGCTAGAATTATTTGTTCTAATAAAACATTTTTTTTGCACTAGTACTGGGCTTGAACTCCCCATTTGCTTATTTTATAAAGCATCTCAGTCTGGCAACCATGGCTCATGTCTGTAATCCTAGCTACTCAGGAGTCTAAGATCTGAGGATCAAGGTTCAAGACAGCTGGAGAAGCAAAGATACAGTTCAAGTGGCAGAGCACTAGCCTTGAAAGCTAAGAGTAGCTTTTCTCTGGCCCTGGGTTCTAGCCTCATCCCCAGAAATAAAGGCACAAACCTCTCACCAGATACACTGAAGGGCATTTATATTCCCATCTTCTTGGAAGGCTGAGTCAGGAAGCACCCCTAAGCCTAGAAATGCAGAAGTCAGTCTGGGCAAAGCAAAGACATTACCTCAAAACAAGCCAATGAATATATAAATTTATTTTTTTTCCAGTCATGCGGCAAGACCTGGGCACTGTCCTTGAGCTTTTTTTTTGCTCAGGGTTCATGCTATACCATTTTGAGCCACAATTCAACTTTCAGTTTTTAGGTGGTTAATTGGAGATAAGTGTTAGGTCCGTAAGAATCTCTTCAAGGGCTGGCTTCAAACTGGGATTCTCAGCCTCCCGAATAGCAAAGATTACAGCTGTGCATGAGCCATCGGCGCCCAGCTTAAATAAAATATATTTTTTAAATTTACAATGCCTCCGTGCCTCTGTTCATATAAAATAATATTCATCGAAATGAATTCCGGGAAATGAGAAAAAAAAATTAAAGAAGCCACGCACGGAGTGGCTCGCATCTGTAATCCTACATAGTCGGAGGCTAAAGTCAAAAGCAACCAAGTTCCAGGGCAGCCCCAGAATAAGAAAAATCGTTCATGAAATTATCTGAATGGAAAAAAAAAATTGGCATGGTGCCGTAGGTCTACCATCCCAATCATGGCGGCAAGTACGAAATAGGAGGATCACCATCCACACACGGGCTCGGAGAAAAAGTAAGCTACTACGTTAAAAAAATAAGCCCATCAGGGTTCCAAGAAGGGCAATGCCTGCTGGTCTCCGGAGTCCGGAAGATCTCCGGCACTCAGGGGGCTGAGAGACGATGAGAGAGCTGAAGGGCGCGCCACGGGTTCCCCCCAAGATGAAAGCGGTTTCTAAGGTGGGAAGCCTGAATCACCAGCCTGCCCGGGGCCGGGGGTCGGAGGTAGGGGTGAGGAGAGCAGACTGGAAAGGGAGCTAAACTCACGTTTATCTCAGAAGGTCTCTTTCGCTGCTATCTTCGCGATCACCAGCTCCCGAGACACGTCCGGACCGTCCGGAGTCCGGAGACGCTCTGGCTGTGGAACTCGCGCACAGAGGGTGGAACATCCACGGAGACCGGATGTACATCACACCTAGGCCCCTCCCACTACAGACCAACGGTTTTTTTTTAAATATTACTATTATCACCGCGGCAATTACTTCATAGGTTCATACATGGTTTGCCGGTAGGTTCCCTTGACTCCGGGTATAGAATTTTCTGGAACGACCTTTTGTTTATGGCTGCCCCACTATTTCTAATAGTACTCTACATCAATGAACTCATAGATCAACCTTACAAATTATCTAACAGTACAGTGAGTACTTTTTGTCAATAGTAGGACTTTCTACAAAAGTAGGATTTGCTGACAAAATTCATTTATTAGGCTGATGAATGCCTCAACTACTTGATTCTCATTTATTTTTTATTGTAGTTTAGTTTAATTCATATTTCAAATAATAGAGTAGGAGAATAAAGAATATAGACAAGAGAATAAAGACAAATAAATCCAAGCCAGCCTCTCATACAAAAAGCGTATGTAAAATAGAGAGAAAAGAAAGAAAACAATGTTTTGATTTGTTCCCAATATATAATTTGAATATTTTTTTCCAGCCTGGGGCATGAACTCAGGGCCTGGGCACTGTCCTTGAGCTTCTTTTGCTCAAGGTTAGCACTCTACCACATGAGCCACAGCACCACTTCCAGCATTTTCTGTTTATGTGGTACTAAGGAATTGAACCCAGGGCTTCATGCATGCTAGGACAGCATTCTACCACTAACCCACATTGCCGGTCCACTTTGAATTTTTTAAGGCAATCTTTCTTCTATAACCATAATATTGACTGGGTCTGAGCATATTCAAGCTGATAGAAACCTAGTAACTCCCTTGTTCTTTCCCCTCCCCACCTCATCAAAGGGGCTTGAATTCAGGATGTAGAATTTGGTTGACTTGTTTTGCAGGGCTGGTATTCTCTTAACCTCTAGGTGTGTTTCTTGTTTTGGGGTTTGTGTGCTTGTTTTTGTGCTGGTACCAGGGCTTGAACTCAGAGTGCTTGCTCAATTGTTTTTCTCATACCTGGTGCTCTCCCTCTTGAGTCATGCCTTACAGGTGGGTTTTATGCTGGCTAACTGAAGATAGTGTCTCATGGATTTTTCTATCAGCTGGCTTCAAACCTCAGATCTCACTTTTCATGAGTATTTAGGATTACAGGAGTGAACCAATGGCACAGGCCTGGTTGTTTTTTTTTTTTTTTTTGCATTTGTAAGCATTATTAATGTATCCTTACTGAAAATGTGCAATATGGCATTTCCTTCGTATGCTGTATGCCTTTGTTTGCTACAAGTTAAATTTTTGTACTTCATTAAAACCACGGCTTTAACTTTTTCTAAAAGAAGGATTTACAACTAGCTCTTCAACTCACAGTTATAAAATACAGTGTTTCTCTTTTTGACATTCATAAAACTTTGGGTCCATGCTTAGTTGTTGCTTTTGTGGTGAATACAAGACTTTCCTGCTTGAAATATGGAGCAGAAGGGTGTTGCATATTAATGAAACTGTTTTTCCTCTATATAGAGAAATGGTGACCCAAATGTCTCTGAGTAAGTAGAGCTAGTGTCCCCTGTTCCTTCAGTCTTCCTTCACACAAGCAGAAATGAAGGCACTAGATTATATATTACAGAGTGGTTACCTCAGAAATGGGCTGAGTTCTCCAATATGCCAAGTATGGAATGGAGGAGACATATATGTTCCACGCTGGTGTGTTTGAAATTCATATCTTATTGTTAGTTCCATAGTAGTTGTAGTGTGTGTGTGTGTGTGTGTGTGTGTGTGTGTGTGTGTGTGTGTGTGTACACTACTACTTGGGCTTGAACTCAGGGCCTTGAGTTCTTAACTTGACTTTTCCTCTTTGAGTTATACCTCCACTTCTGGATTTTTGATGATTAATTGGGAATAAGAATCTCATGGACTTTCCTGCCAGGGCTGGCTTTGGAACTCAATCCTCAGATCTCAGCCTCCTGAATAAGGAAGATTGCAGGCATGAGCCACCTCAGAGCTTGGCTTATAATATACTGTTGTATTCAGCTGCTAACGTTTATAATGATTCTTACATCTATGTTTATAAATGATAGCAGTTTAGAATTTTCTTTCTATGTAAGTTATTTTCCCAGTTGGTTGTTTTTTGCAACTATTGGTTTTGTTGTCATTGTTATTTGACTGTTCTGGGGCTTGAAGTCAGGGCCTGGGCATTGTCCCTGAGCTTTTTTGGCCAAGGCTAACACTTTACCACTTGAGCCAAAGCTCCACTTCCAGCTCTTTTGGTGATTGATCAGAGATCAGAGTCTCACAGACTTTCCTTCCCTAAGCTGGCTTCAAACTGAGTTCCTCCAGAGTAACTAGGATTACAGGAGTGAGCCACCAGTGCCAAACAACTTTGATTGCTTGAATCCAGAGACGGTGCTTGCTATCAGGAACTGCTTAAACCTTCTGCAGTGAAACACTAGCCTTATAAAACTTTCCTGCGCTGAGGGTTTGAGACCCTGAGTTTATAAATCTCAATATCACACACACACACACTATTGTGCACTGATATCTCTTTAAAGATGTTAAAAGTAAAATAAAAAAATAAAAAGAAGGCTGGGAATGTGGCGTAGTGGTAGAGTGCTTGCTTATCATGCATGAAGCCCTGGGTTCAATTGCTCAGTAACACATACACAGAAAAAGCTGGAAGTGGTGCTGTGGCTCAAGTGGTAGAGTGCTAGCCTTGAGCAAAAGAAGCTCAGAGAGCCGGGCGCTGGTGGCTCACGCCTGTAATCCTAGCTACTCAGGAGGCTGAGATCTGAGGATCGCGGTTCAAAGCCAGCCCGGGCAGGAGAGACCGTGAGACTCCTATCTCCAATAAAACCACCAGAAAACCGGAAGTGGCGCTGTAGCTCAAGTGGTAGAGCGTTCGCCTTGAGCTGAAGAGCTAAGGGACAACGCCCAGGCCCAGAGTTCAAGCCCCACGACCTACAAAAAAAAAAAAAAAAAGAAGCTCAGAGACAGTGCCTAAGCCCTGAGTTCAAGCCCTAGGGCTGGTGAAAAAATAAAAATATAAAAACAATAAAAAAAGATATTAAAAACAAATTAGAAAACTTTTTTTTTTTTTGTCAGTCGTGGGGTTTGAACTCTGGGCTTGGGTGCTGTCCCTGTGCTCTTCAGCTCAAGGCTAGCACTCTACCACTTGAGCCATAATGCCACTTCCGGTTTTCTGGTGGTTAAATGGAGATAGACTCTCAAGGACTTTCCTGCCCTTGGTGGCTTTGAACTACGATCCTCAGATCTCAGTCACCTGAGTAGCTAGGATTACAGACGTGAGCCACAAGCGCCTGGATTCGAAAACCTTTTTTTTTTTTTAATTTGTGCTAGTACAAAGGCTTGAAATCAATATTAAAATTTTAAATGACATAAAAATACAAACCCAAAGCCAGACATCAGTGGCACACACCTGTAAGCCTAGGTACTCAAGAGGCTGAGATCTGCGAATTGCAATTTGAGGCCAACCCAAGCAGGAAAAGTCTGGGAGACTTATCTCCAATTAAGCACCATAAAGCCAGAAGTAGAGTTGTGGCTCAACTGGTAAAATGCTAGCCTTGAACAATGATAACACGGGGACAGCCTAGACCTGAGTTCAAGCCCCAGGACCAGCACACACACACAAAAATACAAAGCCATTTCTTTTTTTTTTTACTATTTAAGGCAGCAGATAAAGTTACTTAGTTATCAGCCGGGCACTAGTGGCTCATCTTTATAATCCTAGCTACTCAAGAGGCTGGATCTGAGGATCAAGGCTCAAAGCCAGACCAAACACACAAATCTGAGAGACTCATAACTCCAAATGAGCAGCAAAAAGTGAGAACTAGAACATGGTTCTAGTGGTAGAACACCAGCTATGAGCAAAAAGACAAGCCAGAGCAAGACACCCAGAATTCAATACTCCCAGTACTGGCACAGACACAAAAAAGATTACTAAAATGTTGTGAAACTTTCAACATATACTCTCAATTTCTGTACTTTTTTTGTCAGAGATGGGTAACAGAGTTCTTTCACTGACATCACTACACAACCTAAATTTATAGTAACAATGCTCTGCATTATATATATATACGTATACATATACATATATATATATATATATATATATATATAAAACTTGTAATACAACGTATTACTAACTTACATAAGGGCCTTTCAATTAGCAACTTTTACCAAAACAGCTGTTGAAAAGCATAGTACTTTCTGTATAAAGATTCCTTTATTTTATGACATAGTGACTTTTCCTCAGAAAATATTAAACAAATATGCTAAAAGAAGTGATAATTTAACAGCATGCTTTAGGGCAAAAACTGTAGTCACTAATTATGGGATGGAAGAATTCCTAGTCAGAAAATATCATATGGAACAAATTTGGAGCAGACCCTGTTTTTGAATGAACCACAAATCTTTTCTGCTTATTTATTTCTTTTAGCATACAGACATCAAGCAAAAGAAATAAACAGCCCAAATTGAGAACAAAACAGGAAGAAGCATCTGGCAGAAGTGGGGAGACGTTTTGTAATTCTCTCAAAGGTGAGGCCAGCCAAGGACACAGCAGGAATCTGACAGAGTAAAATTAAAATTTCAGTTGAGTCTGACTTGCGCACCCCAGGACTCTATACTTAGTAGGAGAGCCCTACAGTGAGGTAATGTTATAGGAAGGGGAAAGTTCCCATGAAAATCAAGCAAGTATAAGGGTCAGAGGTTTCCATGTTCTGGTCTAATGAAGACTAAAGAATGACTCGGTGGGGGGTGGGAATGTGGCCTAGTGGTAGAGTGCTTGCCTTGCATGTATGAAGCCCTGGGTTCGATTCCTCAGTACCACATAAACAAAAAAAAAAAAGCAGGAAGTGGCACTGTGACTCAAGTGATAGAGTGCTAACCTAGTGCGAAAGAAACTCAGGGACAATACCCAGGGCCTGAGTTGAAGCCCCAGGACTGGCAAAGAAAAAAAAAACCAACAAAAAGAATCACTTGGTGGGTAGAAAACTACTGGATTCTGAGTGAAAGGGTGAAACTGAGCCTGTGTCTGAGCATGGCTTCTCACATTTGGATGTGTGAATGAAGTCCTGGAGGGAGAGGGGAGTATTGTAAGATGCTCTTAATGCCCTTGGAACCCTGGTTTGAGATCCCAGCCGCAGGGGCTTCTGAGATCCCTCAGAGCTTCACTCCACACAGAGTGACACACACTAGTGTTCAACACATTGCATGTGCCAGACGATGGGGGTCTGGAAATGGCCGGAACCCATCAATCAGGTAGTCTGGAGAGAGGGGCCGGGCTTCTGGCCACCAGTGGCTTAGATTCCTCCCTTGAGCCTCATCAAGCTCAGGAAGGTTGGGCGCAGCACAAGGCTTAGTTAACTGCTCTTGTGTGGATAGGAGAATTCGGCCAGGGCCAAGTCCTGAGGCCCTCCAACACTCTGGGGTGGGAGAGAATGCGCGGAGACGTGAGAGATGGGGACCAGAGAACGCACCAGCACAGAACAGTACTTGCGGTTCTAGCCAAGCGAGGCAACAGTGACAGATATTCTAGGGGGAAAAAATGACTTTTCTAAGCTTGAGAAAGATGCGTATCTTCAGAAGGGAAGAACTTGTCATATTCTAGGGAGAACAAATTGCCCACATATAAACACATTTGGCAACAATTCTTTTTGTGTGTGTACCAGTCCTGGGGCTTGAACTCAGGGCCTGAACACTGTCCCTGAGTGTCTTTTGCTCAAGGCTAGCACTCTACCAATTGAGCCACAGTGCTACGACCAACTTTTTCTGTTTATGGGGTGCTGAGGAATCGAACCCAGGGCTACATGCATGCTAGGCAAGCACTCTACCACTAAGCCACATTCCCAGTCCCTGCAAAGGTAATTTCTATTGTTTGTTTTTTGCCCTCTCTCTATATAAGTCACATTGATTTTCTTGTATATCCTATTTTGTGGAAAACTGGCCATCTTAGAGGCTATTTTGTAGCGAATGTAGATTCTGATTGTCCTCTACTGTTTCCCTGTTAAGCTACTGGCTGGTTTACCTGCCACAGCATCACACTCAGCTGTTAGGCACTGCTAATTTCTAGCTGATTACTCTGTTTTGACAAGGCCAGGGTATCAATTGCTTCACAGCTTAATCCCATGAAAACCCGATCCCTTTTTCAGGGGCAAGAAGTTGCCATTTTTTGAGGCTTGTTCCCACCCAAGGAGAATCTTTAGTTGTGGCTCTCTGCTTGTTTGTGTTAAAGTTGGAGCTCTTCTACCATATCACTTGGTATTACAAGTGTCAGGAGCTCCTAGCCTAACTTTTAACCCTTCACTAATCAAGAATTTCCATTATTTTATTTTATTTTACTTTTTGTCAAAAACTGGGGATGAAACTCGGAGCGTGGGCGTTGTCCCTGAGCATCTGTGCTGGAGACGTGCACTTTAGCTCCACTTCTGGCTTGCTGCTGGTTCGCTGGAGATAAGTCTCCTGGAGTTTCCTGTCCCTTGACAGGCTTGCATCTGTGATGCACAGATCTCAGCCTCCTAAGTAGCTGGGATTACAGGATGAGCCCAATGGCGCCAGTCTGACTTCCATTATTTTTGACAACGCTTCTTTAGGCATGAACTTTGCCAAGCTCTATCACAAATACAGTCGGCCCTCTTAGAGCTTTCTTTTCTTTGGCCTGTCTCTCCCTCAGCAGATTCTTTGCACCATGGCCTGAGAGCTGTGTAGAGGGCAGAGGATGGTGGCCTGTTTGTAAGCTTGCTTGACATGAGGGGCCTTGGCTGGGAATATTAGCCCTGAT
Organism: Dipodomys merriami; assembly: GCF_024711535.1. Classification (NCBI taxonomy): domain Eukaryota; kingdom Metazoa; phylum Chordata; class Mammalia; order Rodentia; family Heteromyidae; genus Dipodomys; species Dipodomys merriami. Next base: position 106,074,781 of record NW_027204492.1, read on the forward strand.
CTTCTTATCTTGCTCCTCTGGGAATGGAATCTCTGCCTTGTGAGCAAGCTGAAGTAGGCGTGGCCAGGACTTAGTTCTCCAGCCTGCTCTCCCAGCAGTCGGTCTTCTGCCCTTAGGTGGAGGCCGGAAGGGAGAAGGAGATCCAATCTTCTGCCTGCAGTTATCTGGAATACAGCTTCTGTAACCCAGAGCTGTAGGTGATGAAAGATACTAATGTCCGGGCTTCCCAGAGTGAAACCTTAGCTCTATCCTGGGATTTATCCCATGTTCTTGATTTGTCTTCCCAGAATTAGCTTCCATCCCACGGAGCTAGAGGTGATGCAATGGGAAATCATTTGGGGCTCAGATGTCATAGACTCCCATATTGGTTTTGTTTAATCAAGGTTTACGATTAGATTTTCATAAATAAATGTTTCAATTCATTATTTGTCCTTAGGACCATTCCAGCAACAAAATATAGTTGGGTTTTGTAAAGAGTTTTGCTATATAGTCCAAGCTGGTCTCAAGTTCACTATCCTTCTGCTTCAGTTTTCCAAGTAACAGAGATTATAGCCATACATTACTCCTCCTGGAATGTACAAGATACTTTTTTTTGGGGGGGCTTGAACTCAGGGACTGGGTGCGTTGCTGAGCTTTTGTGCTCAAGGCTCATGTTCTACCACTTGAGCCATAGCTCCACTTCTGGCTTTTTGGTGGCTAAGTGGAGGTATGAATCTCATAGATTTTTTTCCTGCCTGAGCTAGCTTTGAATCAAACCACGATCCTCATATCTCAGCCTCCTGTATAGCTAACATTACAGAGGCCCCAGTTTATAAGATACATTAATGGCATTTTTTTTAATCAGTCGTGGGACCTGAACTCTGGGCCTGGGGACTATCCTTCAGCTCTTCAGCTGAAGGCTAGCACTCTACCACTTGAGCCACAGAGCCACTTCCAGCTTTTTCTGTTTATGTGGTGCTGAGGAATCATACCCAGGGCCTCATGCATTCGAGGCAAGCACTCTACCACTGAGCCACCTTCCCAGCCCCTAATTGCAAATTTTTAAAAGGATATTTGTTAGGTTCCTGTCCACAGAACCCAGGAGCCATTAAAAAAGTTCTCACTAGTGGGCTGGGAAGGTGGCTCAGTGGTAGAGTGCTTGCCTTGCATGCCTGAGGCCCTGGGTTCGATTCCCCAGCACCACATAAGCAAAAAAGGAAAAAAGCCAGAAGTGGCGCTGTGGCTCAAGTGGTAGAGCGCTAGCCATGAGCTGAAGAGCTGAGGGACAGCGCCCAGGCCCAGAGTTCAGGCCCACAACTGGACCCCCCCCCCCAAAAAAAAAGAGTCTAAAAAAAAATTAAAAAAAAAAAGTTCTCACTAGTCACAACTGAGATCATTTTAGTATTAATGAGAATAATTGCAGTAGATTGAAATGGATCAAATAAGTTTGAGTGCATGCATATTACTTTATTTATTCTTTTTTTTTTTTTTTGTCGGTTGTGGTGGCTGAATTCTATGCCTGGGTGCTGTACCTCAGCTCTTCAGCTCAAGGCTAGTGCCCTACCACTTGAGCCACAGCGCCACTTTCGGCATTTTTTCTGCTTATGTAGTACTGAGGAATCTAACCCAGGGCCTCATGCATACGAGGCAAGCACTCTACCACTGAGCCAACCTCCCAGCCCACTTTTTTGTTTTTCTTAACCTTTTAAACATTAAATGACTATAGTCCTAGCTACTTGAGAGGCTGAACTTGGGAGGATCAAGATTTCAGGCCAAAAACCACATATAAAAAGCCCTTGAGACCTTGTGTTTATGGAAGGAAGTTGGACACAGTAGTGTGCTTCTGTCATGCCAGCACCTAGGGGAAGCGTAAAGAAGGCAGATCACAGCTCAGGTACATGCCCAGGTGGAAAGCAAAACCCTATCCTAGCAAAACCAAAAACCAAAAACCAAAAACAACAGGGCTGAAAGCATGTCTCTGAGTTCAAACCCGAGACTGCTAAAAAAAAAAAAAAATTTAAGATATCATATCTTAAAAATAAGCCAGAGGGCTGGAGGTATGACTCATCCATAGAGTATCTGCCTAGAAATAAGTGGCCTTGAGTTCAAAATCCAGTACTTTAAAAAAGAAAAAAACAACTCCCCCCCCAAAAAAAACCCAAGCCAATATTAATCTATGCTAATTAAAAAGCTTGGTAGTGCATGCCTATAAACCCAGATAGGCAGAAGGCAAAGGTGAGAGAATTTTGACCAGAGGCCAGTTAGGTAAAAGCTGGAGAGACAGAGAAACAGAGAGGGAGAGGGAGAGAGAGAGACAGAGACAGAAATAGAGACAGAGAGGCAGAAAGAGAGAAAGACAGAGAGAGACAGAGTGGACTTACTTGAAAAAAAAAACAACTAACTACAAACAAAAAGTGGTAGAGAGCTTGCTTAGCAAGTGTGAGGCCCAGAGTTCAGTCCACAACACAAGAGAGATACAGAGAGTCCCAAATTGAGGCACTGAGTTCAAACCTCAGTATTGCAAAAAAAAAAAAAAAAAAAAAAAAGGTTTTTTAGAGTCCACAGGAGTGAGATCATGCAGTATTTGTCTTTCTGTGCCTGCCTTATTTAACTTAGCATAAGGTCTTCCAAGTGTAATTCAGTTCTATTTTATACTCTGTATTCCATCCTGAGAACATTGACAACCAGGGTAATTTGTTTTTCAGTTTCATACAGTAACATTCACTTATTTATGTATTTACGTATTTATTTGATGCCTATCCTGGGACTTGAACTCAGGGCCTAGGCACTGTCTCTGAGCTTTTTTGCTCAAAGATAGCTCTCTGCCACTTGAGCAACAGCTCACTTTCAGCTCCTTTGGGTTGTAAATTGGAGATAAAGAATCTCACAGAGCTGGGTGCTGGTGGCTCATACCTGTGATCCTCACTACTCAGGAGGCTGAGATCTGAGGATCACAGTTCAAATCCACCCCAGGCAAGAAAGTCTGTGAGACTCTTATCTCCAATTAACCACCAGAAAATGGAAGTTGCGATGTGGCTCCAAATGGTAAAGCACTAGCCTTGAGCAGAGCTCAGGGAGAATGCCCAGGCCTTGAGTCCAAGCCCTACAGTGGACAAACAAAAGAAAAAGAAAAACGAATCTCAGAGGCTTTCCTGCTGCTGCTGGCTTCAAACCATGATCCTCAGATATCAGCCTCCTGAGAAGCTAGGATTCCAGGCCTCCAGCACCTGACTAATCAAACACTCTTTCTGGTATACCACTCTATGTTTTGTTGGTGGTGGTGGTCGTGGGGCTTGAACTCTGGGCCTGGGCACTGTCCCTCAGCTCTTCAGCTCAAGCGCTCTACCACTTGAGCCACAGCACCTCTTCTGGTTTTCTGGTGGTTTATTGGAGATAAAAGTCTCAGGGACTTTCTTGCCCCAGCTGGCTTTGATCCGTGATCCTCAGATCTCAGCCTCTTGAGTAGCTAGGATTACAGGCCACCAGCACCTGACTCATCACTCTTTCTAGTATACCACTCCATGGGTTTTGAGCAGAGTAACATACCCACAACCACCTTTGCATATCACATCATGTCTTCAACCCTTCTTTTTACCCCAACCTCTGGTAACATTCACCTCTTTTTAGTCCTGCTCTAAGCTGAATCATAGCCTACACAGTTATCTATGTCTTATTTTTAGAGGCCAGTGAACTATACCTTTTAGGGTAAAGGGATTACAGATGTAATTATACTAAGGATGTTGAGATGAAATTATCCTAGATTATCCATATAATAACAAGGATCCTGGTGTAAGGGGTAGCACAGAAATGGAGGGACAAAGGGTGAACAAATGGTACTCCCTGGACACTATGTTGAAAATGAACTATACAACTTGTGGGTGGGAATGGAAGGGAAAAACTGGAAGAGAGCAAGGAAAGGGATGATATTGTCCAAAAAGAAATGTACTCTTTCCATTGTACATAGTGCTGAAGATTGTTTATTCATTCATCTGTTAAAGGACTGCTTAGTTGTTTCTTGTTTTTGATGAACATGGTTGCTATAAACATTTAAATTCAGGTTTTGGTGTGCACACAAATTTTCAGTTCATAGGGCTGAGAAGGTGGTTCAGTGGTAAAGCGCTTGCCTTGCATGCTTGAGGCCCTGGGTTCGATTCCTCAGCACCCATAAGCAAAAAAAAAGCCGGAAATGGCGCTGTGGCTCAAGTAGTAGAGCGCTAGCCTTGAGCTGAAGAGCTGAGGGGCAGTGCCCAGGCTCAGAGTTCAGGCCACGACTGGACCCAAAAAACAAACAAACAAAAAAACCCAAAAAAACAAATTTTCAGTTCACTTAATCATTAAAGAAAACTCATTGGGCTGGTAACGTGGCTTAGTGGTAGAGTGCTTGCCTAGCATGCATGAAACCCTGGGTTCTATTCCTCAGTACTAACATAAACAGAAAAAGCTGGAAGTGGTGCTGTGGCTCAAGTGGTAGAGTGCTAGCCTTGAGCAAAACAGAAGCTCAGAGACAGTGCCCAGACCATGAGTTCAAGCCCCAGGACTGGCAAAAATTAAAAAGATAACTGATAAGTATGCATAGCTTTTAGAACATGGAAACAAAAACTTAAATATCATTATTAGGGAAATAGATTAATATACACAAAAATATTATAAGGCGCTCTGTGTGTTTGTGTGTGTGTGTGTGTGTGTGTGTGTGTGTGTGTGTGTGTGTGTGTTGTTCTGATACTGAGGCTTTAATACAGGACTTGTCCTTTAGTTTTGTTTTTGTTTTTTGTTTTTGTCAGTCGTGGGGTTTAAACTCTTCAGCTCAAGGCTAGCACTTACCACTTGAGCCACAGTGCCACTTTGTTTTCTGCTAGTTTATTAAAGATGAGAGTCTCATGGACTTTCTGGCCCAGGCTGGCTTTGAACCATGATCCTCAAATCTCAGCCTCCTGAATAGCTAGGATTACAGGCATGAACCATTAGTGCCTGGCTCCTTTAGCTTTTTTGCAAGGCTGGCGCTCTACCACTTGAAGCACAGCTTCACTTCTGGCTTTTAGTGGTTAATTGGAGATAAGCATCTCGTGGACTTTTCTGCCTGGAGCTGCCTTTGAACTGAATTCCTCAGATCTCAGCTTCCTGAGTAGCTAAAGTTACAGGAATGAGCCACTGGCACCTAACTCTGTTGCTGGGGTGTCTTACACCATGTGAAGAAGGCTTGTAGTTTTCTAGCCCAGATGTTAGAATTCCATGATTTAGAAATGAAAAGGATTAAAACAGATCTGAAGCTGGGTGCCTGTGGCTCACGCCTGTAAGCGTAGCTACTCAGGAGCCTGAGATCTGAGGATCGCTGTTCGAAGCCTGTCGGGGCCAAAAAGTCTTTGAGACTCATTTTCAATTTACTACTCAGAAAAAGCAGGAAGTGGCGCTGTGGCTGAAGTTGGAGAGCACTAGCCTTGAGCATAAAGAGGCTCAGGGACAGTGACCAGGCCCAAAGTTCAAGCCCAGGCCTGGCATAACAAACAAGAACAAAAAACTCCAGATCTGTGAAGCTTAGTGCTTATTAGGGAAAGGAATGTTTCAAGATGCTTTACATTCACATACTGACATGTTGAATTGAAATCCCTTTGTACAACTACTTAAAGATAATTGCTTTAGGGGCTGGGGAAGGTGACTTCGTGGTGGAAGGCTTGCCTAGCATGCATGAAGCCCTGGGTTCAATTCCTCAGTATCACATAAACAGAAAAAGCTGGAAGTGGCGCTGTGGCTCAAATGGTAGAGTGCTAGCCTTGAGCAAAAGAAGCTCATAGACAGTGCCCAGGCCCTGAGTTCAAACCAAAGACTGGCCAAAAAAAAAAAAAACATTAAAAGAAGAAAGGAAAACAGGGAGCCAGTGGCTCATGCCTATAATCTTAGCTACTCAAGAAGCTGAGATCTGAGGATCACAGTTCAAAACCAACACAAGCAGGAAAACCTTGAGATTCTTATTCCCAATTAACTACCCAGAAAAAGCCAAAAGTGAACTGTGGTTCAAGTGGTAAAGAAGCTTGGGATAGCTCCCAGGCCCGGAGTTCAAGCCCCAGGACCAGGAAAAAAAAAGAAAAGAAAAGGGATACAATAGTATTATATACAGTTGAAAAATTACACTTGTAATGTTATTCATTTATAGTATGAATAGAAAAATGACAAGACTATTGAAACTTTTTCCAGTCCTGGGGCTTGAACTCAGGGCCTGAGCACTGTCCCTAAACTTTTTCTCTGTGTAGGTGGTACTGAGGAATCGAACCCAGGGCTTCATGAATGCTTGAGCACACTACCACTAAGCCACCTTCCCAGCCCAAGAATACTGAATTTTGTGGTTTATTTTATTGGAACTCCATGCACCATTAGCACTGTGGGCTATGAAATTTTGTTAGATAAATCTACAAAGCCATTAAAAATTACTTATTTTGGAGCCTGGCCTGGTGGCATCCACCTTTCATCCCAGCACTTGGGGGAAGCTGAGGTAGGTCGTTGGCAGTTTCAGGCCAGCCTGAGCTACCTAGTGAGATACTGTCTCAAGACAAACAAACAAGAAAAACTTACCTGTTTTTTTCCCCAACAGATGTAAAATCATGCTTCTTCCGGTGGGTTTTACCTAAACAAAATAAAAGTAAGTCACTCGAACATAAAAATGACCAAAGAACTCCTTAAGAGACGAAATGTGTGGAGGAATAATTCAGATCTCTTTCTTTGTCTGTCTCTGTCTCTGTCTCTCTCTGTCTATCTCTCTGTCTCTCTCTCTCTCTATCTCTCTGTCTCTCTATCTCTCTGTCTCTGTCTGTCTCTGTCTCTCTGTCTCTGTCTCTGTGTGTCTCTGTCTCTCTTTCTGTCTCTCTCTCTCTCTGTGCCAATGCAAGGGCTTGAACTCAGGCTCTGAGCTCTGTCCCTTAGCTTTTCACTCAAGACTGGCATTCTACCACTTGAGTCACAGCTCCACTTCCTGCTTCTTCTGGCTAATTGGAGATAAGAGCCTCACAGACTTTCCAGCCTTGACTGGCGTTGGACTGTCATCCTCATATCTCAGCCTCCTGAGTAGCTAGGATTACAAGCATGAGCCATAGGCTTGCCCAGCCAGAGGTATATCTTTCAATGCAAAATCAGTAACAGGTGTCTTAATATCTAAAAAAAAAAGCTTGTCAACCTGATTGGAAAGTGAATAATAATTATGTGTTGAGCTCCATACTTAGGAGATAGCCTTTCTCAAATCTATGTCTCTGTTTCATGAGTGCTCACAAACAAAGCAAGCCTCATGATCAACAAGCCTCCAAGGCCTGCAGGGCCATGCTCAAGGGCCCAGGTGTACATGCTGTGGAGCCATGCACGACTGTACCCCAGGCTAGGAAGAGTGGCCTCAAGAAATTCAAATCATCTTTTTTAGCAAGCCTCCTCTTTGTCCCCAAAGGAGATATCACCTCATCTCTCACGGAAGCTCCTTGCAATGTAGCCCTGAGAACTATCCCAGGTAAACAGCAGTCAGAGCCTTGCATTCTTAGCATACCCCAATAGAACAAGCAGGGGACAAACACTTCTGGCCTTGGGACATTGTATCTCTCAACCATATTATTATGCCTTCAGAGAAAATCAGACATGTCTCCTTCCACATAAAGTAGACTTGAAACATTGCCTAAAGTTTTGCCCCTAGGAATATCTCTGTCTTCATCATTGCCTTTCAGAGGTTTAGAATGCTTTTTCAGATGGTATCAGGGAAACAGTGTGCAAAACAGGCCCTGACCCTTTTCTCTATTAAACAGTCAGTCATAAGGGAATTCTTCAGAAGGCCTTACACCTGGGTTAAAGGAGAAGGAAACCAATAGGGAACAACAGCAATGGAAACAGAAGCATCTCTTCATACATTTTCTCTTATACCCTCTGACCACATCGGATCCAAATCTACTCGTGGCATGGTTGACATCCAACCTAACTCCTCATGATCTTAGCACGTGGCCTAACTCCCCCTTCTTCTGTTGTCCTGATCTCCTGCCCATGCTTTGCACTGAGGAAACCATCCCAGAAGTGGAAGAGTAAGAAAATGTGTTGATACAGTTCCTTCCTGGCACAGCGCAGGGAAAGAAGGGTAGCGTGAGTGTGGAGAGGACCAATGAAAGATATCCCATACAACCCATAAATGGCATTGATGTCATTGGTGTGGTTTTCTAGACCATTAAGCCATTCTTGGAAAAGTTCCAAACAAAACATACACTCCTTTAAATTTACATAGTAGTTCCATTCCTGGAAAATTCCATGTCTATTAAAACCATACAAAAATACTTTTGAGTTAAGCTTGCTTCAGCAGCAATATACTAAAATTGGAATTATACAAAGAAGATAAGTGTGCGTTCTTCCCAAGAAGGACATTCAAATTTTCAAAAGCGTTTCACAGTTTTGAAAATAAGTTTTGAGCCAGGTGTTAGTGGCTCATGCCTATAATCCTAACTACTCAGGAGGCTGAGATCTGAGGATCACTGTTTGAAGCCAGCCCAAGTCTGAGACTCTTATCCCCAATTAATTACTCCCCCCCATAGAAAAAGCCTAAAGTACAGCTGTGGCTCTAATGGTAGAAGGCTTGTCTTGAGTAAAAAAAGCTCAGGGACAGCACCCAGGCCCTGAGTTCAAGCCCCAGAACCGGCACACTCACAAAAAAAGTTTTATAAAAAGGAAAACAAAAAAAGACTTTGAGTTTACATGTAAAACAAAGTTAAGTTTAAGCTCAGATAATTACTAATTGATTCTTCATACACACGAATATCTGGAAGATATTTGAAAAATTATTTAAGATGTGGTAAAAGTCTTCCTTACAGGAATGTCATTTGTTACTGGGTGCTGGTAGCTCACACTTCCGATCCTAGCTACTCAGGAGGCTGAAATCTGAGGCTCAGAGTTTGAAGCCAGCCCAGGAGACTTTTCTGCCCATCTTGAGGACTGACGTCAGGGCCTGGACTCTGTCCCTGAGCTTCTCTGTGCTCAAGGCTAGCATTCTACCACTTGAGCCACAGCACCACTTCTGGCTTTTGCTGTTTATGTGGTACTGAGGAATCGAACTCAGGGCTTCATGCATGCTAGGTAAGCACTCTACCACTAAGCCACATCTGCAGCCCCCAGCCCAGGAGATTCAACTCCAATTAACCAGCAATAAGAAAGCTAGAACTGGCTCAAGGGGTAGGGGGAGAAAGGGAAGACTGGGAGGCTCTGAGTTCAAGCCCCAGTACCACCTTCCTCCACCCCCACAAAGAATGTCTCATGTATAGAAGGACACACAACATTCTTGGTTCCTGTCTACTAAATGCTATGAGATCCACTAGAATGACTAAAATGTCCATGTTTGCCAGGCATACCCCTGGGGAGGTCCTGCCCCAGTGACACTCATTCACCTGATGTAAAGCATTCAAACTGTCAGAATTTGAGTATGCTACTTCATCTACTTAGTGTCTGGGACCATACCAAAAGGAAGAATCAACTTCTCCATTTCTCTGACCTTATCCAACTAAGTCTACAGACATCTCTGGCTAAAACCTTGCTACCATTTCTGGCACTGTGTAATTGTGAACTGAAAAATTTCTGATTTCCTATAAAGCAAAAGTAAGAAAATGGATGTGATACTTCACAATGAACTAGACAAAAGTTAATTAAACACCCACATTTCATGACACTGGAAATTAAATTAAGCTATAATGTTTTTCTATCATTAACTTTTACATTTTAGGTAATTCATGTGCGTTAGATAAAATGAGGAAATGTAAATGCAAAACTAAGGAGCACATTTTGTGGAGCCAAGGGACATGGCTCAAGTAATAGAATGCCTATCTAGCAAGTATAAGGCCTGAGTTCAAATCCCAGTACTGCCAAAAACAATATTTGTGGTAGAGAGAATAATGTTTGCCCCTAATGATGACTACAGTTTAATTTTTGGAACTTTTTGGGTAACAATAGGGATTTTGCAAACTGGACATCATGGTATATGCCTATAATAGCAGCAATCATAAGTCTGAGGCAGGAGAATCACAAGTTTTAGGTCAACCTGGGCAGCTTGGGTACCTAGTAAGACTCCTATATCAAAAAGAAAATGACAAAAAAAGGTATTGAGTGGGGATTCTGAGATCAGATTATCCTGGCTTATCCCGATTCCCTGAATACAATCACAAGAATCCTTACAAGAAGGAAACAAGCAGAAGAGTTAGAAGGCAGAAATGATGTGATAGAAACAGCAAAGAGAGTGATGCAGCCATCAGCCAAAGACTGCTGGCCACCTCTACAAGCTCCAAGAGTCAAGCAATGGACTTTCCTCTGGTGCCTTCTGAGATAGCCCCTTGATTTTAGCCCCAAAAGATTCATTTCAGACTTCTGACTTCCAGAACTCTAAGATAATCAGTTTATATGATTTATTACAGCAGTAACAGGGAACTAATACACATTCCCACAATCTAGAGTTTTACCATTATTAGCGTCTAATTACCTGTACTTCCAAATCTCCTCCTACACTATTGCGTGTACATGTAATTTTTCAAAAACAGATAACAATGTATGTACTATCTTTTTTTTGTCAGTTGTGGGGCTTGAACTCTGGTCCTGGGTGCTGTCCCTCAGTTCTTCAGCTCAAGGCGAGCACTCTAACGCTTGAGCCACAGCACCACTTCTGGTTTTCTGGTGGTTAATTGGAGATGAGTCTCATAGCTGGGTGCCGGTGGCTCACGCCTGTCATCCTAGCTACTCAGGAGGCTGAGATCTGAGGACCGCAGCTCAAAGCCAGCCCAGGGAGGAAAGTCCATGAGACTGTACAAAGTTCATTATGGCATTTCCATAAATGCATATGATATGCTTTGATCATTTTCACCTCTTCAATTACCTTCTCTTATATCCCCATGCCATCCCTCCTTTCCTCTTCCACATTCCTAAAAATCCCCCTTTCACATGAGAGAAGATACTTGTAATCACAGTTATCAGGGGGCTGTATAGACCGAAGGACTAAGGAATGTGAAAAAAAACCCTGAAAATAACCAGTCTGTTTCCTTTGTGTTGTCCCTTCTTCATCCTCTTAAAAGGAGAATGTTATTTTCATTCTCATTGGTCTCTTAGAGGTTTGCTCATTTCAGTAAACTATCTCTTCAAAAGCACTTCATCCAGCTGTGCTCCAGTGCCTAATACTAGCTACTGAGGAGGCTGAGATCTGAGGATTATGTTTCAAAGCCAGCCCAAGCAAGGAAGTCCATGAGACTTTTATCTCCAACTGAACACCAAAAAGCTGGAAGTAGAACTTTGGCTCAAGTGGTAGAGGACTAGTCTTGAGCACAAAAGCTCAGGGACAGTGCCTAGGACCAGCACAAAAAAGCACTTCATCCATGGGCAGTTTCTACTCAGGCTCCAAGGACCAAATAAAAGTGTTTTGTTAAAAAAAGATATCAATAGGCTATAACCACAAAAATGAGAATTATGTGGACTGTGGTTAGAACCTATATTTTAAATTTTCTGAATCCCTGTTATTTTGTGTATGAAAAAAAGAGATTAATCTGGTCTTTGAAATCACGAGAAACTGGAGAGCTACAATCTAGGTTTCATAATGCAGTGAGACTCTGGACAAAAATCAACCTCAGTCAAAAAGAAATAGTAGGAAGATATTCTTTTTTATTCAAGTGCTGTGGTTTGAACTCAGGGCCTGGGCACTGTCCCTGAGCTTCTTTTGCTCAGGGCTAGCACTCTACCACTTGAGCCACAATGCCACTTCCAGCTTTTTTGTGTGCATGTGGTACTGAGGAATCAAAATCAGGGTTTCATGCATGCTAGGCAAGCACTCTACCACTAAGCTACATTCCCAGCCCCTAGGAGGATTCTCTTAAGGGAGTAACACAAAGGCACAATGCCTATATACCTGTGATAATATAAAGTAATATTTATGCAAATGAACTCCAAGAAATAGAAATTAGTTTTTTTTAACTTTTTTGTTGTTTTTCTTTTCTTGTTATCTTGTTTGTCCGTTAATCTGTCTTCAGGAGGTAACCGGCACCACAGAAATGGAGGGAGAAGAGTAAACAAATGCAGCAGTAGCACTCAGTAGATGTTACTATGTTGAAAATGAACTATACAACTCATGGGTGGGAAAGGGAGAGAAAAATTGAGAGAGAGCAAGGGAAGGGGTGACATTCTTCAAAAGGAAATGTATGGGGCTGAGAATGTGGCTTTGTGGTAGAGTGCTTGCCTACCATGCATGAAGCCCTGGGTTCAAGTCCTCAGTACCACATACACAGAAAAAGCTGGAAGTGGCGCTGTGGCTCACTTGGTAGAGTGCTAGTCTTGAGCAAAAGAGGTTCAGGGATAGTGCCCAGGCCCTGAGTTCAAGCCGCAGGTCTGGCAAAAAATAAAAGAAATGTAGTCATTACCTGACTTATGAAATGGTAACCCTTCTGTGCATGGCCTTTACAAAAACAATAAAGAAATTCAAGTTAAAAAAGAAAAAGATAGTAATTGAGCTCTGAGGTGAAATCTCTGTACTCGGGAGGCAGTGGTAGGAAGATCAGGAGTTCCAGGCTAGTTTGGGCTACATAGCCAGAGCCTGACTCAAAAATAAATAAATAAATTTGAAAAGACATAGTTCATTGTCTGGAAAAGAAAGACAGAGATAGAAAGAAAGAGAGCAGACAGACAGAATTCTCTCAAAAGTTTTACGGGTTCACCAAGCATGATGTTTTCAGGGAGTGTTTCAAAAGTTTTCGGGTACTATTTGTGACCCAGTGGAGTGAAACTGGAAAACATTAACGATAAGGAGAATTTTCAAAAGCAAAAGAGAAGAAAAGTCCCTGTGGCTCATGCCTGTAATCCTAGCTATTAAGGAGGCTAAGATCTGAGTATTTCACTTGAAAGCCAGAACAGATAGGGAATTCCATGGGATTATCTTCAATTAACTGCCAAAACCTAGAAGTGGAGCTGTGGCTCAAGTGATAGAGTGCCAGCTTTTTTTTTTTTTTTTTGGGGGGGGTCTGGTCGTGGGGCCTGAACTCTGGGCCTGGGCACTGTCCCTCAGCTCTTCAGCTCAAGGCTAGTGCTCTACCACTTGAGCCACAGCGCCACTTCTGGCTTTTTTCATTTTGCTTATGTGGTGCTGAAGAATCGAACCCAGGGCCTCAGGCATGCAAGGCAAGCGCTCCACCACTGAGCCACCTTCCCAGCCCCTAGAGTTCCAGCTTTGAGTGAAAAAAGCTAAGGGACAGAGCTCAGGCCCTGAGTTCAACTGTTAATACCCACAAAACAAAAACAAAAATCCACAATAGACGAAAAGCATTACCACTATGAAATGCAAACTAAATTTCTACCAACTAATTGCTGATAGAAATTCAAGCTGATTGCTTGAAGGCAGTCAAGTATTATTTAATATAATTTTATTGCTATTACTAAGAATTTTTTTTTTTTTTTTTTTTTTTTTTTTTTTTTTTTTTTGTCGGCCGTGGGGCTTGAACTCTGGGCCTGGGCGCTGTCCCTCAGCTCTTCAGCTCAAGGCGAGCGCTCTACCACTTGAGCTATAGCGCCACTTCCGGTTTTCTGGTGGTTTATTGGAGATAGGAGTCTCACGGTCTCTCCTGCCCGGGCTGGCTTTGAACCACGATCCTCAGATCTCAGCCTCCTGAGTAGCTAGGATTACAGGCGTGAGCCACCAGCGCCCGGCACTAAGAATTTTTTTGCAGAGGGATTACCATTTCAAAAGTCAGGTAATGAGTACATTTCTTTTTGTGGGGGACAATATCACCCCCTTCCTTCACTTATCCCCAGGCTCTCCTTAGCAGTGGAGTATTTTTTTCTATTTATTGTCGTTTTAGAGGTGCTATGCAGTGGAGCTACAGTTGTATACATTGGGTAGTAAGTACATTTCCTTTCCCACAGTGTCATCTGCTCCCTCATTCTCTCCATTCCCTCCCTCCCATCTCCACCCACAAGTAGCCTAGTTTGCTTTCACCAATGTCCAGTGCGCTCCTTGCTGCACTTTTTTACCCTTTTTCCTCGGATTCCATGCCCTCCGCCCACCCTCCCTCAGATGTGCATGTGAGGACTCTGCATATAAGGTAAAGAATACAGTCATCAGAAAAAAAAATAAGAAAAAAATCCCTTTGCTTTCATATCTTTGGAGTTTGTTTCAGTATGTATATTTTATATACATATGAAGAGGCACTTGGGTAGTAAGCCTTCGTGATTCTCTCCTAAGACTATTCTCTTTTAGTCTCACTGTACATGAAGAGCTAGAATCCTCTGTAATTTGTCATATTACATTACGTTTTAGGTCTAACTTCGCATATCAGGGAGAACACGGGCTGGTTGTCTCGCTGATCTTGGCTTACCTCACTTAATATGATTTGTTCTACTTCCATTCATTTCCCCTGGCACTGGAATATTTTTCAGGGGAAAAGAAGAAAGTACTATCAATCCAGGATTTTACTCCTAGCAAAATAGAAACATTTATAGGCCAACAAAAAGTAGAGTTTACCACTCACAGACCCACCAAAAGAAATATTAGAGTCATACAGATTTCTGGCACCAGCCATCATGGAGTAAGTCCACTTTAGTCTATCTTTCTCCTACTTGTAACAACTAAAGTCTCTAGAGGAGGATGAAGAAAAAGCAATAGATGAGGTTAATCTGACTAAATTATAATATGTGCATGTGTGAAGTAGCAGGGTAAAACCCCTTTGTGTAATAAATATACAGAAAAAAATGAAAGAAAAGAATGACAAAAAAACTAAACATGTTCTGTTTTGGGCAGCATGGTGGGGAGAAGGAAGCAAATTACTAGCAAGAGGGTAGAAGGCAACGGAGAGAGTGAGACGAATTTGATCAAAATACTTTATGAGCATGAATGAAAGTAGAACAATGAAACATTAAAATTGTTTTAAGCCAGGCATCAGTGGCTCATGCCTGTAATCCTAGCTAGTCAGGAGGCTGATATTTGAGGATCAGGGTTCAAAACCAGCCTGGGAAGAAAAGATTCTGTGAGACTTTTATCTTCAACTAACTACTCATGAAACTGGAAGTGGCGTTGTGACTCAAAGTGCGAAAGCGCTAGCCTTGAGCAAATTAGCTCAGAGACAGCGCCTAGGCTCCTAGTTCAAGCCTCACAACCAACCAACAAAAAAGACGAAAGAAAGAAAGAAAGAAAGAAAGAAAGAAAGAAAGAAAGAAAGAAAGAAAGAAAGAAAGAAAGAAAGAAAGAAAGAGAAAAGAAATCGTTTTAAGGAGAAGGAAGGAATGAGGGAGAGCAATCGAGAGATGTATTTGGTTGAGGTGCATTATATATACTTGTGGAAATGTCACGATGAAACCTACTTTATACAACTGATATATGCTAAGAAACAAAAAGAACATCTTTGGAAAGACAACTTCCCAGGACTCTGAGAAGCAAGCAAACAGCACATGCATTGGGAAAGGAAGTGAAAACTTGAAGAAGTGACTCATGCAGGAGTGGATTCCCTGCATTTCCCTCGCTAGAAGTCTCCAGCAAAGCTGCTGTAGGCAGTACAGGGAGAACATAGAGGAATCCCATCTTTCTGGGCCTCTGAAATCCGAGTGAGGAGAGAATAACAAAAGACAGACCTAGACACAAATCCTGGGCTCATCCCTAAGCTGAACATGCCTGGGTCAAACTCAGAGCAACACAGCAAAGAGTTCTGAGGACTAAATCATGAGATAACACAGCACTTAAACTGACCCCTGAGACTAACAAAGCACTGTAAAGCTTTTGAAAAATGAAGTGACATGGAACAGCTTTACGCAAAAGGTAGGGTAGAATATACAGTGACAGCCAAACCAGACTGACTGCCTGCCTGTTAAAGAAAATCCCATTCCCCAGAATTTCAGTAGGACCAGCCTCTTACAACACAATAGTCAAAATGTCCAGTGGAGGACTGGGAATGTGGCTTAGTGGTAAAATGTTTGCCTAGTGTGCACAATGCCCTGAGTTCAATTTCTTGTTACAACATAAACAATAAACAAATAAATAACAATAATCGGAAGACAACTTAAAAAAACAAAAGTAGGGTTCTTACTCTAAAAGTGTCTAGTACAGTCAGGTTCTGGTGGTTCATGCCTATAATGCTAGCTACACAAGGAGGCTGAGATTTGAAGACTTTGCTTTGAAGCCAGCCTGGGTAGAAAAGTCTGTGAGTCTCTTCTCTCCAATTAACCAGCAAACCTCTGGAGGTGAAGCTGTGGATTAAGTGGTAGAGCACCAGCTTTGGATGAAAAAGCCAAGAGAGAGCTTAAAACACTAATTTCAAGCCCCAATCCTAGAACACACACACACACACACACACACACACACACACACACACACACACACACACACACACACACACTGCCTAGGATACAAGTCAAAATTACTTGGCATGCAAAACAACAACAACAATCAAAACAAGAAAATGTGGGGCTGGGAAGGTGGCTCAGTGGTAGAGCGCTTGCCTTGCATGCCTGAGGCCCTGGGTTTGATTCCTCAGCACCACATAAGCACAAAGAAAAAAGCCGGAAGTGGTGCTGTGGCTCAAGTGGTAGAGCGCTAGCCTTGATCTGAAGAGCTGAGGGACAGCGCCCAGGCCCAGAGTTCAGGCCCCACGACCAGACCCAAAAAAAAAAAACAACAAAAAAAAAACCCCAAGAAAATGTTACTAAGAGAATCCATAAAGAACTATTACCAACTCAATAATAAAAAGAAAATGTTATGTAAAAAAACAATAGGGGGACTGGGAAATATGGCTTAGTGGTAGAGTGCTTGCCTAGCATGCATGAAGCCCTGGGTTCAATTCCTCTACTGAGAAATAAACACATAAACAAAAAAAGCTGGAAGTGGCACTGTGGCTCAAGTGGTAGAGCGCTAGCCTTGAGCACAGAGAGGCTCAGGGATAGCACCCCTGAGTTCAAGCCCCAGGACAGGGAAAGAAAAAAATAGCAACAATAGGGCTAGAGTCCAGGCATAGGAAATCCACCTATCAAGTACAAGGCTCTAAATTCAAACCTCAGGACTTCCAAATAAAAAAAAAAACAAACAAACAAACAAAAAAGGCTGGACACTGGTGGCTCACACCTGTAATCCTAGCTATTCAGGAGGCTGAAATGTGGGATCATAGTTCAAAGCCAGCCTGGGCAGGAAAGTCAGTGAGACTCTTATCTCCAAGAAAACTGGGAGTGGGAAGGGAAAAAATAAATCGTGTAAATAGGGATACAGGTGGACCCATTGCAACAATGAGATGTACAAGACGTTATGTCGAAAACGAACTTTACAACTTTGGTGGCGGGGGGGTGGGGAGGAGGATTGGGGGGACAGGGGGGATGATGGGAAGGAATGGGAAGGGGAAAACAAAGGATGAGGCCACAATGCTTGATAAGAAATGTACTCATTATCTTGCCCATGTAATTGTAACCCCTCTGATTAGTATTTTCACAATAAAAAGAAAAAGAAAACTGTGAGTGGCGCTGTGGCTCAAGTGGTAGAGAGCTTGCCTTGAGCTGAAGAGCTCAGGGACAGCACCCAGGCCCAGAGTTCAAGCCCCATTACCAAAAAATAAATAAACAAAAAAGAACAAAGGATCTAAATACACTGCAGCTATATTTCACTTTTTTTTTTTGAGTCCAGTCGTGGGGCCTGAACTCTGGGCCTGGGCACTGTCCCTCAGCTCTTCAGCTCAAGGCTAGCGCTCTACCACTTGAGCCACAGCACCACTTCCGGCTTTTTTTCATTCTGCTTATGTGGTGCTGAGGAATCGAACCCAGGGTCTCATGCATGCAAGGCAAGCGCTCTACCACTGAGCCACCTTCCTAGCCCCTGCAGCTATATTTCTCTAATAAATATACAAACAGCCATTGACACATGAAACATGTTCAACATTAGTATTTGCCATTAAGGGATTGCAAATATAAATGACAATAACATGACATTTAATACATAGTAGGCTGTTAACTCAAAAATCAGGAAGGAAGGAAGGAAAAAGGAGCGAGATAGAACAAGAGAGAAAGAAAGGAACTCTCATTTATTGTGGGTGAAAATTTGAAATGATCTAGCCACTTTGGAAGACAGTTTGGCAATTCCTGACAAAATTAAACAGACTCTTACCATACGATCCAGCAATCACGCTCCCTATTTACTCAAAAGAATCGAAAACTTATGTCCACATATAAACTTCCACATGAGTGTTTATAGCAGTGTTCTTCATAATTGGCAAAATGTGGAATCAACCAAGATGTCCTAAGATTGGTGAATGGATAAATAAACAGTGATACATTTGTCCACTGGATTGTTAGTGATAAAAAGAAAGAAGCTAGGGAGCCAGAAAAAAAAATCTAAAAAGACATGAAGTAACTTTAAATGTACATTGCAAACTAAAAGCTACCAACCTGAAAAAGCTACAGACTGCTAGATTCCAACTATATGACATTCTGGAAAAGATAAAATGATCAAGACAGTAAAATCCCAAACACAATGGTTGTCAGGGACTTGAAGAGGATGGATGAGTGGCTAGAATGCAGTAGGTTTGTATATGCCAGTACAGGAGCTTGAACTCAGGGCCTGGGTACTGTCCCTAAGCTTTTTACTCAAGGCTGACAGTCTACCGCTTTGGGCCACAGCTCCACTTTCAGGTTTTGGTGGCTAATTGGAGATAAGTGTCTCATGGACTTTCCTGCCTGGTTTGGCTTTGAACCATGATCCGCAGATGTCAGCCTCCTGACTAGCTAGGATTACAAATGTGAGACACTGGTGCCCAGCTACACCAGGGATTTTTAGGATAGTGAATCTATTCTACATGATAGTATGCTGGTGGATACATAGCCTTATATTCTTGTCAAAAGCCCTGGAATAGCCAGGTACCAGTGTACCTGTAATCCAAGCTACTCAGGAGGCTAAGATCTGAGAACCATGATTCAAAGCCAGCCCAGGCAGGAAAGCCTATGAGAAACTTTTCTCCAATTAACCACCAAAAAGCTAGAAGTCGAACTGTGGCTCAAGAGTGCTACTCTTGAGCAAAAACCTCAAGCTCTAGGACTGGTATACACACACACACACAACACACACACACACAACACATGTGCACACGCGCACACATGCTATGCAATATACATCAGGAAGACTGAATGCTAATGTAAGTGATGGACTTCAAAGAGAAAATCTTGCT
Organism: Dipodomys merriami; assembly: GCF_024711535.1. Taxonomy (NCBI): domain Eukaryota; kingdom Metazoa; phylum Chordata; class Mammalia; order Rodentia; family Heteromyidae; genus Dipodomys; species Dipodomys merriami. The sequence goes on from NW_027204492.1 coordinate 106,093,911, forward strand.
GAATAGTAAAGAACAGAAAGTGAAAAGAAGCCAGAGACTTGTGTTAGAGGGACTGGGGAAAAATGGAGGCCCTCGCACACGGGTGGTGGGAATGCTAACCAGAGCAGCTGCTCTGGAACAGTCTGGCAGTCCTTCAAGTGGCTAAATATAGAATAACCGCACAACCCAGCAATTCTACTCTTAGCAATATACTGAAGAGAAATGAAAATGTGTATTGACACCAAAACACTTGTTCACAAATGTTCAGAGGAGCAGATTCATAATAGTGAAGAAGATGGAAACCACCCAACATGGAAGGATGAATGAATGAACAAAATGTGATAGAGCCATACAAGGGAATACTATTTGGCTGTAAGAAAGAATACACTCTAAAACACGGATGAATGTTGAAATCATTATGCTTGAGTGGTAAAAGAAGCCACTCAAGAAGAATCACATAGCAAATATATATATATATATATATATGTATACATACATACATATATACTTTTAAATAGATGAAAACCTAGAATATGGATATGGAAATATATAGAGACAGAAAGTAGACTAGTTAGTGACTAGTTGTACTAAATTTTACTGTGCTGATGGTTGCACGACTGGATGAATATAATAAAAAATGAATTGAATTGTATACTGTTTTGATTTGTGAGACAGGGTCTCACTATGTAGGCCAGGCTGAACTGGAACTTTCTGTCCTCCTGTCCCAGCATCCTGAGTACTGGGATTACAAGCATGAGCCCCAGGGGCCTGGCTACATTTTTTTTCTGCTGTGGGTACTTAGTGCTTGAACTTGGCCTGGGTCCTATCCTTGAGCTTTTCCACTCAAGGCTGGTGCTCTACCACTTGAGCCACAGCTTCACTTTCAGGTTTTTGCTAGTTAATTGGAAATAAGAGTCTCTCAACTTTTCCACTTGGGCTGCCTTGGAATTCTGATCCTCTAGGTCTCAACTTCCTAAGTAGCTAGGATCAAAGGCGTGAACCACTAGCACCTGGTCCTAGTTATTTTTGGTCAGTCACGGGGTTTGAACCCAGGGCTTGAGTGCTTCCCCTGAACTTTTCTGTCCAAGACTAGCAATTTATCACTTTGAGCCTCAGTTCCACTTCTGGTTTTCTGGTGGTTAAGTGGAGATAAGAGTCTCATGGACTTTCCTGCCTGGGTTGGCTTTGAACCACAATCCTCAGATCTCAGCCTCCTGAGTAGCTAGGTTTACAGGCATGAGCCACCAGTGTCTGGCTATGGCTACGTTTTTTTTTTTTTTTTTTGGGGGGGGGTCCGGTCGTGGGCCTGAACTCTGAGCCTGGGCACTGTCCCTCAGCTCTTCAGCTCAAGGCTAGCGCTCTACCACTTGAGCCACAATGCCACTTCTGGCTTTTTTTTCTGCTTATGTGGTGCTGAGGAATGGAACCTAGGGCCTCATGCATGCAAGGCAAGCGCTCTACCACTGAGCCACCTTCCCAGCCCCAATGGCTACATTTTTAATGTAGTATGTTAACCATTTTTACTTACTAATAAACATGTAAAATTTCTAAATAAAATAAAAACAAATTTGTGTTTTAAAAAGTCACGTGATATGAAAAATTAGACTCTTTTTACAAATGTATTATGGAAGATTCAGCATTAAAAATCTACTAATATTTATAGATTGATGGAAAAACATAAATATCTAGTGAAATACATAAGAGACTACAAACATTTACTCACTATTTAAAACAAAAGAAACTGTAATGGAATTCTAAACACCGAGCTGGAATTCTGGTGGCTCACACCTATAAGCCCAGATACTCAGAAGGCTGAGAACTGAGGGTTGAGGTTCAAAGTCAGCTCAGACAGAAAAATCTGTGAGAATCCACCTTCAATTAATTAGCAAAATGCTGGACTGGAGGTGTGGCTTAAGTGGTAGAATGCCAGCCTCAAGGAAGAGCAAGGCCCTTAGTTCTAGCTCTAATAGCAGTAGCATCAGAGAGAGAAAGAGAGAGAGAGAAGAGAGAGAGAGAAAGAGAGAGAGAGAGGAGAGAGAGAGAGAAACAGACACACAGATACACAGAGATAAACACTAGAAGAAAATAAAAGGAACAAAAGAATCAGGAATATACAGGGGGTGTTACCACATACACCTCCAAAACCTTACTTTTGTGGTGCTGAGGATCAAACCTAGGGTCTCACAAATACTGAGCAACCCTCACAGAGCTACACCTCCAGCAGAAAATGATTTTTATCTGTGGGCCAGGGCCTCAGGCTCTCCCTCCTTCCTTCCCTTCTTCTCTCCCTCTCTCTCTTTCTCTCCCTCTCCCCTCTCTCTTTCTCTTTCTCTTTCTTTCTTTTGCCAGGCCTGGGGTTTGAACTCAGGGCCTGAGTACTGCCCTTGAGGATTTTTGCTCAAGGCTAGCACTGGACCATTTGAACCACAGCAACACTTCCAGCTTTTTGGTGGTTAAGTGGAAGATAATATCATGAATACTGGGCACTGGTAGCTCACATCTGTAATCCTAGCTACTCAGGAGGCTAAGATTTGAGTATTGCAATTCAAAGCCAGCCCATGCAGGAAAGCTCTGAGACTCTTATCTCTAGTTAATCACTGAAAAAGTCAGAAGTGGTGGTGTAGCTCAAGTGGTAGAGCACTAGCCTTGAGCAAAAGGAGCTTAGGGACAGAACCCAGGCCTAGAATTCAAGTCCCAGGACTAGCAGGAAAAAAAAATAATCTCACAAACTTTCCTTCCTGAGCTGGATTTGAATCATGATCCTCAGATCTCAGCCTCTTGAATAGCTAGGATTACAGATGTGAGCCACTGACACCCAGCTTCAGAAATGGAATTCATTACCTTGAAATTCCCTTATAAAATGATGCCTCTACTTTGGAAAATAGTTTGGCACTTTCCCAAAAAGTTAAAACATATAATTACTCTGACCTGACCATTCTACTTCTAGGTATAGACCTAAAAGAATTGAACGCAGGTGTTCAAACAAAAATGTGTACATAAATGTTCATTGCACCACTATTCTCAATAGTCAAAATGTGGCAACAACCCAACTGTCCATCAACAACTGAATAGATAAACAAAATATGGCATATTATTCAGTTACAAAAAGGAATGAAGAACTGACACATGATGCGACATGAGTGAACTTTGAAAACATTTTGCTAAGTGAAAGAAAGCAGACACATAAGACCACATAGTATATGACTCCATTTATAGGAATTATCCAGGGTTGGCAAATCCATATAAACAGAAAGTATGTTAGTTGTTGCCAGAGACTGGGAGGAATGGGAATAAGGATTAACTGCTTAATGGATATAGGGTTTCATTTTGAAGTGTTGAAAATGTTCTGGAATCAGATAGCAGTAATGCTTGCACAACATCAGGAAAGGACTCAGGGTCAAATGTACACTTTTAAATGGCTAAAATGGGAAATCTATGCTATGTGTATTTTACAACAATTTTAATCATATTCAACAATCAACTGAGGTTAGTTCCACAGATGTAAATGTGGTTCAATAGTTAAAATTGTTGTCATCTACCATATTAATAATCTAAAGAAGAAAAATCATAAAATCATGTCAGTCGATGTAGAAAAAACACTTTAAACATTCAACTCTCCTCTCTTTCTTTCTTTCTTTCTTTCTTTCTTTCTTTCTTTCTTTCTTTCTTTCTTTCTTTCTTTCTTTTTCTTTTTCTTTTTTTGGTCACTTATGGTGCCTAGTGTCCCTGAGCTCTTTTGCTCAAGACTAGTAGTGCTCTACTACTCTGAGCCACAGCTCCATTTCTAGTGTTTAGGTGATTAATTGGAGACAAGAGTCTCACAGAGGCTTCTGCTCAGCTTCAACCCTCATTTCTGATAAAAATTCTCAGAGACACAAGGCACCAGTGGCTCATGCCTGTAATCTTAACTATTCAGGAAGCTGAGATCTGAGGGTATCAGTTCAAAGCAAGCTCAGGGAGAAAACTCTCAAGAGACATTTTCTTAAATTGGGGATTAACAAAACTGGGGTTTCTTTTCTTTCTTTCTTTTTTTTTTCTGGGAGACTTTTATCTCCAGTTAGGTACCAAAAAGTGGGAAGTGGCAGACCACTAGCTGGCCTTGAGCAAAAAAGCTCATGGAGGGCTGGGAATGTGGCTTGATGGTAGAGTGTTTGCCTAGCACGCATGAAGCCCTGGGTTCAATTCCTCAGTACCACATAAACAGAATAGGGTGGAAGTGGTGCTGTGGTTCAAGTGGTAGAATGCTAGCCTTGAGGAAAAGAAGCTCAGGGACCGTGCCCAAGCCCTGAGTTCAAGCCCCAATATTGGCACACAAAAAATGGAAACAAAGGCTGGGAATGTGGCTTAGTGGTAGAGTGTTTGCCTAGCACGCATGAAGCCCTGGGTTCAATTCCTCAGTACCACATAAGCAGAAAAAGCTGGAAGTGGCGCTGTGGTTCAAATGGTAGAGTGCTAGCCATGAGCAAAAGCAGCTCAGGGACAGTGCCCAGGCCCTGAGCTCAAGCCCTGGATTGGCAACAACAACAACAACAAAAAAGAAAACAAAACCAAAAAAACAACCCAACACCTTACAAGTAACATTACACTTATTTGTGAAAGACCAAAGGCTTTGTCCCTTTGAACAGGAACAAAGCAAAGATGTCCTCTTTTATCTCCTTATTCAACAGAATACTGGATGTTCTAGCCTGTGCAGCAAAGCAAAAAGAAAAAGAAGAACTTTAAAAAAAAAAAGAACTTAATTGACTGGAAAGAAGTAATACTCTATTTGCTGGTGGTTTCTATGTAGGAAATCTGTTAACTGGCCCCCTTTCCTGCAGCAGCCATGGCTCTATGCTAGCCCATGGCCTTTGGGGCCTCAATCAGGGCCATAAAGTGACCAAGGACATGAGTTAACCCAAGCCAGATGCTGCAGGCATCTCAGCAAGCACATACAAGGTTGCTGAGGGACGGCCCCATGGCCCCATGAAGCAAGCAGCCCACCACAGACATGCTAAAGGTGTCCAAGGACAAGTTCATCAAGCAGAGGGTGGGAGTGCACGTCCACCAAAGAGGAAGCCAGAGGAGTTGAGCAGTATGTTGGCTGCCACGAGGAAGAGGCTGCCGGCCAAGAACTGAGCACGTCCTTCAGTGAAAAATAAACCTCTACATTCAAAAAGACAGGGAGGGAGGGAGGGAGGGAGGGGGATAAGAGAGGGAGGGAGGAAAAGAAGGGAGAGAGAGTTAGGGGGAGAGATGGAAGAAAGGGGAGACAGGGAGGAAGAAAAAAGAAGAGAACAGAATAAAGAGATTTGTAACTGAATTTTGACAACCAGTGAGTTCAATAAGGCCATAGGATACAAAGTAAACATACAATAGCAATCATACAGCTGGCAAAGTGGTTTATGCCTATAACCCCAGCCCTTGGAGACTTAAGAGTTTTGTGATTTTGTGTGTGTGTGTGTGTGTGTGTGTGTGTGTGTGTGTGTAAAAAGAGTTTTGTGTGTGTGTGTGTGTGTGTGTGTGTGTGTGTGTGTGTGTGTGTGTGTGTGTGTGTGTGTGTGTGTGTGTGTGTGCGCCAGTCCTGAGGCTTGAACCCAAGTCCTGGGGACTGTCCCTGAATTTTTGTGCTCAATGTTAGCACTCTAGCCACTGTGCCACTTCTGGTGTTTGTGTGTGTGTGTGTGTGTGTGTGCTTAATTGAAGATAAGAGTCTCAAAGCCTTCGAATTGCAATCCTCAGATCTCAGCCTCCTGAGATCTGAGCCACCAGCGCCCAACCTGTGATTTTTTTTGTCAGTCCTGGGGCTTGGGTACTGTTTCTGAGCTTTTGCTTAAGGCTAACACTCTACCACTTGAACTACAGCTGAAGTTCCAGCTTTTATAATAGTTTATTGGAGAAAAGAGTCTCACAGTCTTACATGCTCTGGCTGGCTTCAAACTGTGATCCTCAGTCTGAGACTCTTGTGTAGGCTTAAAGGTGTGACCCTCCAAGTAGGAAAGTTTTGTGAATTTGAGACTAGACTGAGCTCCAAGGTGAGACCATGATTTAAAACACAAATAGGGACAATGAACACATGAATGTTCAAATTCAAATACAGAGTCACAATTTCACAGAAAAAAATACTTAGATATCAATCTGGCAAAAAAAAAACCATTTATAGGAGCTAGATGTTGAAAACAGCGATTAAAAATCAAAGCTATCCATAAACTAATAATATTTTGTATGTTCTTAGATAATGGGCAGAAAACCTGGAAACAGTTTCTAGACTTTGGCCCACCAGTTTGTCTGGTTTGGCTCGCCTCCTGAGAGCTGATTCACTCAAAACCTCCCACTGCTCTATGCCTTCAGGGCAATTCTACAGAGCAGACTACCAAGCACTTAGTTGGAGAGTGGGACAAGGGACAAGCTTCTGTGATTGTCCACAGCATTGGAGGTGGGATAGGGATTAACTACTATTTGATTTTTTTGTCAGTCATGGGGCTTGAACTCTGGGCTTGGATGCTGTCCCTGAGTTCTTCAATTCAAGGCTAGCACTCTACCACTTGAGCCACAGTGCCACTTCTGGCTTTCTGATGGTTAATTGGAGACAAGAGTCTCATGGACTTTGCTGCCCAGGCTGGCTTTGAACCACAATTCTCAGATTACAGCCTCCTAAGTATCTAGGAGTACAGGTGTGAGCCACTGGCACCGGGCTGGCATCTATTTTTTTTTTTACCATGATCTTTTCATTTCCTTTCTTTCTTCCTTCTTCTCTTAATTTCTTTCTTTTTTCTTTTTTCTTTTTTTTGGTCAGTCTTGGGGCTTGAACTCAGGGCTTGGGCGCTGTCACTGAACTCTTTTGTTCAAGGATAGCGCTCTACCACTTTGAGCCACAGTGCAACTTCCGGTTTTTTGGTGGTCAATTGGAGTTAAGAGTCTTATGAACTTTCCTGCCTGGGCTAGTTTTGAACTGTGACCCTCAGATCTCAGCCTCCTGAGTAGCTAGGATGACAGGCATGAGACGCCAGTGCCCAGCTTAATTTCTTAATTAAGAAGTCTATTAATTTCTTTCTGACATTCTTAATTTCTTTCTTTTCTTTTTTTTTGGTGCCAGTCTGGGGCCTGAACTTAGGACCTGGGCACTGTCCTTGAGTTTTTTGGTTATTTTTAAAGGTCTAAATAAATGGAGGGATGTTCTATGCTTATATATTGAATGAACCAACATAGATGTCATTTCTCTCCAAACTAACATTTAAGTTTAATATGATTCCTACTACTGGATGGGATTTTTTTTTTTATCAATACAAGCTTGTTCTAAAATCTTTGAGCTAAGTGCTGGTAGCTCACACCTGTAATCCTAGCTACTCAGGAGGTTTGAAATGTGAGGGCTGTGGTTTGAAGCCAGCTCACAAAGAAAAGTCAGAGTTTTTTTTTCCTGGTTCATCATGAGACTTGAACTCTGGGCCTGGGTGCTGTCCCTGAGCTCTTCAGCTCAATAATCTGAGTGCTCTACCACATGAGCCACAGTGCCACTTCCAGTTTTTTGGTGGTTAATTGGAGATAAGCATTTCATGGACTTTCCTGCCGGGGCTGGCTTTGAACTGTGACCCTCAGATCTCAGCCTCCTGAGTAGCTAGGATTACAGGCATGAGCCACCAGTGCCCGGCTGTGAGACTCTTATCTCCAGATAACCACCAAAATGGAAAAATAAAGCTGAAAGTAAAGCTGTGGTTCAAGTGGTAGAGCACTACCCTTAAGCAAGGACCCAGGCCCTGAATTCAAGCACTAGGATTGGCACAAAAAGCAAAGCAAAACAAAACAAAGCCCAACAAACATGTAACTATCACACAACCCCTAGGCATTTATTCTGAAGAAAGGAAAACTTAAATTCATACCAAGACCTGTGGGCTAGGGACATATCTAAGTGACAGAATGTGTTCTTTGTATGCATGAGGCCCTGAGTTCAATCCCCTGAGCCCCCTCCTCTCCCCAAACAACAACAGCAACAACAACAACAAACCAAACACAAAAGACCTGTTCATGAAGGTTTATAGCAGCTTTAGTTGTAACAGCAGTAACTGGAAAACAACTCGATATTCCCCAATGGGTGAAAATTAAACAGGTACCTACACATACATACCATGAAATACATCCTATAATAAAAAGGAGTGAACTATTGAACATGTATCAATTCAGATAATCTTCAAATTATACTAAGTGAAAAAAGCCAATTTCCAGAAGCATACACTGCCATTTCTACAACATTCTTGAAATAATAAAATTACTGAAATGGAGATGACATTCGTGGTTACCAAGGGTTCAGGATGGAGACAAGGAGAGTTGGGGTAAGAAAAGCAAATGTAGCTGCTAGAAGGTAAATGACGAAGGTAAATGCTGGAAAAGTCCAGTATTTTTACAGTATCGTGGTTATCATGTGCTAGTATAGTTTTATAAGATGTTACCATCGGGGGGCACTGTGAATTCACAATTATGTCATAGCACAAAGTTTAAGCTGGACAAGGTGGTTCACATCTGTAATCCTATCTATGAGGAAGGTGGGAAGGATTGTAGTTTGAGGCAGCCTGGGCAAAAAAGTTAGTGAAACCTTATCTTAAAGAACAAGCCAGGGCTGGGAATGTGGCTTAGTGAGTGGTAAAGTGCTCTCCTAGCATGCATGAAGCCCTGAGTTCGATTCCTTAATACCACATATACAGAAAAAGTGAGAAGTGGCACTGTGGCTCAAGTGGTAGAGTGAGTCGTAGCCTTGAGCAAAAACGAAGCTCAAGTGCAGAGCCCAGGCCCTGAGTTCAACCCCAGGAATGGCAAACAAACAAACAAAACCCGAGCCAGACATGAGTGCTCATGCCTATAATCCCAGCTATGTAAGAGGCAGGGGATGGAAGACTGCCAACTTGGCTGGTGTGGGCTCAAGCGAGAGATTGTGTCTGAAAAGCAATTAAAGCAAAAAGGATGGAGGTATGGCTCCAGTGGTACAGTGTTTGCTTAGCAGGCACTAGGTTCTGAGTTTAAATTCCAATATAAAAGTAAGAAGGGAGGCTGGGAATGTGGCTTAGTGGTGCTTGCCTAGCATGCATGAAGCCCTGGGTTCAATTCCTCAGTACCACATAAACAGCAAAAGCCAGAGGTGGTGCTGTGGTTCAAGTGGTAGAGTGCTAGCTTTGGGCAAAAGAAGCTCAGGGTGGGGGGGGGTGGAGATGAGAAGGGATGGGAAAGGGGAAACAAAGGAGGAGGCAACGATGCTTGATAAGAAATGTACTCATTACCTTGCTCATGTGATTGTAACCCCTCTGTACGGTATTTTCACAATAAAAAAAAATCAGGGGCTGGGAAGGTGGCTCAGTGGTAGAGCGCTTGCCTTGCATGCATGAGGCCCTGGGTTTGATTCCTCAGCACCACATAAGCAAAAAAGCCGGAAGTGGCGCTGTGGCTCAAGTGGTAGAGCGCTAGCCTTGAGCTGAAGAGCCGAGGGACAGCGCCCAGGCCCGGAGTTCAGGCTCCATGAGCGGAAAACAAAACAAAACAAAAATTGGTTTGTTTCATTTTGGAGTCGAAAAAGTTCTTCATATATTCTCCACGAGTCTTGTACTAGGTGGCATTTATCCTGGGAACCAAGGCTGATGTGACACTCAACAATTGCTGACAGCTACGATGTAGCTCATTGGTAGCTTACTCAGCATGCAAAAGGCCCAGAGTTCAATACTTGCTAGTGAAAGGTAAAACCTTTATTATATAAATATTGTTATTGTTTTTTATGTGGTTGTAGTTTGTCTCAATAATCTATCCCTAAATCAATTACACTTATATTGTGGGGTATATGTTTTGTGTTGTGGCAATACTGGAATCTGAACTTGGGGCCTTAGGTTTGTTGGTTCCTACTTTAGTCATTACCCCTCTCCCCTCAGCCCCTCACCATTTTGGGCTTTGGAGACAGGCTATCACTATGTATGCTGGCCTCAAACTACTGATCATTCTGCCTCTGTCTCTTGAATGCTGAGATTACAGGTGTGAGCTACCATGCCCAGTTTCACTTTTACAAAATGTTAAAAATTTCTACACCCAGTGGCTGTGGGATACTTGTGTTTCAAAGATTATTATTTTTTGTTTTTTGCTAGTCCTGGGGCTTGAACTGTGGGCCTGGTCACTGTCCCTGAGTTGTTTTTTATTTTTTTTAAGAATAATCTACTTTTTATTTATTGTTGTTGTTTTGTTGGACATGGGGCTTGAACTCTGGGCCTGGGCGCTGTCCCTCAGCTCTTCAGCTCAAGGCTAGCGCTCTACCTCTTGAGCCACAGCGTCACTTCTGGCTTTTTCTGTGTATTTGCTACTGAAGAATGAAACCCAGGGCTGCATGCATGCGAGGCAAGCACTCTACCACGGAGCCACCTTCCCAGCCCTCAATGAATAATCTGTTTCCTGGTGATACTGGTTTGAACCTGTGGTTTCCTGCTCACACAGGCACTCCACTGCCAAGCAACATTTTTCTTTTCTTTTTTTTTAAATTTTTGTCGGTCGTGGGGCTTGAACTCTGGGCCTGGGCGCTGTCCCTCGGCTCTTCAGCTCAAGGCGAGCGCTCTACCACTTGAGCTACAGCGCCACTTCTGGTTTTCTGGTGGTTTATTGGAGATAGGAGTCTCACGGTCTTTCCTGCCCGGGCTGGCTTTGAACCGCGATCCTCAGATCTCAGCCTCCTGAGTAGCTAGGATTACAGGCGTGAGCCACCAGCGCCCGGCAACATTTTTCTTTTGCACTGGTTATGTTTGAAATAGTGTCACTTCTGGCTCACACCAGTGATTCTCATTTTTACTCCCACTGTAGCCAGGATAACAGGTGAGCATCACCATGTCTAGCTTCTTCCATTGAGATGGAATCTCTTTTCTGCACTGGCAGCCTGGAACCATGATTCTTCCAGTACCAGCCGTCCACATAGCTAGGATAACTGGTGCATATGACACTCAGTCATTGGTTAAGATGGGATCACATTTGTATGGTTAGGGTAGCCTTGGCCCACAGTCCTCCTGATCTCAACCTCCCAAATAGCTAAGATTACAGATGTGCACCACCAGTGACTGTTTTCGTGTGTGTGTGTGTGTGTGTGTGTGTCATTGTAGGCAAGGTCAAGGGCAGGGTGTAACACTGAGCTGCACTCCACACCATTTCACTGTAAATGGTTTTGACAATTATTTGCTTAGGACACACAAGTTCAGTTTCCCTCTACATTTACCTGGGCTATTTTTAATTTTTGGTCAGTTATGAGACTTGAACTTGGGTTAGATGCTGTATCTAAGCTTTTTCATTCAAGGCTAATGCTCTACCACTTTGACCAGAGGTCTACTTCCAGTTTTCTGGTGGTTAATAGATGAGTCTGATGGACCTTTCTGCCCAGGATGGCTTTGAACCTCAATCCTCAGATCATAGCCTCCCAAGTAGCTATGATTATAGGTGTGAGCCACAGGCATTCAGCTCTCTCTCTCTGTCATGGGGCCTGAACGCTGTCCCTCAGCTCTTCAGCTCAAGGGTAGCACTTCACCACTTCCAGCAATCAAACCCAGGGCCTCATGCATGTGAGGCAAGCACTCTACCACTGAGCCAAATTCCCAGCCCTGCAATGTACCTTTATCAGTGGCTGAAATTCATGTGGATGTATGACATTAATTATAAGATATTTCTGATTTGGCTGACAAAAAATTAGCTGCAATAAGCTAAGTCACTATTTTGAGTTGTATCCCAGAATTCTGGGTTAAAGGTACTTATAAAACACAAGGGGAGCTGTGGCTCAAATGGTAGAACACTAGCCTTGACCTGAAGAGCTGAGGGACAGTGTCCAGGCCCAGAGTTCAAGCCTCACAACAGACCAAAAAAAAAAAAAAAGGGTATTAAGCCGGGCGCTGGTGGCTCACGCCTGTAATCCTAGCTACTCAGGAGGCTGAGACCTGAGGATCGCAGTTCAAAGCCAGCCTGGGCAGGAGAGACCATGAGCCTCCTATCTCCAATAAACCACCAGAAAACCAGAAGTGGCGCTGTAGCTCAAGTGGTAGAGCGCTAAAAAAAACAAAAAAAAAAAAGGGACATTTCAGATATAATGTTTGATTTAGAATTTCATTTTATTTAAATGTGTTCTTCATGCTACAATGCAACCCTTTAAAATCAATCAAATACATAACATTAAAATGCTTTCTCAAAACTTATCAATTTAAATGACAACCCACAACCACAGCTTCTAAACTTCAAAAAGGCGGCTTCAATATCCAGAAGAACACCTTATCCTAACTGGAATGAAATCCTGTCTCAATGCAAATTTAAGAAAAGAAAACAAAATATTATCAGAATACCAAAATTTATTCGGATACTATTATTTAATATGTCTACTTCTTAACTCTAAACTTGTTCCCAAGCACTGGGAAGGTTGGTTTCTCTGATACCTGGGTTAAAACTCAGGGCCACCTGATTACTTGGCTGGTACTCTACCACTTGATCTATGCTTCCATCTTGGCTTTTTGCTGGTTATTTGGGAGATGAGTCTCAAAGACTTCCCTGTCCAGACTGGCTTTGAACCTCAATTTTCTAGACCTCAGACTCCTGAGTATCTAGGATTACAGGTATGAGCAACCTGTGCCCAGGCAAGATTAGTTTAAAAACAAAATATAGCATCTAAGCCAGGGGTTAGGTGGCTCAAGCCTGTAATCCTAACTACTCAGGAGGCTGAGATCTGAAGATCATGGTTTGAAGCCAGCCCAGGCAGGAAAGTTCCCATGAGACTCTTGTCTCCAATTAACCACTCAAAACTGAAGTGGCATTGTGGTTCAAGTGGTAGAGGGCCAGCCTTGAGCAAAAGGAAGCTCAGGGACAGAGTCCAGGCCCTGAGTTCAAGCCTCACAACTGACCAAAAAAAAAAAAATTAGCATCTAGGCCCTGCCCCAAGTCAATTAGATCAGAATTTCTAGGGATTATTTTGGGGGAAGCCCTGGTCCTGGAGCTTGAACTCAGGGCCTGGGCAGTGTCCCTGAGCCTCTCTGTGCTCAAGGCTAGCACTCTACCACTTGAGCCACAGTGCCACGCCTGGCCTTTTCTGTTTATGTGGTACTGAGGAATCGAACCCAGGGCTTAGAGCATGCTAGACAAGCACTCTACCACTAAGCCACATTCTCAATCCTTGGGATTTTTTTTTTTTAAACCTTCCTCAGCAATTCTGTCAACTAAAGTTGAGAATCAGAACTCCCACAAAATCTTTTATTTTTTTGGTTCTGGTACTAGGGCTTGAACTCTGGGTTTGGGTGCTGCCCTCGAGCTTTAAACACAAAATCATTTCATAAAGCAAAGACATAAATAAAAAGTATAAAAAAGAACAACCCAGGAAAAGTAGAGGGAGGGACACAGAGGTTAAAAAAATCAGACTCATTATCTGTTTTCAAATAATTTCTACCTCTTGCTAGGCCCCCAAAATACTATTAGAATCTATGTCATGATCAATGAAACAGCTAAGAAAAACAGGCCAAGGTGTAGCTCAGTGATAGCATATGTGCATAGCACAGGGGGGCCCTGAGCTCAATTCCCAGCTCCCCAAAAACAAAATAGAAAATATAGCCTAAAAGGCTCTCTTACTAGTTATCTAGTATCACTTAGGGCATTTGGATATTTCTATCATTGAGGGCCATACAAAATGATCAATTCAGGTACAGGGCCTCTGGCAGCCATCACAAAGCATACAAAAAGCTCATGTACGTGTCCCATCCCCTACCAAATGAATTCATGATTGCAAGGGTTTTGTATGGCCTGCTGTTCCTCACCTCTGCATATACTATTTGCCAACAGAGGAAGACTGTCAGATTACAGGTAACCAAGGAAGGAATAACCTCATGGCAATGGAAGAAGTTGTTCAGAACTTCTGGCTCTGATTTCCTCCATTTCGTTCTAGGAAGAGTTAAGGGAGAACGTTTGTCTATGGAGTTAGGTACTCAAACTCTAATGGTCAATTTCAATTGACCCTACTCATTTTCTTTTCACTTAAAATTTCAAAGAAAAAGCAATATAAAATAATGGGCCAAAGGGAAGCTGGTCTTTGAGAATTTATCTTCCAGCTTTTACTGGTACAACAGTCCTTCAGCCTGGAGCTACTCAAGAAGCATGAAAAAGAAAGAAAAATTGTTTAGCTCAGACAAATTCATTGGTATATGAGCTACAATGAAGGCTGGTGGCAAAATTTTTTTAAACCTGCATTGATCTAGATACTTGGGAATGTTCTGCTAAAATGTAGTTTCAATCCAGCAATAGGAGATTTTGACATTTGTTGTATACCCCATATTGTTAGTACTAGAGATTAAATTTTTGATGCCAAAAGATGAGAAAAACCTTACAGTTACCTACAAAGGTAATGAGCTGTGAAATTAATTCCCTAGTATTGCTTTGAAAATATACCCTACATTGTTAAGACAAATTTCAACTCTGTTCAAATGACGTAGTTAGTTGGGATTCTTCAGTCATCATCCACAGTTGGCTTGATTGTCACTCCTCTTCTTATCTGACCCCAACCAATTAAACTGCAGAATGAAAATAAAAGACATCATGAGTTTCACATCTAGTTCATTAGTATCAAAATATAATCACGTGACGTAATTGGTTTTACCTGCCCATGTATTTGTTTTAGTTTTTGCCTGTACAATCTTGAGATTTGAACTAAGGGTCTAGAAACTGTCCCTGAGCAATTTTTTGGCTTAAAGCTAGTGCTCTATTACTTGAGCCACAGCTCCAATTCTGGCTTTTTGGTGGTTAATCAGAGGTAAGAGGTTCACAGGCTTGTCTGTGAAGACAGGTTTCAAATTGTGATCCTCGGATCTCAGCCTCCTAAAGAGCTAGGCCTTGCCCTTTTTTTCCCCCATCTGTCATGGGACTTGAACTCTGGGCCTGGGCACTGTCCCTCAGCTTTTCAGCTCAAGGCTAGCGCCACTTGAGCCACGGTGCCACTTCCGGTTTTCTGATGGTTTATTAGAGATAAGAGTCTCCAATAAACTTCCTGCCTCAGATTTCAGCCTCCTGAGTAGCTAGGATTACAGGTGTGAGCCACCAGCGCCTGGCTATTGCCCATCTTCTAAGTTCAAATGTTCCCTAAGTCTGCTCCTCCAGAGAGAAAGCTCACAGTAATTCTTACCACGAACATACGTGCCTTCATTCTAACAAAATATACCTACCCCTCAGATCCACTAAAGTCTTGCTAGTCAACCTAAGAACTATGCCCCAAACACACACCACTTCAACTAAATTTTGTTTAAAGCTCATTCTCTATCATTTCTTCCCTGAGAAATGCATTCCTCTTACTCACAACACCTCAACAGATTGCAATGCATTAGCCTGACCTCAGCGGTTAAAGGAAAAAGAACTAGAGGAACACATCATGTATCAGCTGCACCTATCAGCTGATTACGGAAGAGCTCATTCAAAACATTCCTAAAACACTTTCATAGTGACTAAGTTCTTCTGTGACAAAGGATGAGGCAAACTAGAAGCCTTTTGCACCATATATTAAGTATGAAATGACAGTGGTATAGATATGTTACAAGGAATAGAAAGGAATGGGAAGACTCTGTAAATAACAGGAAACATGAGTGAGGACCCAAATATATGTATTTCGTAGTTTTAGTCATTTATAGGGAACTAGAAGCAACATCACCCTACAGCAATGAGCATGAATGCTAATCACAGTTTGAACTCAGGGCCTTGTACTTGCTTGGCTTACATGCTCACAAACAGGTATACCACTGAAGCCACACCTGGCTCATTATTTTCACAAAATCTCACAAACTTTTCTGTCTGGGCTGGCTTCAAACTAAGATCCTCTGGATCTTAGCCTCTTGAGTACCTAGGATTACAGGCATAAGCCACTAATACTCAGACAATTAATTAGTTTTTTCATAGATTGTGAGAAGCCAACTGCAGTACTTGGGACTATAAATCAAGGCTGCTTAAATGTAGTTTTCAATAAGATCCAGACAGTAAAAACAATACAGACTTTTGTGTTCAAGCAAGAGTATGTACACCTGAATGTATACCAAGAACTTAAGGAAACTGACTCTACTAAACAGTGGCAAAGCCTAATCAACTTACCGCCAGTGTTTCTCAACTCTTCGACTAAGGGCAATTTTTTCTCCTACTTCTGTGCACACAGGATTAGTCAAAACGATTTTACCCAGATCAGCCTTGACAGCACTAACTCTCCCTCCTGTCGACAGGGATCCTATGTTGACCATAAGCACTTCATTCTTCGACAGCTTTTGTACCTAGGGAGAGAAATTGGGCGAAAACACCCCAAAATCAAGACCATTTACAGTAAAAGTAGCAAACAGAATGTTGATTTGGGGCCCAGTGACTTCATACAAAATCTGCCTTGAAGAAATAAATTAAGTAACCACTGTATGAAACCACTCTTAAAAAATTTTAAGTTAGCTGGGCGCCAGTGGCTCACACCTGTAATCCTAGCTACTCAAAAGGCTGAGATCTGAGGATCATGGTTCAAGCCAGCCCAGCCCAGCCCAGGCAGGAAAGTTCATGAGACTCTTATCTCCAATAAACTACCAGAAAACTGGAAGTGGCGCTGTGGCTCAAGTGGTATAGCACTCGCCTTAAGCTGAAGAACTCAGGGTCAGCACCCAGGCCCAGAGTTCAAGTCCCACGACCCACCAAAACAAACAAACAAAAAAAGCTTCAAGTTAAACACTAGTTGAGTATTCTTTATTGGGAATGCTTAGAAATGTAAACATTCCAAGTATCTCAGGATTTTATAATACTTATGTATATATATATATATATATATATGTGGTGTCTTGGGGGATAAACACTGAAGTCACTTAAGTTTTGCTTTATGAACAGTCTTGTTATGCAGCATAGGTTGGCCTGGAACTGCTAAATCTCCTGCCTCTTGATATTATAATAGTGAGCAACTACGCCGTGTGTGTGTGTGTGTGTGTGTGTGTGTGTGTGTGTGTGTGTGTGTGTGTGTGTGTGTGTGTGTGTGTGTGTGTGTGTGTGTGTGTGTGTGTGTGTGTGTGTGTGTGTGTGTGTGTGTGTGTGTGTGTGTGTGTGTGTGTGTGTGTGTGTGTGTGTGTGTGTGTGTGTGTGTCCGTCCTGAGTTGCTCAAGGCTAGTATTCTACCATTGGAGTCACAGCTTCATTTACAACTTTTTAAAAAAATTTAATGTAAAGATAATGTACACTTAGATAAGGTAATGAGTACATTTCTTTTTGAACAGTGTTACCCCCTTCCTTCATTTTCTCCTACTTCCTCCCCCCCACCCAACTCTCCTTTCTGGCTTTTTAAAAGTAGCTTATTGAAGAGAAGTCTTACAACTTTCCTGTTCAGGCTGACTTCCAACCATAATCCTCAAATCTCAGCCTTCTGAGTAACTAGGATTATAAGCATGAGCGACCCGAGCCTGGTTGACTTATGTTTTATGTACACCTTATAGCAATAACCTGAAGCAATTTTACAATTTTCCACATTTAGTGCAGTTGCATTTGTCTATGACTCATCATGTCAGTAAAAAAAAACAAAAAACCTTTAGATTGTAAAGCATTTAGATTTTAGATTTTTAAGTTATAGATCTTCAGCCTACAGTAGAAATAAGGTACAAAATTTCCTTTGTGTATGTATGGGTAGAAAAATAGGAAATGGCTTTATGAGGGTCAGTAAGGTGATTTTGGAGGTCCAATTCTATACTTGTACCTAAACCAGTTACTAGAATTCTCTGAGTCTCTATTTAATTGGCTGGCGCCATCTGTACAAGGAACAGTAAGTAAATTATTAGCCAAATGCCCCAAATCAGTTCACCGTTTTAATGGTTTCATTATTTGGTAAGTCAGATGAGACAAAAATAGTCAAGTTGGTATAAAAAGAATTCTAGGAGCTGGGAAGGTGGGTCAGTGGTAGAGTGTCTGCCTCACATGTACGAGGCTCTGGGTTCTATTCCTCAGTACCACAAAAGCAGAAAAAGCCAGAAATAGCACTGTAGCTCAAATGGTAGAGTGTTAGCCTTGAGCTGAAGAGCTGAGGGACAGCGCCCAGGCCCAGAGTTCAAACCCCATGATCAAAGGAAAAAAAAAACAAGAATTCTAAAACGCATGACAAGCCAGTTGCCAGTAGCTCACGCTAGCTACTATGGAGGCTGAGATCTGAGGGTTGCAGTTCAGAGCCAGTTCTGGCAACAAAGTAAGTGAGACTCTTATTTCCAATTA
Source organism: Dipodomys merriami (assembly GCF_024711535.1). Taxonomy (NCBI): domain Eukaryota; kingdom Metazoa; phylum Chordata; class Mammalia; order Rodentia; family Heteromyidae; genus Dipodomys; species Dipodomys merriami. Next base: position 106,112,088 of record NW_027204492.1, read on the forward strand.
GCCCCCAGAAAATCACAAGTAAAGCAGTGGTTCAAAGTGGTAAAGCACTGTTTGATATGTGTGTGGAAAAGAGTCAACATTATTTTTTTGGTTATTTCTCATGAAAATTACTTTTTCATGTTATTTCACTTATACTACATGAGTTTTTAACCAAGAGACTCAAAAGGTTCAATGTTTAACAAAGAGATAATTCTATAATTCTTTTATAACTTGTGTCTCCTAATTTATTTTTGAACTCTATCTAGTATATAGTAGTGTGTGTGTGTGTGTGTGTGTGTGTGTGTGTGTGTGTGTGTGTGTGTGTGTGTGTGTGTGTGTGTGTGTGTGTGTGTGTGTGTGTGTGTGTGTGTGTGTGTGTGTGTGTGTGTGTGTTGTGTTCATCCTGGGCTTGAGCTCAGGGCCTGGTGCTGTCCCCCAAATTTTTTGCTCAAAGGAGCTACCATTTGAGCCACAGCTCCACTTCAGGCTTTTTGGTGGTTTGGAGATGAGAGTCTCAAGGGTTTGCCTGCCAGAGTTGGCTTCAAACTGTGATCCTCAGATCTCAGCCTTCTGAGTAGGAAGTATTACAAGCATGAGCCACTGGCACCTGGCTATCTAAATGTATATAGTTTTCAAAGTAACACAATTTCACTCTGAACTGAATCTCCTAATAATTATTATGCTATTCTTTTTAAATGCCCTAGAGAAAAGTACCAGGGCAGGGTTTAGGCACACCTAAAAAAATTTAAAATATCAACATTAAGTGTCAACTATTTCCCCATCTCTGCCAACGTAGTATTAGTAAAAGATTAATTTTAAAAAAGGAGCTGGGAATGTAATTTACTGGTAGAGTGCTTGCCTAGCATGCATGAAGCCCTGGGTTCGATTCTTCAGTACAACATAAAATAAGAAATGCTGGAAGTGGCATTGTAGCTAAAGTTGTGGAGTGCTAGCCTTGAGCAAAAGAAGCTCAGAGACGGTGCCCAGGCCCTGAGTTTAAGCCCCAGGACTGGTAAAGAAAAAAATCAAACTGATTTATTTTAATTCCATGTTGGGCACAGAAGAATACAACTCAAAACTGGATTCACATAACTGTTACTTTTTCTGAAACAGGATTATAAAAAGCACTTACTTTTGCTGCTTTCTTATCTCCTTCAGTGCGGACACCTAGGAGCCGTCTAAGTAGGAAATAGGATATTTCCAACTCTGTGAATATCTCAGGTAAAGCCCCAACTGCACCAAGAACCTGCCCCACCATTCTGTCAGCTCGGCACAAAGTGGGATCGATCTTTGTTCCAACTCCTAATGAAAAAGAAAATGTACACAACCCAACTTTTATTTTCTAAAACATTTATAAAGATAATTATTTCTTCAAAAGTCTAGTCAAGTAAGCACAGTATGAATCTTCCTATACACTTTAATACCTACTTCTGTAGATATATAGACATAACTTGTTTAATCTGGAGAAACAAAATTATAAATTCATAGGTTCCTAAGACAACTGAGAATATAGATTCTATTGATTTATATTCTAAACAATAGCAACTATCAGTAATAACAATTCAAAATGAGTCTGAATATCTCTAACGAAGGGTGACAAGATATAAAATTCACTGTGTGTAGCATGTACAATATTTGCATGCTATTTACTTTTAGATTAGCTCAAAGTGGATGTGCCTATAATCCTAGACCTCTTGAGGGAAGGATCTAGTACTTAAGGCTACTCAAGGGTGCTACCTGTATCCCGTGGTACACAGCAAGGGCCTCTCTAAAGAAAGAGAAGGGAGAGGAAGGATGGAGGGAGGATAGGTAGGCAGGCAACCAAGCCTTAAAGTCTGGATCTACTTTTAAAATATATTAGCTGTGCTTTGAGTGGTTGGGAAAGAAAACATACAGATGGAACAAGATTAAGTAAGGGCTCAGTAAGGATTATAGGGAGGTTTTTAACGGAAGTCTATTTTCTGATGTTAAGTTTGAAGTTAAACTCTTAAGTATTTCCAGAATTTCCTTTCAAATAAAAAGATAAGTTGGGTGCCAGTGGCCCATGCCTATAATTTCAGGAGACTGAGTTCTGAGCAAAAATGCTTTGAGCAAGAAATCTGAGTAAGAGTATAAGGTCCTAAGTTCAAGCCCTAGTACTAGCCCCCCCCCTCCCCACTGTATATATAAGATGATAAAGGCAAACCATCTGGGGGAAATCAGCAGGAGGGGGAAAGGAAAGGATACTGAAAGTCAAAGAGGACCAAAGTACATTTTACCTACTTACTTACACGCACACAGAATGAAACCCACCAAAAGTGGGGAAAAGACACTATTGAGTATATAAGGGAGAAGTCAACTTGTTCCAAGTACATTGTATGAATTTATGGAATTATCACAACAAAACCTCCTCATTTAACTCATGTACACTGATTCAAAAATAAAATTAGAATAATTCAATGGATTGGAGGCATGGCTCATTTGGTAGGGTGCTAGCCAATTAGCTAATAATGAGATAAAGTATCAGATACCAAGTTGACTACCAATCTCAGACCAAAAAAAAAAAACACTACTTGGGAGACTGATGTGGGAAAACAGCTTGAGCTGTGTAGTTGAAGGCTAGTCTAAGTAATAGCGAGACTCTGTCTCAAAACAAGAAAACTAGTATGTATGTGTATGTGTATATGTGTGTGTTATATTTTAAATTTTAGGCCATAAAACTTATTTTGTTATTACTAAAAAGGAAGTTCTAGCTGCACCCAAGTGGCTCATGCCTATAATCATAGCTACTCAGGAGACTGAGATCTGTGGATCACAGATCGAAGACAGCCAGGACAGGAAAGTCCATGAGACTCATCTCCAATGAACTACTCAGAAAAAGCTGGAAGTAGCACTGGGGCTAGCCTTGAGCACAAAGAGGCTCAGGATGGGGCTGGGAAGGTGGCTCAGTGGTAGAGCGCTTGCCTTACATGCAAGTGTTCAATTCCTCAGCGCCACATAAGCAAAAAGAAAAAAAAAGCCGGAAGTGGTGCTGTGGCTCAAGTGGTAGAGCAATAGCCTTGAGCTGAAGAGCTGAGGGGCAGTGCCCGGGCCCAGAGTTCAGGCCCCACGACCAGACCCAAAAAAAGAGGCTCAGGAACAGCACACAGACCTGAGGACAAGCCTCAGGACCAGGGGAAAAAACAGGAATTTTTAACCAAAATCTATTCTTTATGTTTATAAATGATTTTTCAGCTGGTGGCTCAAGCCTATAATCCTAGCTACTCAAGAGGCTGAGATCTGAGGTTCAAGGTTCAAAGCCAGCTCAGGCAGCAAAGTCCTTAAGTCCATAAGACTCTTATCTCTTATTAGCCACCAGAAAATGGGAAGTGGTGCTGTGGCTCAAGTGTTAGAGCCTGACCTTGAGCTGAAGAGCTCAGGGACAGTGCCCAGGCCCAGAATTCACAACCGACCAAAAAAAAAAAAAAGAATGTTTTTTCAAACATATGAAACTAACTTAGAAATTACAATCAACAGCTTAAAATCCAAATGGCCTCCTATTCCATTTAATCAATACATATGAATTCAAAATCTGAAAAAAAGCCTTGGATGTGGGCTGGGAAGGTGGCTCAGTGGTAGAGCTGAAGAGCTGAGGGACAGCGCCCAGGCCCAGAGTTCAGGCCCCATGACTGACAAAAAAAAAAAGGAGGGGAAGAAAGAAGAGAGGGGCTGAGCTGGGAAGATGGCTCAGTGGTAGAGCGCTTACCTTGCATTCATGAGGCCCTGGGTTCGATTCCCCAGCACCACATACACACACACACAAAAAAAGCTGGAAGTAGCGCTGTGGCTCAAATGGTAGAGCGCTAGCCTTGAGCTGAAGAGCTGAGGGGCAGTGCCCAGGCCCAGAGTTTAAGCCCCATGACTGGATCCCCCCAAAAAAAAGAAAGAGAGGGGAGTAGAGGGGAACAGAGAATAAGAAGAGGGAAAAAACTATTTTATTATATATTTCAAGTGCAATACTTCGTCTATTTTTTTTTTTTTTTTTTTTTTTTTTGTCATTCGTGGGGCTTGAACTCTGGGCCTGGGCGCTGTCCCTCAGCTCTTCAGCTCAAAGCGAGCGCTCTACCACTTGAGCTACAGCACCACTTCCGGTTTTCTGGTGGTTTTATTGGAGATAGGAGTCTCACGGTCTCTCCTGCCCGGGCTGGCTTTGAACCTCGATCCTCAGATCTCAGCCTCCTGAGTAGCTAGGATTACAGGCATGAGCCACCAGCGCCCGGCTATACTTCGTCTATTTTTTTTTTAATTTACAAGTTGTATTTGGGCACTGGTGGCTCATGTCTGCAACCCTAGCTACTCAGGAGGGAAAGATCTGAAGATCATGGTTCAAAGCCAGCCACAGCAGAAAAGTCATGAAATTATTTATTTCTCACTAAACACCAAAGAAAGTCCCCAAACCAAGTTGGAAGTAGCTCTGGCTCAAGTGGTAGAGTGATAGCCTTGAGTAAAACTGCTCAGGGACAGCACATAAAAAGGAAAACAAAAATAAGGAGCTAGGCATTGGTGTCTCATGCCTACAATCCTAGCTACTCAAGGGGCTGAGATCTGAGGATCATGGTTCAAAGTCAGCCCAGGTAGGAAAATCCAAGACTCCTATCCCCAATTAACCACCAGAAAACCAGAAGCGTGGCTTAAATGATAGAGCTCTAGCCTTGAGCACAAAAGCTCAGGGACAATGCCCAGGCCCTGAATTCAAGCCCTGTGATTCACCAAAAGGAAAAAAAGAAGAAATCCTGGGATAGCTCAGTGGCAGAGACTTGCCATGTACATGGTGAAGCCCAAGTTTAATCACTAGCACCCCAAAAAAAGTCTACAACATATCTTTTTTGAGTAACTCATTTCCCATGGAAAGTACCACAAATACCTTTAAACTAAAATCGTTAAGAAGGAAATCCTTACCTATAAGACCCCCTGGGGCGGCATACTGAAGATCATTATGTTCTGCAAAAAGTGATACAATTTTGGAAAAGATGGGTTTACACATGAGTTTTCCTTCACTATCTTTGGAAACAATACCAGGTCTCACTTCTATCTCCTGGCCCACCTGTAAACAAATAATTGGTAATGAGAATTACTATAAAACAACCCAATTATCTTTTACCTATGAAGAATTACACCAGGAGGACCACAAAACTGAAAAAGTACTCCTTCCTCTATTAAAAAAGAGATAGCTGGGAATCTATCTTAGTGGTAAGTGGCAGAGTGCTTGCCTAGCATGCATGAAGCCCTGGGTTCGATTCCTCAGTACCATATAAACAGAAAAAGTCCGAAGTGGTGCTTGGCTCAAGTGGTAGAGTGTTAGTTAGCCTTGAGCAAAAGAAGCTCAGGGACAGTACCCAGGCCCTGAGCTCAAGCCCCAGGACTGATTAAAAAAAAAGTCTCATGTAATTGTAACCCCTCTGTACAGTATTTTCACAATAAAAAAACCTTATTAACAATTTAAAAAAATAGAAAGGTAAAAAGATCACTATATTAAATAATAAGAAATCAATTGTTTAAAAAACAAACCGTGAAATCAGAGTCACTCAATATTTGCTAACTACCTTATCAGGTAGATAAGCCTACATATTCTATGAGATTTAAAGGGCAGACATTCCAAAGGCATAAAAGCAAATAAACCTATATTGAATACCAAACAGTGAAAAAATCCTTATTAGACTATGCATACTGGTCCAACCCAACTCCCAATCAAGACAAGAACAAAACTAAAACCAAAATCCTTACAGAAACTCAATTTACCTTTAATACTCCTTTTAGAATACTACCACCAGCAACACCTCCCTTAAGATCATCAACTTCACAGCCAGGTTTGTTGACATCAAATGATCTAATAACTAAAAGAAAATAAAACCACTTCTGTTAATTTTAACTTAAGAAGAAATATTCTTTTCTGAGTTGACGTTTTAAAATAATCGAGTATTACTGTAATAGTCACTATAGTCTTACATAAATATAACGGGGAAAAAATGGAAACAACTTATAAGTAAGTTCATTAACAGATGGCATATTATGGCATAGCTACACTGTGGATTATCCATACTGTCATGTAGCTGTTAAAAAACCGAATCACCTGGAAGAATGACCTTAATATATAATATACTGTTAAGGGGAAAAAATGCAGTTATAAAAATAATTCATGGTGGCGGGAATGTGGCTTAGTGGTAGATTGCTTGCCTAGCATGGATTAAGTCCTGGGTTCGATTCCTCAGTACCACATAAATAGAAAAAGCCGTAAGTGGCACCGTGGCTCAAGTGGTAGAGTGCAAAAGCAGCTCAGGACAATGTACAGGCCTTGAGTTCAAGCCTTAGGACTGGCATAATAATAATAATGTTATTATTATTCATGGCAAGTGCTGGTGGCTCACACTTATAATCCTAGCTACTCAGGAGGCTGAGATCTGAAGATAATGGCTCAAAGCCAGCCCAGGCAGGAAAATCCATGATACTCTTCCTTCTAATTAAACACTCCTACAAAGCCAGAAGTGAGCTGTGGTTCAAATGGTAGAGTGCTAGCCTTGAGCACAAAAGTTCAAGGAAAGCATCCAGGCCCTGAGTTCAAGACGAGCACAAAACAACAACAACAAATAAATATAGGAGGGTAGGAGTATACCAGTGGCCCACTGGCGAAGGTACTGTTCTAAAATAAAAACATAAACACAAGGACTGTATGGTTCAAGTGACAAAAAATAGGGGGCCCAGGATTCAATTTCCAAGACTCAAAAGAAAAACAAAAATGCAGTGCTGAGCCTTACTAGACAGTACAGTGACATCATTTACATGGAAATCTTTCAACATCCTAAAATGTTATAATTCCATAGAGAACACTATTATAACATATTGCTCACACAGGTGTAAAGTAAATGAGCACACAATGATTAGGTTTCCACTTCATTCAAGACTTGTCTCTCGTCTAGCAATACAATCTCAGAGTGAATCAAGTTTGAAAAACTTACCCATTTATCACTTCTACAGAAAAAGATACTAATAAATAACCTTAAAGGAGAATCACCAATGTAGAAAAGACTAGCAAAACATTAACTTCAATCACTTACCAATAAGTCGGGGTTCTGAAGTAAAGTCTCTTGGGGGTACTGGTATTTTCTTTACTATGTACTCACAGACAACTTCAATATTGTATTTAAGCTGAGCAGAAATGGGAATAATGGGAGCGCCTTCTGCCACAGTGCCTACGTGACAAAATTCAGAGACATCAGAATTCAGATTTGTACAACTTGTTCTACATTACATAAAATTAAAATTACAAAAAAAGAGAAGGCCTAACATCCCACGCAAATGCCAGCAAAAAGTACAAAGTGATTTTTCTATTTAGAATGAAGACAACTTTCCACCTCTGTTTTAACTCCAGAAAATGAATTTTATTCCTTTTAAGGGGAAAAAATGTTCAAATTATATTGGCATACTTAATGTAGCAAAAACAATAAACCTGATTAAAGGAATAAAACACTAACATTCTTGGGAACAAGCGCTTTACTAGTTAAAAAGATTTCTAACATGTAATTAAGCTCCTAATAAATGTCCAAGATAAAATTATAGACTCTTTGCTCATCAAAGACTGCTAGCACACATAATATTTGTTCCTTATTAATTACATGTCACAAGGATAGTCAAAGAAATAGACCAAACATAATTAGATTTTAATCAAAATGACTTATTCTCTACCACATGACAGAACTGGGTTCAGAGGAACTTAACCTTTCTAAGAAGCAAAACAAAGCTAAGAGAATCGTAAGTCAACAATATGATCTTGTCTTTCTAAAATGAAAAGCAATAGAGGTGACATTATCAAGATTAAAAATTTTTTTTTCAGCTAATTTTACTATCACTGAGGTTTTTTGCTTTTCTTTTCCAAGGTAGGTGGTTTGTGCTGAGGATTGAACTCAGGACTCCATACATGCTAGGCAAGCACTGTACAACTGAGCTATGCTCCACCCTGAGGATTTTTAATCTTATCGGTAAGTTGAACTGAAGCGCTTGCCTGACAAGTACAAAGTCAAGTTCATTCTTTAGTACTACAAAAGGGGGAAAATATGTTTCAATGTATAAAATTCAGAAACACATATCACTAGTTGTAGCAGGTTGCTTACAAGTAGTTGGTAGAGAAGTAAGGCTTCAGACATCCCAGTTTACTTTGCTTTGGATAGAATACTATATATCTGGAATAAATACCTCTTGAAGTGTTTCAGAGTAGATATTAGTGATTGGTTATTATGGCATTTTACCTTGTACAAATGCAAGAATCTGTTCATACTGTTCTTTAGCCTGACTTTCTTTCACCAAATCAATTTTATTCTGTAAGATCAAAATATGCTTCAGCTTCATGATTTCTATGGCTGCCAGATGTTCCGAAGTCTGCGGCTGAGGGCAAGATTCATTACCAGCTAGTTGACAAAAAAATTTAAAAGATGTGTAAGAACAGTTAGAAATAACTAGGCCATGCAAATTCACAAAGACAAAAAGCAGATTATTGATTGCTAGGAACTAGAACTTATTAGTGGTGATGCTTACACTGTACAAAACTACAAACACACTTAATGCCACTGAATCCAATATTGTAAATAGCTTAAATGTAAGTTTTATGCTATGTATATTATCTTAATTTTCACCATCACCAAAAAAAGGTACTACCATCTGGTAAAGGAAACTTCAGTAGCCTTACTAAGGCAAAAGTCCTGCATATCATTGCCAAATTTCTATCTTTTAGCCCTGTTCCATTCTGTTCCTCCAACCACTACCACCTCCCACTCCACGTCCTAAGCAAGAAACTTGCAGCCAAGGCAGGAATTTTGGCTTTGTCTGTCTTGAGCTTTTCTTCAGGCATAAGGGATAGCCCCTTGGCTCTGTCTAGTCTTAGAGATATTTTGGCCCAGTCAAGCTCCTGAGGGGCAGAGGATACCCCTTTTGAATGGAAGAACCCTAACTGAGAAGATAACAATATGTTACAAAGAAACAAGTAGCACATTAACAATCATCCTTTCTCTAGGTGTGATGCTGATATATCCTACATCTCCTTGAAATCTTGTGTGTGTGCACACGCGCGCACACACACGCACACACACACGCACGCGCACACACACACACACACACATTGGCGCCACAGTTTGAACTCAGGGCCTCCAGCTGGCATGGCTGCTGCTCTACCACTTAAATCATGCTTCCTCTCTGGCCTTTTTCTTTTTTTGGTCATCGATTCTCCAACTTGAACTCTGGGCCTGAGCCCTGTCCTTGAGCTTCTTTTGCTCAAGGTGGGCACTCTACCACTTGAACTACAGTGACACTTCCAGCTTTTTTGAGTAGTTTATTGGAGATAAAGAGTCTCATGGAGTCTGCCCTTGGCTGGCTTCAAACCACAATCCTCAGAACTCAGCCTCCTGAGTAGTTAGGATTATAGGCGTGAGGCTCACTCTGGCCTTTTACTGCTAATTTTTATCAATGGAGTCTCTCTCTGCCTTGGTTGGATTAGAACCTTGATCTTTAGATCTTAGCTTCCGGAGTAGCTAAGATTAAAGGTGTGAGCCACCAGTGCCCAGGCTTCTTGTAAGCTCAAAAGAATTGTATCTTCAGCCATTATTAAGAATGAGATTTGCATCTAAATCAAACTATAAGCAGAATGCAGAGGGGAAAAACCCTGACAACACATATGCATTTATTTTCACACAAAAGTAAACACCTCATATGCCTTAGATGAAGAAAATGTAGTACTAACTTTGTTCTTTGGATACTGTCCTAGGAATTCTCGGAAACTATCAGCTCCAGTGTTTTGTGTGTGGTACCTTACAAGAAATGTCATCCTGGATGGCAATTTAGTTCTTATTTCTGTACCCTAAGGTAATGGATAAAACCTCAAAAGGCTTTAGTTCCCCTTTATAAACTCCACTTGCACTTGTTCCACACTGATTTTTCAAAACCATTTTGATGCTTTTACCTATTAACAGAAGAGCTGCATCCATCACTGCTGCACCGTTCAGCATAGTGGCCATCAAAATATCATGGCCTGGACAGTCAACAAAGGAGACATGTCTAACAACGGAGAAATAACAATCAACTTTAATTTCTTAAATTACATAGAAAATTACTTCTGAAAATGGTCATACAACTCAAGTGTTTATAGACTTTAAAAGGATGATTATTATTAGCTAGATGAAAATAAAATCACTACAGATTACAAAGCAAATGCAAGTAGCTATATATAAAAATCTGAAAAGCCCACAATCCAATCTATGAATACATATGGTACAGGATGGTAGAGTATATGCTCAGAATTTTTGAAAGCTACAATCTAATGATATAAAGAAACTATATTAACAGAATGAGAAGTCATTTGAAACAATTTAGAGCAAATACCTCAACTACCTTGAAATGTACCTGGAATTGTATATTTGAAATGTGAGGACATTATTTTCATAAAGCTATGGTACTTAGACTTTCATGGGGCTTGAACTCTGGGCCTGGACGCTGGCCCTCAAGCTCTTCAGTTCAAGGCTAGCACTCTACCACTTGAGCCACCGCTCTATTTCCAGTTCTCTGGTAGTTACTTGGAGGTAAGAGTCTCACAGACTTTCTGGGCCAGGCTAGCTTTGAATCTCAAGCCTCAGATCTCAACCTCCTGATTAGCTAGGATTACAGGCATGAGCCACCAGCTCCTGGCAGAATTACTTAGTAATTAGAGACAACAGTCTCTACTTTTCTGCCCAGGCTAGATTCAAACTGAACCTCAGATCTCAGCCGCCTGATTTTTTTTTTGATTGGTTGTGGGGCCTGTACTCTGGGCCTGGGCACTGTCCCTCAGCTCTTCAGCTCAACACTACTGTTCTACCATTTGAGCTACAGCACTACTTCCGTTTTTTTTCTGCTTATGTGGGGGCTGAGGAATCAAACCCAGGACCTCATGCATGCAAGGCAAGCACTCTACCACTGAGCCACCTTCCCAGCCCTCTTATAAGTATTTTAATTTTAAAAGAAATGACTTCTTGATTATAATTTCAGGCAATTAAATCCAAACAGGAAAACTATTCAGCAATTAAGATTAATGTTCAATATCTTGAGTAGTATAAAGCCAGGACAATAAAGTATAAATTATTTTTAGCCCCCCCAAAATCACCTGACTAATTTGAAGTTCCCTTTAGTCCCTGGAATGTCTGTAGGAAACTCATCAGGTGTACCACTTCCACATGACTTGTAACATTCTGGCCGAGGACAACTTGGGTCATCAAGTTTATAAATCTAAAAGTTTCAATAAGAAAAAAAAAGAAGGCTTAGATTTGTTATCTGCACAACCTAAGTTACATAGCTACAAGTTGCACAGGAGACAGCTCACCTTAGCATTAGCATATCCAAGCTTGATTGTAATGTTTCTTTCTAGTTCATTTTTGAACCTGACTGTGTGAACACCAGAAATGGCTTTTACAACCGTGGACTTCCCATGAGCTACATGACCAATTGTACCTATAAAAAAAGTACCAAAAAATTAACTCATGTGTATTTAATTGCATCAAATAGTTTGCAAATAGTGTTAAGAATAGGAAAAAACTATCTCACTTAAATATCAATTTAAAACCAGCAAAGACTTCCACATTATTGCTTACTAAAAACTTGTTCTATTATAGGACTGGATTTTCCTTCTTTCTTTCATTTTTCCCTCAATTCCTTCCTTTGCAGCCAGTTTTGACCTTGAGATACTCCTGTCTCAGTCTCCAGAGTGCTAGGCTTTAGGCATGTTCCACAATGCCCTCTTGGAAGCACTTTCTATGTGATAATGTTATTTAAAAACCACATTCATCAAGTCTGATGGCACATGCCTCCAATACCAGCTATCTAGGAGACCAAAGCAGAAGGATCACAATTTTGAGACAAGCCTGGACTACAGGAGACGCTATCTTAAAATAGAAGTTTATTTTAAAGGGCTGAGCATGAAGCTCAGTGATAGAGCACTCACCTAGCATGCCCTGGTTTCAATCCCCAGTACTAGTACTATCTGTTTCTCTCAAAACAAAACAAAACACAGGGCTGGGAAGGTGGCTCAGTGGTAGAGCGCTTGCCTTGCATGCATGAGGCCCTGAGTTCCATTCCTCAGCACCACATAAGCAGAAAGTAAAAAAGCCGGAAGCGGTGCTATGGCTCAAGTGGTAGAGCGCTAGCCTTGAGCTGAAGAGCTGAGGGACAGCGCCCAGGCCCTGAGTTCAGGCCCCACGACAGGGCCCAAAAACAAAACAAAACACACAAAAAACAACCACCTCAGCATAAGAAAAGCTATTTATCTTGGTACTTAGTGGTATTTTTTGCTTTTCGTGGTACTGGGGTTTGTACTCAGGGTCCTGGCTCACTCCGCTTGCTTGCTTAGCTGATGTGCTACCACTTGAGCAATGCCTTCAGCACTACTTTTTGCTGGTTATTTTTGGAGGTGACACTACATGAATTTTTCTGCCTGAGCTGACTTTGAACTCAACTCTCAGCCTCCTGAGGAGATAGGATTAGGATTACTGGCATGAGTCACCAGTGCCTGCTGACTTGTTTATTTTAATCACAAGATTGCCCCCATTTAACTTATTGGTAAAGTGCTGGTCCTGGGGCTTGAACTCAGGGTCTGGGTGCTATCTCTGAGCTTTCTTTGCTCAAGGCTAGCAACACTACCAGTTGAGCCACAGCTCCATTTCTGACTTCCCACATTTAAATTGAATAAAAAATACTAACAATCTTACATGCTAAGAAACATTTTAGTATATCTAGAGTGAAATAAATAGGTATAAGCCCTGACATTAAAAAAAGGAATTCATGGAAAGAAAACCTAAATTTGATTACAGTAATGCTGACTTTAAATGACACCACATGACTTATACCTTTCTCATACGCTTAGAGTCTTACTTTTAACTAGTTTGTTCTGTTTGTACCAACTCTCAAAATGTCCAAAATTTACCAACAGTTACTTTAACTTGACAAATCTAAAGTTCCCTTTGGTCTCTGGAATGTCTGTAGGAAACTCAGCAATTAACACAACTTCTCAAAAGTTCTGGTACCAATTAAGACAAAAAAACACACACCTTAATCATAGGTTATATCTCAAATAAAACTTTCATAAACGCTGCCCTTGAAACCCAGTATAGCAAGAAGAGCTGCATTTTCACCTCTTCCTTAAACTTCTGCTACAGGTTATTACACACTGCTGCATGCTATTAAACTTTACATATGTATTTTTTTCTCATGTAGTCTGTAAATTGGACATAGGTGATACTTCTCTTTCCACTCCAAATATAGCAGATATTTTGCTCACAGGAGCTCACTAGCTATCTTTTTTTTTTCTTTTGGAGACAAACTCACTAGTGATTAGGCTGGTCTAGAACTTTAATCAAGCTTAAGAGGTCCATCCTCCTACCTCAGTCTCCCTAGCAGCTCAGACTACAGGCACACAGTATCACTGATAACCTTCAACACTTGCTCAGGCAATTACATAAAAGGATAGATTGAAAATTACACATAGGTCAGGTCTGTGGTACTCTTATCTTACCTATATTAATTGTGGCTTGTCTGCTGATAACTTCATGTGAAAGTGGTGTTAATTTTGTAACATCCTGCAATGAAAAAAAGGACATTTAAAACATCTTGCAAGAGAAAAATTACAACTTTTCCCGATTACCTTTGTTACGAACTGTTAAACTGTCATCTGTATAGATTTCTCTACTTCTCGGCGCTTTTCCTGTGTCCAAAAAAAAAAAAAGGTTCTAATGGCTGGGAACCTCGATAAGCCCTTCTTCGTTACACAAGACACCTGTACTCACTAACGGGGAGTCTGGAGCCTTAGCAAGTCTATAAAGTATAGAGACTCCATTGTCACACCTTGGAAGGTTGGAACTTTAATAACCAACCAGGACTGCGTCGAATCCCTCAGGAGCTTTAAGGTCCCACCATCGCACATGCTCACGCCCAGCTCGCGGACTGGACGAGGCGCAGCCGCTGTGTAAGCGCTGCTTCGGGCGCCTGGCTTTGGGGTGCCCCACGCTATTGCACGCTGCCGTCGGCCCTGTTACTGCTTCGTCCCAAGGCCTTCCTGGGAGGAGAGTCCATCCTCCCTCCCCAGCTCACTCAGCATCCCCTCAAAGCCAAACCTCACCAAGGTGGCGAGATCCTGGCGAGAAAGGTGCGGCTGCCCCAGAGTCACTCCGGCCTCGCCACCCGCCATCTTGCCCAGAGAGGAAGGAAGTTGCTGTGGGTGCCGCCTTGACAGTACGTAGGCCCCTTGGCCAGGGCGTGGAAGTGGAGGCGGGGAAAGTCGACTAGGCCATGGGTCGAGAAACAGGCATTCTAGGGACAGAAGCGCTTCCTGGACTCGGTTTATTCCTGTTTGAATTTGCAGGGGGCCTACGATCGGGCTAATATTTTGTTAAAGAAAGAGAGGATACACACTTTGGGGATTTATTCGCTGCAGACATGTTAGATATTTGTACAGGCCACGCTGAGGGCAGCCCCAGAGAAGGACCCCCAGCGAGGCGGGTAATACCGTGCGACTGGCGCGCTGGCAAGTGTTAAGTCATTTCCGTTTCCTGTCTGGTTCATTGAAAGTGTCCCAGAGCCTGTGAGTCTTAACCAGGCTGGGAGATCAGAATGACGAAATGTCCCTTTGTAAAATAGATTTTACACATTCCTATTATTTAATAAGTCAGGATGTCTCGGCGTCGTCTCCCGTCTGGGATGGGGCTGTAGGTCGAGGGGAGTCCGCATGCGGAGCTGGCCCGGCTCTTGTAGCCGCGCGGTGTGCGGCGGGCGTGAGGGAGAGCGCCCTCTGGTGTGGATTTGGTTAAAAAGCGTAGCGGCGCAGGCCTTGGGAAAAGCAAAATCCCTCCCTTGTTCCCAGGGAGTGGTTTCTAGTGCCAAAGAGTAAGTCCGTGATGACGCTAGACAGTGCGTGCCGAGCGACGTGCGACGTTAGCGTAGGTTGGAAGGTAGGTGTCGTGAGAGCGGCTAAAGTTAGCTTGCTTTTTAAAGTGGCAAGGACTACTTTTTTTAATTTTTTTTTTAAAATTAAGAGACTAGTACTAATCTGCATTTTAATGGCTTGGGGGTGTATTTTTTAAGGTTTTTTGTGAAGCTGTTTTGCAATTCGTGTTTTAAAAAAAGGATGTTTTTTTAAAAAAATTGTAAATGTGGAATGGTAACAATAAAATGGTCCTCTGTATGACGAATGTAAGCTAATTAAAAATATCCTCAAAAAATGATTTTCGCCGGGTGCAGTGGAAAGAGGTGGGTTACCTACTAAGACCTTGGCTCCAAAGACAAAACAAAAACTTTTTTTAAAAAAGGATTTTGAAGCCAGCCTGGCAGCCCTTAACATTCTTATCTCCAATTAACTACCAAAAAGGAATTTATTTAAAGCCAGAAGTGGACGTGTGCCTTAAGTGATAGGAACGCCAGCCTTGAGCAAAAGAAAAAGCCAATCCAGAGCACAAGATCCCTCGTTCAAGCCCCAGTACCAGCAAAAAAAAAAAAAAAAAAAAAAAATTCAAGGTATAGAACCCCTGTGTATAATCCCCAGAATTCCCAGGGAAAAAAGCAAATTTTATTTTTTTTTCTCTTTGCATATCTATACAATTTTAAATTCCAAACAGCTGTTTCTTTCCTTTTTCTTTTCCTGGCTTAGGCTGTCCTCTTAATTTGACCCTACTGCTTCAGGCCCCCAAATTCAGGGATTACAGGCTTGGGCCACCAGCTATTTATTTCTAACCAGAAAAAAAATGTAAGGAGAGGTAAATAAGAATTTAGTTGTCTGAGTGCAGATAAATGAATACCTAAGTAGATTTAAAATAAGCATATGTTTTATATTACAAATGTCAAGGCTCCAGTGGCTCCTGCCTTGTAATTCTAGCCTCTAAAGAGGCTGAGATCTGAGGATTGAGGTTCAAAGCCAGCCTAAGCTGGAAAGTCCATTGAGACTATTATCTCCATTTAACCGCCAAAAAGCTGGAAGACACACAGGCACACAAACATACACACAGTGATAGCAATTTACCTAAAATAAGTTACGTTTCAGTAAGTATATTCATTGGTTAAGTAATGATAAAACTACTGCATAATGGTCTTGGGTGGAGATGTTTATTTGGCTTTATCTTCTGAACAGACAATTAAAACCCATGGTCCCAGGCTTGGTGCACAGGCTTGTAATTCCAACAATTTGAGAGACAGAGGAAGGAGCATCAGGAGTTCAAGACCAGTCTGGGCTACCTAAGAAGACCCTGTTTCCAAAAAAGAAATGAAAAAAACCCATCGAGCCTGGTGGGCTGATGCATGCCTATAATCTTAGTACTCAGGAGACTGAGGCAGGAGAATCACAAATTCGAGGATTTCATTGCCAGGCCGAAGTGGGAAACCTAGTGAGAACCTGTTTCAAATGTGTATATATTGCCTCCAACTAAAGATATTTTAGGTTTATTTAATCCTCACAACAAATCCAAAGGCAAATCTTTCAAGTGAGGAAATTGAGTTCTAGAAAGATCTAAATACCAAAGATCCTACAATTAGTAAGTAGCAGAGTTAAGATTCAGAACCAAATATGAATATACTATTATGTTTTGGTGTGCCAATACTGGGGACTTGAACTCAGGACCCTGCATGGTTACTTGGTGTTTTCCTTCAAGGATGGCACTCTACCACTTGAACCATATCTCCACCTCCAGCTTTTTGCTGGTTACTTCAAGATAATAATCTTACAGACTTTTCTGCCTGAGCTGGCTTTGATGATTGAAAGATCTCAGCCTCCTGAGTACTAGGCATGAACCACTAGTGTTCATTTTTGGTACTAAGAATTGAACTCAGGAACTTGTACTTGCTCAGCTGACACTCTACCACTTGAGCCAAGCCTCCATCCCACCTTTTTGTTGATTATCTTTGAGATAAGAGTCTTCAGGACTTTCTTCAATGGCTGGCCTCAACCCAAAATCTTCTAGACCTCAGTTTTCTCAGTAGTTAGGATTACAGGCTTGAGCTACTGGCATTTGACTGTCTTATTATAGCCATGTTAGTAGGTGTGTTTTTAAGGCATTTTCCTAATGATCAATGGGTATTGAGCATCTTTTCTTTTTTTAATGGTTCTAGGTATGAACCCAGAGCTTTGTATATATTAAGCAAACACTAGTTAAACCCTCAGCCCCAGAATATTTTCATGGACTAACTAATTACCATTTATAGCTTTCCTTTGGTAAGTATCTATTCAGACCTTTTGGGAAGTGGAGGTATGTCTCAAGTGGTAGAGCTCCAGCACTGAAAAAAAAAAAACCCAAGGGCTATAGAGCCTGAGTTCAAGCCCCAACACCAACACACACACACACACACACACACACACACACACACACACACACACACACACACACACTCAAACATTTATTTATTTATTTATTTAGTCTGTCATCAGGCTTGAACTCTGGGCCTGAGCGCTGTCCCTCAGCTCTTCAGCTCAAGGCTAGCACCCTGTCACCTGAGCTACAGCGCCACTTCCAGTTTTCTGGTGTGGTTTATTGGAGATAAGAGTTTCATGAACTTTCCTGCCTGGGCTGGCTTTGAACTGTGATCCTCAGATCTCAGCCTCCTGAGTAGCTAGGAGTACAGGCGTGAGCCACCAGTGCCCAGCAACAAAATCAAACTTTTAAAACCATTTAATATTTATTGTTTTTTCTGGTGCTAGGAGTTGAAAGCAGAATCTCTCCTATGCTGAGCACAGTCAACCACTGAGCTATACCCCTAGCTCTTGTTTACTTTTTATGGAGTTACAAGAGTTCTCATGTATTTTGGGTACAAGGACTAACTACTCTGTATATCACCTTTATAATAACAAAAAATTTGAAAGGTACTTTATCAGATACTATTTGCAAATAATTTCTTTTTTTGGTCCTGGGGCTTGAACCCAGGGCCTGTGTGCTGTCCCTGAGCCTCTTTGTGCTCAAGGTTAGTGCTCTATCACTTGAGCCACACAACCACTTTTGGCTTTTTCTGAGTAGTTTATTGGGGATGAGAGTCGCATAGACTTTCCTATCGGAGCTGGCTTCAAACCATGATCCTCAGATCTCAGCCTCCTGAGTAGTAAGGATCACAGGAGTGGGCCACTGGCACCTGACATCATTTGCAGATCTTTTCTGACAGCCCATAGTTCATCTTTTCATTTTATCATGGGTCTGTTTGAACATCAAAAGTTTTTAATTTTGATAAATTCATTTTATGAATTCTCTGCTTTATGAATCATGCTTTACTGTCTTATGTCAGAACACTTTGCCTACTCCAAGAATGCAAAGATTTACCACTGATTTCTTCTCAAAGGTTTTTATTTCTGCTCTTCCATTTAGTCCACGAGACTCCAATTAACCACCAGAAAACTGGAAGTAGAGCTGTAGCTCAGGTGGTAGAGCACTAGCCTTAAGCAAAAAAGCTAAGTGACTAACCTGCAGGAGCAGTACAATAAAAAAAAAAAGCTGGACTGGGGGGCCTGGTTCCAGTAGCAGAGCAAACATGATGCGCAGGAAAAACAGCTAGAGACCTGGAGAGGCCCTGAGTTCAAGTCCTGGTATTTGTAATAAAAAATAGAATTGATAAGCCCAGCACTAGTGCAATTCTAGCTACTCAGGAGACTGAATTTTTTTACATTTTTTTTGCACCAGGCCTAGGGCTTGAATTCAGGGCCTGGGCACTGACTCTCAGTTTTTCAGGTCAAGGTTAGCACTCTATCACTTGAGCCACAGCGCCACTTCCGGTTTTCTGGTGGGTAATTGGAGATAAGAGTCATGGATTTTCCTGCCTGGGCTGGCTTTGAACCTCGATCCTCAGATCTCAGCCTCCTGAGTAGCTAGGATTACAGGCATGAGCCACCAGTGCCTGGCTCAATCTCTATTTTTGAGAACTTAGGCATGATGGTTCAATCTAATTCCAGTACTTGGAGGTAGAGGCATTAGGATTATGAATTCCAAGCCAATAAATGTACATAGACTCTTTCTCAAGATTAAAGTACATTGAACACATCTGTGGAACTATCACAATGAAACTACTTTGTACAATTAATGTATGCTAATAAAAGGTGAGACTCTTTAGTTTTAGAACAAATAAATAACCCCAGAGCCCACGTTAAGACAATTCTCCATTCTTAACCAGTCTCCAAACTCTAAAGTGCTGAGGGCACCAGCAATGCCTGCAGGCCTTTGCACTTCTTTCTTCATACAACGTCTTCTGCTTATGACTCACTTCAGCTCCAACACTCAGACTTAAGATATATGTGGGGGAAGTGTGGCTCAAATGGCAAAGAATTAGCCTTAAGCAAAAGAAGCTCACCCCAAGCCCTGAGTTCAAACCTCAGGTTTCACACACTTGAAAAAGATGTGTGTGTGTGTGTGTGTGTGTGTGTGTGTGTGTTTGCGTGTTTGCTTCCACATCTGAGATGAGTGCTCATGAACAGATGACTTGTATCTGCTTCTGAAGTATAGCCTTGCACCAGATGCTGGTGGCTTATGCCTGTAATCCTAGCTATTTAGGAGGCTTAGTTCTGAGGACAGTGGTTTGAAGCCAGACTGGACAGGAAAGTCCATGAGACTCTGATCTCCAATTAATCACCCAAAAGCCAGAAACAGGGCTGTGATTCAAGTGTTAGAGTGATTAGAGCACCAGCCTTGAGCACAAGAAACTCAGTGACAGACTCCAGACCCTGAATTCAAGCCCCAGGGTACTGGCCCCAAAATAAACAAAATAAAAATACAGCTTTACTTTGCATTATTACTTCTTTAAGAGTTTGAAGATGATTAACTTTTTTTGTTGGTCCTGGGTCTTGAACTCTGGGCCTGGGTGCTGTCCCTAAGCTTCAGCTACCTCTTGAGCCACAACACGACTTCCAGATTTCTGGTGGTTAATTGGAGATAAAAGTGTCACGGATGTTCCTGCCCAGGCTGGCTTTGAACTGTGATCTTCAGATTTCGGCCTCCTAAGTAGCTAGAATTACAGTTATAAGCTACCCATGCCAGCAATCATTAGCTTTTGAAGGGCCATTCTTTTCTTTAAACATCTTATTGCAATTCATTTATTTGTGCACAAAAGTATAAACCTATCATCAGCTTTTCTCCTTTTTTACTTAAAAAGCTTCACTAAAACTCACCAGATGAAACCTACCTTTAAGAAAACCTTGCCTTTAAGAAAAATATTTGTAAGATGCTTTTCATGTATTTTTTAAGGAGCTGTTTTTTTCTCACATTTTTGCTTACAAGTGAGCATTGTCTAGAGTGTTTTTCAAAGTAAATACATTCGGCTAAAATGATCACATTCATTCCATTTTTCACTGATAGTGGATGCTGCATAGCAACTACTGTTGTTCACAGCACACTCTTTGTCTGCCTCTTATCTCACTGGCTACTTCTCAGCCTCCTTGACATTCCCAAAGGAATCCCTACCTTGGTGGGCCCTGCGGCCCAGTCTTTGCTCCATTTATACTCAGCCCCTTGAAATCTTGCGAAGATATGACTCAAATTTTGAGGCATTTGAAGCATAGTGTTATTTTATATTGGTTCATAAGAAGTACAAAATGCTTATTTTTTAAAAAAAATTATTTCCTGAAAATATTTCATTTACTAATCCTAGCTACTCAGGAGGCTAAGGTCTGAGGGTCATGGTTCAAAGCCAACCTGGGGGAAGAAAATTTTGTGAGACTTGTCTCCAATTAACCAGCATAAAAGCTAGAAGGAGGCTGTGGCCCAAGTGGTTGAGCACTAGCCTTGCCTGAAAAGGCTAAAGAAGAGCGTGAGAACCTGAGTTGAAGCCCCAGCACCAGCACAAAAAAAGGGAAAGAAAATAAAATATGTCATTTTCAAAGGGACATTATATGCTTTTTCAAGCAACATTATTGTTAAAATGGTTATATTTGTTGTATCTCTTGCTGATACATGGATGGCTAATGGCTTACAGTATCTTTCTTGGTGGCTTGTAGCATATCATGTTCCCTCTGACCTTCTAGACCAGTTCTTGTGTCCTCTACAAGGCTTCCCATCCTCAGCATGCCCCTGAACCCAGTCGTAGCACATCCTCCTTCAATCCCATCCAGCCTTGTCTTGAAGTCTTCCAAACCTTAGGCTCTATCCCCAGAACTCATTCCCTCCCACTTCTATATTTGACCATGTAAATTATATTTTTTACACAGTGATGTCATCTTCCAGTCGTTTCCACTATCTCAAAGGCTAAGGATTTTACAACAGCCTTCAAATCAGAAGGTTCAAATGATACCTTTAATCCTGATCATCCCAATTGAAATGGAATGCCTAGCCTGTTCCATTATTTCCCATGGCACTTAGTACATTCTGACAGATTACAGAGTTTGCTTTTTTCTGTTATTACTAACTGGATTATAAGAGGATAAGGACTTTCTTTTTTTTTTTTGTCAGCCGTGGGGCTTGAACTCTGGGCCTGGGCGCTGTCCCTCAGCTCTTCAGCTCAAGGCGAGCGCTCTACCACTTGAGCTACAGCGCCGCTTCCGGTTTTCTGGTGGTTTATTGGAGATAGGAGTCTCACGGTCTCTCCTGCCCGGGCTGGCTTTGAACCGCGATCCTCAGATCTCAGCCTCCTGAGTAGCTAGGATTACAGGCGTGAGCCACCAGCGCCCGGCAGGACTTTCTTGTTTTAGATAGATAGATGGATAGATAGATAGACAGATAATCCCCAGCTCACAGGACTTTTTACGCAGTAGGTACTCAGTATTTCTGGAAAAAGTAAGTTAATATAATATATTACAAGCTTAAATATATAGAATTAGGAATAAAAATGAAAAAAATATGGCCAGGCTCCATAGCTTACTGCTGTAATCCTAGCTATTTGGGAGAGGGAGATTGGGAAGATTTTTCCTGGCTAGCCAGACAAAAAGTTAGGAAAACTTGCTGGGCACCAGAAGCTCACATCTACAACCTTAGCCAGGTTGAGATCTGAGGATCAAGGTTTGAAGCCAGTCCAGGCAGGAAACTGCAAAACTCTTATCTCCAACAAACTACTCAGAAAAAGCAGGAAGTGGTGTTGTGACTCAAGTGGTAGAGGACTAGCCTTGAGCAAAAGGAGTTTAGGGACAGCGCCCAGGCCCAGATTTCAAGCCCCAGGACTGGCACACACACAAAAAAGGAAAACTCTGGTCTCTATTAAATAGCTGGGTATGGTGGCAGTCGCCTGTCATTCCAGCTATGCAGAAGGTATGGGTAGGAGAATTGCTGTCTAGGACAGCCCAGGAAAAAAAGTGTAAGACCCTACCTGAAAAACAAGTGGTAGAATGCCTGACCAGCAAGTAAGAGGTTCTGAACTCAAACCCTAGTACCATCACCTGAAAAAGAGCGACCGATTAATGTGGTCATCAGTATAATCACACAGTACAATGGAAAAGGCCTAGGTCAAGAGGCAGTGCAGGTGGTGGGAGGCCCTGCTGCTGTCAGAGGCCTGTCTGTCCTTTTGCTTCTTTCCCCTCTCCTGGATGAAATCAATTGGTCAATTAATTATTTTTGTGATGTTGGGGGGAGGTTGTAGAACTGAACCCATGACCTCAAGTCAGGGCAGCTCTCTAACACTAAGCTACAGTCCCAGTCGTTTGGCCTATACTGGAATCCTGCTAAGTTATCAGCACTTTTCCAAGGCCTAGGAGACACTGCTCTGTCGATGTTTTCTTACTCGATTTTTTGGGAGTAATTTACAAGTTCCCAAGTCTTAGAAGCCTTTCTTGACTCTTCCATACGTGGCTTAAGTCATAATACCACATGTTGCCTAAATCTATCATAATGTATGTGGGGAGCTTTAAGGGAAAAAGGGAAAAATTAGTGTTTGGTTGATGAAAACCTTGCATTTTCCTGGCTATGTAGATACAAATCAAGTTGTTAACTTGTTTTCCTTGGGTGGCTCACAGCTCTGTTGAAATGATACAAATGTACCTACTCCAGGCACCTTGTGTTCCAAAAACAATATGCAAAAGTTTTTTTTAAAGCAATCTGGAAAGTTCTTGTTTGTTTCATCTTTGCGTTCATGCCCTTTTGGATGTTGAAGGACTTTGTGTTCTCCCAGCAGGTCAAAGGAATGGATTTGGGCCTCATGAGACAGGAGAAAAGAGATGGGAGAAATGATTAATATGTTAGAGTTCTTCCCAAATGACTAAATCCAGATTTTCTCACTGGAGAATATCCCTGTGTAGGGATTTCTAAAGCTATAACTGTTTAAAGAGATTGAAGTTGGGTGTGATTCCTTTAGGTTTTCTCTCTGCCTAAAGAAGTGGAAGGCGCTCATGAATTAAGAAGTAGATGGAGAAAGTAGAAATGTGGGTCAAGAGGCACAGCACCATCCTTAAGTGAAAAAGCTAAGGAACAGCCCCTTCCCGAATTCACCCCCCCAGTACTGGCCAAAACAAAAAAAAGTAGTTATGCACCTACAGATGTTTGTAGCAGAGTAGCTAGCAGAGCAGCTAGCTCAGTGCACAGGCCTGCACAGGTCCTTCAGGAGTGAAATGATACAAATGTATATACTTCAGGTATTTTTCTTGTTCCAAAAGCCACCTGCAAGGTTATTTTTGGAACAAACATTGAAAGTTATTTTTCTTTTCTTTTCTTTTTTTTTTGTGCCAGTCCCGGGGCTTGCACTTAAGGTCTAGACATTGTTCCTGAGCTCTGTTGCTCAAGACTAGCCACTTGAGGGCTAGCATTTGAGCCACAGCTCCACTTTCAGCTTTTTTGGTGCTTAATTGGAGATAAGAGTCTCAAGGACTTTCTTGCCTGGGATGGCCTCAAACCACAAGCCTCAGATCTTAGCCTCCTGAGTAGCTAGCTACCATGAGCCACTGACACCCAGCACGTTGTTTTCCCTTTGAGATAAAATGCTTAGGAATTTGGAATTCCCCTAGCTGGCTCTGCATGATTGACAGGGATCTCAAAAGACTGAAGGAAGCTGAAAAAAATTCCTCTGGCCTAGTGACATGGCAGTCATCCTAATGTCGTAATGCAACACATTCCTCATGTCTGTGATGATTCTGGTGCAAATAAACTTCCTGTGTTGCCAGTAAGATAAAAGGACAGGCCATACAATGGTGTACAGTACGTAGTTGATAATGGTAGTAAAGTTCTATAATGCTGGTTTATGTACTTATTATATCATAAGCTTTATCATTATTTCAAACTGGACTCCCATTAAAAGAAGTTTATTCTGCCATGGTCCCCAGTAGCTAGCTGCCTTGTACAACCATTTCTCTCATCTCTTGATTGTATCAAGAGCCCAAGTCCAGTGATGGCCCAAACCATCTAGGTTTCTGTAAGGACCCTCTAGGATGTTTGTATAACAATGGAATTGCCTGTCAGTGCATTTCTTTTTACAGGCTTGAGCTACCTGCCCAGGTCATCTTTTTTTTTTCTTTGTGGTTGTTTAGTGGAGATAAGAGTCTTACAGATTTTCCTGCATCAGCTGGCTTCGAACTGCAATCCTCAAATGTAAGCCCCTAGGATTATAGGCTTGGCTATTAAAGATAATTTTGAGGGAGTGTTCTACATATTAAGCATCTAGATCACTGGAAGTATATTGTCCAATTTCAGAAACAAGATTTTTTTTTTAGGGGGGGGAGGTGCAGGTCATAGGGCTTGAACTCTGGGCTGTCCCTGAGCTGTTCAGCTCAAAGCTAGTGCTCTACTACTTGAGTCACAGCACCACTTCCGGTTTTCTGGTGGTTAATTGGGGATAAGAGTATCACAGACTTTCCTGCCGGAGCTGGCTTTGAACCGTGATCTTTAGATCTCAGCCTCCTGATTAGCTAGGATTACAGGCATGAGCCACCAGCACCCGGCAACATTTTATCAGCAAATTTTGAACACAAAATTCCATACAATCTCATGTAAGGCCATAAAAAGGTGTGGGTGCGCTGAGCACAAGACCTCATGACATCACTCCTTGTACAAATACATTTTACACAGGACACACATTTAAGTTCGTGCTTCAGTCAATAATAAAAGCTTATAGCCAGGTCAATGCCACATAGTAATGGATAGTACAAAATGTGGCTATGGAAAAATTAAAATTCAAAGCTTATAAATGGTGCCCAGGAATAATGTATTAACATTATTCAGAGGTTGAATATGTCCATACTTTTATGGTTTATCTTTTAAAATTGGTTGTTGGAATGTGACACATTTTGGAGAAGTTTGGAGGAGTAATTTGCCATGTAGTAATGATGGCAAATACAGTAAGCAAACATTCTGAAGTAATGAACATTGAATATATTAAAGGAGCTACTGGGAGAGATTCAAAGAATCTGTTTATAATTTGGAAATTTCAGTATAGTTTGTTAAAAAGCTTGTTTCATAGTTTAAGTCAGAAAAGGGAAGCTTATTTCCCTACATCCAAAAGATTAAGCTGCGTATTTTTCTTCACCAGAACAGTACACTGTGTGCTATTTTGGCCCCTTGAGAAACATGACATGTCCAACTTTGCTAGAAAGAGATAATGATCGCTTTTAGTCACATCTCACAGAAAGATCATCTGGATGTTAGTCTAGAGAGAAAATGGCAGTTGGGGTTAGGAGAAGAAATACTTCAGTTTAAGATCAGAAATGGGCTGGGAAGGTGGCTCAGTGGTAGAGCGCTTGCCTTGCATGCTCGAGGCCCTGGGTTCGATTCCTCAGCACCACATAAGCAAAAAGAAAAAAGCCAGAAGTGGCGCTGTGGCTCAAGCGCTAGAGCGCTAGCCTTGAGCTGAAGAGCTGAGGGACAACGCCCAGGCCCAGAGTTCAGGCCCCACTACTGGACCCAAAAAAATAAAAGTAAAAAAATAAATTAAAAAAAAAAGAATCTTAAGATCAGAAATGGGCAATGGATGAGTTATGGAACTGGTGGACTCCAAGAGTATTTCCTCTACATTTCCCACACTGTTTACAACACAGCCCTCCAGTGTGGTTTTACATTCTTAGATCAATTAAAGGTGTTACTTAGAGAGCACTAGATAGAAGTGCATAGCTGGTTGTTAAAAAATAAATCACTGCCCTCTTAATGTTAGTTCTTGCTTACTTTGATGCAATAAGCAACTGGACTGCTTTTTGAGAACCTGGCATTTTTCCAGGTGGAGAAACCATTCCATTTTCTATGATTTTTCCCCCCATCTCTGGGCAATTTTATTTCTGATAACGTGAAATTGTTTTGCAATAAGCCAGGTGAAACTGCGACGCAATGATCTACTGCAAATTGCTTTACCAAAAAGTAATGTCATTTGGTATACATCGAATCGCTTTTATAACAGGTAAAGCTCGCTCTGCGTTTTCTTCCAGCTCCCTCCATTCCCGCCCCCCATCGTATGCACTATGTAAAAAGATTTTTCCCCCCCGGGCCTTTCAACCCTCAACTTGTGAATGGTAGGTGAATCGCAGTGGCTCGGGGCCCACGCACTCGCAGAAGGCAAGATTGAAGTGAGGGACGTGCACTGTCAAGCGTCCCTAGCCCCGACGGCGGCTTGACGACAGAAGCCCCATGACAGCAGCCCCATCTGGCCTGGGCTGTGACCGCAAAGCCTGCCTATCGCTTTTCCTTGGTGTGGCTGGCCTACGGGGGCGGACCAGCGGCAGGGACGCGACGTGCCGGGGGCGCCGGACACTTCCCCCCCACCCCCTGGTTCCCACACCCGCTCCCGCTCCCGTGGCGCCGGAAGTGACGCGCGCTGGGCTGAAATATGGCGGCGTTGGCGCTCGACCAGGGGGAAGGTAAACACCCGCCAGGCCCCGCGTTAGCCCCCCACAGGGCGCTTGCGAGGGCCGAGGGGGCCTCCAGAGCCTGCTCTCCAAACCCGGTGCTCCGTCCCCTCTCCCGCAAGCCTAGCCAACTAGAGAGACCAGCCTCTGCGTTCCAAAGTCAGCGCCCTGGGCCCCCTGCTGGCCTGCCCCGCCTCTCTGGGCGGGCCCCGGGCGGCTCCCGCGGTCCGCAGGGGGCGCGAGGCCTGGAGCGGCCCCTGGCTCCTGGCCCCGTAAGCCCCGCCCCTTTCCACGCCCCTTTCCCGCCTTCCTCCACCCCCGGCGTGGGTGATCCTGAGGCTCCGCGCGCTTCAGGGCAGAAGCCCGGAGACGCCGTCGTTGACGTCGCCTCTGCCGGTGCTTCTCACTGCTGCCTCGCGGCTCTTCGGCTCCTCAGCTCTTCCCTTCCCTGCTCAGTGGCCCCTAGTCGGCTCTCCAGCCGAGCCCCGTCGGCGCTGCAAAGCACTCCCCCCACCCTTTAACCGTTGGTAAGGCCGGCTCGGGCCCCGACGCCGCGTCGCCTCCCGCCTAGCGCGACTATCGGGACTCCCGACTCAGTGCTGTCTTCTTTCCCAGGACTGGTTGTGAGGGGGCCGCCGGAGCGCAGACTCGCCCCGCGCCGGAGCGATCCGGCCTGGCCGGAGAGCGGCATCTTGTAGACTACCTTTCTGCCGAGGTCCGTCTCGGAGACCGTTAGCCTACCGTTCGGCCCATTGGCCCGCTTCTTCCTGATGCAGACTGCCGTCCACTAGAGGCTGGACCGGACCCCCGAGGTGAGTAGCCGCCCCTGCCCACCGGCCTGCAGAGCCCGGGCCGCTTCCGCGGCCCCGTGCAAGGCACGAATTCCGTGGCCCTCTGCACCGATCCGAGTCTTAACATTTGGTAGACGCCGGGACCTAATTTGTCTCTGAGTTTACTTAAATTGTTTGAAATCTTAATTTTTTTCCCCCCTTAGGAGGAAGAGAGAGAGGGAGCAGGGGGGGAAAAAGGGAAGAAGCATAATTCAGCCATTTTTTGCAGCACAGAGCTGCAGGTACCATGATTATTTCCCCCCTAACCCGTACCTTCCCTTTAAAAATGCTATTTGTGACGAAATAGAACTATGCAAAATTCAAGGCATTTAACATGGAATCCGAAGGTGTGTGTGGGATCCGCTGATGATTCGAGAGATTCACGGACAAGAGGACAAGAACCTCAGTGTCTTGTCTATGAAATTCAGTAATACCCACATCATAAGGTGCTGAGGACTATATGAGGTCATATATGTGAAAATAATCTATAGCTATAAAGTACTGTAAGAAAAAAAAAAAACGGAAAGACGATTTGTAAGTAACCATTGCCAGAGTGCTTAACGTTGGAGTGGCTAACTGTTGCTGCTGCTTTATTTCTATATTATAAGTAAATAAGTACAGAATAGTAAAGCAGTGCTGTGAATCGATAGATATAGAATAGTCACGTTTCTTGGCCTTCTTGTTACAAAATGTTAACTGCTTATTTAAATAACGTTGTTCTTTAATTCAAATTTTAATGTCACTGAAGGGTTTTGCTTTTCATCTTTCTAGATTGCCTTGGCCCCCTTTCTTACTTAGACTGTTTGTGTAGCCCCTTATATTTGGTTAGTCTTAGATATTTTCGCAGTTCCTCTTCCTTTGTTAATCTGATTAAATTGTAATCTAGAAAATGTTTTTCAGCTCTGTATATGCTCTAATTTCAATGTGTTTTTTCCTATCTAGGGAGCAGGATGCCTGAGTATCTCTACTCATTTGAAAATTGTTTTTGAAGAGTTTATAAAATGTATTAATGTTTCTGTAATACTTAATAGAATGAGCAATATATAGAAAAATGTCAACTCTTTGGGGACTTGCTGTAATATTTATATAATTTTCATACTTTAAGCAGCACAGTCCTTGGCACTTGGAGTCATACTTGATCTGTGATAAAGGATGTTAATTTGCAGTCTTCTGAAAAATTTTTGGGGGAACATAGGATAGTAAATATTTCTGATTTGAACATTGAATTTATTTGCTAGAATTTGTGGGTATAACATCAGTATAGAATTATACCTGGCATATCAAAATTATATATTGTGGTTTAAAAATTGTCCACAAAAATGAAAGATATTTTTGAGAATATTTTTAGTTTACAAAGGGTTATTTGTGACGCTTTTTAGTGTATTTATAATTCTCTAGTCCAATACTACTTGTCTTTCAAAAATATGCTTTTGTGTTTTGTAAAAAGAATAATGCAGGGGAGGCAGGATTAAAATTGCAAAATGAAGAGCCTAAAGTGGTAGGTTCTATATGACATATATTTTGTTCTGAAGATGAAATATTGTAAGATATTGCTTTCTTGGAAGTTTCAATGGTTGACCTTTCCATCTTTATTTGGGTTGTCTGGGACTAGATTCTTGGAACCAGTGTTGGCTTGGCTTCATGGATGTTCTGAAGGGCTCCACACTTGGTTTAAGTATGTGCATGAAAAACTGGTATTAAATGACAACAAGTGAGTGTAAAATGAATGCTAATAATTTATATTTTAATTTTTCTTCACTTAGAGCAACATTTATCAGCAAATATGGTAAAAACACACCCTGACAAGTCAAGAGACATGGAAGAAGGAAAATAAAAGCTTTGTATTTTAGTACCTTTAACATTTTTTTCTAGCGTTTTGAACAAGACCCTCCCCCCCCATGAAGTTGCTGACCCTTGACAAGTATGGATTTTGCCATTGCAAATTTTTGGAGTGAATAATGTTAACTGTGAGGAATATGATTCTTTTGCTTGCAGAGGAGTTGTAGATTAATTAGTTAACATATATTTCCTCTGGGAATGCGTCATTGTATAATGTATAATTGTAAAATATAATATAATTGGGAAGGCCCTGAAATCAGACATACCCCCGTTCCATGACTTATTCATAATCATGGGCTTAGAAAAGTTACTTATAGTCTGAGGTTTTATTTTATTTTTTTGTGCCAGTCTTGGAGCTTGAACTCAGGGCTTATGGGCTGACCCTGAGCTTTTGTGCTGAAGGCTAGTGTTCTAACACTTGAGCCACAGCTTCACTTTGATTTTGTAGTAGTTAATTGGAGATAAGAGTCTAGGGGACTTTCTTGCCTGGGTTGGCTTTGAACTGTGATCCTCAGATCTTAGCTTCCTGAGTAGCTAGGACTACAAGTATGAACCATCGGTGCCTGCCTTTTTTAAATTATATTTTTAATGAAGAATGGCTGCAGAATACAAAGAATTGTGAGGTTTAAATTTGTACTTCTAGGCACTTATTTATTGTGTGCCAGGCACTGTTGTAGGCGTTGCCAAGATTCAACAGTCAGTGGAGCCGGGCACTGGTGGCTCACACCTGTAATCCTAGCTACTATGGAGATTGAGATCTGAGGATCGAGGCTCAAAGCCAGCCCAGGCAGAAAAGTCTGTGCGACTCTTATCTTCAATAAATCACCAGAAAATCAGAAGTGGCGCTGTGGCTCAAGTGGTAGAGCACTAGCCTTAAGCTGAAGAGCTGAGGGACAGCGCCCAGGCCGAGTCCAAGCTCCACAACTGACAAAAAACAGCCAATGAACAAAAAATATTTTGAAGCAAAATGTTAGTAAATAACACAGATAAACTACTTCCTTAATATACAGAGAAAAAGGAAAAAAACATGGCCAATTTTCTGTTGAATGGAGCAAAAGGTTCTTTTAAAAAATTTTAAGAATGTTTGGGGAAGGGTTCAGTTGAAGTCTTGAGGTTGGAAATAGTTAGGGAGTCATAGCTAACTGGATAGATTAATGTAGTTGGAGAGACAGCAAGTAGAGAGGCCTTAAGTTGGAGTGAGGCTGGCTTTCAAGGAATGGCAGTAATAAAGGGGAGAGTAAAGCAGAGCTGCTTGTTATTATTATTGCCATTTTATAAATCATTGGAAAGGCTTTCAGGTCACTCCCACTGTAGGTGTTTTTTGAATTGCTGTTGGTACTGAAGTGGAGAATCTTTTAAGTTTTTTTTTTTTTTTTCTGGGCCTTGGGCTTGCACTCAGGTCCTGGGCACTGTCCCTGAGCTTTTGTGTCCAAGGCTAGTGGTTTTTTAATTTGGGTGCTTAATTGGAGAAAAGAGTCCCATGGACTTTCCTTGCCTGGGCTGGCTTCAAGCTATGATCTTGAGATCTCAGCTTTCTGAGTAGCTAGGATTACAGGTGTGAGCCACATGCACATAGCGAAGTTTTGTTTTTTAAGTTTTTTAAAAAATTAAAACTTATTAAGGGAAGAATTCTTTTTTAAGTTATCACTCAAAAGTCATAAATCAAAACAAATGAAGAGATTGTATTACTTTTAGCATTTAATTTTACCATCACATAAAGTAGCTTAAATACATAGCTATTTTTTTATGCCCATACTGTGACTTGAACTCAGGGTCTGAGTGTTGTCCCTCCGCTTTTTCACTGAAGGGTGGTGCTCTTTTACTTGAGCCACAGTTCCACTTCTGGTTTTTGCTGGTTAATTGGAGATGAAAATCTCACTCAAACTTGGTCAGAATTAGAAGTTGTTTTTTTAAATCCCTGCTCTTCTCCCCTACCCCTGTTTTTTGTGGCACTGGAGCAAAAGGGTTGGGTGAGGTAGGGAAAACCAAGGGTCTTACCACATGCTAGGCAAGTAAGCTACGTTTGTGAGCCCAGAAATTTTTGCTGGAGAAACTAGGAAAGGTGAAAAACATTCTCAGTTTTCTTGTTTTTAATGTAAAATCTTTAGAGCTCATCTGGCTGGAGCTGGGAGTGTATTTCATTGGTACGCAGCTCTTGCCTATCATGTATGAGGCCCCGGCTTCATTCCCAGAATTGCAAAAGAAAATCTAACTGGATCACTGAAGCAGATAAGAACAGATAGAAAAATTAGCCAGTGTCCTAGTTAATATCTTTGAGTTTACTTAATGATTCTGCATCATGTATTTTCAGAGATTTGCAAGAAATAAATATCTTCTAAGAGATCTAGTTTAGTTGTGTAATTCTTAGGGAGAACTAAGAACTAACAGTACAGGATTTGTGATTTCATGTTAAAATGTAACTTAGAAGATTATTCCACAGGCTGGGAATGTGGCTTAGTGGTAGAGTGCTTGCATGCATGAAGCCCTGTGTTCCATTCCTCAGTACCACATAAATAAGAAAAGCTGGGAGTGGCGCTGTGGCTCAAGTGGTAGAGTGCTAACTTTGAGCAAAAGAAGCTCAGGGACAGTGCCCAGGCCCTGAGTTCAAGCCTCAGGACTGGCAAAAAAATATTATTCCATGGTAGAGGCTTTCTCTAGAATTCTCACTGGATCCAATCTCTAAAGAAAGACTAAGGAAGGTATTTTCTATGACATCACTCTTGGACTACTACTTGTGAGGAATAAGCAGAGGAGCATTAAATTGAAATAGGTTTTTCCCTCCCTTCCTCTCTCTCTCCCTTCCGTTCCCTCCCTCCCCCTCCCCCCTCTCTTTCTTTCTTTCTCTTTCTTTCTTTCTTTCTTTTCATTGTGGGGCTTGAACTCTGGGCCTGGACACTGTCCCTAAGCACTCTACCACTTGAGCCATAGCACCACTTCCAGTTTTCTGGTGGTTAATTGTAGTAAGAGTCTCATAGACTTTCCTGCCAAGGCTTGCTTTGAACCCTGATCCTTAGGTCTGAGTCTCCTGAGTAGCTAGGATTACAGGCGTGAGCCACCAGTGCCGGCTCAGGTTTTTTTCTTTTAAAAATTTTATTGTGTGGGGGAGGGAAGGGATAGTGGGAGAACAACAAAGGAGGGGATAACAATGCTTGACAAGAAATGTACTCATGACCTTACTCATGTAACTAACCCCTCTGTACAGCATCTTTTCAATAAAAGAAAATAAAAAATTTGTTATAAAGGTGATATACAGAGGGATTACAGTTTCGTAAGTCAGGTAAAGAGTACATTTCTTTCTGGACAGTGTCACCCCTTCCCTTACTCTCTCCCAGTTTTTCTCTCCCATCCCACCATGAGCTGTATAGTCCATTTACAACATAGTGTATAGTTAGTACTACTGCTACATTTGTTTACCCTTAGTCCCTCCCAGGTTTTATTT
The DNA here is from genome assembly GCF_024711535.1 of Dipodomys merriami. Classification (NCBI taxonomy): domain Eukaryota; kingdom Metazoa; phylum Chordata; class Mammalia; order Rodentia; family Heteromyidae; genus Dipodomys; species Dipodomys merriami. The sequence continues at coordinate 106,144,894 of NW_027204492.1, forward strand.
TTTCACATTATTGTTTGCCAGTCCTGGGGCTTGAACGCAGGGCCTGGGCACTATCCCTGAGCTTTTGCTCAAGACTAGCATTCTACCACTTGAGTCACAGCACCACTTCTGGCTTTTTCTGTTTATGTGGAACTGAGGACTCAAACCCAGAACTTCATGCATGCTGGGTGAGCACTCTACCGCTAAGCCACATTCCCAGCCTACATTATTTTCAAGTAGTTGTACAAAGGAATTTCAATTCAGCATGTAAGTTTTCTTCTATTATGGGATGACCAAATGCTAAACATACCTGTACACTAAAGTAAATTACATAATAGGTGCCAAAGGAGATTGGAGGAACCAGAGCCTTACTAATAGTTAAGTTAAATTGTCCTTTGCAGTTTTGTACTGAATTATGAAAATATTTTAATGACAAGAGTTTCCAGTATTAAATTTATCTTTTGACGTCTGTCTCATATTAACCTGAGTTATTTCTCAATTTGAGTAGTGTAGCTGGGGATAATAAAATGACTTGACAGCTTTATAGAAAAAAAGATTGTTTAAAAAAAGTTGGGTTTTTTTTTGTCAGTTGTAGGGCTTGAACTCAGGGCCTGGGCACAATCCTTGAGAGTTTTTGCTCAAGGCTAGCACCCTACCACTTGAGCTACAATCCACTTTCACCCTTTTGGTAGTTATTGGAGATAAAAGTTTGATGGATTTTCCTGCCTGGGCTGATTTTCCTGCCTAACTGAGATCCTCAGATCTCAGCCTCCTGAGTAGGATTACAGACATGAGCCCCTGTCACCCAGCTAGAAATTTTATTTTTATACATAGCCTTGCATTTTCTCTTTAATATGCAAGAATGGCATTTTCTGCATTGGCATGATTTTTTTTTTTTGGTAGAACAATTTGAAGGCAAAGATAGCTTGAAATCATTTAAATGTTTCATTGAGAATAAGTACATTAACCTCTGAGAATCTAGCTATTGTACGGAATAACTTGAGGAGTTTTATATGAATTTTCAGGCAGCTGTAGGAAGAATGTGAAAGCAATAAATGATTGCTTATGGCATAAACACGGAGGTTAGTTAATTTTGGCACATCTTCTGTTTAGTTGTCTAGAATTTTGCCTTCAAATCAGGCTGTTAGCCTACTAGCTTAAAGGAAGCATTTAATTTCTTTGCCTTTAATTTCCTGTTCAGTCTTAGCCCCACCAACCTTCTTTCTTTACTGGTCATTAGAGAATTTGAACTGTTATAAATTTCTTTTTTTTTTTTTAAACTAGGGCTGAGAACCGAACCCAGGGCCTTGGGCACGCCAGGCGGGCGCCCTTCCGCTGGGCTAAACCCCCAGCCCCACTGTTATAAATTTCTGTGATATAAATAGCAGTAATGATCTTCCAGGGCAGAAGTAGAAATTGTGTGTGTGTGTGTGTGTTTGTGTGATGTTGTGATGTTATTCAGCCTTCAGTGGTATTTGGGGGTCCTAGGACTTCTTTACAATCTTAAAAATTGAAATACTAAAAAATTTTGGTTTATGTGGATTGTACAGATTTATATAGAGATTGAAACTAACAAATTTAAAAATACTTATTTCTAATTCATTTTGATATAATCCCACCAAATGGTTATTTAAATCATTTTTTAAATGAAAAATTACTTCCCAAGACAATTAGGAACTTCAGGAAAGGAGTGTGGCACTGCCACAGGCTTGTAAATCTTCATGTTTAGCTTAATAAAAGACAATGGAGCCAGGCGCTGTTGGCTCATGCTTGTGATCCTAGCTACTCCAAAGGCTGGGATCTGGGGATCAAGGTTCAAAATCAGCCTGGCCAGGACAGTCCATGAGACACTTAACTCCTGTAAACTACTCAGGGAAGTCGGAAGTGGCACTGTGGCTCAAGTGGTAGAGTGCTTGCCTTGAGCAAAAGAAGCTCAGGGACATTGCCAGGCCCATAGTTCAAATCCCAGCACCAGCAAAAAAAAAAGCAATGGAGCTGGCGTGGTCTGCTCATGCCTGTAATCCTACTTACTGAGGAGGTTGAGATCTGAGGATCACAGATCAAAGCCAGCTCCAGCAGGGAAGCCTGTGAGACAATTTTTGTGCCAGTTCAGAGGCTTGAACTCAGGCCCTAGGTGCTGTTCCTTAACTCTTTTTGCTCAAGACTAGCACTCTACCACTTGAGCCACCAATCCACTTTGGTTTTGTGTGTCGGGGGGTGCTTAATTGGAGATGAGTCTCCTTCCTGTTTTCCGTCCTCCCTTCCTTCTTGTGCTGGTCCTGGGGCTGGACCTCTGGGCCTAGGTGCTATCCATGAGCTTTTGTTTGCTTTTTTTTTTTTTTTCCAGTTCTGGGGCTTGAACTCAGGGCTTGGGCACTGTCCCTGAGCTTCTTTTGCTCAAGGCTAGCACTCTACCACTTGAGCCACAGCACCACTTCTGTTTATCTGAGGAATTGAACCCAGGGCTTCATGCATGCTAGGCAAACATTCTACCACTAAGCCACATTCCAAGCCCTGAGCTTTTGTTTTTTTTGTTTTGTTTTGGTCGGGTGTGGGGTCTGAACTCTGGGCCTGGGCGCTGTCGCTCAGCTCTTCAGCTCAAGGCTAGCGCTCTACCACTTGAGCCACAGCGCCACTTCCGGCTTTTTCTGCTTATGTGGTGTTGAGGAATGGAAGCCAGCCCCTCATGTATGCAAGGCAAGCGCTCTATCACTGAGCCACCTTCCCAGCACCTGAGCTTTTGTTTTCAAGGCTAGTATTTTACCACTTGAGTCATAGCTCTACTTCTAGCTTTTTGATAGCTAATTGGAGATAAATAGTCTCACAGATTTTCTTGTCCCTACTGGCTTTGGTCTGTGATGTTCAGATCTCAGTCTCTTAAGTAGGATTACAGACGTGAACCACTGAGGTCTGAATTTTTTTTAATTTTCCTTTTTGGCGCAATTTTGGGAGCCCAGACTTTGGGGTCTTGATTGCTCACATTTAGTTTTTCAAAGAATTTCAAATTGTTACTATAAAGGTGACGTACATAGAGGGGTTACAGTTACATAAGTCAGGTAAAGAGTACATTTTCTTACTTTTTTCTCCTCAAGGCTGATAATGTACCACTTCAGCCATGCTGTCACTTCCAGCTTTTTTGTTTCCATTTATTATTTTTCTTCATTTTAGCAAGTAAAATCACAGGCATGTGTGCTGATGGCTCATACCTCTAATTCTAGCTAATCAGGAGGCTGAGATCTGAGGATCAGGGTTCAAAGCCAGCCCAGGCAAACAAATATTAGAGACCCTAATCTCCAATTAACCAGCAAAAAGCTACTTCCAGATTTTTCTGGTTAATTGGAGATGAGTCATTGATTTGTTGGCCTGGGGTTGGCTTCAAATGGAGATCCTCAGATGTCAGTCCCGTCCCTCCCCAGAGTACCTAGCATAGCAGGCACGAACTACTGATATCCAGCTATACTAATGATTATGTGTCTGTGCTTGCGCTGGAACTCCCGGAACTCAGGGCCTGCGTGCTGTTCCTGAGCTTTTGTGCTCAGGATCCTCAAATTTCAGCCATGAGTAGATGGGATTACAGGCATGAGGCACTGATGCCTTGTGATTTAGTCCAGTTTAGGTACATTCCTTGTTTGAATACTAAGAGCTAAGTATAGAATCTGTACACATTTGGGATTATAAACAATTTTTCTTAATCTGATAACCCATTTTGAGAAGGTACAGAATTTTAAAAAATATTGTTGTTGTTAAGGTATTGTACAGGATGCAGAATTTTTGAGCTTTAAGCATTTGGTACATCAAAGCCTTTGAATGGATTTTTTCCATTCATAATTGACTTAACAGTTGTTTGAATTTCATATTGGTTTTATGATTATTCTTTAATAGTTTCTTAAAGTTGGTATAATTCTGTATTTAGAGAATCTTTATTAATAATCTTAAAAGAGTTTATATAATTTTTATGTTTTTATGCTTTCTAGTTATTTTTTAAATTTATATTTGTTTTTATGTTATAGTTGCTTTTGGTCTGTTTGAATTTATACCTCTCTCCTTCTAAGTCTTCCTTTTCCTCATAGTGTCTAAGGTATGGATTGTGAACAAGTTGGTTTTAGTTTAGTGTTATTTTAAATTTGGTTGTTACATATCTTTTGTGTCCTATAGAATATAATACTAGCTACAGAAGAGATACTGATTTTTTTTCAGTCACAGCATTTTTGTTAAATAGGTAAGATATTAATGTTTTTTTTTTTTTGGTCGGTCGTGGGGCTTGAACTCTGGGCCTGGGCGCTGTCCCTCAGCTCTTCAGCTCAAGGTGAGCGCACTACCACTTGAGCTACAGCACCACTTCCGGTTTTCTGGTGGTTTATTGGAGATAGGAGTCTCACGGTCTCTCCTGCCCTGGCTGGCTTTGAACCGCAATCCTCAGATCTCAGCCTCCTGAGTAGCTAGGATTACAGGCGTGAGCCACCAGCGCCCGGCAGATATTAATGTTTTTTTAACTTAGTATATCCAAATTATTATCTCAGCATATAATTGATATAAAATTCATATGAGATAGTTTTCCATTCTTCTGTGCCATGTCTTCAAATCTTTTCATCATTTTTATATTTGAAGCACATTGTAATTTGTACTACGTTATCTCAAGTGATCCATAGTCCTATGGCTTCTTAAATAGCATAGATATGAATGTATATTAACTGGTTAGGGCAGAACAGCCTAAGCATCCTCTTAGTAAAGCTGAAAAATTACACTTGCATAATGAGAAATAATGGAGAACAATGCTGTTGCAAAATGAGATCCAAGTATTTTTGATTACCAGTACATTGTGTGATTGCTTACAGGTCTGCATTATGGTAAGCCCTTGGGAGATAGAACATATTTTCAGAAGAGATTGAAGGGTCCTGATTCCCACCATTCTTGTGGGTGATGATGAGCCTTAAAGGTGGTATGGCTCAGATGGTAGTACAAGACAATGTGCTCAAACATCAGATACTGAGTTTGAGTCCTGGTCGAGGACAAAAAAGAGCCTTAGGCATGAGTTAGGGGAAAGCCAGCATTAGCTCGAGACTAGATATTAAATTTACTTATTTTATTTTAAGGGGGACAGTCCTGGGGCTTGAACTCAGGGCCTGGGTGCTGTTCCTGAGCTTTTTTACTCATGGCTAGTGCTTTACCACTTAGGCTCAATTTCTGGCTTTTTGGTGGTTAATTGGAGATAGTCTCGGGGCTGGCTTTGAACCATGATCCTCATATCTCAGCTTTTTGAGTAGCTAGGCTATTACAAGTACCTGGCTTGTTTTTTAATTTTTAATTATCTTTATTATAGATTAAATATTGTATAAAATATGAATTGTAGATCATTTGTAATTCAAATACATCATTTGGCTTTGAAACTTTTTATTTTTTATTATTATTATAAAGGTTATGTACACAGGGGTTACAGTTACCTAAACTAGATAATGAGTACATTTCTTCTTTTTTTTCTTTTTTTTCTTTTTTTTCTTTTTTTTTTTTGTCAGTCGTGGGGCTTGAACTCTGGGCCTGGGAGCTCTTCAGCTCAAGGGAAGCGCTCTACCACTTGAGCCACAGCGCTACCACCGGTTTTCCTGTGGTTACTTGGAGATATGAGTCCCATGGAGTTTCCTGTCTGGGCTGGCTTTGAACCTCAATCCTCAGATCTCAGCCTCCTGAATAGCTAGGATTACAGGCATGAGCCACTGGTGCCTGGCATGAGTACATTTCTTTTTGAACAGTGTCACATTTTTCTTCACAGTTATCTTACTTATTCTTGATGGTGCTAGGTACTAGGGATTGAACTCAGGGTCTTTTGCTTTCTACCACTTTAGGCATGCCTCCAGCCCTTAAAGTTAGGTTGTTAATGTATTTAATTACCACCCCAACTCAAAAGGATTGATTCTAGTATTCCTAACATATAGACAGGAAAACAAAATCAGGAAGTTAGCAACTTCTCTGGGTCATATAAGTGGTATTAGTGGATATTATCTTAATGTCAAAGTTTTTGCTCTTTCCATCCACATGCAATTTTATTTTGTACAAAATTAAAATAAGGGCTGGGAAGGTGGCTCAGTGGTAGAGCGCTTGCCTTGCATGCCTGAGGCCCTGGGTTCGATTCCTCAGCACCACATAAGCAAAAAAAACCAAAAAAAAAAAAACAAAAAACAAAATTAAAATAAGTAAAATTACAATGTGTCTGCCTTTAGATTATCTCCTTCCCTTTCCCTTCCCTCTACTGCTTTCCTCCCCCTTCCCACCCTTTCCCAGCTCATTCTCTTTCACTGGGAATTAAGTCCAGGGTCTTGAACATACCAGAATGTTAGCCTTTTACCTCTAACTATTTGTATGACCTTGAATTAAGTAAGTTCACCTTTTAACCTTAGTAACTGCCTGACTAACATGATATTAGTAGTGAGTTAGAGTACAGGTCTAGAGTCTCATATCCAAGGGATTAAATCCTGTTTTCTCATATTAGTGATATGACTTTAGTGCAAAATACTTAGCCTCTCTGTGCTCTATAATGTCCTTGTCTGTAAAATGAGGGTACTAATAGTGATAGTATCTATCTCTTAGGCTAGATCATAATTAAATGAGTTAATGTATATAAAAGCATTTAGCATGGGGCATAGCTCCTACAAGTACTCTGTGGTTTTTGTTTTTGTTTTTGTTTTTTGTTTTTTTTGGGGGGGGGTCCAGTCGTGGGGCCTGAACTCTGGGCCGCTGTCCCTCAGCTCTTCAGCTCAAGGCTAGCGCTCTACCACTTGAGCCACAGCACCACTTCCTGCTTTTTTTCTTTTTGCTTATGTGGTGCTGGGGAATGGAACCCAGGGCCTCAGGCATGCAAGGCAAGCACTCTACCACTGAGCCACCTTCCCAGCCCCCAAGTACTCTGTTAGTGCTTACTATTAAGCCCTTTCACATACTTTTGTAGTAAGCCTTACCCTTTAACTTGGGAGATAGCTTGCTTTCTTCCCTAGAAAAGGCACTTTTCACCACAACCCTCTTTAAGACCAAACTCATTTTTAACTAGCTATCACAAGGTAGTTTCAGAAGTTGCTGTAGATCAAATAAGCTTCACAAATGCATTGATGAAACTTTAAAAGTAGTTAGAGTTTATTTGCTTTGCGTATCTATAAGGCATATTGTATATCATCTGCAAGATACAAAGTGGAAGGGAATAAATGAGAATTTTATGACTCAACATAATGAACAGTACTCTTTTACAGATGCAGAGAGAAGGCCAAAAAGGTTTACAGAATTGTAAGGTACTTCTCTTCTAAAACTATCAGGTAGGATTCTTGGTTATAACACATGGATTTCTCTCGCAGCCCAAGAGCATCCATAGGGCTGTGTCTGGTGACCAGGAAAGAAAGTCCAAAGGATCATTCCTTGTCCTCTTTGTCTTGGCTTTCTGTCTCAGTTCTCTTTCTTTTATACTTAGCCCACATGCAGACACATGCTGTGGATGTCCACATCTGCGTCTTTACCTGTCCATTCAGTGTACACCTCCTTTTCTTTCCCTTTCTTTTCTCCCTTTTTCTAAATTCCTCACAAAAAGATGTTCATCTTGATTTATATTTCCCACTTGAGTTTGAACTCAGGGCCTTGTTTTCTCTCTTGGATTTCTTTCTCATGGCTGGCACTCTTGGCACTTGAGCCATGACTCCAGTAGGGCATTTTTTTGCTAATTAATTGGAAAGAAGTCAACTTTGCTGCCTGGGCTGGCTTTGAACTCTGATCCTTGAGGTCTTAGCATCCTAAGTAGCTAGGATTACAGATATGAGCCACTGGTGCTCAGCTACTTTGGGGGTTGTTTTGACTCAAAATTTACTCACCCCATTGTTGCACTTCATTGCCTTGTTATATTTCTACCATAGTAAGTATCTGGAACCTGGTTTTGGGTTTTTGAGTAAATACACCTTCTCATGCAGAAGGATCTCAAGTTCTATGTGAGTTTGTCAGAAAAGTATAGTATCTCCTTTTTGTTTATTTTTTTTTTGTATTCAGGATTGAACCCTGTACCTTGTACATGCTAAACATATATTCTACCACTGAACCACACTTCCAGCACTTGTGTCCTTTTTAAATTTTCTTTGAGGTATAGTATTTTTCAGAAAGATGAATATTAGCTGTTGGAGACTTTACCCAGACAGTGGTAACTGTTGAATAGAGATCACTTTGATATGAAGTACAAGATAAGGAATTTTAAGCCAGGCACTGGTGTCTCATGCCTATCATCCTTTTTAAGCCAGGCACTGGTGTCTCATGCCTATCATCCTAGCTACTCAGGAGGCTGAGATCTGAGGATCATGGTTCAAAGCCAGTCCAGGCAGGAAACTCCATGAGACACATCCCCAATAACCTACTCAAAGTGGTGCTGTGGCTCAAGTGGTAGAGCACTCACCATAAGCGAAAGAAACTCAGGGACAGTGCCCAGACCTAGCGTTCAAGTCCCAGGACTGGAAAAGCACAAACTCAGAAGTGGAGCTGTGGCCCAAATGGTAGAGTGCTGATCTTGAGCACAAAAGTCAGGGACAGTGCCCAGGCCCTGAGTTCAAGCCCCAGTACTGGCACCAAAAGAAAAAAAAAGATATGTTAGGCATTGTGAAACTAATATCAAAGCCAAAGCAGTCTATCTCAAGTATATAAATGCTATGTCCAGCCTTCTGTATTAATTCTTCATTAGATGAGACATATATTTGCAAGCCAGGGTGATAATTGGTAACTATGACTCTTAAGAAAGTAGTGGAATAAAATTTTCATCCAGTTTGTTTTCTTTAACATATAGTTTTATTGTTATTATTAAGGTTGTTGTATAGAAGGGTTACCATTTCATAAGTTGGGTAATGAGTACATTTTTTTTGACATTGTCCAATCATGCCCCCAAATTACATGGGCATTTTCCCAGTTTTTCATTTTATTCTAAATTATTTTGAAGCAGGATACCCATGACTCATGCTTGTAATCCTAGCTTCTCAGGGGAAGATCTGAGGATCATGGTTCAAGGTCAGCCTCACTCTTTTTTTTGTTGGTTATGGGGCTGGAACTCTGGGCCTGGGGGCTGTCCCTGAGCTCTTTAGCTCAAGGCAAGCACTCTACCACTTGAGCAACAGCGCCACTACCGGTTTTCCGGTGGTTAATTGGACATAAGTGTCTCATAGACTTTCTTACCTGGGTTGGCTTTGAACTACAATCCTCAGATCTCAGTCTCCTGAGCAGCTAGGATTACAGGCATGAGCCACCAGTGTCCAGTCAACCTCACTTTTTTTTTGTTTGTTTGGTTGTGGGGCCTGAACTCTGGGCCTGGGTGCTGTCCCTCAGCTCTTCAGCTCAAGGTTAGCATTCTGCTACTTGAGCCACAGTGCCACTTCTGGCATTTTCTGCTTATGTGGTGCTAAGGAATTGAACCCAGGGCCTCATGCATGCAAGGCAAGCACTCTACCACAGAGCCACCTTCCCAGCCCCAGCCTCACTCTTAATCTTCAGTTGATCACCAAAAAAGCCAGAGGTAGAGCTGTGTCCCAAGTGATAGAGTGCTAGCCTTGAGCACAAAAGCTCAGGGACAGCACCCAGGCCCCAAGTTCAAGCCATAGAACTGGCACAAATTTTTTGAAAAGTAGTGGTTATTATCATATTGGTAGTCTTTTACTAACTAGAATGTTTAGTTATTCAAGGCAAGACTTGCATGAGGTTCCTTTTGTTTTTGGCATTTTTTTTTTGTTGGTCTGGGGGCTTGAAGTCTTGGCTTGGGCACTGTCCCTCAGCTCTTCAGCTCAAGGCGAGCCCTTTAGCGCTTGAGCCACAGTGCCACTTCCAGTTTTCTAGTGGTTTATTGGAGATAAGAGTCTCACGGACTTCCCTGCCCGGGCTGGCTTTGAACCGCAATCCTCAGATCTCAGCCTCCTGAGTAGCTAGGATTACAGGCATGAGCCACCGGCACCCGGCTTTGGCATATATTTTTGCGCATGTATCTTATTTCACTTGGAAACTTCTAAGCTCATTGATTTTACTCCTCTGAAAGAAATTCAGATACACAAAATTAATAGCTTCTTCTTCTCGTCCCTCTCCTCTTTTCCTTTTCCCTCCTCCTCTTCCTCTTCTTAGAACAATTTCAAAGAGTTTCCTAGTTCAGTTTTCATAGGTGCAAACAATCTATTTCAAATTTATACTCTCAAAAAGTTTTGTTTTTTAAAAAATATGCAGCCTTGCTTTGTCACTGAAGTTGACCCCAAACTCTTGAAATTGAGTGAGCTTCCCGACTTAGTTTCCCAAGTAGCTGGAACTACAGGTGCATAGCATCACACTTTGCTGATAATATAGTTTTTTTCCTTTTATGTGTGCCAGTTGCGGGGCTTCAACTTGGTGCCTCGGTACTTCCCTCAGCTTTTGTTCTCAAGGCTAGCACTGTACTAGTTGAGTCACAGCTCCACTTCCTGCTTTTTGGTTGGAGATAAGAGTCTCACAGACATTTTTGCCTGGACTGGCTTTGAACTGTCAGCCCCAGATCTCAGCCTCCCAAATAGTATTACAGATGTGAGCTTCCTTTTGTAGTACTGGGGCTTGAATTCAGGGTCTTGATTTTGTTAGGCATATACTCTGCTCTTGAGTCATGCCCTAAATCCACAATTACATAGTTTTTGCCTAATGGAGTACTAACAGCAGTTTGATCTGAATTTCATCTTGTGAATATTTTGCTGTCTTTAATAAGTGAACATTTCATGTGGCAGACTTGGTACGACTGAAAAGTAGGTTAAGAGACAGGATAAGGAGGCACCTAGAATAGGTCTTGATGAGATGGAGAATACAAAAGAAAACTGATGAATGGGAGGTTAGAATTAAGATTTCTATTTAGATATGTTGACTTTCAGATCACAAAGTGTAATAATCCCAAGTAGGGCTTCTACAAAGACTTGTCTCCTGTTTATCACGTATAGGACTGTCTCAGGATAGAGATTTGGACCTATTATCTAGGCATTGATGAAAGTAGATCTTAGTAGAAACTATGAGGTAAGGTAAGATCATTTAGAGGGACAATGTTTAAATGAGAACAAGGGTAAAACCAGAATCATAGGTGATAGCAGTGTTAAATGAGGCCCTGAAATGAACAGCCTAGAGTAGGAAGAGAATCAGAGCGATGTCATCGAGTAGAGAAAGATGACCCAAGGGCAAGCTATGGCCTTAAGTCATGGCATAGAAAGATCCAAGGCAGCTAGGGCTTTTAAAGATTAACAAAAATTGTATGGCAGTACTAGGGTTTGAACCCAGGGCCTTGCACTTGTCAGGCCGAAGGTTTATTTACTTATTTTTCTGGTTGTAGGTCGTGAACTCAGGACCTGGGTGCTGTCTCTGAGCTCTTTTTGCTTAAGGCTAGCATTCTGCCACTTTGAGCCACAGCTCCATTTCTGGTTTTCTGGTGGCTTTTTGGTGATAAGAATATCACAGACTTTTCCTTCTCAGACTGGCTTTGAACCATGATCCTCATATCTCAGCCTCCTGAGTAGCTAGGATTATAGATGTGAGCCACCAGCCCCTGGCTGCTGTTTTCTTTTTTTGGTGTGCTGGTCTGGGAGCTTGAACTGAGGGCCTGAATGCTGTCCCTGGGCATTCTGTATGTGTGTGCGTGTGTGCATTCTCTGTGTGCGCATTCTGTGTGTGTGTTTGTGTGTGAGTGTGAGAGTGAGCAAGTCTTGGGACTTGAACTCAGGGCCTGTCCCTGAGCTTCTCTGCTCTACCACTTGAGCCATACCTCCACTTCTAGCTCTTTGGTAGTTAATTGGAGATAAGAGTCCCACAGATTTTCCTGCTTTGGCTGGCTTCAAACTGTGTTCCTCAGATCTCAGCCCCTTGAATAGTTAGGAATACAGGTATTAGCCATCGATACCTGGCTTGCTTTGGTTATTTTATTTTAATTAATTAATTAATTAATTCGTCGGTCATGGGGCCTGAACTCTGGGCCTGGGTGCTGTCCTTCAGCTCTTCACCTCAAGGCTAGCACTCTACCACTTGAGCTACAATGCCATTTCTAGATTTTTCTGCTTATGTGGTGCTGAGGAATCGAACCCAGGGCCTCATGCATGCCAGGCAAGCATGCTATTACTGAGGCACCTTCCTAGCCCTGTTTATTTTTGTGCCAGTCTTGGGGCTTGAACTTAGGGCCTGGGTGCTGTCCCTGAACTTTTTTGCTCAAGGCTAGCGCTCTGCCATTTGAGCTCCACTTCTGGCTTTTTTTTGGGGGGGGGTAGTTTAGTGGAGATAAGAGTCTTACAGACTTTCCTGCCTAGGCTAGCTTGGAACTGTGATAGTCAGACCTCAGCCTCTTGATAGGATTGCAGGCATGAGCCACTGGTGATCGTCTATGTTTATATTTTTGTTAGTCCTGGTTTGAACTTAGAGCCTCAAACTTGCCAGCTCTCATTCTCATTTTGATGGTTTTTTTTTCTCCTTTTTTTCCTTTTGCTGGTATTGGGGCTTGAACTCAGGCCCTCTAACCTTTTCTGCTTATGGCTGGTGCTCTAACACTTGAGCCATGTTTCCATTTCCAGCTTTTTGCTAGTTAGTTGGAGATAAAAGTTTTCGATTTGTCTGCCCAAGCTGGCTCCTAAATGTGATTCTAAGATGTTAGCCTCCTGAGTAGCTGAGATTACAGGTGTAAGCTATTGGCACCCAGGTTTGCTGGTTATTTATTTTTTTGTCCTGGTACTGGGCTTGAACTTGGTGCCTGGACACCGTCCCTGAGCTTTTTTGCTCAAGATTAGTAGTCTGCCACTTGAGCTACAGATCTACTTGGGCTTTATTTTTTTTTATCACTATAAAGGTGATGTATAGAGCAGTTACAGTTATGTATGTCAAGTAAAGAGCATCTTTTTTGTTGTTATTGTCAGCTGTGGGTTTGAACTCAGGGCCTGGGCACTGTCAGTGAGCTCTTTTTGCTCAAGGCTAGCACTCTACCACTTTGAGCCACAGTGCCACTTCTGGTTTTCTGGTAGGTAATTGGAGATAAGAGCCTCACAGACTTTTTTGCTGGCTTTGAACTGCGTTCCTCAGCTCTTAGCCTCCTCAGTATCTAGGATTACAAGCATGAGCCACCAGCATCTGGCAAGAGTATATTTCTTTTTGGACATTATTATTATTATTATTATTGTTGGTTGTGGGGCCTGAACTCTGGGCCTAGGCACTATACCCTCAGCTCTTCAGCTGAAGGCTAGTGCTCTACCACTTTGAGCCACAACACTACTTCCCGCTTTTTCTGTTTATGTGGTGCTGAGGAATTGAACCCAGGGCCTCATGCATGCAAGGCAAGCACTCTATCACTGAGCCATCTTTCCAGCCCTTTTTGGACATTATTACCCCTTCCCTTGCTCTCTCCCAGTTTTTCCCTCCCATACCCACTCACAGGTTGTATAGTTTATTTTCAACATAGTAGCTACATTTGTTCACCCCTTGTGCCTCCATTTCAGTGCCCCCTTACTTTCCCAAAGACTCCACTTCAGCTTTTTGTGGTTAATTGTAGATAAGTCTCTTGGACTTTTCCTGTCTGGCCTGGCTTCGCTGTGAGCCTCATATTTCAGCCTCCTGAGCTAGGATTACAAGCATTAGCCACCTTGCTGGTTAATTTTTGAGATAATCTCGATTCCTAAACAGGCATATGACTGGGTACAATCCATCTATTTTAGGCTACCCATCCTAGCAAGGATACCAGACATGTGCCACTATGTCATTCTCCATTAACAAAGGGTCTTGTTAACTTTTCTGCCCAGGCTGGCCTAGAACTGCAATCCTTAAACTTAAGAATCACAGATGTGTCAGCATCGCCTAACTACATTGGTTATTTTTCAGATACGGGTTCCCATTTGTGTCTGGGCTGGCCTGTGATCCTGCTATTTACGTTTTCCACGCAGCTGGTATGACAGATAATGTATGCCTGTCATCATATATACATTTCTGTCATATGCTGACACTATGCTTAGCTTTGTATTGGTTGAGAAGGAGTCTTGCAAACTTTCTGCCCAGGCTCGTTTTGTTATTTATTTGTTTATTTATTTATTTATTTATTGGTCAGTCGTGGGGCTTGAACTCTGGGCCTGGGTGCTGTCCCTCAGCTCTTCAGCTCAAGGGTAGCGCTCTACTACTGGAGCCACAGTGCCACTTCCAGCTCTTACTGTTTATCGAACCTAGGGCCTCATGCATGCAAGGCAAGCACTCTACCACTGAACTACCTTCCCAGCCCTGCCCAGGCTAGTTTTGATTAGGCCATGTACCTAATCTCTGCCTCCTGAGTAGCTAGAATTAAGGTATGAGCCACTGTGCCTGACTCTGAGCTGTTATTTTTAAAAGTCAGCAATACTTCTGGGTGTTGGTGGCTAATGCCTGTAATTCTAGCTATTCAAGAGACTGAGATCCGAGGATCGAGATTCTAAGCCAGTCCTCCGTGCAGGAAAGTCTTGAGATTCTAATCTCCAATTAACTACCAGAAAACTGGAAGTGGCGCTGTGGCTCAAGTGGTAGAGCACTCGCATTGAGCTGATGAGCTCAGGGACAGCCCCCCAGGCCCAGAGTTCAAGCCCCATGACCAACAAAAATAAAGTCAGCAGTACTTTAATTTTTTTACTGTTATTATTAAGGTGTGTACGGGGGGGGTTGCCATTTCATAAGCCAAGTAAATAAGCACTACTTTTTTGGACAATGTCATCCCTTCCTTCACTTTTGCCCAGTTTTCCCCTGCCATTTCTGCCTACAAATTGCATTAGTTCATTTTCCATAGTGTCTACTGAGTACCATGACTGCATTTGTTTACTCTTCCTCCCTCCATTTCTTTCTTTTTGTTGTTGTTGGTGGTGATGGGGCTTGAACTCTGGGCCTGGGTGCTGTCCCTGGGCTCTTCAGCTCAAGACTAGCACTCTACCTGTTGAGTCACAGTGCCACTACCATTTTTCTGGCAGCTAATTGGAGATGAGAGTCTCTCGGACATTCCTGCCTGGGCTGGCTTTGAACCGCAATCCTCAGATCTCAGCCTCCTGAGTAGCTAGGATTATAGGCGAGAGCCACCAGCGTCCAGCAAAAGCTGCTTTTTCCCTCTCAGTACCTGAGGTCCCAGCCATATTCAGTTTACATAATGGATTCCTGGTTGGCACGTATCTGCATACCTAATGTATTGCTTCACACACACAGGTTCACTTCCTTTTAGTAAAGAAAGAAGGAGGTATCGGTAATAAGAGGGATGAGATTGGCAGGGACAGCCTCCTGAAGGAGGTAGAGTAGGTGACAGGTCAATTGTGATGGCAGTTGTTTAACCAGAGAATTCCTTTTTTTAAAAGACAAAACATTTTATTGTCAAAATGCTGTATAGAGGGGTTACAGTTACATGAGTAAGGCAATGCGTACATTTCTTTTTATAAATAAGTTTTTAATTGTGACAATACTGTACAGAGGGGTTACAATCACATGAGCAAGGTAATGAGTACATTTCCTATCAAGCATTGTTGCCTCCTCCTCTGTTTTTCCCCTACCATCCCTTCCCTCCCATCTCCACAACTACACTCCCCACCCTTAATGAGTACATTCTTGTCGAATCTTGTTACCCCTTCTCTTTCTCACCTCCCTCTCCCCCCCTCCACCCGAAGTTGTAAAGTTCATTTCCAATATACTGTCCTGTGGATATCCTTTTCTCTCCCTGAATTAGAAAAATGTATATCCAAGATGCAGAGTACCAAAATCAAGTATAGTGACAAGAGGGGATATACCATAGGGGGAAGAACATACAAAGGAAACAAAAAAATGACATGGACATTAACAACAACAAAGAAAGACCTCGTGTCTGTATCGTGGGGTTCATTTCACTTAGCATCATCTTATATGGTCATGTACATAGCTTTTGAGCTTTTCTACTCATCTGATAAAATTATCCTAGATGTATACTAATTATTGCAAATGAGGGAAACCGTGAGACCTATATTTCTTTGGATCTGGCTTATTTAATATGATTTTACAAGGCCACACTAAAGCCACCAGTATGACCATGTTCATCGCAGCATTATTAGACAAGATGTGGAACCAACCCAGATGCCCCTCCATATATGAATGGATCAAGAAAATGTGGTACATATACACAATGGAATTCTATGCTTCCATCAGAAAGAATGGCATCACCCTAATTAGGAAATGGAAGGACTTGGGAAAAAAAGCGGAATTCTTAGTTCATCCAAATTAGGGGCAGAAAAGAATTTAGGAGCCGGGCACTGGTGGCTCATGCTTGTAATCCTAGCTACTCAGGAGGCTGAGATCTGAGGATTGAGGTTCAAAGTCAGCCCGGGCAGCAAAATCCATGAGACTCTTATCTCTAATTAACCATCAGAAAACCAGAAGTGGTGCTGTGGCTCAAGTGGTAGAGCACTTGCTTTAAGTTGAAGAGCTGAGAGACAGGGCCCAGGCCCAGAGTTCAATCCCCTCCACCGACCAAAAAAAAAAAAAAAAGGAAAATTTAGAAGATTGGGTCTCAGCATTGTCTGTAAATGTTGGCTGACACATCCTCCATATGTAGAGGAGGAAAGTTAAGTGGAAAGTGACAGTTGAGGTTTCAGGTGTGGACCAATTCTGGAACTGGCATGTTTTATGGATTTGGAAGTAGGGTTTGCAGTGGAGTAAGAGAAAGTTAGTCAATTGAGGTGTTCAGAGGGCTTTCGCTCTTGTTTTTGGAAAGATTATCTGTTAGGAATGTTAAATTGGTACAGATGATTTAACCAGTCAGCCAGCAAATGTTGGGGGAGTGATCAGGAGTTGTGTATATGTGAGAAAGGGATACAGAAGGGCTGGGAAGGTGGCTCAGTGATAGAGTGCTTGCCTTGCATGCATGAGGCCCTGGGTTCGATTCCTCGGCACCACATAAGCAAAAAGAAAAAAGCCGGAAGTGGGGCTGTGCCTCAAGTGGTAGAGCACTAGCCTTGAGCTGAAGAGCTGAGGGACAGCGCCCAGGCCCAGAGTTCAGGCCCCACAACCGGACCCCTCCCCCCCAAAAAAGGATACAGAAGATGGATTTTTTTTTTGGCAAATGCTTTACTAGTTGAGCTATATTGCCAGCACTGAAAATGTTTTTTTTCTTTTTTTTTTTTTAAATTTTAATTGTTATAAAAAGTAATGAACAGGGCTTAGTGGTAGAGTGCTTGCCTAGCATGCATGAAGCCCTGGGTTAGATTCCTCAGCATCACATAAACAGAAAAAGCCAGAAATTGTGCTGTGGTTCAAGTGGTAGAGCACTAGCCTTGAGCAAAAGAAGCTCTGGGACAGTGCACAGGCCCTAAGTTCAAGCCCCAGGATTGGCCAAAAAAAAGTGATGTACAGACGGCTTAAAGTTACATTAGTCAGGCAAAGAGTACTTTCTTTTTTTATCTGATCAAAAAGGCCAGGTTTTAGAGAATGGACAACAGAAAGCCAAGGCTTAGGAAATTAGGTCTGTAAGCTTCAAGGGTATGTTTTTTTGTTTTTTTTTTGTTTTTTTTTCCTGGAGTAGGCAGGATGAAGGATAGCGGTAGGAGGCAGGAAGGTTGGCAACTGACTGTGTCTTCATGAGGAGAGGGAGGGAACTTTGGAACCAACATGTACATGTAAGGGAGCTTGTGTATAGTGAAGCAAGGTTCCCAAGTCACAGATAGAGGAAAGGGTTGGCTAAATATTCAGAATTAAAGATGTCTTTGGGGAGGAAGCTGGAAACTGTGCTAATGTGGGTTAAAAACAAGATTGAAGCTGGGTGCCGGTGGCTCACGCCTGTAATCCTAGCTACTCAGGAGGCTGAGATCTGAGGATCTCGGTTCAAAGCCAGCCTGGGCAGTAAAGATCGTGAGACTCCTATCTGCAATAAACCACTAGAAAACCGGAAGTGGCGCTGTAGCTGAAGTGGTACAGCGCTCGCCTTGAGCTGAAGAGCTCAAGGACAGCGCCCAGGCCCAGAGTTCAAGCCCCATGACCGACAAAAACAACAACAACAACAAGATTGACAGCCTGGGGTGTGCATTGCTGTGGAAAGGAGAAAATTAGAAAATCTGCAGTAGACTGAATTGGTTTATTCTATCTTAGATCTAATTTTATTTACGTGTACGTAAATATATGTAACTATATACATATATTTGCTATATATAAATATTTTTGTAGATAGTTAGATAGATTTGCAATGCTGGAGATTAAAGCCTGGGCCTTATGTGTGCTAAGCATGTTCCATTAGCACTGAGTTACTTGCTCAGCTTTAGATCTAATTTTACTTCTGTAATCTTTTTAGATGTGATTTCTATATTTTTATTGCTATTGTAGAGTTGATATACAGAGGATATACAGTTACATGAATCAGGTACTGATTAAGGGGTACAATTCTTTTTGAACCATCTCTCCCCTTCTGTTGCTCTCTCCTGGTTATTCCCTCGCGTCCCCACCCACAGTTTGTTTGTATTGGGGGATCCGGTTGGCACATGAAGGGTAGAACAAGCATGAACAAACACAACAGGGATATTCACTAGACACTATGGAAAAGAATTCTGTAATCTTAATTTCATTTCCCTGCTATGTGGATATTGGTTTAATTTTCTTTGAAAAGCAACAGTGATTTACCACTTTTTATTTAAAAATTCTTGTTGTAAAGATGATTACAGAGGGGTACAGTTGCATAAGTCAGGTAATGAGTACATTGCTTTTTGGACAATGTCACTCCTTGCTGTTTTTTTTTAAAAATCTAATGCAGTAAGGCACATCTTCAGCTTCCCTTATCACATACAAAAGGAAAAGAAATTTCTTGGAATGTGATTACTTAGGGACATCACTTTGGTATCTTCTCCATTTGATTGTTTTCTCATTTAAAGAAATATGTTTGTGGGGGCTGGGAAGGTGGCTCAGTGGTAGAGCGCTTGCCTTGCATGCATGAGGCCCTGGGTTCGATTCCTTAGCACCACATAAACAAAAAGAAAAAAGCCGGAAGTGGCACTGTGGCTCAAGTGGTAGAGCGCTAGCCTTGAGCTGAAGAGCTGAGGGACAGCGCCCAGGCCCAGAAAAAAAGAAATATGTTTGTATTTTTAAAGATTTTTCTCAATATACTGTGACAATAAATATCCTTTGTCAGAATAGGTAGTTTGCTGCTACCATTTTTAATTTTTTTGTGTGAAACACTGGAACTTTAATTCAGAGCTTTTAATAACACTTGCAGCCTGACATGTTCCCTCCCTTCCCCTTCCTTCTTCTCTCCCCTTCCCCTTCTCATCCCTTTCCCTTTCCCCTTCCATTTCATTCCCCTTCTTTCCCCTACACTGCCCTTCCTCCTCTTCCTCTTCCCACTCCCTTTCCTTCCCTTTTCCTTTCTCTTTCGGTTCTTCTTCCCCTTCCCATTCTCCTCCCTCCCCTCCCCCTTTCCTTCCCCTTCTCCTCCTCCTCCCTGTTCCCTCCCCCTGCTTTCCTCCTTTTCCATGTTCCTTTCTCCTTTGCTTTGCCCTCTATCCATTTCCCATCCTGACTCTTCCACTTTCCATCCCCTTTTCCTCCCGTCCACTTCCCTTCCTCTTCCTCTCCCCCTTCCTCTCCTCCTTTCCCTCTCCTCCCTTCTGCTTCCATTTTCCTTTCCCTTTCTTTTCTCCTTTCCTTACTTACTCATTCCTCTTTCCCTTCCCTTTCATTCCCCTTTTTGTTTCCCCTTCTCTGTCTTTTCCCCTTCTTTTCCTCTTCCCTCTCCTCCTTCCCTTTCCATTCTCCTTCCTTTCCTTTTTCCCCTCCCCTTCTTTTTTCCTTCCCCTTCTTTTCTCCTCTCCCTTTCCTTCCTCTTGTTTGCCCTTCCCTTTCTATCCCTTTTCTTTTCCTTTCCTGTCCTCTTCTGTTTCCTCTTCCATTCCCCTACAGTTCCCATTTCTTATCCCCTTCTCCTTCCCCTCTCTGGCCTTCTCCCTTCCTCTTTTCTCCCCTTTCCTGCTCCCCCTTCTCTTTCCCTTCCTTTCCTCCTTCCTCCCTACCCTCCTTCCTCCTTTCCCTCCTTCCTCCTCTTCCATGTCCTGGTCTCTTCCTCTTCTACTTCATCTTCTTCCCCTTCCCTCTCTGTTCTCCTTTCCTTCCCTTTCCCTCCCCCTTCATCTGCCTTTTGCTCCCTTTCCCTTTCCTCCCTTTTCTCTCCCTTTCTCCTACCTTTTTTCCATTCCCCTTCCTTTTCCCTTCCCTTAACCTTCCCTTTCCCCCTTCTCTTCCCCTTCTATTTTCTTCCCTTTCCATTTTCTTCCCTTTCCATTTTCTTCCCTTTCCATTTCCCTTCCCGTTCCATTATCTTCTCTTTCTCTTCCTCTCCCATTTCCTTTCCCTCCCCTTCCCTTTCCTTCTCCTTCTCCTTTCCTTCTCCTTTCCCTTCCCCTTCCTCTTCCCCTTATCCTTCTGTTCTCCTTCCCTTCCCTTCCCCCTTCCCTTGCCTTTTGTTCTCCTTCCCCTTCCCTTCTACTTCCCTTTTCTTTCCCTCCCTCTTTCCCTTCTCTCCCATTTCTTTCTTTTCTTCCCTTTCCATTTCCTTCCCTTTCCTCCCTTCTCTTCCATTCTCCCTTCTCTTTCCTTTCTCTTCTTCCCCTTCCCTTCCATTTCTCTTCCATTTCCCCTTCCCCTTTTCTCCTTTCCTCTTCTTCCTTTTCCCTTCCTTTTCAGTTTCTCTTCCCATTTCCTTTCCCTTCCCCCTTTCCCATTACCTTTTCCTTTCTTTCCCTGTACTCCTTCCCACTCCCATTCCCATTCCCTCCCTTTCCCTTTCCCTTCCTCTTTGCTTGCGACTAGAACTCATGGCATTGTACTCTTGCTTGTCTTTTTTTTTTCATTCAGGGTTGGCCCTCTACCACTTGAGGCACAACCCTACTTTCAGCCTTTTGCTGGAGAAAAGTGGCTCTGATTTATCTGTCTAGATGGGTGTCAAACTTAATCCTCACATCTCAGCCTCCTGAGTAGCTAGGATTGCAGGTGTGAGCCACCAGCACCAGAACAGCCTAGCTTATTTATTTTAGAGTTGGAGTCTCTTGGACTTTTCTGTACAGACTGGCTTCAGATTGTGATCTTCCAGATCTCAGAGTCCTGAGTAGGCTGGGATTACAAGTGTAAGCCACCAGCAGTGGGCTTACCATTCTTTTTTTCTTTTTTTGGGGGGGAGGGTCCAGTTGTGGGCCTGAACTCCAGGCCTGGGCACTGTCCCTCAGCTCTTCAGCTCAAGGCTAGCGCTCTACCACTTGAGCCACCGCGCCACTTCCGGCTTTTTTTTCCTGCTTATGTGGTGCTGAGGATCGAACCCAGGGCCTCATGCATGCAAGGCAAGCGCTCTACCACTGAGCCACCTTCCCAGCCCGGGCTTACCATTCTTAATAGTCATAGCAATTAATTATAAGACTGAATCATATTTAATAATCTATTATTAGACTTGTGAATATTTTGATTTCTTTTTTTATTTGTTCTGGTTTTGGGGCTTGAACTCAAGGCCTGGGTGCTGTCCTTGAGCTTTTGTGCTCAAGGATAGCAGTCTACTATTTGAGCCACAATGCCAATTTTGGCTTTTTTGGTGATTAGTTGGAGATAAGAGTCTCATGGACTGGGCTGGCTATGAACCGCAATCCTCAGATCTCAGCTTCTCGAGTAGCTAGGATTACAGGCATGAGCCACTAGCACCTGGCTGAGCCGAAGCTTAATTTTTTTCTTATCTTGTCAGTCATGGGGCTTGAACTCTGGGCCTGGGCGCTGTCCCTGAGCTCTACAGCTCAAGGCTGCTGCTCTACCACTTGAGCCACAGTGCCACTTCCGGTTTTCTGAGTGGTTTATTGGAGAGAAGAGTCTTCTGGACTTTCGTGTCCAAGCTGGCTTTGAACCGCAATCCTCAGATCTCAGCCTCTAGAATAGCTAGGATTACAGGTGTGAGCCACAAGCCCCCGGCATAATTTTTTTTCTTAATATGAAGGTGATGTACAGAGGTGTTAACAGTTACACAAATCTGGTAACAAGTATGTTTCTTTTTTGGACAATGTCACCCTTTCTTTTGGTCTCAGTTTTTCCCTTCCATCCACACCCACAAGTTGTATAATTCATTTTTTGCCAGTCCTGGGGCTTGAACTCAAGGTCTGGGCACTGTCCCTGAACTTCTTTTGCTCAAGGCTAGCACTCTACCACTTCAGCCACAGCACCACTTCCAGCCTTTTCTGTTTATATGGTACCGGGGAATCAAACTCAGGGCTTCATGCATGCTAGGCAATTACTCTACCACTAAGCCACATTCCCAGCATGTAAAGTTCATTTTTAACATAGTGTCTAGTGAGTGCCGATGCTGCACTTGTTCACCCTTTGTCCCTCAATTTCTGTGTCCTCCCTTTACCCTCCCAAAGATAGGTAGATGAACAAGACAAAAAGAAAAACAGCAATGAGGAGAAATCCTCTTGTTTCCCTTTCTTGGAATTGATTTTGAAAACTATTTATTTGTTTCCAGTCCTGGGGTTTGAACTCAGGGCCTGGGCTCTGTCATTGAGCTATTTGTGCTCTACCATTTGGGCCACAGTGCTACTTCTGCTTTCTTTGAGTAGTTTATTGGAGATAAGAGTCTCATAAACGTTAATGCCTGTGCTGGCTTTGAACCACAACCCTCAGATCTCAGTCACCTGAGTACCTAGGATTATAGGTGTGAGCCACCAGTGCCTGGTGAAAAATACTATTTTATATGATGAGATGCACATAGGGATTGTGCCTTTGTGTTCTTCTAAGAGTATCTTCCTTTGGTTTCACTGTGTGTGAATGTCTAGAGTCCTGTATAATTTATTTAGATCTAGTTTCTGCATATGAGAGAAAACATGCTCTGAGATTGGCTTACCTCACTCAGCATGATTTGTTCTAGGTCTAGCCATTTACCTACAAATGATGTAATACTATTCTTTCTAATGGCTGTGTAAAATTTTATTGGGTATAAGTACCACATTTTTTGGATCCACTCATGAGCCACAGTTTTTTAGTAATTTATTGGAGATAATGTGTTACAGACCTTCCTTTGATCCTCAGATCTCAGCCTCCTGATTAGCTAGGATTATAGGCAAGAGCCACCAGTGTCCAGTGCTTGCTCTCATGCTTGCGCTTCCGCTCGCTCGTTCTCTTGTGCTCTCTCTCTCTCTCTGAAATTTAAGGAGTTGCCATTTAACAAAGCAGTTTATGAATACAGTGCATCTTTTCAACATTCTCAACCATCCCTCCCTTACGCCTTTCCTCATTCTTAGGGGTGTGTGTGTGTGTGTGTGTGTGTGTGTGTGTGTGTGTGTGTGTGTGTGTGTGTGTGTGTGTGTGTGTGTGTGTGTGTGTGTGTGTGTGTGTGTGTGTGTGTGTGTGTGTCTGTGTGTGTGTGTGTGTCTGTGTGTGTGTGTGTGTCTGTGTGTGTGTGTCTGTGTGTCTGTGTGTGTCTGTGTGTGTCTGTGTGTCTGTGTCTGTGTGTGTCTGTGTGTGTCTGTGTGTGTCTGTGTGTGTCTGTGTCTGTGTGTGTCTGTGTGTGTGTCTGTGTGTGTGTCTGTGTGTCTGTGTGTGTCTGTGTGTGTCTGTGTGTGTCTGTGTGTGTGTGTCTGTGTGTGTCTTTGTGTGTGTGTGTGTCTTTGTGTGTGTGTGTGTCTGTGTGTGTGTGTGTCTGTGTGTGTCTTTGTGTGTGTCTGTGTGTCTGTGTCTGTGTGTCTGTGTGTGCGCATTCTAATTTTTTTGGCTGGTTCTCGGGCTTAAACTCACAGTCTAGGCTCTATGCTCAATACTGATGCTCTACCACTTTGAGTCACAGCTCCATTTCCAGCTTTTTGATAGTTATTTGGACTTTTTTGTCAGCTGGCTTTGAATTTCCATTCTCAGATCTTAGCCTCCTGAGTAGTTTAGGATTATAGTCATGAGCCACCCACGCCAGGCCTGCATTGAATTCTTTTTTTTTTTTTTTTTGGCCAGTCCTGGAGCTTGAGGTCAGGGTCTGGGCACTGTCCCTGAGCTTCCTTTGCTCAAGGCTAGCACTCCACCACTTGAGTCACAGTACCATTTCTGACTTTTTCTGTGTATGTGGTACTGAGGAATTGAACCCAGGGCTTCATGCATGCTAGGCAGTCACTCTACCACTATGCCACATTCCCAGCCCCCTGCATTGAATTCTTGACTGTGTTCTCCCTCTTTCATTTGTCATCCTTTGACCCCACCCCAATCCTTTTAAGTACCCTTTCCTGGTGTTTATTTTGTTGAACTTTGCTTTTCTAAGAAATTACACTGAATTCTCCCTTGAATAGATTCATTTGTATACACTTCATACCACCCAACATGTTTACTTACAAGTTTATAAGCTAAATCTAGCTTTCACATATAAGGAAAAACATTAATCCATTTTCTCTCTGGGCCTGACTTGACTTAACAATTTTTTTCCAGATTTTTCCACTTCTTTACACATGGTACAATACCGGGGCTGGGAAGGTGGCTCAGTGGTAGAGCGCTTGCCTTGCATGCATGAGGCCCTGGGTTCAATTCCTCAGCACCACGTAAGCAGAAAAAAAGCCGGAAGTGGCGCTGTGGCTCAAGTGGTAGAGCACTAGCCTTCAGCTGAAGAGCTGAGGGACAGTGCCCAGGCCCAGAGTTTAGGCCCCACAACCGGACCCAAAAAAAACAAAAACAAAAACAAATAGTACAATATCATTCTTTTGAATGGATGAGTAAAATTCCACTGTGTATATATGCCACATTTTCTTGATCCATTCACTCATCAAGGGACATCTAGGCTGATTATATACCTTGGCTACGATGAAAGTCTTACTATGTTAAGCATTCTGGCTCCAAACTCTTGGGCTCAAACGGCCTTCCTGTCTCTGCCTCCTGAGTACTTGAAACTACTAGAGCTCACTACTGTGCCTAGACTTAAGTAATGGTAGAAAGAAAAATTTTTTATGTACAATTTGCTTTAAGTACCTATTTCCTTCAGGGAAATTTGTGGAAGTTTTCAAATGTACCTTTTGATGTAATTTCTTTTGTCTTTTTCCCCTAATTCAGTATTTGGTTGTACAATTCTTTTTTATTATTATTATGAAAGTGATATACAGAGAGTTTACAGTTTTGTAAGTTACTTAAGTAAGGTAATGAGTACATTTCTTTTTGGCCAATGTCACCCTTTCCCTTGCTCTCTCCCAGTTTTTCCTTCCCGTCCCACCCACAAGTTGTGTATTTCATTTTCAACATAGTGTCTAATGAGTACCACTGCTGCATTTGTTCACCCTTTGTATAGAAGTCTTTTTATCTTGCTAATTTTGGAACTTATTTAAATCTTTTATGTACAGTGTAAAATCAGTGGGATATGCTGCTGTTATTTGTAAGCTAGCATTTTACCATTGTTTGACAAATATATTTTTAATAGATTCTTTCTCCAAGGTAGGAAACAAATACTGTTACCCTCTGGAAACTTGTAAATTACCTTCTCTCAGATGGTTTGGACACTTAGGATGTAGGCACTAATGATTATGAAAAAATATTAAATCCCTTAACACTGTCTTTTGCATACATGGAAATGATTAACACCATTTTTTCATTACTTTCTTTCCAGGTGATTCATGGCAGGGGACGTGGAAGGTTTCTGTTCCTCCATCCATGACTCCAGTGTCTCTGCTGGGTTCAGAGCACTGTATGAGGAGGGCCTGCTTCTTGATGTTACTCTGGTTATTGAAGATCACCAGTTCCAGGCCCATAAAGCACTCCTTGCCACCCAGAGTGATTACTTCAGAATTATGTTTACTGCAGACATGAGGGAACGAGATCAGGACAAAATTCATTTGAAAGGTCTAACAGCTACTGGTTTCAGCCATGTCCTTCAATTTATGTACTATGGGACTATAGAACTCAGTATGAATACTGTTCATGAGATTCTTCAGGCCGCTATGTATGTCCAACTTATAGAAGTGGTGAAGTTCTGTTGCTCTTTTCTATTAGCAAAAATCTGCCTGGAAAACTGTGCAGAAATAATGAGGCTCTTAGATGATTTTGGTGTAAACATAGAGGGAGTCAGGGAGAAGCTGGATACTTTTCTCCTGGACAACTTTGTACCACTCATGTCCAGGCCTGACTTCTTGTCCTATTTGAGCTTTGAAAAGCTCATGTCTTATTTGGATAATGATCATCTGAGCAGGTTTCCTGAGATCGAGCTGTATGAAGCTGTGCAGTCTTGGCTGCGACATGATAGAAGGCGCTGGAGACATACTGATACCATCATTCAGAACATCAGATTTTGTTTGATGACCCCATCCAGTGTTTTTGAGAAGGTTAGTGCATTTTTAAACAAGTAAGACAATTAAGTTAATTGAGCTAAGGTAATATGTGGTTACAGTTAAGATTTTCAGATTTATTAAGGCGCAAAAAAGAATGGTTTATTCGAATAGTTGATATATATATAAGAAACCTAAGTTTATTGTGACTTGTGCATTTAAGTTTTAAAAATGTGTTCTGTGGGGGCTGGGAAGGTGGCTCAGTGGTAGAGCGCTTGCCTTGCATGCCTGAGGCCCTGGGTTCGATTCCTCAGCACCATATAAGCAAAAAGAAAAAAGCCGGAAGTGACACTGTGGCTCAGGTGGTAGAATGCTAGCCTTGAGCTGAAGAGCTGAGGGACAGCGCCCAGGCCCAGAGTTCAGGCTCCACGACCGTACCCCCCCCCAAAAAAAATGTGTTCTGTGGGTAAAATATGAACCAGGTAAGTGGATAGTAGAATGGTTGTATTTTAAAATTATTTTAAAAATGTTTATAAGTTTGCTTTTCTTTATATTCATAAAGAAATCTAAACTGGATCAGACTAATTCTTAAAAGGTAATTTAGGAAATACATGTTGGAAACAGGATGGTAGAGATTTATAGTTCTGCATAATATACATTACCATAGTTTCTTGTTCTTCCGAAATGTAGTAATGACACATGAAATAGCTCTGGAAAACGAATAGGCCTCAAGAATGTTTAATTCCTATATCCTGCATGGAGAGCCAGAAATGTTTCTCTCTTCTTGCTACTTTCTATTGTTTTTGAGACATCTAGGTTGGGTCTGACATTTGTCTCCCTATTAAATTCTTTACTTTGTCACTTAAGAAAAAAACAATAGGCTGTAGTAATTATTCTCTTCCCTACTCTCACTAGCTCTGTTCTTTCTGTTTTACTGTGACTGCTAACTAAATTTAACCATTCAAATATGTTATGTTACGTATCTGAAAACAACATTTTAGCATTGCTAAACAAATGGACCATAAATCCTCTATATTCACCAAACATCCCTGTACAACACTTTACCAGGGAAAAAGTCCCCCCACCCAGAATGGTGTTTTCCCAAAGCAGCTTTGGTCTTTTTGCATGTAAGCATTTTCATTTTTCATATCTGAGTTTTTCACTTGTAATCCATTTTTGCCCAGAGGAAAGAACCATTTCAGTAATTGCTTAACTTAATTGGTTTCTAATCACGTGGTTACCTCTGGGGCTATGTTTACCTCCTACATCTTTTCTTCTTTCTAGAAAGCACACAAAGCTTGGTTGGTACTCTTGATGTAAAATAGTTCTTCACCTTCACTTACTAGGCCTGGTGATAAAAATGTATGTGCAAATGAGAGTTCTTTATGCAATTTGAAAAATAAACAAATTTGTATTTTTTTTTTTTGCTTGTCCTGGAGCTTGAACTCTGGGCCTGGGTTCTGTCCCTGAGCTTCTTTGTTGCTCAAGGCTGTCACTCCACCACTTGAATCACAGTGCCACTTTTGGCTTTTTCTGAGTTGGTTTATTGGAGATAAGAGTCTCACAGACTTTTCTGCCTGGGTCAACCTCCTGAGTAGCTAGGATTATAGGCATGAGCCATCAGTGCCAGCTTGAGTTCGTATTTTAGAATGTCATTTAGAAGCTGGTTATGCCCCCCCCAATGTTATTATCTTATTCTTTAGAGAACTTAGTTTTATGGAATTTTATCTTTATTCTGAGATTATATTGATATGACAGAATTAGTTGAAACTAGATAACCTAACTTCTTTTTTGTCCAGTGAGAATCAGCCCCACATCAACTATGTAAATCATTTGTCTCTTAATATTTTGATTTTTTTCTTACAATTGTTTCTATTGTTCTTTTCCCTGGGGAATCCTGTTTTGTTCTCATATATGAAATACAAATGATTTCCTACTAAAACAGAAGCCCACTAAATTCAGTTTAGATGGAAATACTTGTGACATAGAAAATAAAATTTTCCCTATTGAAGGGCAGTATGACAGATAACTGATAACAGTAATTGACTTGTGAATGCTGAGCTTCTGAGCTTTTTTTTTTTTTTTTTAAAAAACATTCTAACAACTATCAGTTTAAGGTAGGCAGTGGTGGTGAAGGCTAAAAGTTAATACTAGTTGTAAAAGACATAAGTTAAACCTGTTGATGCCTTCCTTTGTCATTTGCAATATATAGAATACTTATTAACATTGACCAGGTATTTGGAGTTATCAGAAAAAAACTTACTAAGGCTTCCTTCTAAAATTAATTCCTTAGGAAAACTTAAAACCCAGCCACATCTGGGCAGTGGCTCATGCCTATAACCCTGACTACTCAGGAGGCTGAAATCTGCAGATTGTGTTTCAAAGCCCACCTTGGGCAAGAAAGTCTGTGAGACTCTTAAATTAACTACCTAAAAAGCTGGAAGTGGAACTGTGGCTCAAGTGGCAGAGTGCTATCCTTGAGCATAAAAGCTCAGGCACAGTGCCCAGGCCCTGAGTTTCATCCCTAGGACAGACAGACAGACACACACACACACAGACTTTTTTTGCTAATATAAATCTCACTTTTGCTTTAGTTACACTACTAAGTAGGAAGTAAGTAGTGACTTTTGCTTTACTGTGTGGCATTTAAGTTCATCAAAAGAATTTGTAATTTTCTAAAATGTTGAGAAACACCATTAGGCAGATTGGAGACCTCATCTCTAGAAATAAAACTAGAAATCAAACTAATATAGAAGTTTTGATTGGCAAAAGAATTTAGAGAATTTTACACCACAATAAATAATTGAAAATAGAATCCATCTTTTTTTTTTTTTTTTTTAAATACTGGGCATACTGAAAGTCTCAACCAGGCCTTTTTAGGATCCATATACATTCAGGGCGTAGAGAGGGGGCTTAGAAATGCAGACATGTCACTTCTCTGCTTCTCTTTTTTCAGTAAGAAAGTTATATGGGGAAAAGTGTAGACTGGATTGATTTTTCTTTAGTATTTTGGCGTTGTATATGTTTGTGTGTGTGCACTGGTAATGGGACTTGAACTCAGGGCCTTACACTTTTGCTTAGCTTTTTTTGCTTAAGGCTTTACTACTTGAGCCACATTTCATTTCCATTTTTGTTTTGTTTTTTCCTGTTTAATTGAAGATATGAGCATAAGATTTCTAAATTTTGTTGGAACTTAGTAAAATGGAATGTTGATGTCTACTTTTTATTTTTAGCCTAAACATGAATAAACTTTCTATTATGAGATTTTCTAAATACACAAAAAAGTCACAAGATTAATGGCGCACTCAAAAACATACTATGTTGTTTAATTAGTATTTAATATTTTGCCATATTTGCTAGATAGGTAGAGGCTACATAGACTTTCTATGTAAGGGTTTTTTTTTTTGTTTGTTTTGTTTTGTTTTTTTCTGGTCGGTTGTGGGGCTTGAACTCAAGGCGCTGTCCCTGAGTTTTTTCACTCAAAGCACTGTACCACTTTGAGCCACAGTGGCACTTTCAGTTTTCTGGTGGTTAGAAGAAGAGTCTCACAGGGGCCTGGCGCCAGTGGCTCACACCTGTAACCCTAGCTATTCAGGAGACTGAGATCTGATGATTATGGTTTGAAGACAACCCAGACAGGAAAGTCTGTGAGACTTTCACCTCCAATTCATCACAGAAAAAGCCAGAAATGGCACTGTAGCTCAACTAGTACTAGCCTTCAGGAACATAGGACCAGTGCTCAGACCCAGGGTTCAAACACCAGGACAGGCAAAAACAAAAAGTCTCAGTGTCTCACGGGCTCTTTGAACCATGATCCTCAGATCTCAGCATCCTGAGTAGCTAGGATTATAGGCATGAGCCACTGGTACCACTAGCATGATTCTTTTTAAGAATAAGGACTCTTTCCTACCTAAGTATAATACTGTTTTCCTGCCTAGGAACACTAACACTAAGACCCATTATCAAATAGCTAATCCATATTCAAGTTTTCAGTTAATCTCCATAATACACTGGATTCTAATCAAGGTTTATGTATTGCTTTTGGCTATCATGTCTGTGTGTTGGCATTAACTTAATTATTCTCTTTACTTTCTGTTAACACATCCTTGTTTTTTTTTTTCTCCCTGGGCTGGCTTTGAACTTCACTCCTCAGATCTGAGTCTTATAAGTAGCTAGGATTACAGGCATGAGCCACTGGCGCCTGGCTTGGATTATATTTTTATTGCATAACACTGTCTAAAGTTCAGGAAGTCGTTTATTAAAAACTCTCTGAATACACATATGGTAGACAGCCTTTTTCACATACTTAGCCCCCCCTTTCAGACTTCCAGCCTTTAGAAATGTTATGTGCAGGGGTTGGAGGTGTGTCTTGGTTGGTAGAGCGCCAGCCAATGAGTGAAAGCATCAGGTACAGAGATCAAGTTTTGGTCTCTGATCTAAAAAAAGAAAGAAAGAAAAGAAATGTGATGTGCAGTTAATGTTAAATATCTCACCACCGCACGATTCTTTGGAATGCTTGATGAAGGTAAGTGTTAATAAGCATAGCATGTTTTTGTCAGGATCTTTTCCTTGGCCTCTGGAAAACACAAAGCAAGTATTCAAAGCTTGAGGAAGGAATCTATGGAGATTTTAAATCTTTCTGTGGTAAACTATCAGATCTGAGCAGAGGCTTCATAAAGAGGGGAAAAGGGAATTCTGTGTCTCCCCACAGAAGAGCTCCGACTGATTCCAGGAACCTGAAACATGCCTTTTTCTAGTACCTAATCCTGTTGTCTTCTGAAATTTTTAGCCAGTTGCAAACATTGCCTTAACTTTATACTCATTACTCTGTGGGACCACCACTAAAGAATCCAAGGCTTCCAGATATAGATAGATAGATAGATAGATAGATAGATAGATAGATAGATAGATAGATAGATAGATAGATAGATAGATAGATAGATAGATAGATAGATCTCTATAGATCTATATCTATAGATCTATACAGATATAGATCTATATCTATATAGATCTCTATAGATCTCTATATAGATATAAATCTATATAATTTGATGTGTATGTATAAACAGATATATGCGTGTGTCTATATATATACATATATGTATATATATATATATATACATCATATATGTATATATATATACATATGTATGTATATATATACACACACACACCACATACACACTTAGGCTATATATTAGTAGGATCTAAATATTATCCTTATTTTATGAATTCCTGAATAAGTGCCAGTGTCCACACTAGAACTCAAGTCTGCTTGCTTCTCAGTTCAGGGATATCCTGTTACAGCTGCTAGACTAGAGAAAGGAAGGATTTTAAGATGCAAGAAGAATGCTGTTCACTTGTTGGGTTATTTAGAAGTTGTTGTAGAGTTATGACAATTCTAATGTGTTTGGATGAACAAAACAGCATAAGAAATTGAATGGCACTAAAAGAATATAAAATTAAAAGCTGGGTGCTAATGGTTCACACCTGTAATCCTAGCTACTCAGGAGGCTGAGACCTGGGGATCACCGTTCGAAGCCAGTGTAGGCAGAAAAGTCAGACTCTTATCTCCAATTAATCATCAGAGAAAAGGAAGTGGTACTATGGCTTAAAGTGGTAGAGTGCTAGCCTTTAACAAAAAAGTTCTGAAACAGCACCTAGGCCCTTATTAGTTCAAGCCCCATAACTGAAAATATATAAGATGTGAAAAGAAATTTTGGATTTTTCACTATATAATCAAGGAAATCTGAAAGTTTAAAACTTTTTTTTTTTTTTTGCTACTAGTTCTAGGGCTTGAATTCAGGGCCTGAGCACTCTCCCTGAGTTTTTTGCACAAGGCTAGTGCTCTACCACTTGAGCCACCTTTCCATTTCTGTCTACTTTTGGTAGTTAATTGGAGATAAGAGTACCATGAACTGTCCTTCCTGGGCTGGCAATGAACCGCAATCCTCAGATCTCAGCCTCGAGTAGCTAGGAGGATTACAGGTGTAAGCAGTTGGCGCCCTGCTTCAGATCTTGGCCTTTTGACATAGTTGGCATTCTAATGGTTTGTTTTTAGTGGTTTCCATCTTAAATCTAGACTATAATTTTAATTTTTATTTAAGCAAATATCTATGTGTTTTTATTAGTTCTGATGGTCTTTGTATCTGTTCATAGCAATAGAGCTCAAACCTGCTACTTGTCATTCTACATTTCAGTGAAGATTTAAGTGGTAAAAACTATATTTTCTTTGTTCTTTTAGCTTAAAACCACTGCTTTATTGAAAACATTTCATGAAGCAAATATAGTTTGCATAATCATGAAAAAGATGAGTTTTGGGGGGTGGTACTAGAGTTTGAACTTTGTTTCATACTTGCTAGGCAGGCACTCTACTGCTGAGCCATGTATGCTCTGACTCTGAAGTTCTGATTCTTAGCCAAATTGTTAAAATTATTGAGTAAAACACCCATTTGTTGATTTTTTTATTTAAGGGCCACTGGGATATTTATGATATTATTCACAGGCCATGGAAAATTATTGATACAAGCTGAATCTTACCTTATGCAATATTTATAACTCTAAAGATGCTCTAGATTCAAAAATGTTAGAATTACTGTATTAAAAAATCAATAAATGGGCCACATACCGGTGGCTCACACCTGTAATCCAACTATTCAGGAGGCTGAGATCAGACGATTGCAGTTCAAATTTAGCCTGGGCAGAAAAGTCCCCTTGAGACTCTTATCTCCAATTAACCACTCAAAATCCAGAAGTGGCACTGTGGCTCAAGAGCTACAGTACTAGCCTTGAGCACAAAGAGGCTCAGGGACAGTGCCCAGGCCCCAAGTTCAAGCCCTACAACCAACCAAAACAAAACACAAAAAACAAATGGCTACGTGCTGTTGGCTCACACCTGTAATCCTAGCTGTTCAGCAGGGTGACATATCTGAGTATTGCAGTTCAAAACCAGCCTTGGCAGGAAAGTCCGTAAAACTCTTACCTCCAATTAACTAGAAAAAAAGCTGAAGTGAAACTGTGTCTCAAGTGGTAGACTGCTAGCTTTGAGTGAAAAAATCTCAGGGACAGCACCCAGGCATTGGTGCACACGTGCCTGTGCACTCATGTCTGCACGCGCGCACACACACATACACATACACATATGCTCAGAGACAGTGCCCAGGTCCCACGTTCAAGTTCCAGGAGTGGAAAAAAATGGAGTTGTCATATTTAAGTTCTTCCAAAATCTCTTCTTTTAGGCACTGGAACATGCTTTGACTAATCTAGCAATTGCCTGATATAAAGATTTTATCCAACAACCAAATTGTTAACTGCACTGTTAGCATAGGTTAGCCAAAAACTTTTGTAAAGAATTTGTTTATGGGCTGGGAAGGTGGCTCAGTGGTAGAGCGCTTGCCTTGCATGCATGAGGCCCTGGGTTCGATTCCTCAGCACCACATAAGCAAAAAGAAAAAAGCCGGAAGTGGCGCTGTGGCTCAAGTGGTAGAGTGCTAGCCTTGAGCTGAAGAGCTGAGGGACAGCGCCCAGGCCCAGAGTTCAGGCCCCATGACCGGACCAAAAAAAAAAAAAGAATTTGTTTATATCTGATGTCTTGGAATATAGCCAGATAAATCAAGAGAATAAGTGGAAACTTCCCTCTATAACCCTCACAATTTTAGAAGCACATGGGAAATATAAATAGTGCTGTAGTAGACACTAAACATACTTTTTAAAAAGAAAATGTGAAAATTGACTAGATATCAAATCGTATTTATGCAGCTATAACTTGAAATTGCTTAAATTAACAATCAGTTCACTTGCCCCTTGGAGTGAAAGCACAGAGATGAGCAGGTTTTCTGTTGGAAACTAGGTCAATGGGCTAAGTGTACTTTCTCAGTTAGCTTAATGTCTTTCTCTGCATCATCTCCTTTTTGCCAGCTCCTCCTCCAAGACCCCATGGACCTAGATGATTGTAATTAACATGTGTGCAGTTCTTTACAAAATCACCTAAGATGTTTTTCTCCTCTGATATTGCCTGCCTTTTATGCACAGCTGTGGAGTGTTGCTCTTAAATTTTCTACTTTTTACTTGCATTCACTTGAGGCTAACAGATTTTGAAAGAGTGCTAGGAATCTAAGTGTTGACCATTGCTAGAGCCCTGGGAAAGACAGTATCTTAGGGAATGTTTTTAGCCAGGAACCTATTGAAAAAACACTTGCAGAATTCAGTCTTACTTGCTGGTTTTTTGAAAGTAAAACCCTAGGAGAATTGGAGATTGAAAATGGAAGGCACAGCATGGAGACAGCTATGTTGGCATGTAACAAACAGAGAACCTCTTTATTAATTAAGGAGGAAAGAAGAAAACAAGTGATAAGCAAAATATGAAGAGAAGACTGGAGGTGTAGAGTGCTTTCTTTGGCACATAGAAAGACTGAGGTTCATCTCAAGTAGAGGATCAGGGAAGTCTAGAAATGACAGGGGAAAAAGGAGCTGGCCTAATCTGGCCAGCCCCCTAGCTGCTTGAGAGGCTGAGAACAGAGGATTAAGGTTTGAGGTCAGCTGGTTGTACCCTCCAGACCTCTTATCAGTAGGTGGGCTCATTGGTAATCACTTGTCATCCCAGACACTCGGGAGGCTGAGATCAGGAGGATCACAGTATCCGGCCAGCCTTGGTACTAAAGAGTTTGTGAAACTCACATTTCAAAGAAAGAAGCTGGCTGCGAAGGCATGCACCTGTCATCTCAGCCATTATAGGAAGTTTAAATTGGCAGAAAGTGATGTAGGAGTGTGCCTGAGAAAAAAGGGTAGCCCCTATGAATTAGTGCAAAAAAGGTCTTCAGATACCAGTTTGGCTCAGCTCAGCAGTAGAGTGCCTGAATAGCAAATGCAAGGTCTTGAGTTCAAAACCCCATTACCACAAAAAAAAAAAAAAAAACCCTCAACAGGACAAAAGGAGTTTTTAGGGGTTTTTTTGGTTGTGTTTTAATTTTGCTGATTCTGGGGCCTAGCTTCTATCTGTGTGTGTGTGTGTGTGTGTGTGTGTGTGTGTGTGTGTGTGTGTGTGTGTGTGTGTGTGTGTGTGTGTGTGTGTGTGTGTGTGTGTGTGTGTGTGTGTGTGGTGTGTGTGTGTGTGTGTGTGTGTGTGTGTGTGTGTGTGTGTGAGATTCTGGGGCCTAGCTTCTATCCGTGAGTTTTTAGGGTTTTTTTTGGTTGTGTTTTAATTTTGCTGATTCTGGGGCCTAGCTTCTATCCGTGTGCGTGTGTGTGTGTGTGTGTGTGTGTGTGTGTGTGTGTGTGTGTGTGTGTGTGTGTGTGTGTGTGTGTGTGAGATTCTGGGGCCTAGCTTCTATCCGTGTGTGTGTGTGTGTGTGTGTGTGTGTGTGTGTGTGTGTGTGTGTGTGTGTGTGTGTGTGTGTGTCATTCCTGTAATTAGGATTATAGTTGTAAGCCATTGGAGCTAGGCAGCTTTTAAGTTTTAATTTTCAAATTTATTATCTAAAAACTGCCATGTGTCATAAGTAAGCGCTGCTCATTCAGAAGTTAGTTTTAGGTTTTAACCTTTTCTATGGCCTATTCTACCATATTTATAAATGAAATGTTTACATAGATTTTTTTCCATAGATAGGAAAAAACCTTCCTAAATTGTAAATCCTCAAACTTAGTTTATGCTCTCTAATTATTAGTAAAACCAGATAAAAAGCATGTTGTTGTTGTTTTTAATACACTATTTTAGCTGGGTGCTGGCGGCTCACTCCTGTAATCCTAGCTACTCAGGAGACTGAGAACATGAGGATCATGGTTCAAAGCCAGTCTGGGCAGGAAAGTCCATGAGACTCTTATCTCCAATTAACCACCAGAAAACCAGAAGTAGTGCTGTGGCTCCAGTGGTAGAGCACTAGCTTTGAGCTGAAGAGCTGAGGGACAGTGCCCAGGCTCAGAGTTCAAGCCCCATGACTGCCAAAAAACAAACAAACAAACAAAAAACAAAACCCAAAACAAAAAGTTCTTCAGAATGTTGCCTGTTTGAAAGATTATGGATAAATTCTTTATAATGTTTGTCTTTGCTTTGGACATCAGTGATGGTGACTCATGGCTTGTAATACTAGCTACTTAGGCTCAGCTGAGCCCAGGCAGAAAAGTCCAAGAGACTCTTATCTCCAATGAATCATCAAAGAAGTAAAAAATGAGCTGGAGATGTGGTTGAAATGGTAAGAGTGCCAACTGTGAGTGAAAAAGCCAAGTGAGAGTTCAAGACCCAGCACTAGCATAAAAAATTATCTAAGCCCTTTGGTATTTGACTTTATAGTCAGCCCTTCAATCTGTGGATTCTGCATCCACAAATTCAGCCAACCTTGGATTGAAAATATTTCCCTCCAATTATATCATTTTTCCCCCTAAACAATTATAGTGGAGCACTATTTAAATAACATTTACATTATGTTAAGCATTGCAAGCGAAATTAGAGATTGTTTAGCATATACAGGAATATGTGTGAAGGATAAATGCATATAATATTTTACAAAAAAGGGCCTAGAGCCATCCTCCTCACATACCAAGGGCTCATTAATGATAGCAACACTGAAAGGTTTTGTGCTTAGCATGTACTGATTTTTCATAGCTTTATCTTGGTCATTAACTAGATCTTTGAGGGAAAATGGATTAATTAAAGGTGTATTGAACCTAGCCACCCCTTTTTTTAAATAACGGAAACTCGAACTCAGGGCCTCGTGTTTGCTGAGCTAGGCAAGCATTCTACTATGTCCTTATTCCCTTTGCATAAAAATGTCATCTATTAGAGTAGTTTTACAATGCAGTGTATAAAGATTGCCCCCACAAAAGCAAGACTGTTCAAAAAGTAAAAGCAAAAAGTGTTGTAGGCTTGTATTACCTTATCGATAGACTAACTGCCTAGCAAGTACAAGGCCTGAGTTCAGACCCTAGGACTGCCCTCCTCCTCCAAATGACCTGAAAGTAGAAGAGCGGCTATTTAAGAACTGCAAAGGTAGTGATGGGAAGAGAAGGGTAGGTGAACATGATTAGTGCATGCTCTATTCATATGTGGAAATGTCAGTGTGAATCCCATTAATTTGAAATGTAACAAATATAAGAATGTGGAATATTTCAAAAAAGACTGCCCCACATTTTCCTGAAAATAAAACAATTTGTTAGGGCTGGGAATGTGGCTTAGTGGTAGAATGCTTGCCTAACATGCATGAAGCCCTGAGTTCGATTCCTCAGCACCTCATAAAACAAAAAATTGGAAAGTGACACTGTGGCTCAAGTGGTAGAATGCTAGCTTTGAGCAAAAGAAACTCAGGTACAGTGCCCAAGCCTTGAGTTTAAACCCCAGGACTGGCAAAAAAATTTTCATTAAATGTAGCAGTCGGTATCAAAGATAGAATTTGTTATAGCTAATGCTAAAGCCCTATGATAGTAACTGGTTTGTTTCTGGATATTTCTTCTGACAGTCAAGATCTAGTCTAGTCTTCTATGTGATATTTTCTTGTCATTCTGAGAATTAGGTTAGCTTTTTTTTTTGTGGTGGTGGTGGTGGTATTGGTATTGGTGGTATTGAAGCCTGAATTCAGAGTTTAAAGCTCTTGACTGGCTGTCTTGCTGGTTAACTGGAAATAAGAGTCTCACAGATTTGTCTACTAGGCTGGTTTTAAACTATGATCCTCAGTCAGATCTCAGCCTCTCTTGAGTAGGTAGGATTCCTGGCTCTTGGTATATGTTCCATTTTAATTCTCTCAATTAGGGTAGTATAGACAAATCTTTTTTTTTTTTGTCTGTTGTGGGGCTTGAACTCTGGGCCTGGGTGCTGTCCCTCAGCCCAAGATGAGTGCTCTACTACTTGAGCCACAGTGCCACTTCCGTTTTTCTGAGTGGTTTATTGGAGATAAGAGTCTCATGGACTTTCCCACCTGGGATGGCTTTGAACCATGATCCTCAGATCTCAGCCTCCTGAGCAGCTAGGATTACAGGTATGAGCCACTGATGCCAGGCTGGTTTTTAACATTTTGACAGTGAATGGAGGAACAGAATTTTTTTCTTTTTAATAAAATTTGGTGAGCCTTAATTTCAAATACATCATGAAAAATGTAAAAACAAGTCAAACTTAAACTAGAAATATCAATTCGTTTAGGAACTCAGAAATGATGTATCATGAGTAGCCGTATAGTTACGCTGTGTAAATTCTTCCTTTAATTCTCAGTGGCTTTTCTGTGCTTCTAAGACAAAAGCCCAGGCTATGGCAGCCCTATTTCTGCACAGTGAGCTAGTTATTCTATCTTTGTCTTTACAGGGACCACATTCAGAATTAGTCATTTTTCAAATTTCCTCTTTGCTCACCAAAAGCATGTGTTTGCACACAATTATGTTAAATTAGAAGAAGTTTGGAGGATGAAATAGCCGATTTAAAATTTTAGACTACTGTTTTAAAAGATGTAATGTGTACTTTTTAGCATTTTATTTTCAGAATAAGACAAAACACTTTTCACAAAACCATTTTTAAAGTATCAAAGCAAGAAAAGTGATAATCTTTCCTAGTTTTAAAACAAGACAGCCTTTTTATTCCTGTGAAAGAAGGAAAGTAATTTAGAACATGAAAGAAATGTCATTCTTTCCCTATCTTTCTTTTGAGAGCACCTGATATACACAGTTGAGCTGTTACATGAGGAATGAATGATGGGAAAATGCCTTTCCTGAGAAAAGATGAGCCATATGTTTCTTTTTGGATAGCTCCCTTCATTAACGCATTTTTTTTTTTTTTGATGCAACTGGAAGTTGAACCCAGGGCCTCATCCTTGCTAGGCAAACTACTACTTGAGCTACACCCCAGCCCCAGTAATACATTTTAGATTATTCCTTCCACATGGAAGGTTTCAGACTTATACTCTGTTTTAAAGCAGAGTATATGTGTAATTAATTAGGATTATCAGACAGGAATTCCATTTCTAGGCTTACATTAGGCTTACTGATACTGTGCAGTTTTAGAGGAAAATCACAGCAATAAATAGCTTCGGGAAAAAGACAAGGCAGATCTAGTACTAGCCATGGCAGAGAGAAATTGGAGCTAAATTTCTTTTTCTGGGAGATCTTTAAATCAGCTATCTCAAAAGGCACGACTTCTATTATCCAGTATTTAGAGGTGAAACAAATTGGCTAAAGATATGTAGCTTTGATTTGGACTTTTAAAATAGAGATGAAGTGACTCCTTTAAGCCTAGGTTTCAAAGAAATGCAATGAAATGAATGGAGAGAGTACAAAGAAACCAGAAGACTGGGTATGAAATGGAAGTCTAGAAAATGACTCCACAAGTAGTTAAGCTGGGCCAGTTCGATGTGATCTGCAAGCACAGGGTTCGAAAGTGGAAGGTCATGACCGGTCATCAAGCCTAGTCCTCTATAGGACACTGGGATCTTTCCATTGCTCTGAATAGGTGGCC
This sequence comes from Dipodomys merriami, assembly GCF_024711535.1. NCBI lineage: Eukaryota > Metazoa > Chordata > Mammalia > Rodentia > Heteromyidae > Dipodomys > Dipodomys merriami. The sequence continues at coordinate 106,184,518 of NW_027204492.1, forward strand.
ACACGTGGACTGCCTCCAGTGGAATGAGGCTTATTGACTCCGGAGGTCAGTAATCCTTCACCTGGGGGAAATATGAACCCATAACCTTTTTACTGATTACAAAAGAGGATATGATCCCTATAAAAACCCCAAATACTGACCTGTATATACTCACTAAAGGACAAATTACCAGGAGCTCACCAGAAGCTGTGTGTAGTACACAGACTTTCCCCCTTCCCTATGAATATAATGTATTTTTCTGCTCCTTTTTTCTTGTTTAACATTTTGAACATCTGTGTCAGTGCATGTGGCTTAGCCTCATTCTTTTAAATGACTGCATATAGTAAGTATATGCCAGACTTTCAATTAATGTCTTATTGATAATTTTAGTTACTCCTGGTTTTGGTGCTCTTAAAAATAATAATGTAATGACCCCCCCCATTATCTTGACAGTACTAATTATAGAGCTTTTTCTTGGTCTAACTCTTCCCCCTAATTTGCAGTTACTGATATTGAAAACAGTTGCCATTTTTTTCTCCAGTCTTCTATTGGGTTGAAACCTTCTTCATCCTTGGGTCCCTTTCTGTTTTCTACATGTGGTTCACTTTGTCAGTGACTATTTTAAATTGTACTGATGGGACTGAACACTTAAGAGTTTTTTTTTCCTGAATGAGAAGACAAGAGTGTCTATTCTTTTAATTCAGTCCATAATTTTATTAGCTCCTAAGGCTGCCATATTATGTCCTTTGTTCATACTGAAGATGGAGTCAATTAAAGCTTTACAGTTGAAGTTTTAAGACCCCTTAGCATCTAATAAAAAGCGGATTTCCTGTCATCTCACTCCACCTTCCAAATGCATTAACACACAATTATTACTGCCACAATTCTTAGTGGCTCATGAGTCCCTGGTGTTTCTATACTCTTTATGATTAGATTTTGTTGATTACTGCTGACAGTTACAGGTTCTCTCATTCTCTACCAGTGCTGTTACATCAGAAAATAAGCAGGAAAGGAAGTCAGTATTGGCATTACCTGCTGCCTCCTAATGTATATCACTTTCCTTTTCCCCTTTCTTTCTTTTTTTCCTTCCTTCCTTCCTTTCTTTCTTCTCTTCTTCCTTCCTTCCTTCCTTCCTTTCTTTCTTCCTTTTTCTTCCTTTCTTTCATGCTGGTCCTGGGTTCTGAACTCAGGGCCTGGGTGCTGTCCCTTAACTTTTTGCTCAAAGCTAATGCTCTACCACTTGAGCCCCATAGCTCCACTTCCAACTTTTTGGTGATTAATTGGAGGTAAGAATTTCACAGACATTCCTGCCTGGGCTGGCTTTGAACCACCATCCTTAGATTTTAGCCTCCTGAGTAGCTAGAATTACAGGTGTGAGGCACCAGTGCCTGGCTTCACTTTTCTTATTTTTAAGTTCTTTTTTTGGGCAATCCAGGATTCACCTCAGGCTAACAAATCTGTTGTTGGAAAATCTGTCTGGCTTTTAGTGCTCTCCCCTTCACTGTGTTTCCATGCAGATTACAGAAGGCAATTACGTAGCCTTATCTATGATCCTTTCAGGATCTCAGGACATGATTTGTCAGATCAAATGATGTGAACTTGGTGAAAATAACTACCATCTTGGATTTAAATTTCTTCTCAGTTGTATTTGATCTTCAGATTGGGAAATATAGGACATTCTTAGGAATAGAAATAAAATAGGAGTAAGGCTATTTATTTTTCTTTGTTGTTTGTTCATATTACATGAGCCACTCCATGGGGGAAACTTCACTTTTTTTCTCTACTTTTTACTTTAACCTCTAAAACAACATTTACTGAGTATTTAGTATTTTATAAAGTCACAGTTTATCCTGAGGTGTTAGAGCTCCATTTTACTCTTTATAATACTTGTTTTATGCGGCAGGTTTTTTTTTAACCATCTGTTCTTAAAGTGGTTTTAAACATCTGAATTCCAGAAAGCTCTTTGCAGCACATCATATTTTAAAGACACTTTTCCCTTTTCTCCTCTCATCAGTGCATTTTGCAATTATACAATTAGCATTATGCTTTTGAGAGCCTCCAAGTCTTCTCAAGCTTCCTTACACAGTTTCTGATTTTGGAATTGATCCTAATTTTCCTTTGAAAAACTTGAAATCTGCCTATCCAATATGTGCATATTTCTCCTTCCTTTCTTGATCTCCAAACAACATGGCTGCTTTTTTTCCAAGGCTTCCTTCTATTTATACATTACCAATTATGTTTTAATAGTGAGGATTAGGTCCAAAGTAGTGCTTCCTCTCGTTTCATTTTTTAAAAGATTAACTGTTAATGCTTACCAAGAACATGTTATCAGATGCATTTAAACTGAGTGACATTTTTCACAGATGTCACAGTAATAAAAACTAGTAACAGTTAATGTTTATTTGCACACTGCAACATAATAGACACCAAACTAAATCTTCGCATATGAACTATATCACTTGTCCCCTATTATAGCATTTAGGAGATATAGATGCAATTGGTATTCAAGTGATACTAGAAGAGGAAATGAGTTTAAAAAAATGTTGAATTCTGTGTCCAAGATTACACAGCTTGTCAGTGCCAAAGTCGGAAATTTTCTTTTCTTTTTTTTTTTTTTTTTTGGTCCGGTCGTGGGGCCTGAACTCTGGGCCTGGGCGCTGTCCCTCAGCTCTTCAGCTCAAGGCTAGCGCTCTACCACTTGAGCCACAGCGCCACTTCCGGCTTTTTTCTTATGTGGTGCTGAGGAATCAAACCCAGGGCCTCAGGCATGCAAGGCAAGCACTCTACCACTGAGCCATCTTCCCAGCCCCCCAAAGTCCGAAATTTTCTAAATCAAATTCTTAATCACCGAATTGGATGGCTTCACATGATGCTTAATTACTAAGTTGGACAAGATGCTATTACTTGAAAACCTGTGTAGTTCCCAGACCACTGGCTGTGCACAGTAGGCACTTAAATATTTAATTCAAGGTTTATCATTCTTGTTGATTTTTATAGTATGGCCTTTTAGCTCCTAATTGTCAATAAGAAAAATATATTCCAGGCACTGGTGGCTTACACCTGTAAGCCTAGCTGCTCAGGAGGCTGAGATCTGAGAATTGCAGTTCAAAGCCAGCCTGGTTAGGAAAGTCCATGCGATCCTTATCTCCTATTAACCACCAAAATGCAGGAGGTGGAACGGTGGCTCAAGTGGTAGAATGCTAGCCTTGGGCAAATAAAAAATAAAAAGCCAATACCAGTACGTGTACGTGTGTGTGTGTGTGTGTGTGCGCGCGCGCGCGTGTGCGTGCACACGTACACACACAAACACAAGAAAAGGATAAGAAAGGTAATTGCAATACTACATCAAACAATTCATAGAAGAATGGGAAAAGAAAATATGAAAAGATTGTCATTAGTGAAATAGATTATTTTGAAATAGAGTTTTGATGCTTTAGATTTTTTTTTTTTTTTTTTTTGGTGCTAGGGATCATACCCAAGGCCCCCTGTAGGCAAGCACTATACCACTGACTAGCCCCTTGAAACCCAGTTTTAATTTTTCTTTTTTTGTGTGACAGTCCTGGGGCTTGAACTCAGGGTCTGGGTGCTGTCCCTGAGATTTTGTACTCAAGGCTAGCACTCTACCACTTGAGCTGTAGCTTGACTTCTGGCTTTTTTATAGTGTTTAAGTGGATATAAGAACCTTACAGAGTTTCCTGCTTGAGCTGGCTCTGAACTGCAATTCTCAGATCTCAGCCTTCTGAGTAGCTATGATTATAAGCTTGAGCAACCAGCACCCAGCTTTGAGACCCATTTTTAAGTGATAAGAAGTCTTTTTCTCTTTGTAAATGTGATATATGAAAAAGAATACAAAAATGTATGTGAAATTCCAGAGAGAATCACTAACGCAAGAAAGCATATATAAAATCTAATTGTAATATCAGAATACTATTGCACTTTGGAAACTGAAAATATTGTCACCATCATTTCATACTAATTATGATATTAGTAGCTATATATTATTCTTTTTTATTTTTTATTATCTTTAAGTGGTTGTACAAAGAAGTTCCCATTCTACAAAACAGTATATGAATACAAAGTGTCTGATAACATTGTCACCCACCGCTCCTAACCCACCCCGTCTCTCACTTTTCTTTAACTGATACTAGGTGATTACATAAATTTCCACAGTATTGTTGAATAGTGGTACTTAGTTAAAGTCAAAAACACATTTTAACCTTCACAAGGCAAATTGTCATTATCATGATCTATAAAGTTTGAATTCTATGAGCTTTGACTATACAATTATTTCTTTCCACATCAGGTGATATCTACATTTCTTTCCTTTTGCTTAGTGTAAGCTGTTTCCTCTTTCCCTCTCATCACTGTCTTTGAGTTGCTTAGTTCATTATAAACTATATCCAGTGCAGCTGATGGGCCCCTCTGTTTTATGATTTCCTGTTAGTTCTTTTTTTTATGAGAGATTGAAGCTCAGTTTCTTCCTTTAGTTTTCCATATTACTGTTTTTTCTCAAGTCTAGCATTCCAGCACTTGAGCCACAGGTCCATTTCTGTCTTTTTGGTGCTTAATTGAAGATAAGAGGCTCATAGACTTCACTGCCAGGTTGGCTTTGAACTGTGATTGTCAGACCTCAGTCTCCTACATAGCTAGGATTGCAGACATAAGTCACCAATGCCTGGCTCACTTTAACTTTTTAAATTAGTAGTAAAGGGTAAAACCTAAGATCTTTTTCATAGTTTCCTTTATTATTTGTTTTATTGAACTTGTTATAACTTTTTTGGCTGGTTTCTTTCACAGTTGTTAGGCAGAACTGAGCTGGGTGCTCAATCACTGTGACCCATATGATTGATTTCTTTTGTTATAGAGGAGGAGTCATTAGGCTCTTTCATTGGGCATGTTAAGTAGTTTAGTAATTGAGTATGTTATTTACGGATTTTTTATAAAGAATAATGGATCTGGGTAAGGTGGCAAAGTACATGTAATCCCAGTACTCAGGAGTTTGAGGTAAGAGGATCTGGAGTCCATAGTAAGACCCTGTCTCAGAAAACAACAACCAAAAGAATAATGGAAGCTGTATTTTCATAGACTGGGAGTTGGCATGGGTTTGCTGTAAAACCTTTGCTCAAGGTTCAAACCCAGACCTATGAAGTTTTTGTTTTAAGACAGAGTCTTACTGTATAGTCCAGGCTGATATCTCACTCTCTCTTACTCCTCTCCTCTTCCCTCCTCTCCCCTTCCCTCTCTTCCCCTCCTCTCCTCTCCTCTTCCTCCCTCCTCTCTCTTCCCCCCTCCTTTCTCCTCTCTCTGCTTTTCCCTCCCATCTCCCCTCCCTTTTCTCTTTCCCTTTTTCCCCTCTCCCTGCTCTCTTTTCTCTCTCCTCTCTCTTCTCTCTCTTCTCTCCTCTCTGCCAGTCATGGGGCTTTTGAACTCAAGGCCTGAGTACTGTCTCTGAGCTTTGTTGTGTTCAAAGCTATTGCTCTATGCCTTTATCACTTGAGCCATAGCTCTACTTATGAGTGTTTTGGTAGTTCATTGGAAAGTTAATTGGAGATAAGAGTCTCATTGCTATCCTGCTATGGCTGGCTTTGAGCCCTGATCCTCAGATCTCAGCTTTCTTAGAAGCTAGGATTATAGGTGTTAGCCACTGGCGCCCAGCTCGGGCTGGTCTCTTAGCTGGCAATCCTCCTGCTTTGGTCTCAGACTGCTAAGATTACAGGCTTGCACTGTCATGTCTTGTTGTCCTATCAGTCTTAGTTTATGAGGTAGTTTGAGCAAGTCACTTAGCCATTTTCCTATGAGAAAATCAGGGGTTATTATTGTTCTCAGGAGGAATAGTTTACCATGTGAGGCACATGTAAAGCATCCAGTGCAGTAACAGTGTTCGTTTTTTCTTTTCCATAGTTGGGCAAGGGGTTTTCTCCTTTTCTGTGTTGTTTACTCCTTTGCTAGTCTGGAGAAAATCATGGACCCTTCACAAAATAATAATTTCAGAGGCTTAAAAGATAGTGCCTGGGATTACAAAGAAACTAGTTATTGAATACAGCTACCAGATATTTCATGCTGCTATCTCAAATACTTGTTTGGACTTAGATGAGGGATTAAAGATAAACATAAGATTAATTAAAGATAAACATAAGAAGGAAAACGAGGAGAGAAAGCTTATAGGTACATATCCGTGGTTTTCAAATTATGAGGTGGGATTTCTCTGCTAATCTCCAACTTCCCCTCCTTTCTTGAAATATTTGAGTGTTCAGGGTCAGTTTGATAAGATATATACGTACAATGCTGCAACACTCAAATGTACAGTACAGCTGCCTCAATATTCTGATAAATCTGTTTGTGTTTTCATTTCTTCTAATACATACTTAAGTTCTTTGAGGAAATGGATCATATCTTATTGTTATTTTAATATTTTCCCACAGTGCTTAGCACAACACTTTTATCATGCTTCATAAGATCTTGATAGTCATCATCGTTACATAGTTCCAGCACCAAAAAACAAAGTTTGACCTATTGTCTACTGAATTATTTCCTGTAGGAATTGTTGCTATCAGACTAAAACTAAAAACCTACTGGATTTTTGCATATATTTCAAATTTTCACTAACTCATTTATTTTTTACTAACTCCCCAAATTATTCATTCATGGTGGTTTTGTGGTATTAATAGTGGTTAAGAAAACTACAGAATGGCTTCCTGAACTTTGAAGCCCTGAATTTGACCTCCTGTTCCCCACTTGTATTGTAGGGCCTGACATATATAACAGGTGATCAGTATATTTTCTTCTGTTTGGAAATACACTTGTACCTGAAAAAAATTGCTTGCTTATTTATGAAACCTTAGAAATGTACTTAGATGATTATAAATAAAAATTATAAAAACAAATACAATTAAGCTTGGTAGCAAATAGAACATAGGTTATTTTATGAAGGAAAGCAGCTTTAGTAAAGGGTCCTAAAATAGTGTTATTAATTATTATATTGAGGTTTGATATTTTGTTTGCTATTGGTGTTTTTTCCTTCTGATTAAATTCTTCTACTCATATTCTTAGGTTAAAACATCAGAATTTTATCGATACTCCCGACAGCTGCGCTACGAAGTTGACCAGGCACTGAATTACTTTCAGAACATTCACCAGCAGCCCCTATTGGACATAAAATCAAGCCGCATTCGTTCTGCCAAACCTCAAACTACAGTATTCCGGGGCATGATTGGACATAGCATGGTAAACAGTAAGATACTCCTACTGAAGAAGCCACGAGTCTGGTGGGAGCTGGAGGGCCCACAAGTACCTCTACGGCCAGACTGTCTTGCCATCGTCAATAACTTTGTGTTCCTGTTAGGTGGGGAAGAACTGGGCCCTGATGGTGAATTCCATGCTTCTTCCAAAGTGTTCAGGTATGACCCAAGACAAAACTCTTGGCTGCGGATGGCAGATATGTCTGTACCACGTTCAGAATTTGCAGTTGGTGTTATTGGGAAGTTCATTTATGCTGTAGCTGGCCGAACCAGAGATGAGACTTTCTATTCAACTGAGAGATATGACATTACCAATGATAAGTGGGAATTTGTGGATCCCTATCCAGTTAACAAATACGGACATGAGGGGACTGTGCTAAACAACAAGTTATTTATCACTGGCGGAATCACCTCATCTTCAACTTCTAAACAAGTATGTGTGTTTGACCCCAGCAAAGAAGGAACCATAGAACAGCGAACCAGGAGAACTCAAGTAGTTACCAATTGCTGGGAGAACAAGAGCAAGATGAATTATGCCAGATGCTTTCACAAGATGATTTCTTACAATGGCAAGCTTTATGTCTTCGGTGGCGTCTGTGTGATTTTGAGGGCCTCTTTTGAATCTCAGGGCTGTCCATCCACAGAAGTATACAACCCAGAGACTGATCAGTGGACCATCTTGGCATCCATGCCAATTGGTAGAAGTGGCCATGGCGTGACTGTGCTAGATAAACAAATAATGGTTCTTGGAGGCCTTTGCTATAACGGTCATTACAGCGATTCCATTCTTACTTTTGATCCGGATGAAAACAAGTGGAAGGAAGATGAGTACCCTAGGATGCCCTGCAAACTAGACGGTTTACAAGTGTGCAACCTACATTTCCCGGACTATGTACTGGATGAGGTCAGGCGTTGCAACTAATGATGTCCATCTCCCTAGAAGCAAAAGTCAAACGAAGCATTTGTTTGTGATACAGTAGTTACTTAAAAACGTATAAAGAAAAAAAAAAACCTCACCAGTTTTACTATTAAAGCCATTGGTCTAATGTAAGAAGTTTTCATTCTGTGCTAGCATATTTTTTTTAAGTTTTCAGTGGCCTCAGACTCATGCAATAAGTTAATTCTAAGCGCTAGCTCTTGAAACTACTTCCAGAAGCAGTTTAATAGAATGCTCCACTTATCTAGGAAGTTGATTTTCTGCTTTAAACATTTTTTTCATATGTTAGTGTAGGAATCTTCTAAGAGAAGACCCAATAAGTGTACTGGATGTGATTTCAGTCCCTATCTGAAACCTTTTTGGACAGTACTTTCAGTGTATTTCAGTCTGTTACATGTTTTGGTTTTATTATTTAAAAGTTTAAAACTCTTGACTTTTTTGCATGGCTTTTTGCTGAAAATGCAAAAATATAAATTTTCTACAAAATGACCTTTTATATTCAGAACACTATTTCTAAGCTGCCTTCTCTTACCTGCATTGTGTTAGTGAAAGCATATCCATACTCGCATCCATCCTATAAATATATAAGGTGTGGTTAGGATTCTATATTTTTAAGCTTGTGTACTTGCACTCCGTTTGCCATCCTTGTCGAATTTTTGTATGTAATGTCTTTTCATGTATTAACGTTTTTTAGAAAGGTAAATTAACTGGAGTCCTCATTTGGTATCAAAGTAGCCTGTCTTCAAGTCCATATTGATTCAGTAATATTTGGACTCCTTATATTCCTGAAATGTATGGATTTACAAAAACTAACATTTTATTTTCTAAAGTTAAATGTTAATGTTCTTTGTGGATGTATGTCTTTTTTTTCTGAAAATGTTTTCTCTTTGCAGTCTGTTTATTGTTGCCCTGTTTTAGTGAGAAATGGCGTGGTTTATGACAAGCTCTGACCCTGCAGCGTGCAAGCACTTTTAAAGAGAAGTAGGTAATACCACACTCCTAAATAAAGGCCCCTTAAAAGTAAGTGCAACTCCCTTTTTTTTTTTTTTTTTTTACGTCCAGTCAGGCTGCTGCATTTGTTATTGAATGGAAGGTGGCAACTCTCAGAAAGTTTGAGCTCAGTTTTGACTTAGAGGTAAGAAACTTAACTACAATGTTAATGATTATATCTACTTGTTTATTTTGTACAAAGTAGTGGCACTAGGGATGTCAGCTCTCAGCTTTCGTTTAATTTTCTGGAAGCTACTGGCATGAAGGTCGATAGTAATCACAGAGTTCCTGATGGATCAACATAGCTGTTGAAAAGCATTTATAAATGTTTTAGGATTAGCTGCACCTTTCAACTCTTTAAATGCAAAAGAAGAAGTGTAGTTGACAAAATTAAGCAAGAATGACTTGGGAGTGGATGATTTAAATTGATTCCACTTTCTCATGAGAGGTCTATCCCTGATACAGACTAGATCTACCCTGGCAAATTTTGCCAGATCTTAGAATTTTGGTGCAATATTGCAATGCCTTCTATATGGCTGCTGTTGTATAAATGTTGTACTTTCACTTTTTTTTCTGCTGCCACCACTGAACATAAAATGGAAGCGTGAAGTTGTGGAAATGTGAAGATTTTGTCAGTTCAGTTAGATATAGTAGGACACAAAACCTGATTTCAAATCTCCAAAACTGAGGCATTTAAGTTTAAGAAACAGCCAGGTTACACAAGTAACTTTTTTGGGTCTAGAATCCAAGAGCCCAAATTGCTATTATACAGTTGGCATTGGTTTCAGGAATTAAGTTAATATTAGTGGGGCCTACATTTTTCATTTAGCGATCTTTCATTCACTTAAAATTTATAAAAATGGATCAATATCTTGTCTTTTTTATGTTTTCAAAATAATAATCTTTTGAACAGAGAATTAAAGTTAGCCACGTAATTCTTTTCAAATATATCAGTTCACTTGGGATCTTATATGTGTGCTCTATTGTTGTAAAGAAAATAATGTCTTCATTATTTTCCTTGTTGATGTCTTTTGTGGGAAAAGTCCAGGAAAGAGCTATCAGCCACAGTTACTGCATCAAAGGCTTTACACTCCAGTCGTGGTTCTCTTTAATTGCTTAGATATAAAAATCTAGCCCTAGTTAGGGTAACATCTGAGCAAATAATTGGATGTTCTTGGTCTCTTGGTCTTCCATTTTAAAGATACAAGGCCAAGGTCAGAGTTCATGTTTCATAAAATTCATGGAATATTAACTTGAACTAACTAGGTTCAGCTTCACGTAAGTCATGTCTGACCTGATGTTAGCTGTAATTACTTTTGAGCTTTAAGAATAGTTGCTGTTTGCTTTGGTTCTGAATGTATGAAAAAAACTCTTCAGTTTATGTGTAGTCATAATTTAGTTTATAAATCCATGATTAACTTACATTCCCTTTTAAAAGTATAGTTTTAATTGCTTCAAGAGATTTATTTTTGTTATACTAAACTATGGAATTTTTTTCCTAGATTTTTTTCAAGCGTGCTTTTTGTGTACTTTATTTTAAATTGTTTTTTTGTTTGTTGTGTGTGCTCAAAATAGTATTTTTTTTTAAAAACTCAGTATGAGATTTGAAAACTCCAGTGTAACTGTTGTGATCTTTCTCTGTTGCTTTCACTTTACATTTTAAATGCCAGACTACATAAAAATAGCTGATGTTCATTAATTGCTTCTTAGTACCGTTTGTTCTCTTCCATGTCTTTGACCTTCTAAGTTTTGATTTAAAAAAAAATCATCCTTGCACAGCTGTTTTATAAAATGCAAGATTGTCCCAGTGAAGGTCTTGTATCGGAAGAAATGCTACTGGTGTTTCCAAAACCAAGCTTAATTGATAGGCAGATTAGCTGTTGTGTGTCCTCTTTGCTGTGCCCTGTATGAGTGTTAACTCCAGTTGTGAAATACTGACTGAGCCCGTCACTTACCTTTTGTAAAGCAGCACTTTTGGACACCTCATTTTGGAAGCCTGCTCAAGTCATAGTAAAGGACACACATTTGTGTGGGGAAAAGTGGTCAAATGGAGAGTTTTGTCTTAATTACATGAAACTAAGCTTTAAAATATTTTGTAACAAATTATTTGAGCTGCATATTCTAAACATGTCAAACGTTCAGTGGACTATTTTTATATATGTATATGTGGGTGTAGGTCATAACATTTCAGTTTATAATATAAATTGTTATTTCAGTTTATAAGCTATCTCTCAGAAGAGACTAGCTCTTTTGAGAATACATAATTTAAAAGTTTTAGACTAAAGTAAAACAGCATAGATAATAGTGTATATTAGATATAATTGAGGGCTATATGGCAGTGAAACTGCTAGTGCCAGTTTTCTTGTTTGCCTACTATATGTTTTTGATTTTTTTTTGTATTCTGAACATTTTTAGAGATCATACATTTATTCAATCACATTTAGAGTCGGTTTGGGAATAAATATCTTCTAAAAAGAGATTTATCTTAAAAATTAAAGTCCTGAAATATTAGTTTATTGAGAGTTTATAAAGTCAAATATCCAATAGGCATAGACAAGAATAGATGAATTCCCGGAAATCCTTTCAGTATACCAATATAACTTCAATATTACTCAAGTAACATTGAGAAAATGCTATTAGCTTTGTTCCCTCTTCAGTTTTTTGGATTTTTTTGTTTTACATCTTTGGGAACAACTGCATCCAAAAATTTAATCAGTATACCAGTAAGAATTAGGTATTGCTTTCCAAAAGAATGTTCCTAAGAGGTGATTGGAGAGGTTATTTTCTACCTAACTTGTATGTGCCCTGTACCTCTTGGGCATACTTTGTCTATAGAAAAATATTTTGACCTTTAGGTATATTTTGGCCCAGTACTCAAATAACCGTAGGGCCAATATAAAAACAAATCTTAGAATAATTTAATGTTTGCCTTTTATACCTGTTTTGAAAGCCTTTACATTTTTTGTCAGGTGATTTTTTTTCCCAAGCCGTGGATATAATCTATTCAAACATGTTTATGCTATCCATTCTGTTTTTAAATTGAAAAAAAAATGTTAAAAGTGTTTATGAAGAAAAGTTTAAATAAAATATTTTTAATCTTTAAAATATATGTCTTTATTATCATTTACTGTCTTTTTTTTTTGTCGGCCATAGGACTTGAACTTAGGGCCTGGGTACTATCGCTGAGCTTTTTCATAAAGGCTAGATCGGCTACTTTGAGCCACAGTGCTACTTCCGGTTTTTTGGTGATTAATTGGTGATGAGTCTCATGGATTTTTCTGCCTTGGTTGGCTTCAAAACAGTAATCCTCATATCTCAGTCTCTTGAGTAACCTAGCAGGATTCCCAAGCGCCAGGCTAGCTTTCTAAGCCTTTCTCCCCTCACTTCCAATACCTATGTTCTGTTGTGATCTTTCAGTGGGTTCATCTCCAGCTTCATTTCTTTCCCTTTCCCTGCCCATCAGACTCCATTTATTTTTACAAAGCCCAACTAGAATGCCCCCCTTCTCTCCTCTCCCATTTCTGTTCCTTGAATTAGCTTGTTTCTTCTACACTCAACATATTGTAACTCTTACTTATTTTGCATAACAGTTGAGTATAAGTCTCCCTGGCTAGATCATAGAGCTTTCCTTGAGTGAGGGGACCTTTACTCTGTCTATTCCAGCTAGTCTGGTCCTTGGTTTACAGTGGAACCTGAGCTAAATATTGATTGCAGCATATGATCAATACTATGTAAGTTACAGACAAGGCCTGTAGGGGTTCAGGTGAGGGGGAGGGAGCAGTTGTCTAGGGTGTTTGGTTTTGCTTTCTTCTCCATCTATACACTTCCCACCCAATCTCATCCACACCTACAGCTTCACCTATAATTTTATTCAAATACCTGTCAAACCTACATTTCTTTACCTATTTCCATCCAGAGAACTCATATTTGGTTATGTTGGAATGTCAAACCGAACAAGTAAAAGCCTGAATACACAAATTACTTCTTTCTCCCAATCCTGTTGCTTGGTACAAGGCTCTATCATTGCCTTTGATTGTTCAAATCAGGAATCTTGTACTGCTGGTCTGTCTTTTACCCTCAACATCTGAGGTCACCCAGCTCTGTCACTTTTAATTTTTAGCTGCCCTCTCCTTTACAGTCATACCTCCCTAGTTTAGGCCCTCCTCATTCTTGCTCGACTCCAGGAGCTTTCAGATCTGCCTACATGATCATTTTCTACACAGCTGCCAGAGAGAGCTTTTGATAGGTAAATCTGATACTGAGAGTCAGCAGTCTTTAATAATTTGCCTTTACCCTCAGAGTAAGATCCCAAATCCCTAACATGCTACACATAGCCCTTCATTTTTTGTTCCCTTTGTACCCATTTTCCCCCTCCTCTGTGCTCTCCCCCCTTTCTTCTGTTAGTGTTTCTGCCTCTATTTTTTCTTTCTTTTTTGCCAGTATTGGGGCTTGAACTCAGCCTGGGCACTGTCCCTGAGCTTCTTTTCTAGACTTGAACCACAGCACACTTCTGGCTTTTCCTGTTTATATGGTGCTGAGGAATTGAACACAGGGCTTTTTGCATGCTAGGCAATCACTTTACCACTAGGCCACATCTCTACTAGAGATGGAACCCAGGGCCTTACACTTGTTACACAAGTGTTCGACCAGAGAGCAACATACCAAAGCACTGTTCAGTCTCATGCCTATACTCAGGCAATGCAAGTTTGGTATGGTTCTCAATAGGCCATGTTCTGTCAGGGCTCGCTGCCTCTTTTTCCTCTCCTGGCTTACCCTTTCTTGGCCATCAAGAACCAGTCAAGTCTTTAATCCTTCCTCTTGGTCTTACATTAGTCCTTCATGGATGCCTAGATGCCCATCTCCTCTGACACCTGATTATGTGTCTTCTCCATTCTACCCTTAACTTTGCTTTCTTATTACCTTCCAAGAATCTTACTTAATGTCTGGTATGTGGTAAATTGTCCTTAACAAAAACAATCCTGGAACTGAGATACCAACAAAAATTTTTTATTCGTTCAATTGCCAAAATGGACTTCCTTCTCACTACTCATTTCCACACATGCTGCTCCCCATGTATGGAAGGCTGATGCATTTGGCTCTCACTTTGTCAGCAAATTCTTCCCTTAACCTCTCAGTAATTTTGATCCAAGCTGGAAATACCAAGTAAAACAGTCCAAAAGGTGTTTGCAGAACATTAATCCCATGTTATCCCATTAATCCCATGTGTTGGTAGGGGGGACTGAGGAAAATATTCAGTGGTCACAATAACCTTGGGGAACACTGCATACTATTTTCTTACAGAATCTCAACAAACTGGCATATTCAAGGCTCTAAAAAGTTCTGTTGACTTATTTTGCTTGTGCTTACTTTATTGTAAACCAAAGTTAAACACAGAGCTCGTTTTCCCCCCTCTGGAAAATGGGTGGTCTTTGAACTCTCTTGGCTAAGGAATAACTAAAAACAAACAAGCTCAGAGGACCACTAATCCACTCTGGTCTACAAATGGGACTTCGTCCTGCAAATCCAGTTAGATTCCAGGTTGAAGTCTTTTTTTGTCAAGGTGACATTACCTTGGGGATTTCACACCACAAGGAAGGTCCCACTTCTCCCCCTAGGAGTAAGATACATTTAAATAGTGCATTTATAAAACCTTGTGTGGGTGAGGGAACAGGACTTCCAGAATGACTGAACAAGGAGCTCAGCCGATCCTCTCCCTACAAAGCAATTATAAACTGCTTTGTCCAAAAAAAAGACATTTTGAAAATTGATCAAAGGTGTGCAACAAAGTGAGATTTGTTCAGGGAATATGAATATCAACGAGAAGCATGGAAATCACATGTTTGAGTCTGAGGCTGCTCCCTTTCCAAGTTCTCTCATCCCTATCTCTACCTCAGAAATTCTACCAGGGCCACAAGTAGACTTTTATCTGTGTGTCTAACAGTACAGCTAGCCTGAGATCTCAGTAGGGATTGGAGCTAATCATAACCTTCAGACAAAGCAACTAGCAACTGAACAGGAGAGATGGCCACAGAGGCGGGCCTTGGTAAGATCCAGTGTTACTCAGGGAAGTCTGGGATGCTGTGCTCATGTGCAGGAAGAATGGAAGGGAAAACTGGAAAGTCCTAGCAAGCTACTTGTCCCTGCCTGGCTGGATAAGACTTGAAAACAAAAAGCTAGAATGGATTTGGGAACTGCTCAAGCTTATAAGCGCATGCATTCTCCAGGCTCAAGGTGTTTAACCACAACTTTTTACCAATCATTGGCTGATCACTACGGATGCCAGTTTAGGGCTGATGTCTAGGAATCTAGGCTTCAAAATAAAGAAGAGCTAGTTATGTATGGTAGAGTGTAACTTGTAAACCTGGCCACTTGGGAGGCTGAGGCAAGAGAACTTCATGAGCTCAGGAATGCCAGGCTAGATGGGCAACATACTAAGACTCATCTCAAAAAACAAATGAAAACAATTTTAAAAACAGGACAGAGACATCAGTGGTTGCATACAGTAGAGAGGGAAGGGAACAGATACTACAGAATGTGCAGGCAAGTCTCAAGAATCTACGGGGAGAATTGAGAATCCAGAACTACTAGAAGGAGCAGGAAAGTGACCCCTAGACAGGAAAATAAACTCAATGGAAACTGGCTCCGAGGAATCAGTGTTGCTGAAGTAAGTGTAGTTA
Organism: Dipodomys merriami; assembly: GCF_024711535.1. Taxonomy (NCBI): domain Eukaryota; kingdom Metazoa; phylum Chordata; class Mammalia; order Rodentia; family Heteromyidae; genus Dipodomys; species Dipodomys merriami. The sequence goes on from NW_027204492.1 coordinate 106,200,339, forward strand.
GTTTTGTATCCTCTGTCTTCACATAAAAGTTGATTCGAATGTCATTAATATTTCTTTGAAATTAGTGTTTTTAGTGATTACTTTGTGTTCCATAATATGGTTATACCATAATTTTTACATGCCCCTAATTGTGAAACGCACTACATTTCTTCAGTGTATAATACATATACATTGCTATATAATTGGTAGTAAATGTGTATAACTATATATCTGCTGGAACTGGGGCGCAAAACTCAGGGCCTCTTAATGGACCAATTGCATTCTCATGGTCTGAATGGTGAATGCTAAACAGATACAGGTAGATAGTGTCTGCTATATTTGTTATCAACTAGAAATGATCAGGACAATCATATCTCGACAAAATTTAGGCCCACAAAGTTTGCAACCTTAACAAACCTGTAGAAATCATGACGGGAACCGTACCTTCTAAGATGTTAAAATATTTAAAAAATTCATTGGGACACCACAGTCATGTGGTCAAGCCTGGGTTCCCAGCTGATGGTGGGGGTGGGGTGGGGGGTAGAAATGGAAGGAGCGGGGGTGCCTAGTTAGAGGAAGTAGATAACCCGGTCTTGTGTTTTGGGCGACTGTATCATATCCTGGGCCCTTCTCATTGTTTTCTCCGCTTGCTGTTTGTCATGAGGTGAAGAAGTTCCTTCACCACAGGCCCTGTTGCATTGAAGTTCTGTCCAAGTGTATGGGGACCGAGGAACCATGGACTGAACTCTGAAACCATGACCCAAAATACTGTGAACCAAAGAAATGATTGCTCCTTTAAAAAATTCATTAGGGCCAGGCGTTGGTGGCTCATGCCATCATTGAGATTCAAAACTAGCCTGGGCAGGCAAGTCTGTGAGCATCTTATCTCCAATTAATCATCAAAAAGCCAGAAATGGAACCGTGGCTCAAGTGGTAGAGCACTAGATTTGAGCAAAAAAGCTCAAGGTCAGTTCCCCAGGACTGGCCAAAAAAAATTCTTAGGACAAAAATTTTCAACAATCATTGTGGTAATATGTGAATCAGAATTCTCAAGATGAAAATAACTTGGATAAAGCAATAGACACACTAGTAAATAAATGATGATTAACCCGCAAAATAATTTTTATTTAGTTATTTATTTATTTTTGTCGGTTGTTAGGCCTGAACTCTGGGCCTGGGCGCTGTCCCTCAGCTCTTCAGCTCAAGGCTAGCGCTCTACCACTTGAGCCACAGTGCCACTTCCAGCTTTTTCTGCTTATGTGGTGCTGAGGAATCCAACCCAGAGCCTCATGTATGCAAGACAAGCACTCTACCACTGAGCCACCTTCCCAGCCCCCACAATAAATTTTAAAAAGCAAAAAAGACATGAAAGCAATACTAAGAATAGTTTATCTTCATTATGTAGAACATTGATATTATGAAAAGTGGATTTGAGTTTGCTCAGAAATTCATTTTTCACAAAATATCCCTATTGGAGCTGGGTGTGGTGTTGCATGCCTGTAATCCTAGCAGACGAGAGGCTGAGGCCAGAGACACTCAAGTTCAAGGTTAGCCTGGCTCCCTATCAAAACTCTTGTCTCAAAACATTTTTTTCATCCATGTTGGTATAATTCAGATTAAAATGTTTATACTCACAAAAATGAAGTCAGTGTCCTCAGGCTCAAAACAAAGGGGTGGTTGAAACATCCTGTTCTTGACTTGCTAGAGGCCAAAAATGAAGAGGAATTGTGCCAGGGGAAATTTCATGGGTAAATGCGGAGTGGAAAAGCATATGGAATGCTTTGGGAATGATAAATTCCTCACTGACAGAGCTATGGGAGCAGATGTCAGGGAAAAAGAAACATATTCATGAATATTCTGTGGATCTGCTTTGTTAAAAGAGGATAAGAGAAAATGGATTTTACAGTCTCCTGGTGAAATGTCTCACAACTTCTCACTAAAATATCCCATGACCTTATAGGAAAAGAATAAAACCCCATTAAGATAGTGAGAGATTGACAGCATGATGTAAAATTGTGAGCACCCTTGAAAGTAATGGAAGGTAAACGGAGTTAGGCTGAGTCAAACAGATTCATTCCTCACCTTGTAGAATGTTTCAGGAAAGAGAACTGGAGGATGAGTTTTGTGTTTGTTTGTTTGTTTTAAATAAATGTGTTGTTCGTGTTAACCAAATATGTTCTTTAACCCTTTAGTAGCCCAAGGATGGGACATTCACCTCCCAGCAGCAGTAGCTACACTGGAAAGCGGGCAGCTTCGTTACTGAGTTTTGTCCATTTCTGTCCTCTCCATGTCACTGACCTTTTTTTTTTTTTTTGGTCAGTCGTGGGGCCTGAACTCTGGGCCTGGATGCTGTCCCTCAGCTCTTCAGCTCAAGGCTAGCGCTCTACCACTTGAGCCATAGCGCCACTTCTGGTTTTCTGGTGGTTAATTGGAGATAATCTCACAGACTTTCCTGCCTAGGCTGTCTTTGAACTGCGATCCTCTGATCTCAGCCTCCTGAGTAGCTAGGATTGCAGGCATGAGCCATTGGCACCCACCCCCCCACACACTTTTTTTTTAAGTACGTGGGATTTGAACTTGGAGTTTTGCACTTGCTAGGCTGGTGTTCTATTGCTGAGCCATGCCTCCAGCCCTGTTTGCTGCTGCTGCTGCTGCTGCTGCTGCTGCTGCTGCTGATGCTCATGATAATATTTTTGCTGGTACCATGGCTTCAACTCTGGCCCTCAAATTCCCACTCTGTTTGCTTTCTTGGAGGGTGTTCTACCATGCCTCCAGTTCAACTTTTTGTTGTTTATGTTTTTTGAAGATTGCATGTTGTGGAGTTACTGCTCAGATTGACTTTGAACCTGGATCCTCCAGATCTCAGTCTCCCAAGTAGCTAGCATTACAGGTGTTGGTCACCTGCACCTTGGCCTTGTTGTTGTTTTTGTTTGTTTTTGCTAGAGGCCTGGGGCTTGAACTCAGTGCCTGGGCACTGCCCCTGATCTTCTTTGTGCTAAAGGCTAGTGCCCTACCACTTGACACAGTACAACTTCCAGCTTTTTTTGAGTAGTTAATTGGAGATATGAGTCTCATGAACTTTACTGCCTGGGCTGGCTTTAAACTGTGATGCTCAGATCTCAGCCTCCTGAGTAGGTAAGATTACAGGTGTGAGCCATTGGAGCTCACCAGTCATGGGGCCTGAATTCTGGGTCTGGGCGCTGTCCCTCAGCTCTTCAGCTCAAGGCTAGCGCTCTACCACTTGAGCCACAGCGCCACTTCCGGCTTTTTTCTTTTTGCTTATGTGGTGCTGAGGAATCGAACCCAGGGCCTCATGCATGCAAGGCAAGCGCTCTACCACTGAGCCACCTTCCCAGCCCAGAGCCTGGCATATTTTTAAGATAGAATTTCACTTCCTACCCACATAGACTCCTGAAGTCCATCCACCTACTTGAGGCTTCTGGCAGTTGCTGAGATCAAAGGCATGCACCACTGTGTCCAGCTACTTTCCTTAGATGTGGAGTCTTGAGGACTATTCTGCCTGAGCTGGTCTCAGACTGTAATCTTCCTCATCTCAGATGACCAAATAGCTACAATTACAGATGTGAGCCACCATTGCCTCACCACTGTGTTTTTACAGTGAGAGTGAGCGAACAATCCTAGAAATTTCTGGGTGGAGGCAAGGTAACACTGGTACTGGTTGCTATGTCCTCCCACTGATCATTAAGGTGATTACAGAGATAAGGCGAACCATTCCATTGATGAACTCTAGCTACCAGTACCAAAGAGGAGAGGAAGAAGATAAAATGAGATGGCAAAGTTCAGTACACAAAGCTGATTATAAGCTCAAATGGGGACTAGAAGTGCCTGTCAATGTGTAACAACTCAGAAGACAGGAATATTGAAAATATACCTGAACATTATTTACTTTCAGAGCCAGAAGAAAAAGCCAAACTAGGGGCTGGAGGCTTAGCTCAGTGGTAGAGTACCTGCTTACCAAGCATGAGGCCCTGAGTTCAAACCCCAGTACCACCAACCAAACCAACCAAATGAAAAAAAAAAAGGAAAGGAAAAGCCAAATTATTAGATGTCTTCAAAAGATTGCTAATGGATGGAGGTATGGGATAATGGCAGGGTACCTCCCTAACCACCATGAGGCCCTGAGTTCTAACCTGAGTAACTCTGAAAAGGAAATAATCCAAAAAGGCTGATAATCATAACCTCTATGTATGAGAAGCAAAAGACAAATGAGAAAACAAAAGCAAAATGGTAGAGAACTCAGACTGTAAGAAAATTTCAAGGGCTGGGAAGGTGGCTTAGTGGTAGAGTACTTGCCTAGCATGCACGAAGCCCTGCGTTCACTTCCTCAGTACCACATACACAGAACAAGCTGGAAGTAGCGTTGTAGCTCAAGTGGTAAAGTGCTAGCCTTGAGCACAGAGAGGCTCAGGGACACAACCCACGTCACATTTCATGGCAGAGCTGGGGGGGGGGAGTGCGAAGAAAAGAAAATTTCAAGCAAGGTATGGTGGCTTACACCTGTAACCCAAGCTACTCAGAAGGCTGAGATTTCAGAACCAGAACCAGCCTGGGCAGACATCTTTGAGGGTCTTATCTCTAACCAGCAATAAAAAAGCTGGAATTGGAGACATGGCTCAAATGGTCTATAGTCTTGAGCAGAAATAAATTGGAATAAGAGCATGAAAACTTGAGTTCAAGTTCAGTACTAGCACCAAAAATAAACAAATATCCAAGGGCAAAGCAGAGCCAAAACCCATATTTCAGTCTGTAAAGAACAGGAAGGATACTACAGAAAATTCAACTGATTGACATTTTGACTCACCTGAGCAGGAAAGTGCATGAAATTTTTTTTTTTTTTTTTTTTTGGGTCCGGTCGTGGGGCCTGAACTCTGGGCCTGGGCGCTGTCCCTCAGCTCTTCAGCTCAAGGCTAGCGCTCTACCACTTGAGCCACAGTGCCACTTCTGGCTTTTTTCTTTTTGCTTATGTGGTGCTAAGGAATCAAACCCAAGGCCTCAGGCATGCAAGGCAAGCACTCTACCACTGAGCCACCTTCCCAGCCCCGTGCATGAAATTCTTATGCCCAATTCACCACCAACAAGCTGCAAGAGGAGGTGTGGCTGAAGCAGTAGAGCATCGACCTTCTGTGGAAAACCAAGGGACAGTGCCCATGTCTAAGTTCAAGTCTTAGTAGCAAAAAAAGAAAAATAAGGGAAAAAAACGAGAGACATTCTTGAGATTCTTTCCCAGAACACAGATAAGTGACGAGGAAATTCAGTTCTTTATCGGGTGCTATTGAACACCAACTGTGGACAGGGTATAAAGAATGTAGAAGCAGGGTATAAAGGCTGTCACATCGTCAATTCAGAGTGGGCAAACAGCCATTAAACCCTTAAACACATAATATGTAATTGCAAATTGTGATGGCCACCACAGATGGAAACTAGAACTCTAAAAGATAGACCAGGAGAAGTCAGTTCTATTAGGTGCTTAGGGAAGGTCTCTGTAAAGAAAAATTAAACCGAGCCTGCACTCTGAGCATGGCTTCTCACCTTTGGATGTGTGGATGAAGTCCTGGAGGGAGAGGGGAGTACTGTAAAATGCCAATCCCAATCCAGCGTCCAGGATGGGGCCTGAGAGTCTGCGTTGCCAGCAAGCTCTCCCATGATGCCCTTGGCCCCCTGGTTTGAGATCCCAGCTGCAGCGGGTTCTGAGATCCCTCAGAACTTCGCTCCACACAGAGTGACACACACTGGTGTGTGACACGTTGCATACACCAGACCATGGGGGCCTGGGAATAGCCGAGCGCTCTCCATCAATCAGGTGGTCTGGAGAGAGGGGCCGGGCTTCTGGCCATCGGTGTCTTTGATTCCTCCCTCAATTGAGCCTTATCAAGCTCAGGAAGGTTGGGCGCAGCACAAGGCTGTTAACTACTCGTGTGGGTAGGAGAATTCGGCCAGGGCCAAGTCCTGAGGCCCTCCAACACTCAGGGGTGGGAGAGAATGCCCGGAGACGTGAGAGATGGGGACCAGAGAACGCACCAGCACAGAACAGGACTTGCGGTTCTAGCCAAGCGAGGCAACAGTGACAGATATTCTAGGGGGAAAAAAAATGACTTTTCTAAGCTTGAGAAAGATGCGTATCTTCAGAAGGGAAGAACTTGTCACATCTGGGGGAGAGTAAACTCTCTACACATAGACACGCTTGGCAACAATTCTTTACTACAAGGGGGGAAAAATCCGGCAAGCAGCAAGACAGGAGATAATTCTCCTTTTTTGGGCCCTGCATTGAACTTTGTGCTTGTCGTTGCTTCGTGAAAATTCTCTTACCCATACCTCACAGAAATCCAACAAAGTGCCAGCTTTGAAGTTTTCTGGTGTCAGGAGCTCAATTTGTGGTGCTGGTGGTGTATGGACGCATTTGCTCTCCGGACACAGCCTGCTTCATTCCACATGACAGCCCCACTCTCAAGCAGCCGACAGGCTCTCCCCATACACACACAGGCGGCTCCGAGCTTGTAATTGTAGCCCTGCAGCTTCAGAAGAGAAGAAATGCTCTCCCTTCTGGTTCTTCCATAGAAGAAGCTGCTAACAGCAAAAGAGACCAGAGTTAGGTTGTCAGTGAAGTCTCCTAGGTACTCTAGCGTTCTTTATTGAACTATCATAGAAGGGTTCGTCTGTTTTCTCAACACTTAGGCCCCACACAGTGGCCCAGAAAGTAGCCACTCTCACATACTCGGGAGGCAGAAGTTATGAGGATCATGATTTAAGGCCAGCCTAGGCAAAAGAAGTTAGTGAAATCCTCACTAATAGACTGAGTGTGGTTGTAAAAGCCTATGATCTCAGCGACATGGAAGGCATAGATGAAGAATCACAGTCTGAGATGGGCCCCAGGCAGCAAGGCGCAGCAGGACCCTATCTGAAAATAACTTTTTTCTTTTTTGTTTGTTGTGGGGCTTGAACTCTGGGCTTGGGTGCTGTCCCTGAGCGCTTCAGCTCAAGGCTAGTGCTCTACCACTTGAGCCACAGCGCCACTTCCGGTTTTCTGCTGGTGTATTGGAGATAAGAGTCTCATGGACTGGCTTTGAACTGTGGTACTCAGTTCTCAGCCTCCTGAGTTGCTAGGATTACAGGCATGAGCCACTGGCACCCAGAACTTGATCAATAACTTTTGAAGCATAAAAAGGATTGGGGCAGGTCTCAAGTGGTAGAGCACCTGCCTAGCAAGTATGAAACTCTTGAGTTGAAACTCCAGTACCACCCCTTCCCAGGGTGGAAGGAGAGACAAAGAGAGCCAGACAGACAGAGACAGAGTGACAGACTCAGAGAAGAGTAAGACAGTTGGCTAAGGATGAGGCTACTATGATTGGAAATCAAAAGGTTGGAGAAATAAAAAGAAGGGCCCATAGTTTAGTCAACAAATGCTAAGGACAGGGAAGGCCCATGAGTCCCGCAGTTACACAGATAATGGCAGTCAAGGTCAGAGCAGTCAAATGACTTGCAGATCAAATCTAGCAAATGGGGAGCTAGCATCCTAACCAGACGCACTCCGGAGTTCTTAACTGCTCTGCTCCAAGGAAACACAGCCAAACTTCACTGTTGCACTAGCTTTCAGATGGAAGATGGAGATAGATGAAAAAAATAGCTAGACTTTTTGGAGAAAAAGATTGATAACTGATGATCTATTGATCAAAGTGTCTTTCATCTCTTGCCTAGCACCTGTGGCTCACACCTGTAATCCTAGCTACTCAGGAGGCTGAGATCTGAGGTTCGCGGTCCAAAGCTAGTCTAGGCAAGAAAGTCTAAGAGACACTTATCTCCAATTAACCACCAGAAAATTAGAAGTGGAGCTATGGCACAAAGTGCTAGAGTGCTAGCCTTGAGCGAGAGAGCTCAGGGACAGAGCCCAGGCCCTGAGTTCAAGCCCCACAATCGATAAAAAAAAAGGGTCTTCTATAATTCTGCAGTAGCTAACCAGTATCATCCACACACAGACCAACATCATTCTATGTGATTTATTTGTATGTATACAGAGTCATACACCCTACTAACATCCCTAACAGGAATTCTTTTTTTTTTTTTTTTTTTCCGGTTGTGGGGCTTGAACTCTGGGCCTGGGCGATGTCCCTATGCTCTTCACCTCAAGGTGACCTCTCTACCACTTGAGCCACAGCACCACTTCTGGTTTTCTAGTGGTTTATTGGAGATAAGAGTCTTATGGATTTTCCTGCCCCGGCTGGCTCTAAACCATGATCCTCAGATCTCAGCCTCCTGAATAGCTAGGATTACAGGCGTGAGCCACGGGTGCCCAGCTAGGAATTCTTATTAGCAATTTACAAATAAGAACACTGAAGCCTAGGAAGGTTAGGTAACTTATCTAAGGGCCATGATGGAGTTTGGGCAGTCTGACCTCTTGAGCTCCTGCTGTGAGCTAGGGTGAAAAGATATAACATGATGTGCATGTCTTGAAAAAGGATCTGGTTAAACTATACACAAAAGCTCAAGTGTGGTGGCTCAAGTCTGGTTTTACGGAAGCCCAGGCAGGAAAGGCGGTACAGATCCCGAGACTGCAGTTCAAGGCAAGTTGATGAGATTCTTTCTCAACCAAATGGCCAGGCACAGTGGTGTACACCTGTCATCAACACAAGAAAGCACAAATAGGAAGATCACAGTATACACTATATATAGGATCTAGAGTAAGAGCTTATCTTGAAGATCACCAAGAAAAACAGGTACTGGTTGAGTGGATCAAGTGATAGAATGCATGCTTAGCAAATGCAAGGCCCAAACAATTCACATGTAGAAAACTCATGTGAAAACTACAAAGGCAATTTTTAAAAGCCTACATAGTTCATCTCTATCCACATCTAAGACTTGGATAACAAAGAGGGAAGAAAATAAATCTGAGCTCAATTTGGCTGAATCACAAAGAACTTAAGGTTACTATTTCATGTTTAACATTCTGACAAGCAATTCAGGCCACAGAATGCTTTTTATAAATGATTGTTGTCCTAAGACTGGGGGCGAGGCTCTGTGGTGGAGTCTGTGCTTAGCATATGAGAGCTAAGCACATGGCTTCAATTGCCAGCACCCAAAATATTGTTGCTGTTCTGCTTAAATATTTTATTTAACAGCTTTCCAAATAGTTTGTATGGATAACCTCTCCAAAGGAAAACAAAAAGTTTTTTTTTTAAGGTAAACAATAAAGGATCCTTTTTTGGTAATGCTATGAACTCACACATTCAATCTTCACTTTTTGGTCAGTCGTGGGGCTTGAACTCAGGGCCTGGGCATGGTCTCTGAGCTTTTCTGCTCAAGGCTAGCACTCTACCACTTAGAGCCAGAGCTCTACTTCCGATTTTTTGATAAGAGTCTCATGGACTTTCATGCTCAGGTTGGCTTTGAATCATGATCCTCAGATATCAGCCTCCTGAGTAGCTAGGATTACAGGTGTGAGCCACCAGTACCCAGCCCTGCAATCTTCTTTATTGTTTCTCAGTCCACTGCAATTATCTATAAAGTAGATGTTCATGTTGTCTCAACTGTAGCCAGTGGGAACTTAATTTTGTTTGGCTCCTGAGTTGTTTTGCTATTATCTAGTCGTTTTTGATAGCTTTCTTGCTATCAAAACACCTTGTATGGGCTGAGAATGTGGCTCAGTGGTAGAGTGCTTGCCTAACATGCATGAAGCCCTGGGTTCGATTCCTCAGTACCACATACACAGAAAAAGCTGGAAGTGGCGCTGCGGCTCAAGTGTAGAGTGCAAGCCTTGAGCAAAGAAACTCAGGGACAGTGCCCAGGCCCTGAGTTCAAGACCCAGGACTGGGAAAAAAAACCCACCTTGTATGAGCCTGGTGAATCATGTTTGTAATCTTAGCTACTTGGGTGGCTGAATAGAAAAGTTTGCAAGATCCCTTCTTATCTAAGAGCTGGGTGGGTGATGCATGACGGTCATGTCAAACTAGGATGGGAAATTTAACATAGGTATATTGCCACCAGGCATGTGTCTAGGCAGGAAACAAGGCCCTATCAAAAGCCATTATGTAACCAGCAAAAACAGTGCTGCAGATGTGGCTCAGTGGTAGAGCACCTGCCTAGCCAGGTGCTTGAGGCCTTGAGTTCAAATCCTGGTGCTATCAAAAAGGACCCAAGTTGTATGTATTCTTCACCAGACCCAGAATGTTTAAAGATCATACTAGATCAAAAGGAAGTATATATAGCCTCCAAAGCAGTGAAGAATTAAGAATTAAGCAAAGAAAATACTCCTAATAGAAAATATTCATGAGATAAAAAGGCAAAGCTAAAGATGAAATAAACTAAATGTAGTAGTGATGATAAATACAAATGAGCTATTCTCCCACATTTAAATTCAGAAATTCCCAGATTAGATTAGAAATCAATTTTATGTTATTTAAAAATAAGAACTTACGGGACTGGGAAGGTGGCTCAGTGGTAGAGCGCTTGCCTTGCATGCATGAGGCCCTGGGTTCGATTCCTCTGCACCACATAAGCAGAAAAAGCCGGAAGTGGCACTGTGGCTCAAGTGGTAGAGCGCTAGCCTTGAGCTGAAGAGCTGAGGGACAGCGCCCAGGCCCAGAGTTCAGGCCCCATGACAGACCAAAAATAAAAAAAGAATTTAAAAGCTGAACTATGTAACTTGAGCGATGGGTAGAGCTGGGACAGATGGGGGAGGTTGATGGAAGGGGCGACAGTGCTCAAGACGCATCGTACTTATAATCTGACTTGTTGAACTAAAACACCTTTGTACAGCCACTTATAATCAAAGTTTTAATTAAAAAGAAAAATAATAATTAGACAATGGCATATGATTGTCAGTGTCAGAGAATGGGGAAAAGAGACACTGGTGGCTCACACCTATAATTGTAGCAACTCACAAGACTGAGATGTGAGGACTTAGGTTCGAAGCCAGCCCAGGTAGAGAAACCCAAAGGACTCTTGTCTCTAATTAATCAGTAAAATGACATGAGTGGAGGTGTGGATCAGATGAAAGAAAATAATACAAAATAAAAAGGCAAACATGCACAGAGGTTCTAAGTGCTTATGGACAGTGCCCAGGCCTTGAGTTCAAGATCCAGGACTAGCACCAAAAGAAAACAAACAAACAAACTGATTTTCCCAGACCTTGGTAACTCACACCTGTAATCCAAACTACTCAGCAGCTTGAGATCTGAGGATTACAGTTCGAAGCCAGCCCAAACAGGAAAGTCTGTGAGACTTTCATCTCCAATTAACCACCAGAAAACTAGAAGTGGTACTGTGGCTCAAAGTGGTAGAGCATTAGCCTTGAGCACAAAAGCTAAGGAACAGTGCCCAGGCCCTGAATTCAAGCCCTATGCCCTCCCCCCCCCAAAAAAAAAAGTTGATTCTAATGCTGTACTAACAATGACAAAGAGGATGAAGGTGAAGGGCGAGGCTCAGTGGCTCTGTGTGTGTGTGTGTGTGTGTGTGTGTGGTGTGTGTGTGTGTGTGTGTGTGTACATTTAGCATGCACAAGACACTAGGCCCAGTCCCCCAGCACCAGAAAATAAAGCACTCTTCCCTCAAAAGAAAAACTAACGGAGGTCAAGTGCTAAAGAAGATTCCTAAGAACTGACGTGGATGTTTCATTGCAGAGAAGGAACACTGTGCAGCAAGAGCATGAAGGTCAGGCTACGCTTCACAGCAGATGACTCCCAGTGAGAGGTTTGCACACCCTAGGTGCAGGTCTCTGCCATCTCCTTTATCTATAAGAACCAGGTCCTGTGTCTCTTGGATCAGGAGCTGCTAATATGGGCAGAAAACACTTTGGGACTGGAAAGGTTGACATAAAGTCTTCGTTAAAGTTGTTTGGGGGTTGCTGGGTGCCAGGGCATATCTCTGCCCCATAGCATTGGATCTCCAGGGAGGAGGGGGAGATGGATGGGGAGAGGTAGCACAGAAATTCTGGATTCAACACTTCAATCTCACCATGCTGACAGGCTGGGTCAAACTGGGCTGAAACTCTTCAGGGTCGTGGTTAATAAGAGACAGTATTAATCAATATGCTTCAGGCTTTGACCAGGAGTTACTGTCAAGAAGACTGCTAAACAAACAGCTTAGGTTAACTATAGACCTGCTGTGATTAACCCTTCCATCCCAAGAGCCCAAACCCTGCACCTTGATAATTTCCAAAAGGCCAACACTGTGTAAACTCCAGTTTGGGGCCAAAACTCAAAAATGAATGAATATACCAGCTGCTATGCCTGAAATCCCTGCTACTTAGGCTGAGATCTGAGGATCAAGGTTCAAAGCCAGCCTAAGCAGGAAAGGCCATGAGACTCTTATCTAAATTAACTACTAAAATCTATGACTCAAGTGGTAGAGTGCTAGCCTTGAGCAAAAAAGCTCAGAGCACTGGGTGCTGGTGTATCATGCCTGTAATCCTAGCTACTCAGGAGGCTGAGATCTGAGGATCACAGTTCAAAGCCAGCCCAGGCAGGAAAGTCCCTGAGACTCTTATCTCCAATAAACCACCAGAAAACTGGAAGTGGTGCTGTGGCTCAAGTGGAAGAGCACTAGCCTTGAGCTGAAGAGGTGAGGGACAGTGCCCAGGCCCAGAGTTCAAGCCCCACAACTGACACAAATACAAAAAAGCTCAGAGACAACATTCAGGCCCTGAATTGAAGCCCCCAAACTGTGTGCACGTGCGGGCACTCGTGCGTGTACACACACACACACACATACACGCATAAATGAATGATTACAATGAATCAAAATAAGAAAAATGCAAATTAAAACGTGGTGTATGTGTGTGTGTGTGTATGTGTGTTGTTTAGTCTGGAACTTGAACTCAGGGCTTCCCATTTGCTTGGTTTACTTGCTTGGCTGGCACTTGACCGTTTGAGTGACACCTTCAACCTGGCTTGTTCTGGCTACTTTGAAGCTGGAGTATAGTTGATTTTTCTGCCCAGACAGGCTTTGAACCATGATCCTCTAGATCTCAACCTCCTGAGTAGCTACAATTATAGGTATGAGTCACCATACCTGGAGGTATTTTTTGAAATGTTTTTATTGTTATTATATCGGTGATGTACATATGGGTGACAGTTATGTAACTGTCAGGTAATGAGGACATTTCTTTTTGGACATTGTCACCCCTTCCCTCAGTCTCTCCTAGTTTTTCCTTCCTAACCCCACCCACAATTACTGCTGCATTTGTTCACCCTTTTTACCTCCATTTCTGTGTCTCCCCTTACACTCCCGAAGACATATAAATGAATAAACAGAGCCAAAAGAGCAAAACAGGGGAAAAAAAGCTCTTGTTTCCATTTCCTAGAGTTTATTTTGGTAAATATTACTTTATATGATCAGATGCACAGAAGCATTGCGCTTTTTCTCCTGAGTAGCGTCCCTCCGTTTCACTATCTCTGAATGCCTAGAAACCCATATAATTCATTATATCTTGGTATATTTTAGGTCTAGCTTCCTCATATGAGAGAAAGCATAAGCCATTTATCTCTCTGAGCTTGGCTTACCAAAATCATGATTTGTTCTAAGTCGATTCTAGGTTCCATCCATTTCCCTGCAAATGACATAATATTATTCTTTTTTTTTGCCAGTACTGGGGCTTGAACTCAGGGCCTGGGCACTGTCCCTGAGCTCCTTTTGCTCAAGGCTAGTGCGCTACCACTTGAGCCATAGCACCACTTCCGGCTTTTTCTGTTGATGTGGTATTTCAGGACTTCACATACATTAGGCAAGCACTCTACCACTAAGCCACATCCCCAACCTCATAATATTATTATTTCTAATGGCTGTGTAAAATTCTATTGTGTATGTGTACCACATTTTTTTCGATTCACTCAGCTATTGAAGGGAAGGGCATCTGTGCTGTTTCTACAACGTGGCTATTGTGAATAGTGCAGCAGTAAACATGGGTGTGCCAGTGTCTTTATGGTATTCTGGCTTGTGATGTTCAGGGTAGATGCCCAGGAGTGGTATTGCTGGGTTGTAGGGAAGATCTTAGTTCAGGTTTTTTGTTTTCTTTGGAGGGGTCCGGTCGTGGGGCCTGAACTCTGGGCCTGGGCGCTGTCCCTCAGCTCTTCAGCTCAAGGCTAGCGCTCTACCACTTGAGCCACAATGCCGGCTTTTTTTCTTTTTGCTTATGTGGTGCTGGGGAATTGAACCCAGGGCCTCATGCATGCAAGGCAAGCACTCTACCACTAAGCCATCTTCCCAGCCCTTAGTTTAGGTTTTTTAGGAACCTCCAGACTGCTGTCCAGAGTGGTTGGACATCCCCACCAACAGTGAAGTAGCTTCTTTTTCCCCCCAATTCCCACCAACATTTGTTGTTTGAATTCCAATGTTGGCCAATCTAACTTGGGTGAGATGGAATCTCATATTTGTTTTGATATGCATTTATTTTATGGCCAGGGATATTGAGCATTTCCTCATGTGTTTCTTTGCCATGCTTACCTTATGTTCTGAGAAGTCTCTTGGAGGTATTTTTAAAATATTGTAACAATATAAGTTTAATGCAAATATGTAAGAAAGTTAATATCCACTTTCAGTAAGAATATGGGGGCAGTAGGATGCTAAATTTTCTGCTCTTGAGAACAAAGCCCAAAGAACTTAGGTGTATCTTGATGTCTATCAAAATTACTGCTAAGAAATGACATATTTGGCATTTCATTCTGAAGAAATAGCTAGAAATATGAGCTGACCAAATTGTTTATTGAAGCACAGTGGCTAATAGTGTAGAGTAGAAAACAATCAAAATGAATAGTAATACTTGGACTATTTCAGTAAATCTACCCATATGCAGTTATTCAAAATAATTTTGTAGAGGCCTATTTCACAGTAAGTTCTAATAGTTGTGTATCGCATATCCTTTCCCCTTTGCTGACAGAATCCAGATACTGGTCAGAGCAGTACCCAATGTCCATTGCTCCATGAACAAAATTATAACAATTCTGATCCTATTCTACCAGCTTCCTTTGCAGGTAAGAATGTCTACAAGATCTAGTAAAACAAGTTTAGTGAGATCAACTAGCTAGAGGCCTTGAGTATCCTGGTTTAGGCTACACACACACACACACACACACACACACACACACACACACACACACACACACACACACACACACACACACACACACACACACACACACACTTTCATCAGAGAAGTATTTAGGTTTGGGGGAAGCTGGCAAGCTCACAGTAGTAAAAAAAAAAACAATTTCAAGATTCTAACTTTTCTCTTGCAAGCACAAATTTTGTCATTTGCAAAAATATAGTAAGTGATCTTCCTTGAAGCAATCGATGCACTCATTTTGTTCATTTTCAAGAAAGATGTCCGTTGAATACCTCAGTCTGAAAATCTATGATTTGCATGTACTTCTTTCAAATAAACATGGTGCTCCCCCAAACTGTAGCTAATTCAAAATTCAATTAAAAAACATCAACCAAATGCTTCTCTTGGTAAGCAAGGATAGGTTGGGTTTTCTATTATCAGAAGCCCACGGTGTTCCCAACTGTGATGGATTCTGTGATGTGCTACCAGGTCCCCCTCCAGGCGCCAGCTAGGTACTCACACTCACAAGCTGCACATCCAGCATTTGTGGTTAACTGGAGATAAGACTGTCATGGACTTCCCTGCGTAAGCTGGCTTTGAACGGTGATCCTCAGATCTCAGCCTCCTGGGTAGCTAGGATTACATGCATGAGCCACTGCAATCGTTTTAATTGGATTCCTATATCCAGCTACAGAGCTCACATAATACCTAAGGGAGATGAAACAGGTCTTTCTTTGTCTAATACATAAAGGCAGGAGAGCCAAAGAGCAATACCACCAGGAAGTTCAACTGGAAAACAGCCTATCCTGTAGATGGAGCTGGTAGAAGTAAATTGTACTGCCCAAGGAATGCTGAGCTGGTGTGGCCAGATTAAACCTCAAAGTCTGTGGCCCAAAATAACCTTAATGCCAGAAATAGAGTTCAAAGTGGTCCTTGGTCTTTTTACGCCTACAGATAACTGCCAGAAATAAACAACTAATTTTTTTCCTTTGAAGATACACACTCATTTTACTCTCTTTTGGAGATAATACATTTGACAGACTTCAAAGAGCTACTATAAAGTTAGACATTCACAATTAGAAAAGTCAGAAAACCTATGAGGAAGCAGGCCATTGTTAATAAGAGTCAGCAGAAATATCAAACTTCAGGAACAGGCATACACACACAAATGATAGGCAGTGGGATTTTCAGATATAGAACATACAATAAGGATGTTTATTGTACAGAAAGAAAGATGACATTGCTAGAATGAGGAGCCAGGAGACTGTCAAAACTGACCAGGAGTGCAATATCCAGAATATAAGAGCAACTTAAATAATTCAATAGCAAAAAAACCCTATTAAAAGCGAACAGTAGACCTAAATGCACAGTTCTCAGAAAAAAATACACAAATGTCTAATAAATATGTGAAAAATGTATCACTAATCATCAGAGAAATGCAAATCAAAACTATAATGAAAATGGCAACTGTAAAAAAGAAAAATACTTGTAAGAATGTGGAGAAAAGGGAGGCTTCACACACTGTTGGTAAGGCTGAAAATGAGTACAACCATTATGGACAGCAAGATGGAAGTTCCCGAAAAAATTAATACATGGTCCAGCAATTCTAATTTGAGTCTCTATCCAAAGAAAATGAAATCAATATGTCAAAAACACAACTTCACAACCATGTTTATTGCAGTATTATTCACCATAGCCAAGAAATGGAAAGAACCTAAATGCTGATGAATGGATAGAGGAAATACGGTACGCATGTGCAATGGAATAGTATTCAGCTACCCAAACAATGAAATCCTGTCATCTGCAACAACACAGATGGACCTGAAGGCTTTTGTGTTAAGTGAAATAAGCCAGGCACAAAAAGAGAAACACTGTACATTTGGAATCTAAACTAGTTAATCATATAGAAGAGTACAGTGGTGGTTTCCAGGGAGAATGGGGCGGGGCGGGGGGTGGGGAGAAAGGAGAAAAGGGCTTAATCAATAGGTATTCATTTTTTACTTGTGGAATCCAGCATTTGGCTTAAGACTGGAGCATTTTATTCCAGGCAGGAAGGAAATAAATGAAAGATTTTAAAAAACCCATAACATTTAATTTAAAATTTCTATCACACTGCTTTGATCATTATCATTGTTGGTCTCTCATCTCAGTCTGAACAAAACACCATGAAGTATTATTAGTTTCACTAGTGTAACTGATGGAAAAATGGAGTTGTGTCAAAAAGAAATATATATAGTATACATATATATTATGTTTAGTTATATATTATATTGATTTATATATAATATAAATATATTTTTATTATATATAAATAATTCAGGCCTCATTTTACCTATTCTTCTTATTCAGAAAGACACATTTCCTGACATTTTAGCAGTCATGTCCCTTTCTGAAAAGCTAACTAGAAGCAAAAATAATGCTATATATAATAATCATCAGAATGAGAATCAATGTCAATAAATCCAACCAAACAACAGTCAAATATCTATCATTTTTAAAAATACAATTGAAGCAAAAAGCAATTTTTTAAAATGGGTACAATATAAAAGTTGGAACCCAGACTATCTGAACAAAATATTTGATATAGAAGTAGAGCTGAAGTATAGTAAATGTCTTGGTGGGCATAGGAGTAGATGTAAATAAGTTTTCAATTGTTCATAGTTATAAATATGGAAATAAAAATTAGAAATTAAACAAATTAAGGAAAATAATAGTGGGTAAAAATGGGATACAAACCTGACAAGCGACTACAGAAATAAACATGGAGATGAAGCCAGGCTTGGTGCTTCACCCCTGCAATCCTATCTATTCTGAAGGTGGAGATTTGGATGATGGAAGTTTGAGACTCACCTGGGGAAAAGGTTAGCAAGACCTCATATCAATCAATAAAAAGATAAGTGTGGTGGTGTGTGCCTGCCATCCTATGTACATTGGAAGTATAAAAAGGAAGATCATGGTCCAGGCTGGCCCAGGCATAAAAGTGAGACTCCATTAGAAAAATACTGAAAGCCAAGTAGAACCGGGGTATGACTCAGCTGATATATCAGCTGCCTAGTCTAGCGAACGGCCTGGAGTTTAAACCACGGTACTACCATCAAAAAGGGGGGGGGGGGGATAATAGAAATGAGTACTGGGTTCTCTTAGCAAAAAATCAAACAGGTAAAGGTGAATAAACCAAGAACCCATAGGAAGCAGAGAACATGCAACAAAATAATATGAATAAGATCAAGGGTAAGTTGGCACAAGAAGTATAATGGGTTGGAAGTGGCGCTGTGGCTCAAGTGGTAGAGCGCTAGCCTTGAGCTGAAGAGCTGAGGGACAGCGCCCAGGCCCAGAGTTCAAGTCCCATGACTGACCAAAAACAGTAAGTATAATGGGTTCAATTTCTTCTTTTCCTCTTACTTCTTCTCCTCCTTTTGAAACGGAAGCTTGCCTGGAACTCGATATGTATAGCCCAGGAATGCATGATCCTCCTTGGTGATACCACTTCAGTGGGGGAGATTACAGGTATATACCACCATGCCCGGCTCAAGTTTCTTTCTTTTCCTGAACTCAGGAGTTCGAACTCAGGACCTTCCATTTACTAGGAAAGCAAGCCCTCCACCACTGAGCCATACCCCCAGCTCTTAAATTGATTCTTTAAAAGAGAAAAGACCTTGATGTTAGGCAAAAAAAATATAATACAGCTACAGTTCATTTATCAGACACATACAACGACAAGCAAAGGTTAAAAATAAATTTGGAGCAAGCTCTATTGAGCAAATTCTGTCCCCCTAAAAAAGCCTTGTGGAAATTTTAATAAGAGACAAAGTGGAATTCAAGACAGCAAACATTTAATAAGATAAAGAGGGATCTTTGGCTGCTATATAATGTAAAATTCATGAACCTTTATATATTTTCATCGGTAGCAAAACAGACAGAAGATCAGACAGAAACACAAGGGAGAGCAAAGGAAGAAACAGAAAGGTCCGGTCCTGTGATAGTCTTTCCACCCCAATGGGCAGAACAAACTCTTTTTGTTCTTTCTGCTTCAAGGTCCTTCTATTATGAATTTCATCATGATGGGTAATTTCCATTTTGCCAGAAATGATTTCTACATACCAATGTGTTTACTGAGCTATTTTTGTGTGTATATGTATATATGTATGTGTATAAACAATATATCATGCTAGCCTTACAAATGCTAGGAAAGTGCTCTACCATTGAGCTAAGTATCCATGCCACAAAGTTTGTGTGCTCTAGTGCTGGACTGGAGCTTGAACTTAGGGCCTTATACTTTCAGTTGGCATTTTTGCTCATGGATGGCATTCTGCTACTTGAGTCACATCTCTACCTCCTACTGTTTTTGCTAGTTAGAAATCTCACGTCTCATGGATTTGTCTGCCCTGGATGCTTTTGAACCTTGACCCTTAGATCTCAGCCTCCTGAGTAGCTAGGACTACAGGAGTAAGCTACCATCACCCAGTAAGAATATATATATATATATATATATATATATATATGCATATATATAATTTATTTTTTTTTACTTGGCCATAGGGCTTGAACTCAGGGCAAGGGCACTGTCCCTGAGCTCTTTTTGCTCAAGGCTCGCACTCTATCAGTTTGAGACACAGCTCCAATTCCAATTTCCTGGTATTTAACTGGAGATAAGAATCGGATGGACTTTCTGCCCGGGCGGGCTTTGAATCGTGATCCTCAGATCTCAGCCTCCTGAGTAGCTAGGATTACAAGCGTGAGCTACCTGCACCTGGCTACAGAAGTTTTGTGTTTTAAAGTATTTATATCATTTGTGTATGTGGGAGGGGGGCTCATGGGGCATGAACTCAGGGCCTGAGCACTGTCCTTGAACTTTTATTGCTCTAAGCTAGCGCTCTACCACTTTGGGCCACAGTGTCACTTCCACTTTTCTGGTGGTTAATTGGAGATAAGAGCCTCACAGACTTTCCTGCGTGGGTTGGCTTCCAACTGCAATCCTCAGATCTCAGCCTTCTGAATTGGTAGGATTACAAGTGTGAGCTGCTGGCACCTGGCTTTACTTATCTCATTTCTATTTTTTTTTTTTTTTTGGGTCCGGTCGTGGGGCTTGATCTTTGGGCCTGGGCACTGTCCTTCAGCTCTTCAGCTCAAGGATAGCGCTCCACCACTTGAGCCACAGCGCCACTTCCGGCTTTTTTCTTTTTTTTTGCTTATGTGGTGCTGAGGAATCGAACCCAGGGCCTCATGCATTGCAAGGCAAGCGCTCTACCACTGAGCCACCTTCCCAGCCCTTATCTCATTTCTAAATGTGGCTTAAAGATTCTTTGATGAATGAGCTTTTCCCAGGTTAGCAAATTGTGGGAAAGGCCAAGCAAGGACTCTGCTTGTCCTGCAAATACACCTACATCAGTCATATTAGTGTGCCCAGTGAGGTGAGACCAAAAAGGTTAGCAAAGTACATGGGCCAGGTCCATTCCCTTCCCAGCCCACGCCCATTCCTTAGCAGCAAGAATAATGAGGCATTGCGCTGTGAAATGGGCTTTCCCAGTAAAAGGAACTATTCTAACTCCACTCAGGCCTTAAGTTCTTTTCTACCAGCCTACGCTTTTATTACCTGGAACATTGTCCTCTCTGTCTCTGCCTTTCCACCCCCGCCCCCTTACTTAAGTCAGTTTGTTCTGCCATTGTAGATCAGATCTGTTGCTTTTGCCCAGGCCAGCCTTGGGCGATGATCCTCCTATTTCTATCTCCCACCTTCCAAGTAGCTGGGATTAAAGGCAGGCCCTACCATGCCCCAATTTTGTTGTTTTTTTTTTTTTCATCACTGGATTTTGTATTCAGGGCCTTGGGCTTGCTAAGCTGGTGCTTTACCACATAAGCCCACACCTCCATCCCTGATTGGTTCCCTGGTTAACTTTTTAGATAGGGTCTCAAAAACTTTTGTGCCCAGGCTGGCCTTAAATCTCAGTCCTGTTCTCAGCCGCCTAAGTAGCTAGGATTACCCGTGTAAGCCATTGGTGCACAGCCCAGCTTGTTTTTGAGATAGGTGGTCACTATATTTTGGTGCGGGGTGGGGGGTGTCAGGGCTGATATTGAAGCACAAGGCTCTATCTTCTCCCAAGTAGCTAAGATTACAGACACAAACCACCATATACCTAGCCTCTTATCCTTTTCTTCTTCATACCACATAAACTCCTAGAATTAAAACAAATTAAAGCAAGTGGCAAAATAGTAATACGTGTCTCACATGCTCTTTCCCTCGCTTCCTCTAGGGTGATATTGTATATAGTAAAAATAAAGTATCAAACCCAAGCAATTGACACTGGCACATTGTTATTAACTATATTACAGACAGCCAGTTTTCAACATTTTTCTGTGTTGGTTTTGGGGCTTGAACTCAAGGCCTGAACACTGTCCCTGAGCTTTTTTGCTCAAGGTTAAAATTTTACCAGCAGAGCCACACCTCCACTTTCAGCATTTTTTGGGGGGTTCATTGGAGATAAGAGTCTCACTGATTTTCTTGCCCAGGCTAGCTTCGAACCACGATCCTCAGATCTCATCCTCCTTTAGTAGCTGGGATTACAGATGTGAGCCACTGGCACCCACCTATTCACCATGTTCATTTGTGTGGGACCATATGTGGTATACATTTTATCTCAGGTGTAGATTTCTGTACAGAGCACCATGGTCACAATACAAACTGACAGGAGAAGAAATGTACTCATTATCTGACTTAGCTAACTGTAACCCCGCTATACATCACCTTTATAATAACAATACAAAATAAGACTCTTTTTTTTTTAAAGATACAGAACTGTTCCATTGCCACGAAGGGACATTCTCTCACTACTTGTATTTGCATGAAGTCCCTATCCGATCCTTCTGTTCTTGTTGCCTAGCAACCACTAATTTGTTCTCCACCTCTACAGTTTTGTTATTTCAAGCATATTATATAGAAGGAATCAAACAGCATATAACCTTTTGAGGATGACTTTGTTTTTGCTGACGATAATGCTCTTGAGGTCCATGCAAATTGTTGGAAGTATTAATATTTCATTTCTTTTTGTTCTTAAATTGTATTTTTTGTTTTGTTTTGTTTTGTTTTGTTTTTGGTTGGTCAAGGGCTTTAACTCAGGTCTAGGCACTATCCCTGAAATTTTTTGCTCAAAGCTAGCATTCTACCATTTTGAACCACAGCTCCACTTCTGTTTTCTAGGTGGTTAATTGGAGACAAAAGTCTCACAGCATTTCCTGCCTGGGTTGGCTTTGAACCATGATCCTCAGTTCTCACCCTCCAGAGTAGTTGGATTACAGGTATGAGTCACCAGTGCCTGACCTTAAATTGTATATCTAGGTATATACCAAAGTTGGTTCAACCATTGTCCACTGAAGTACATTTGGGTTGTGCCTAGTGTTTTGCTATTACAAATGAAACTGCTATGAACATTCGTACACAAGTTTTTTTCTGGACATAAATTTTCTTCTATGAGTGATCTAGTTCCTTTACAGCCTCACCAACATTTGGTATTATTATCATTTTTTATTTTAGCCATTCTGGTTGATGGTGATATTTCATTGTGGTTTTAATTTGGCTAATGATACTGAACATCTTTTCCTTTGCTCTGTACTGGGCCTTAGCCTTGTTTGACATGCATGCTAAGGGCTGGCACTCTACCACTTTTTATTTAACTGGATATGGAGACTTGAGGTCAGAGGCAGGACTGGCTTCACACTATGATCTTCCAGGTCTCAGTCTCCTATATAGCTAGGATTATATGAATGAGCCACTGGTACCTGGCTGAACATCTTTTTTTTTTTTTTTAAGTCCGTCATGGGGCTTGAACTCTGGGCCTAGGGACTGTCCCTTAGCTCTTCAGCTCAAGGCTAGCACTCTATCAATTGAGCAACAGTGCCATTTCTAGCTTTTTCTGTTTGTGTGGTGCTGAGGAATCGAACCCAGAGCCTCATGCATACCAGGCAAGAACTCTACCACTGAGCCATCTTCCCAGCCCTTGTGCATCTTCTTATGTGTTTATTTACACATAAATAAATTTCACTCCAGTAAAATTTCTGAAATTTCTCTTTCCTTTCCTTTCTTATTTTCCTATCCTTCCTTCTTTTTCTGTCTTTCCCTTCCACCCTCCTTCCCTTTGTCCTTCTTTCTCCTTTCTTTCTTTCCTTCTTCCTTTCTTTTTTCCTTTCTTTCCTTCTTCCTTTCTTTCTTCCTTTCTTTCTTTCCTTTCTTTCTTTCCTTCTTCCTTTCTTTCTTCCTTCCTTTCTTTCTTCTTTCTCCTTTCTTCCTTCCTTTCTTTCTTTCTTTCTTTCTTTCTTTCTTTCTTTCTTTCTTTCTTTCTTTCTTTCTTTCTTTCTCTCTCTCTCTTTCTTTCTTTCTTTCTCTCTCTCTTTCTTTCTTTCTTTCTTTCTTTCTTTCTTTCTTTCTTTCTTTCTTTCTTTCTTTCTTTCTTTCTTTCTTTCTTTCTTTCTTTCTTTCTCCTCCCCCTCCTCTCTCTTTCTTCCATTGCCAGTACTGGGACTTGAACTCAAGGCCTAGATGCTGTCCTTGAGCTTTTTGTTCCAGGCTAGTGTTCTAGCACTTGAGCCACAACTGCACTTCTGGCTTTTTGGTAGTTAATTGGAGAAAACGGTCTCATGGATTTTCCTTCCCTGGCTAGCTTCAAACCACGTTCCTCAGATCACAGTTTCTGGAGTAGCTTGGATTATAAGCATGAGCCACCAGTGCCTAGCTTCTGTGTTTGCACGTTTTGTTTGTTTGTTTTGTCCATCCTGGAGCTTGTTCTCAGGGCCTATGCGGTGTCCCCAAGCTCTTTTGCTCAAGCCGAGCGCTCTACAACTTTGAGCCACAGCACCACTTCCAGTTTTCTGGTGGTTAATTGGAGATAAGAGTCTCACATGTTTTCCTGCCCTGGCTGGCTTTGAACCACAAACCTCAGATCTCAGCATCCTGGAATAGCTAGGATTACAGGTGTGAGCCCCCAGCACCTGGCCTTTTGTACATTTTAAAATTTTAAATTCGTTACTGTTGAGCTTTGAGAGTTTTTTTTAAATTCAGGATACAATTACTTCCTTGGGCATGTTGTTTCATGTATTTTCTCCTAGTATGTGGCTTGTATTTTTATCCTCTTAACAGGGGCTTTTATAGCGGAAAAGCCAATTTTCCTAAAGTTCAATTTAACTTTTATGGATTATCCTTTTGCTATCATGTTAAAGAACTTTGCATAGATCTAGTTCCCAGATTTTCAATTATGCTTTCTTCTGCAAGTTTTAATTTTATGCTTTACACTAAAATCCGTGATCTATTGTGAGTGTGTGTGTGTGTGTGTGTGTGTGATTGAACTCAGAGTGTGTGTGTGTGTGTGTGTGTGTGTGTGTGTGATTGAACTCAGGGCCTGGGAGCTATCCCTGAGGGTTTTATTTTTTAATTTTTTATTGTGAAAATACCATACAGAGGGCTAACAATTACATGGGCAAGATGAGTACATTTCTTATCAAGCATTGTAGCCTCCTCCTTTGTTTCCCCTTCCCATCCCTTCCCATTCCCCCCCCCCACCCAAAGTTGTAAAGTTCCCCTGAGGTTTTTTTACTCAAGGCTAGCAATCTACCACTTACTTGAACCCATAGCTCCACTTCTGGCTTTTTTTCTTTTTCTTATTTTTTTGTTTTTTGATGGTTAAATAGAGATGAGTCTCAAAGACTTTCCTACCTGAACTGGCTTCGAATCACTATTCTCAGATCTCAGCCTTTTGAGTAGCCTAGGACCTTCTGATCTATTTTTAATTACTTTTTTTGCTCTGTTTAGTTTCATTTTTCAGTGTTTAGGGTGCTTGTTTGTGTTTGCCTGTGGCTGTCTCCTGGGCCAAATGCCATTTGTTCTTTATAGAATTGCCTTTGCACCTTTGTAAAACAAAATCCATTTAGAGTATTTGTTTTGGTCCATTTCTCAGTTCTATTGAAATTGTGTCTGCTCTTCCACCAATACCATGGCACATTGATTACTGTTGTTCGAGTATGCTAATGGCAGGTAGAGTATTCTTATTTCATTCCTTTTTCAAAATTGTCTTAGTTATTCTAGTGCCTTTGTCTACATCTTCACAAAAGTCCTGCTGGGATTCTGATAGGAATTGTGTTAAATCTGTATGTCAGCGTTACTGTTCAGAGTGTGCCAAATTGTGAATGTAGAATGTCTTTCAATTTATTTAAATCTCAATTCCTTTCAACAGCATTTAAAACCGTTCAGCAAACAGATCCTAGACATGTTTTGTTCAATTTATACAAAGGTTTTTTTGCAATATTATTTTTAAATTATTCAAATGTTACATAGATTTTCAGGATTACAAATTACTTCTTTTTATTATTTATTTATTGTTATTATAAAGGTGATGAACAGAGGGGCTACAGTTATGTAAGTCAGGTAAAGAGTATATTTCTTTTTGGACCATGTCACCCTACATAGGAATTGTTTTATCCAGTCCTGGGGCTTAGGTGCTGTCCCTGAGCATTTGTGCTCAGGGCTAGCGCTCTCCCACTTGAGCCACAGCTCCACATCGGGCTTTTTAGCAGTTTACTGGAGATTTGAGTCTCATGAAGTTTGCTGCTTGGGCTGGCCTTCGATCTGTGATCCTCAGATCTCAGCCTCCTGAGTAGTTAGGATTACAGGCTACTGGCGCCTAGCTTACACATAGTTATTTGAAAGTAGTGATTTTTAAATGGCCTCATACTTGTAATTTTTTCAGTGAAATTTCCACGTTCTTTGCTAATATACAGACATTAGACTGATTTTTTGTGAATTTTTCTTGTACCCTGCAACCTTGCTGAACTCATTAGTTCTTTTTTTTTTTGAGGGGGGGTCCGGTCGTGGGGCCTGAACTCTGGGCCTGGGTGCTGTCCCTCAGCTCTTCAGCTCAAGGCTAGCGCTCTATCACTTGAGCCACAGCGCCACTTCTGGCTTTTTCTGCTTATGTGGTGCTGAGGAATCGAACCCAGGGCCTCAGGCATACAAGGCAAATGCTCTACCACTGAGCCACCTTCCCAGCCCATGAACTCATTAGTTCTACAAGTTTTTTGTTTTTGTTTGTTGAAGATTTGGTGGTGGTGGGGGGTGGTTGTATGTAGACAATCATGTCATCTGCAAACAGGAATCGTTTTTCTTCTTTGTTTTTAATCTATATGCATCTTATCTCCATTTCGTTATTTATTACAGCTTTTAGGACTCAATATTACATTGAATAAGAGTTGTTATTGGATAATTTTGGGGCCAAGCATCAATCTTGCACTATTAAGTCTGATGTTAGCTATAGGGCTACAGACATGCACACACACGCATGCGCATACACATACACATAGGTTTTTTTTTTTTTCTCCTAATCAGGTTGAGGACATTCTATATTTCTAATTTTCTGAAAGTGTTTATCATTCATGGATATTCAATTCTGTCAAAGTATTTTTCTCTGTCAATTATATTATCATGTGATTATTCTGTTGATATGGCTGAAGCATTATATTGAGTTTTGAATATCAAACTATTATATCCTTGAATACCACCAATTCATCATGGTATATATCATTATTTTGATATATATTGATGACTTTGATTTGCTAAGAACTTTTAAATAGCTTTGCATCTAAGTTCATGCATAATCTGTTCTCTGCTTTTTTTTTCTTTCTGCTTTTGATATTAGAGGTTATATTGTCCTCATAAAATGACTTGGGAAATGTTACTTATGCTTCATTTTATGGAACAGTTTCTGTAGGATTGATGTTAAAACTAATACAAGTTATGTGTGTATGTACAGTTGTGGGGCTTGAACTCTGGGCCTGGGTGCTGTCCCTAAGATTTTGTGCTCAAGGCTAGTGCTCTACCACTCCATTTCTGGCTTTTTGTAGTTAACTGGAGGTAAGTGTCTCACAGACTTTCCTGCCTGGGCTGGCTTTGAGCCACGATCCTCAGATGTCAGCCTCCTGAGTAGCTAGGATTACAAATGTGAGTCTCTAAAGCCTGTCTAAACTAATATAATTTTAAAGCTGAAAGATAAATTGTTGCCCCTCTGTACAGTATGTTCTCAAATAAAATAAAATACAATTAAAAAAAAAAATAAAGCTGAAAGATACCCTTGAAATGATTGAGGACTGACTGGAATCTTGATTTGACTATGGAGACCTCAGTTTTTCCTCTCCAGGTAGCCCAAACCAATTGTCTATTTCTATATTTTATAGAAATAGGAAAGGAAAAGGAATTAAATAGCTCTTCTTGACAGAGTATAAAAAAGACAATACATCCAGAAGTACCTCAAAAACCAGTTCCTAACAAAGGTGACATTTGCTCTCTTCATTGCACTAGAAAACTAGGACATGACAATAAATTCAAGTAATAAAAGATGAAACCAAAACAGTAAGGGCTGGTGAGTCTTATTAGCTTGGTTTCCCCAGGAGCTCAACCTAAGGCAAGGATTTCAGCCCAACTAGATTATAGAGAGAGCATGAAAAGAAAACAAAGCAAAATACTTCAGCAGGAGAATGGGGAGATTACAGGGGAAATAAAACAAGGAAGGCAAGGCAGCCAATTAAAACATGGCTTATGAAATGAGTTCCCATTGTGGCTGCCTGACACAATTAATTGTGCTAGGGAAATTCTGGGAACTAGTGTAACACACACACACACACACACACACACACACACACACACACACACACACACACACACACACACCAGCTATTCACAAGGGTGGAAGACGTTGGGACACCTACAACTTGTCAACTTCTCTCAAGCATTGAGTGACATTGACTCCAGAGCTATTCTGTAATCTTTTTGGCCTGATTGCAACAGACAAGCTGGAAGAGAATGTCCTAAACAAAGAAGCCCAGAAGATTGCAAGTTGGAAATCAGGCAATTCAGGAAATCATAGCGTGCCTATAGCATCTGCTACAGCAGGGTAGGGAAATTACGTGTGTGTGTACTCACGTGCGTGCGCGCACGCGTGTGAGTGCACATGTGCCAGTGATGGGGATTGAATTCTGGGCCTGGTCATTTTCCTTTAGCTCCCTCTTCTCAAGAGTGGTGCTCTACCACTTGAACCACACTTCCACTTCTGACTTTTTGCTAGTAACAGGGGGTAAGAGTTTCTCAGGCCAGCCGTGGGTGGCTCATGCCTGTAATCTTAGCTACCAGGAGGATGAGATCTGAGAATCACGGTTCAAAGCCAGCCCAGGTAGGAAAATCCATGAGAGTCTTATTTCCAATTAGCCACTAGAAAACTGGAGGGACAGTGCCCAGGCCCTGAGTTCAAGCCCCATGACTGAAAAATAAAAGAGTCTCTCAGATTTGTCTGCCCAGGTTGGCCTCAAACCTCCATCCTTAGATATTAATCTCCTAAGTAGGAGAGAAATTGGTGCCAATTGGGAAACTGCTTTTTGAACACAGTGACAGAAACAATCTCCTAGAGATCTATAACCTTAGAAAAAAGTAGGAATATTATGATGTAATTTTTTTTGTCGGTCCTGGATCTTGGACTCTGGACCTGGGCGCTGTCCTTCAGCTCTTTAGCTCAAGGTGAGTGCTCTACCCCTTGAGCCACAGCACCACTTCTGGTTTTCTGGTGGTTTATTATAGATAAAGAGTCTCATGGACTTTCTTGTCTGGGCTGGCTTTGAACTGTGATCCTCAGATCTCAGCCTCCTGAGTAGCTAGGATTACAGGTGTGAGCCACCGGCACCCAGCTCTTATGATTTATTTCAAACTTAATTGAACTATAGAAATATATTCCACTGAAAAATGTTGTCAGAAATAATGTTGCCAGCTGGGTGCTGGTGGCTCATGCCTGTAATCCTAGCTAATCAGGAGGCTGATAGGGCCCAGGCACTGACTTCTAGCCCCAGGACTGGCAGAAAACAATGTACCTGCCAGACACAGCATCTGTAGTCCCAGCTATTCAGCAGGCAGAGAAAAGAGGAATATTAGAGCCTAGGAGTTCAAAGCCAGCCTGGCAACAAAGCAAGACCTTATGTATCAATCTATCTATCTATCTATCTATCTATCTATCATCTATCTATCTATCTATCTATCTATCTATCTATCTATCTATCTATCTATCTATCTATCTATCTATCTATCTATCTATCTCTGTATGTTTGCCTGCCTCCCTGCATGCCTACCTCACTGTCTATCTATATCTCTGTATATATGGATGAATATGTATATGAACATATATATATATATATACACATATATTCTTTTGATTCTGTGCTTTCAAAAGTAATTTGTGAAGGCAAAGAGAGACTGGCATGACATAGTCTTTACATTGAGCATTTTGATCACTTTAAATTAATGCAAATCTAAATATCATCATCCGATCCTATTCACTATAATACATTAAAAGAAATACATTGCTGGGTACTGATGGCTAATGCCTATAATCCTAGCTACTCAGGAGGCTGACATCTGAGGATTGTGGTTTGAAGCCAGCCCAGGCAGGAAAGTCCATGAGACCCTTATCTCAATTAACCACCAGAAAACCATAAGTGGCACCATGGCTCAAGCAGTAGAGCGCTCGCCTAGAGCTGACGAGCTCAGGCACAGTGCCCAGGCCCAGAGTTCAAGCCCCATGACCGCCAAAAAAAAATCCATGATGAAATGGTATGTTTTGTTATTTTTTTTCATTGTGATCCATAGATACCATATCTTGGTATTTTCACTTTCAGAAGCATCTCATATCTCTGCACATGTTGGAGAATATAATTTGACAGGTTAATTTGAATGCCAAAGATTGTCATAATTTAATATTACCAGGGAGAAATGAATATTCACTTTTCCAAAAATACAGAAGGAAATGATTTACTCTTGGAGAACTTAAGAAATGATACACATGAATATTTTAAACTTAATGTCATTTCTATGAATCATAGCTGAATATTGTAAATTTATAGACTAGTGTTGAAAATGTTTAGATTTGGGGAAATCTTTGATATTTTTCCCCTTCGATATTTTTCTTCCTGGACCATGAATCTGAGCTTTTCACCTTACTTCTGAGCAAAGGTTCAATAGGAGTAGGTAAACTAAGTTTGTGTACTACTAAAGCATCATTAATTTTATAAAGTTACTACATGTATTTTTATCAGTGCAATATTCAAAAAAGCCAGGAAAATGTTAAATTAAGTCCTACTTAAAATAATTTTGCTAAGTGTTGTTCATGAAAACAAGCCCTTGATATTTGATTTTAAGTAAATCAGTGTTTCTTCGAGTTGTCAATATTATTCTACAAATAATTAGCATTCTTTAGGGAAACTTTATTGCTGGTTCACCATAGAGAAAAGCTGTAGAATCTTATTATTCAGTGTCCTTTTTAAACATAAGGTTCTGATTATTTTGAAATCTGTAATGCCTTGAAATTTCTTCCTCTCCTCTTTTAAAATCTTTGACGACTGAGTTCCTGAAAATTATTCCTATGAAATTTGTACTCATTTTCAGTGGTAATTGCCTAATAGTCTTAACAACCAGTCTTGAAAAATAGACAGGAAAATAGCTTCTATACAAGTGGTTTTAGAGTGAATAGCTTTTTATGGAGCTGGGCGCCAGTGGCTCACGCCTGTAATCCTAGCTACACAGGAGCTTGGGATCTGAGGATCATGGTTCAAAGCTAGCCTGGGTAGGAAAGTCATGAAGCACTTATCTCTAATTAAAAACCAAAAAGCCAGAAGTGGAGCTGTGGTTCAACTGGTAGAGTGCTAGCCTTGAGCACAAAAGTTCAGGGACAGTGCTTAAGATCTAAGTTAAAGTCCAAGGACTGGTTCAAAGAAAAAAAAGAAGGAAAATATGGCCTTACTGCCTCTATCTATCCTGTTATTAGGAGTCTTATAGTTTTTTTGAGTTATCTCCTGAGTTGGAGACTCAGTGGTTTGAAGGTCCATATGTTAAACACTTGTTTCCTAGCCTGTGACACTACTGGGAGGCGGTAGAACCTCAAAGCAGTGG
Organism: Dipodomys merriami; assembly: GCF_024711535.1. Taxonomy (NCBI): domain Eukaryota; kingdom Metazoa; phylum Chordata; class Mammalia; order Rodentia; family Heteromyidae; genus Dipodomys; species Dipodomys merriami. The sequence goes on from NW_027204492.1 coordinate 106,231,328, forward strand.
GGCCAGTGGAAGGAAGTTAGGTTATTAGTGTATGGCATTGAAGGGGCTATTGGAATTTTGACCCCGGTCTCCTTCTCTCTCTCTCTCTCTCTCTCTCTCTCTCTCTCTCTCTCTCTCTCTCTCTCTCTCTCTCTCTCTCTCTCTCTCTCTTTTGCTTCTTACCATGAACTGAACATTATTATTTTTTGGGGGGGGGTCTGGTCATGGGGCCTGAACTCTGGGCCTGGGTGCTGTCCCTCAGCTCTTCAGCTCAAGGCTAGCACTCTACCACTTGAGCCACAGCACCACTTCCGGCTTTTTTCTTTTTGCTTATGAGGAATCAAACCCAGGGCCTCATACATGCAAGGCAAGCGCTCTACCACTGAGCCACCTTCCTAGCCCCTGAACATTATTTTTTTGTCACTGAAGGCTCCAACAGATGGGGTCAAGTGACCTTTGAAACTGTGAGCTAAAATAAATTCTTCTTCCTTATAAGTTGATTACTTTACGTATTTTGTGATAAGGACAAAAATATGACTAACAGAGATCAGGCTCATGTTATAGCTTGAACTGTAGTATTTTGTTCTTCAAGAAGATTCTATCATGATGTCCAAGATGATGAAAGTTTCTTAAACTACTTCATATTCCATCCTTTTCATGTATGTAATAAATAGTCAATATAAATATGCTGAGTTAGCGTTTTAGTTGTTGCTTTTACAATTACTGATAACTAATGAATTTCTAGACCCAACTACCAACTTAGAGAAAATAAAGAACAGAGGAAGATGTTAGCTCACCCAAAACTGTGATGAATTTTGAGTCATTAACCTATGTGTTTAATATAGTTTACATAAAAGTTTTTCAGCTTAGTTTTTTTAAACAATGGCTTTACAAAATTGCTGAAAATTTAACAATGAGTTTGAGCAAGCTAGGTATGAACTGTTCAGCATATGTGTAATAATTCTGCTTTCTTGTGTTTTCAATTTTAGTTGTTTTTGTGTGTGTGTGTGTGTGTGTGTAAGTCCTGGGGCTTGAACTCATGGCCTGGGCACTGTCCCTGATCCTCTTTTACTCAAAGCTAGTCTCTACTACTTGAGGCACAGCTCCACTTCCAGGTTTTTTTTTTGGTAGTTTATTGTAGTTAAAAGTCTCACAGAGGGGCTGGGAAGGTGGCTCAGTGGTAGAGCGCTTGCCTTGCATGCATGAGGACCTGGGTTCAATTCCTCAGCACCATATAAGCAAAAAGAAAAAATCTGGAAGTGGCACTGTGGCTCAAGTGGTAGAGCGCTAGCCTTGAGCTGAAGAGCTGAGGGACAGTGCCCAGGCCCAGAGTTCAGGCCCCACGACCAGACACCCCTGCCCCCCCCCCCCAAAGTCTCACAGACTTTCCTGCCTGACATGGCTTCAAATTGTGATTTTCAGATCTTGGCCTCCTGAGTAGCTAGGATTGCTCCTGGCTAAGTTTTAGTTCTATAAAAATCAAATACACACATGCACAGATTTTTAAAAGTCCAATACTTTTATAATGATGATGGTTGTAAAAGTTACTACATCGTGCCTGATCCTTAGGGGTAATCATTTGAAATGTTTTAATTAATTCTTGTGGTATTCACCTCCAATATGTCTAAATTTAAACTTGAGTTTTAAGTTTTGACATCGCTGGAAATGTGCCTCTCCCATCATGTGTTGAAATTCTAACCCCCAATATGATGTTAAGTGAAAAAAAAAAGCTGGAAATGGCGCTGTGGCTCAAGTGGTAGAGCGCTAGCCTTGAGCACAGAGAGGCTCAGGGACAGCACCCAGACACAGAGCTCAAGCCCCAGGACTGGCAAAAGAAATGTGCTAAAATGGATTCTTGAGAGCTTATATTGTCCTCTTCTAGTATGTAACTACATGGCAAAAGGCTAGCCAACGTCGAGTCAGGAAGCAGGCTTTCCTCACCAGACACGGAATGTGCGTGGTGTCTTGATCTTGAACTTGGAATTTCCACAACTGTATGTAATCAACTTCAGTTTGTTTATAAGACACCTACTCTCTGATATTTTGGTGTGGTGACCCAAATCAACCAAGATAGGCATCATCTATGGCTTCTCATTATGAGAGAAAAGAATTAAACTTTTTCATTCCAAACTCAATTCCACAATGACACTCACACACATTTCCCATCTCCAGTCTTCCCGTGTGGCTATATGCTAATTTTGCCTCTATCCGTACATGGGAATGTTCTTTAATGCTCATATATATAATATGTTAGGATTACTTTTCCTTTCCTTTAAGATTGCTTGGGATTTCCTTAGATTAATAAGTATCCTAGCTAGGCATTTTGTGGTTCATACCTGCAATCCTAGCTACTCAAGGAGGCTGAGATCTGAGGATTTCAGTTTGAAGCCAACCCAGTCAGGAAAGTCTGTGAGACTCATCTCAAATTAACCACCAAAAGGCCAGAAGTGGAGCTGTAGCTCAAGAGGTAGAGCACTAGCCTTGAGCACAAAAGCTCAGGGAACAGCACCCAGGCCTTAAGTTCAAGCCCCAAGATGGGCACCCCCTCAAAAATTAAAGTGTCCTATTTTTCATGTTTGGTTTCTAAAGTACAAATCCTCTGACTTTTGGTTAAGGAGCTCTCCTTTCCTATTCAGACACATCAGGGTTTTTTTTGTTGTTGGTCATGGCGCTTGAACTTTGGGCCTGGGTGCTGTCCCTCAGCTCTTCAGCTCAAGGTGAGCACTCTACCACTTGAGCCACAGCACCACTTCCAGCTTTTTTTGCTTATGTGGTGCTGAGGAATCGAACCCAGGGCCTCATGCATGCAAGGCAAGCGCTCTACCACTGAGCCACCTTCCCAGCCTACACATTAAGATTTTTATTTCATCTTCCTAAGAAGTCTATTGTGAAGCCCCCTTTCTTGCCCCAGTCCAGATTTGTTTCTCCAGCCCTGCTCTGTAGTTGCTTGAAATTTCTTTCCCTTTTCTTGTGTTCAGATTCCATTTTTTGGCTCCTGTGTTCATCTTGATTTGTTCATATTCCCATGTTAGTGAAACAATACTCTCCAGTGTTTCCTGAGAAACGCTATGGGGGGTACAATTTCTCTAATTTGGCATGATTGAAAAATGTCCTAGTCTACCTATTTGGCTTATTTGGGGATTCTAGGTAGGGAATTTATATTCCTCTGAATTTTTTTTTTTTGGTCAGTTGTGGGGCTTGAACTCAGGGCTGGGTGCTGTCCCTAAGCCTCTTTGTGCTCAAGGCTAGTGCTCTACCACTTGAGCCACAGTGCCACTTCTGGTTTTTGAATAGTTAATTGGAGACAAGAGTCTCACAGAGACTTTCTGCCCGGGCTACCTCTGAACCACGATCTTTAGATCTCAGCTTCCTGAGTAGCTAGGATTACAGGCGTGAGCTGCCAACACTGGGCTTATTCCTCAGAATTTAGAAAGCATTGCTTTATTATCTTTTAGCTTCTTATGTTGCAGTTGAGAAGACTGATCTTGGTCCTTCAGGGAAAAGTGGTTTCTCTTCTCTGAAAATTTATGGGACTATTATTCATTTCTTTGTCCCTAGTACTCTAAAATATTGCAGTGAAATCTTGTAGTTTTGATTTTCTTCTGGGAGACAGTCTAAAATTCAAATTCATCTCTTTGTATTGAAGCTTTAAAACCCAAATTTCTCTAATTATGTATATACATATATACCCATATATATATTCATTCTATTATTTTGTAAATGTATTTCGTGTGGGGGGGGGTTGAACTCAGGGCCTTGGCACTGTCCTTTAGATTTTTCGCTAAAGGCTAGTGCTCTACCATTTAAGTCACAGCTCTATTTTTAATGGCTTTTTGGTGTTAATTAGAGATAAGAATCTCACAGACTTTCCTGCTCAGTCTGACTTTGAACAATCCTCAGATCTCAGCCTCCTGCTGAGAACTCTTATTAGTTGCATTTTTTGAGGCCTTTACACTTGGTCTATTTTCTTCTGTTTTTTTTTTTTTCCCTCTGCTTGTACCTGTGTCTTTCATGCTCACAACTTTCCTCAGATGTTCAGCGATGGCTTTCTTTTTTTTTCCTCTTTTTTTTTTTTTTGTCAGTCATGGGGCTTGAACTCAGGGTCTGGATGCTGTCCCTGAGCTTTTTCCACTCAAGGCTAGTGCTCTACCACTCTGAACCACTTTCTTTTCCAGGCTGGCTTTGAATTGTGATCCTAAGATCTCAGCCTTCTGAATAGCTAGGATTATAGGTGTGAGCCACCAGCACCAGAATGAGGCCCCAGGGAAGTGGCGCTGTGGCTCAAGCAGTAGAGCACTCTCCTTGAGCTGAAGAGCTGAGGGACAGCGCCCAGGCCCAGAGTTCAGGCCCCACAACTGACCAAAAAAAAAAAAAGAATGAGGCCCCAGAAAACCTGATCAGAGGCTTCATGCAGAGTGAAGCTAATTGCCTGCAGGATGTTCTGTCTGAGCCATTGGTTGTTGAACTACCTTGCCCTATACTAATTTTTTGAGGGTTTTTTTTGTCTTTTTTTCTTTTGTCAGAAGGGCAGAAGGCAAGAGGGTTCAACATTGAGCATGTAAACTTTTGCTTAAGTCCCATTTGGTATTGTACCCTGGTGTATCCTTAGGTGTATCTTTTGTTTTCTAGTCCATAGAAGTATTATTTTGCCCTCTCCATGCAGGGATGTCTAGCCTTATCCTTAAATGAAGGAAGGGCAGTTGATTGACTACAAGCAAGGTGCATTCGTTTCCCAGGGCTGCTGTAATTAAATATCCCAAACTAGAGGAGTGAAAACCACAGAAATGTGTATCAGCTCCACAGCTTGAGAGGCTAGAAATTCAAGGTCAAAGTCTGCAAGCTCATGCTCCCTCTGGTGGCTTGCTGGTAGTCTTTGACATCCTTCGTTTATTTAAAAGCCACTTCCATCAGAATCACATGGAATCCTTTACATGGCTGTCTTCTTCTAAGGACAACAGTCAGACTGGATTGGAGTTCATTACTCAAATAGGACTTCATTTGAACTAACTACAGTTGTAATTAGGACCTCAAGCATATTCTTTGGAGAGGAAGATACAGTTCATCTCCCTAATGATGAGGAAAGGATTTGCTATTCTAATTTTTCCTTCTCCTTTGTTGCTGGGGATGGAAGCCAAGGCCTTGTACTTGCTAGGCAAGTGCTGTGCCACTGGGCTGCAGTCTGTGTCCTCTGTTTCCCTTTCCCCTTAGTTTTTTCTTAAATAGTAACCTTTGTTTTTGGTGGTACTGGGGTTTGAATTCAAGGCCCCAGGCTTTCTAAGTAGCTGCTGTCCTGCTGAGCCCTGCCTTCAGCTCTTCTTTAACAGATTTCCTCCCTGCACCTTTTGTCTTACCTTCTTTCTAAATTCTTCAAATTAAATCTCACCTCACAATAAAATCTTTAAGGAGAAGAATCTTTCTAATCTCTCTGGAAGTGAAAAGTGGAGAGAGATGGAGGGAGGGGGAGAGGCAAGGGGAGAAGCCGAGTTGCTGATAAAGCCCGTACTGTATTACAGCTCTCTACCTCTGAAGTGGATGAATGATCATCAATTTAGTCCTCAGCGCTCACAGAGAGAATGGCTGAAAGCAATGTGCAATGCATACAGACAGCTATATAGAAAATGGTGGAGACATAAAATTGAACAGAATGAAGTGACAATGGATACTCTGGCTCATGAGAAAATAACAGACTGATCATTCTGAAAGGTTATCTTACTTCAAGACTCACAGAACCAGAAAGCAATAAGCAAAAATACAGTGGATTTTATTTTTTTTAGAGGGGAGTACCAATCCTAGGGTTTGAATTCAGGGCCTGGGCACTGTCCCTTGAGCTTTTATGCTCAAGGTTAGCACTCTACCACTTGAGCCATAGCTCCACTTTTGGATTTGTTTATCTTTTTTCTTTTTTTCCTGCTGGTTCTGGGACTTGAACTTAGAGCCAGGTACTATCCCTGAGTATTTGTGATCAAGGCTAGCACCCTATTACGTGTGCCATAGCTCCACTTCCAGCGTTTTGGTGGTTAATTGGTGCTAACAGTAAGATGGTGGACTTTCTTGCCCAAACTGGCTTACTGCAATCCTCTGATCTCAGCCTTCTGAGTAGCTAGGATTACAGGCATGAACCACCAGCACCCAGCTTATGTCTTTAAATTGTTATACCTATCTTAGTTAACAAAGCAAAAAAAAGTCTTTTAAAAGGCATAGTTTGTGGGGCTGGGAATGTGGCTTAGTGGTAGAGTGCTTGCCTAGCATGAAACCTGGGTTTGATTCCTTAGTACCACTACACAGAAAGAAATCTGGAAGTGGTGCTGTGGTTCAAGTGGTAGAGTGCTGGCCTTGAGCACAGAGAAGCTCGGGGATGGTTCCCAGGCCCTGAGTTCAAGCCCCAGGACTAGGAAAAAAAGGCACAGTTGGGCTTATAAGGAAAATCCTCAGACGTGAAAAAGAAGCTATAAATTAGCAAGGGTGGTATGCAGTGGATGCCCTGAACACATTTGCTAACACTCGCAACCTCAAGTTGGGGGTATTAATGGCCTCATATATGTGGAAGACAAGATATTGGGCTTAGGGAAAGTAGGGGGTTGGAATTGAGACATCTGAATAAGGTCAGACTTGCAAAGGCCAGTAAGGTAAAGAAATGGAAATCAAGAGCTCAAATGTAGCTCAGTGGTAGATGCTTTCCTAGCATGCATAGGGCCCTGGGTTCAGTCACCAATAACACACACAGACACAGACACATACACAGACACACAGACACACACATACACACTCACAAAGAAAGCTATCAGTAAATGAAAACTGTTGTCATAGTGTGGTGATGGGACTTATGTGTAATTCTGCTTTTAATGGGATTTCCTGTGAGGTGGTTATGCTGTTTAATGTGTGTTACAATGAGACAAAATGATAACTCAAGGGGAGGCATAGAAAGGGGGGGTAGACAAAGGGTGAACAAATGAAGCAATGGTACTCACTGGATACTAAGTTGAAAATGAACTATACAAGTGTGGTAGAGGTGGAAGAGAAAATTTGGGAGAGAGTGAGGGAAGGGGTGACATTGTACAAAAAGAAACACACTCTTAATCTGACTTATGTAAGCGTAACCCCTCTGTCCATCACCTTTATTATAACAATATGCCTCCATCAGAAAGAATGACATTGCCCCATTTGTTAGGAAATGGAAAGACTTGGAAAAAATTCTATTAAGTGAAGTAAGCCAGGCCCAAAGAAACATAGGTCCCATGGTTTCCCTTATTTGCAATAAGTAGTATATGTCTGAGACAAGCAGAAACGGTCAGATAAGTTGATGTTAGTTGAAATGAACCCCAAGAGAAGGACTCAGATGGTTTTTCTTTCTTGCTATTGTTTCTAACATATTTATAAGATATTTCTTGTTGCTTTGTATGTCCCTCCCCCACGGTATAACCCCTATTTTCACTGTATTTGATGTTGCTATAATTTGGGGAGGGAAAGGGAAAAAAACAAATTGTTTAAATAGGGATATAGGTGGACCCATTGCAACAATGAGATGTACAAGACGTTATGTTGAAAAACAAACTTTACAACTTTGGTGCGGGGAGGGGGGGCGCGGGATGAGAGACAGAGATGGGAAAGGATGGGAAGGGGAAACAAAGGAGGAGGCAACAATGTTTGGTAAGAAATGTACTCATTACCTTGCCCATGTAATTGTAACCCCTCTGTATGGTATTTTCCCAATTAAAAAATTAAAAAATGATAGCTAATGAGCTATGAGATATGGGTGCCCTGAAAAGTAGAATATGCCCATTTTCTTCAACTTTTTACTTATCTTGCTACCTGACATTTGCTTAGGTTTTTTTTTGTTGTTGTTGTTGTTGTTACATGTATAACGCACTACAGCTGACTGAGACTGACATTCAATTGATCAGATGAGGGACTATTTCGCAAATTAATGGAGGAGAATATGTGTGACTCCTGGGGCCACACAAGTGTTTTCCTATTCAACCATGGATCTAGGACACTTTGAAACAAGAGTTTTCTTCTTGATTGGATACCAAATGAGTCTATATTCATATTAAAGAGTACATGCCTATGTTAAATACTTCCTAGTGGGAATCATACACATTAGTTTCAATATTCTCCATCAGCTAATCAATGATTTTAGTAGAGGATAAAATTATTTTATAGGCAGCTGTGCCTGAGTTATATCAGAGTCAACCTCTGTGTCTACAATGTTAAGCAACTTTTTAAAATTATATTTTTAAAAGTTTGATAACTGGCCCAGCACTGGTAGCTCACGCCCGTTATCCTAGTTACTCAGGAGGTTGAGATATGAGGATCTCAGTTCAAAGCCAGCCCAGGCAGAAAAGTCCCTGTGAGACTCCCATCTCCAATTAACCACTCCAAACCCCCCCCCCAAAACAAACAAAAAACAACAACAAAACAAAACTGGGAAGTGGTGCTGTGGCTCAAGTGGTAGAGTGCTAGCCTTGAGCACAAAGCGGCTCAGGGACAGTGCCCAGGCCCAGAGTTCAAGCCACATAACTGACCAAAAAAAAGTTCAATAACTGTACTCTGTTTACTTGCCACAGTCTCTGGTAAGATTTGCTATACATTCAGTAGCCTGCATCACAGAAGAAACCAATAATTTGCACTGTACCCAAAATGTGAATTCACCAATTCAAAAGGAAATTGGTAGATATGACTGAAAGCCATGTATATGTTCAAAAAATATCCAAAATACAATATTAGAGCAGCTGCAGAGCTCTGGCTCCAGGTGCTTCTCATGTTCACTAATAATAAGTATGCTGCATCATGCCTGTTGTAGAAACAAACCCGAGGTCATTTTTAGTATAATTTAGAATAGGTCATTCACAAGCTGGGGCTATTCCAAGAAATGCCTTTCATGATGTGAATTCAGATATTTTTGCTAAGTATAGTCTGTTCAGATATTTGTTAAAATAAGAAAAAACTCATCATCTTCTTTTTTTTGGGGGGGGGTCCGGTCGTGGGGCCTGAACTCTGGGTCTGGGCGCTGTCCCTCAGCTCTTCAGCTCAAAGCTAGCGCTCTACCACTTGAGGCACAGCACCACTTCCGGCTTTTTTCTTTTTGCTTATGTGGTGCTGAGGAATGGAACCCAGGGCGTCAGGCATGCAAGGCAAGCGCTCTACCACTGAGCCACCTTCCCAGCCCCCCCCTTTTTTTTTGCCAGGACTGGGGCTTGAACTCTGGGCCTGGGCACTGTCCCTAAGCTTTTTTTTGCTCAAGGCAAGTGCTCTACCACTTGAGCCACAAATGCCACTTCCAGCCTTTTAGAGTAGTTTATTGGAGATAAGAATCTCATGGAGTTTCCTGCCCTGGCTGGCTTCGAACTGTGATCCTCAGATCTCTGCCTCCTAGTAGCTAGGATTACATGCATGAGCCACTGGCTCATGGTATCTAGTTTGTAGATACCTAATAGAAGTCACTGATCACAATAAAGTCTTGTCAGTAAACAAAAAAGTGACACCTAACTGCACATTGATGGCTTATATCTATAATTCTAGTTACTCAGTAGACTAAAATCTGGAAGACTGAGGTTTGAGACCAGCCTAGCAGGAAAAGTTGCTAGACTCCATCTCCAAAATAACCAGCAAAAAGCAGGGCATGGCACAATTGGTAGAGCAGCAGCTTAGCAAGCTTGAGATCCTGAGTTCAAATCCTAGTACTGCCCCCCAAATATTTGCACCTCTGGTAATACAAAAGAGCTTACAAATATGTCATGCATTTGGTTAAAAGGATATTTTTATCTGTCCTTTATACACAAGTAAGCATTTTGATAAACATTTTTGATTTTCTGTCAATTAGCTATATGCCATCATAATTGTTAGATTAAATTAGGTAGCCAAAGAAGAGAACACCATGCGGTAATGAGGTAGGATAGAGAACTTTATTCTGAACTGCTGCCCAGCTGTGCATGGTTGGAGACGCATGGCCAAAGAGGCGCAGAGCTGCTTAGCTCAGGGTTATCAAGGTAAGGGGTGGAGGAGAGGGTGTGGCTAGATGAGGGAAGGTGTGGCCACATTGGCAGGGAAGGGGGGTAACTGCCTCCAGGTGTGCCAGTTACCTAGGTAGTGCAGGTATTGAGCGCAGACTTAGGAGCAGGGAGGTGCCATGGCCCCGGGCGGACCTTACAATAATGAACTCCGATGAACACTCAAGTCTTGATACCACTTAAATAACTTATTTTCTTCTTGTTCTGATTCGTCTGAAGTGGATCTTTCAACTTTCACAATATCAAAAGATGGCGTGGAGAAGACTGTCGTTCCTATTACTATTGGTTTTTCACTTGGTTTGACTGTTTTTTGCTCCTAGGCAGAATGATAAATAAAAGCAGAAAGTGCTTTATATTTGGCTTATATTACTATATATATGTATGTATATATTTTAGCTAAGTATGGCCTGTTCAGATATTGGTTAAAATGTGAAAATTGAATAAAATTAATTAACTCATCTTTTTTTTTTTTTTTTTGCCAGTCCTGGGCTTGAACTCTGGGCAGGGGCACTGTCCCTGAGCTTCTTTTCCTCAAGGCTAGCGTTCTACCACTTGAGTCACAGCTTACTTCTGGCTATTTTGTAGTTAATTGGAGATAAGGGTCTCACTGATTTTCCTAACTGGGCTGGCTTCAAACCTTGATCCTCAGATCTTAGCCTCCTTCGTAGGTAGGATTAGAGTTGTGAGCCATTGGTACCTGACTTTTATGGTTATTTTTCAGATAGGGCCTTGTGTTTTTACCTAGCACTGGCCTTGGACCATGATCCTCCTACTTTGTGCCTCCTGTATATAGACAGGATTACAGGTATAAGTCACCATACCTGGCTTGTTTGTTAACAGTTTGTTCTGGCTGGCCTCAAACTGAAATTCTCACAAGTAGGTAGGTGAGAAATTATAGTCACGTGCTAACACACCTGGTCCTTTAAGAATTTTTTAACAATATGTGTTACAGTACTATCAAAGGTATACAGTATACCAAAGGTGTTTCAGCCTTGAACTTGTGCATTTGAAAAACCCTACTTATGAAAATAGAATTAGAGGCATTTAAACATATTGTCCAAAACAATGGCTTCAATGAAAGTGAAACTTACAGTCTTTGCATACATCTTTGCTTCCTTATCCTTTACATAACCTTTTTTCATTTTGTCAACTCTCATTTGAGCCAGTTTAGGATTACGAGTGGTTAGTTTCACATCAGCTGTCTGCTGATACGGACGATATAAACTACAGACTCTTGACAAGGATGAGCAGCTAGAAGACAGGGAGAAAGTACACACAACAAAGTGGACATGAAAGCAAGTTCCAAAGTGGATTAAATCAAATGCTCTCTAGCAAATATATCATACACCTCAATACATTGAACACCATTGCTTGTGAGCTTTTCGGTTAAAGTTCTCATTCCTGCTTGAGTTGGCATTGTTCTTTATCTGGCACTTGAGGAATATAGATGATAATGAAAGAGCTAAATCCTGGAATCAACTGAAAATAAGCTTTTCAGGAAAATACTGTGTGATGGCCATTATAATCTTATTTTTTAATATCATACACTAAGAACAAAAACCTTTTATGCAAGGTACCGGTGGCTCCTGCTTGTAACTCTAGCTACTCAAGAGGCTGAAATCTAAGGACTATGGTTCAAAGCCAACCTAGGTAGGAAAGTCTTTAGGACTCTTATCTCCAGTTAATCACCAAAAAGCTGGAAGACGAGCTGTGACTCAAGTGGTAGAGCACTAACTTTGAGTCAATAAGCATAATTTTGTTAATTGTTATTAGAAAGGTGGGGGCTGGGAAGGTGACTCAGTGGTAGAGCGCTTGCCTTGCATGCATGAGGCCCTGGTTTCGATTCCTCAGTACCACATAAGCAGAAAAAAAAAAAAAAAGAAAGGTGATATACAGAGGGGTTACAATGTTATAAGTCAGGTAAGGAGTACCTTTCTTCTTGGACTATGTCACCCCTTCTCTCGCTCTCTCCCAGTTTTCTTCTCCCATCCCTGCCCACAATTCATATAGTTCATTTTTAACATAATGTCTAGGGAGTAGCACTGCTGCATTGGTTCACCCCATGTCCCTCCATTTCTCTGCCCCCTTTTCCCCCAAAGACAGGTAACGAACTAACAAGACAAAAAAATCCCTTGTTTCCATTTCCTGGAGTTCATTTTGATAAATAATATTTTATATGATCAGAGGCACGCCTTTGTATTCTTCCCCTAAGAGTTTCCTCCTTTGGTCTCTCTGTGTGTGACTGTCTAGCTTATTTGGTTCTTACATGACTCATTCTGGGACAATCAGTAACATGAATCCAAATAGCTGAAAACCCAGGGCTATAAATGGTGGCAAAGAGAGTTATATCATTTATTTGACCTTGGTGGTAAAAGGGTTAAGTTCTATATTAAATGATTATATGTTTGAGTTAGAAAAAAATCTGTTTTACAATTACAGACTGAGCCCTAAACCAGGCCATCTGTCTGGCAAACGTATATCTTGCATCATAAAATAACTGAGTTAAATTATGTTATTGGGTCAGTACTTCTTATCTCTGTTCTTCAAGAACTCTAGCATATTTGCTTGACAGCGGGTCATCAGTATCTTCTTCATGGTCTAAAGGAGTATTTTTCATTTTAAATATGCATATGAGAATAATTACCAAGTACTTTTCTCTTTTATCATTGCTTGTTCTTAAGAAAGCCAGCTTCATTTGTAAATAAAATGGGCTATGAGAGTCGTACTAATGGAAAGGAACAGGAATGGAATTGGCAGTCACAGTCTGCCTGGGTTATTCCAGATCGAAACGTATCTATTTTGCTGCAACCTACACCTTCAAAACGTGCATCGGTTCACATGCTATAAAGAAGGGAATTGTCCCTTTAATTTATATGCAATTTATCCTAGGCCAGGGGAGCCAGAACAGCAAGAATGTAATTAGACTTCAGCAGAAAAGCAAAAAGCCCTTGGCTCTGTGCTGCATAGGCACAGATATAAATATAACATAAGTTATATTTATGAAAATAAATATTAACATCCGCACCCAGGGCTCTCTTACTAACCACACCCCATCCACCCTTACCACCTCCCCCACCCCGGTACCGGATGGCTCTTGCTTTTTGCAGGTTGCACTGCTTCTCACATCCACTTTAAAGTAGTTGAATAATAGGGAGGTAGGGAGAGGAAGGAAAGAGAGATCAATAGAGAGGGTCAATCTGACTAGGGTATAATATACATGTGTGTGATATGCCACAGTGAAATGCCTTTGTACAGTTAATATTCACTCAAAATTGAATAGCAGCAATATAACACAGGATCCATGAGAGGGTTGGGTACCACTGGGGGTGGGGAGGGGAAGGAAAGCCAATGTGGCTAAAGTGCTTTATACTCATGCACGAAATGGCACAATGACATGTGTTGAAATTGCTTTAAGAAGTGGGAAGGGAATTAAAAGGAGAGTGATAGAGGGGTAAGTTTGATCAGGGTGGGCATGTATGAAATAGCACAATGAAACTCCTTTGTACAGTTAACATATGTCATAAGGAACGCAAATGTGTTTTCTTTCTTGCTATTGTGGCTAACATATTTATAAGATGATTTCTGTGTTGCTTTGTATGTCCCTCCCCCACGGTATAACCCCTGCTTTCACTGTATATGATGTTGGTATAATTTGTGGAGGGGAAGGGAAAAAACAAATCGTTTAAATAGGGATACAGGTGGACCCATTGCAACAATGAGATGTACAAGTCGTTATGTCGAAAATGAACTTTACAACTTTGGTGTGTGGGGGGATGGAGGATTGGGTGGGGGGGTGGGGGGGGAGGATGGGAAGGGATGGGAAGGGGAAACAAAGGAGGAGGCTACAATGCTTGATAAGAAATGTGCTCATTACCTTGCCCAGGTAATTGTAACCCCTCTGTACGGTATTTTCACAATAAAAAAATTAACATATGCCAATCAAAGTGTAAACAAAAATGAGCCAATAACTGATTGAACTCATAACATTTATAAATCACAAATTTATAAAATCTATAAATTACAAATATGCAAAATTTGACAATGTGATTTCTTTCTCTTCCCTCTACAACTCCTTCCTTTTGTCCCTTCCTTTCTTTCTTTTGTGCCAGTACTGATTTCTTTCTCCTCTCTCCCTCCTTACCTCCCTGCCTTCTTTCATCCCTTCCTCTCTTTTATGCCCATACTCAGGACTTGGGCACTGTCCCTGAGCCTTTTAGCTCGAGGCAAGCCCTCTACCACTTGAGCCACAGCTCTACTTATAAATCTTTGCTGGTTAATTGGAAATAAGAGTCAGCCCAGGCTAACTTTGAACTGGGGTTCTTAGATCTCAGCCCTTCTGAATGGCTAAGGTTTCAGGCATAAGTTATGAAAATGTTGTGATTTCTAGATAGAAAACAACCCAAGGCTCTATGTCTGTGTGCACTCTGTCTACTATCTGTTCTACCTAAAGATTTTCCCTCAATCACTGAACAGTTTTTATATTTGCTGTCAGCCTCCAGCCATCCTGAATTGCTCATTTGGTAGCACAAGTTATCTCCCCGGGTACTGACTGACCTTTTTTTTAAGGGCTCTGTTTGTGAGATTGCATACTTTTTCTTTTTTTTTTTTTTTGGTCAGTTGTGGGGCTGAATTCTGGGCCTGGGTGCTGTCCCTGAGCTCTTCGGCTCAAGGCTAGCGCTCTACCACTTAAGCCACAGTGCCACTTCCAGTTTTCTGGTGATTAGTTGGAGATAAGAGTCTCACAGACTTTCCTGCCCAGGCTGGCTTTGAACCTCCATCCTCAGATCTCAGCCTTCTGAGTAGTTAGGATTACAGGCGTGAGCCACCAGCGCCCAGCTGAGATTGCATACATTTTAAGCAATCTGCCTCAGCTGTCTTTTCCCACATATGCCTTATTGCTATCACTAGTGAGTGCTTCGGAAGAATGTGAACATTTTGAGAATGTAACACCAAGGACAGTTTCTTTTACCTCATACCAGAAACCACCTGCATCTGCTGCTGACGCATCTCTTCTGACTGTGGTTTCTGTAACAGATACTTCATTTTTTTCTGTAAACGCTCCGAGATGGCACCAGTCTCCACATAATTAAGTATGTCATACATTATCATTGCCTTGGGAATGTTTTGAAGGGTTAATCTTCGCCAGTAGTTATTCCTGCCACCAGATGAGGCAGGGATTTCATCAAGAAGACTATTATACTGCATAGGAAAAAAAAACAATTTGGGGATTATTAGTTTGTGTACTTTATAATGGTTTCATACACATTTCCCAAGGTTCCATTTAAAGATATTCCTTTGTCTTTTCTCTGAACTCTATGGACAGTTCTATACTTCCTACCAACTAAATATCTCAGTTATGTCTATAACTTAGATCTCTGACAGGAATGCTCGATTCAGGGCACCTAGTTTATGCGTGTAGGAATATGTTCATTCAATGTATAAACATATTATAGCCCATAAACTGGGCACTGATGGTCCACGCCTGTAATTCTAGTTACTAGCAAAAAAAAAAAAAAGTACTTCACATGAAAGAAACTCTAATGCATTTTGCAACACTTAGGGATATGACAATTCATCAAGGAATAGAGGGGAAAATGCTTGTTCCCCACTATAACTTACAGAAGAAAAACAAGAACGCAAGCATTCTTCAAGTTTCTTTCCATATCTATAAGCGGATTTTTTTCCCACAGCCTTTTGTGTCTGGTTATGGGTTAAACTCAGGGCCTCCCTCATGCTGGGCAAGGCCTCTACCACTAAGCCTCAGTCCCAGTTCATCCCCTCCCCCGCACCAGCTTCACTGACATTCACATAACATTCAATTTCCCCAACATGGACGGCTTCTTAGTATATTTAGTGTGCTAAGTGTGTTGAGATGTCTTTCATTTGCTTATGTACTAATAACGCAGTAGAAGGTTTAATGTTTATTTTTAATTTAGTATAAATATATATTTTGAGGCAGGGTCTCACTATATAGCCAAGGCTGACTTGAAATTCCCTCCAAGTCCTGGTCTGGCCTTGAGCTCACAATCCTCTGACTTTGGCCTCTTGAGTGCTGGGGTTACAGGTATGTACTGCCAAATCCAGTTATCTTTATTTTGTTTTATTTTTTTGGGTCCGGTTGTGGGACCTGAACTCTGGGTCTGGGTGCTGTCCCTCAGCTCTTCAGATCAAGGCTAGCGCTCTACCACTTGAGCCACAGAGCCACTTCCGGCTTTTTTCTTTTTGCTTATGTGGTGCTGAGGAATTGAACCCAGGGCCTCATGCATACAAGGCAAGCACTCTACCACTGAGCCACCTTCCCAGCCCCCAAATCCAGTTACCTTTAATGAGTTGACAAAAATGTTTACAAGTCATGACACAATTACAATTTTCCCCCGCTGATTATGTGTGCTTTGATTGATTTCAGTTTGCATGGTCACTGTTATAGTCCCACAGTGCTGTACAAAGTGAGAATGCCAGCCGGGTACTGGTGGCATTCTCATACCTATAATCCTAGCTACTCAGGAGGCTGAGCTCTGAGGATCGAAGTTTAAAGCTAGCCTGGCCAGGAAAATCCATGAGACTCTTATCTCCAATTAACCACCAAAAAGCTGGAAGTGGAGCTGTGGCTCAAGTAGTAAAGCACTAGTCTTGAGCAAAAGAGCACAGGGGCAGTGCCTAAGCCCTGAGTTCAAGCCCCAGACCAGCACCAAACCAAACCAAACCAAAACTGAGAATGCTTGTGTAGTTTATTTCTCAGCAGTGCCATAGTAAAATGAGTCAACATCTCAGACCATCAACAACCTGCTTTACCATTTGTTCACTGTGGGATCATGGGCAAGATTTTGGACATTGTTAAGCTTCATTTTTTTCTCATTTGTATAAAGGTTCACATGATTTACAACCTCAAAGATTAATGGAGATAAACTGTGTGTTAAGAGTTAAAAGCAATTTCATCCATGGGCTCCAAAAATACCCATAATCATCTTATCTCTCTTTTCCAATATGTCTATTTGGAGACATCCATTCTTGACATATTCACAATCTGCAAGTATGTGACCCTTGTCCTTAGCAAATTGGCCTCCTTAGCACTATTTGTTTTCAGGTCTAATTTCCTAATCCCATAGGTTAAGTCTCTCTAAAAAAGAAAGAAAAGAAAAAGAAAACACACTTGAGTCTCTAAAGCACTGCATTAATTTTGTGGGTGTATAATGAAACAACTGAGTTAAAGCTAAGGACACATATGCCATCATGATAGGCCAGAATTTGGGGATCCCTTGTTTCTTTAGAACTTTCCAAATGAGAGTAATGACATCACCTGCCTCTTATGAGAATAAAAGATGTTAGTGTTACAGAAACATTTGTGATTACTACTACTGCTACCACCACCACCACCACCACCACCACCACCACCACCACACCGCTACTATTCCGTTTAAGTGTCCTGATTCAGCACTGTTATCCATCCAGTAATGCAAACCAACAACCTAGGAGCTACAAAAGTCATCTTCCTTTAGTTTCGTTCTTAGTCTGTCACTCAGGCTCATTGCTTTTACTTTATTTATCTTTTGTATCTTCAGACTCACAGCCATAGATCATGCAACCACCAATTCTCCTAAATTCCCAAGAGCCTCCAAACAGGGGGAAGACTTGTTGATTTCATCCATTCTCTATACTGAAGTGAAAGGGACTTCTTTATTCTTTAGATTTAACCTTCCAACCTTCCTTTCCTTCCTTCTTTTCTTCCTTTCTCTTCCTTTCTTTTCTTTCTTTTCTCTCTTTCTTTCTTTCTTTCTTTCTTTCTTTCTCTCTCTCTCTTTTCTTTCTCTTTTTCTCTTTCATTCTCTCTCTCCTTCTATTTCAATGCTGCTACTGGGTCTTGAACCAAGGATCTTGAGCTCCTACCTGTTTTTTCTCTCTCATAACTGGTACTTTACCACTTCAGCCACACCTTCAGGCCAGAATTTTTTGGCTGGGTAACTGGAGGTGGAGTCAAGGGAACAATTCTGTCTAGGCTGGCTTTGAACTACAATTCTCAGATCTCAGCCTCCTGTGTGGCTAGGATTCTAAGAGGGAGCCATCAGTGCCCAGCTTGATTATCTTATTTCTTCAAACACTTCACTACTCTTTGGCTCTCGTATATCTCTTCTAGTAAATGTTTCTCATTGAATGCAGAAAGAAGAAAATGTATCCTTGATTACAGCCCCAAAGCCCTTGGTGATCGCCTGTCAGCCCTGTGGCAATCCGGTGTACTCTCAAGCCACAATGACTTGCTGTCAGGCCCTGCTGCCATCTGCTCACCCTCAGACTGATGTGCATAATCAATCATGCCCGGCAACCATTTCCCACTTTTCCCTTGCTCCTAGAGTCTTGACTCTTTTTTTTTTTTCGGCAGGTATGGAATAACAATACACTCAGGGAAGGAGAGCTCCAGCACATAAATCATGAATGCACTAAATCAATCATGGAAGAGATGCCATTTCTCTTTATCAGTGATTGGTGTGGAGGCGCCTATGATTCAGTTCTAAATAATGTGACCTGAATAGAAATCTGTTGGAGGCTTCTGGGAACTTTTATCTTTCTTGAGCTAGACAGCAACATGCAGCTGGGCACCACTGGCTCACGCCAGTAGAATCCTAGCTACTCAGGAGACTGAGAACCTGAAGACGGTGGCTCAAAGCCAGCAGCCAATCAGGGCAGGAACGTTCATGAGATCCTCTTTCTTCCAATTAACCACCAAAAGCTAGAGGTGGAGTTATGGCTCAAATGATGGTGTCAGCCTTGAGTGAAAAAAGCTAAGGGAGAGTGCCCAGGCCCTGAGTTCAAGCCATAATACCTGCACAAAAACAGACCAGAAAAAAAGATGAAAAACAAAACGAACAAAAAATAAAGAGCAAGATGCTAGAAGTTCCTGTCTTCTTGTCTTTCATTGGAGTTGAAGATGTGCTGGTCATCTTGTAGTCATGTGAGAAAAACCAATAAACCTACATAGAAGCTGACTCAGAACACTGTTATCTTGAGCTAGCGAATTAGCTAGCCCAGAAACCACCTATTCAGGTAATTCTTTCCTGTTTGTTCAAGCCTACTGCAGTTGGACATATTCTGTTACACCAGAAAGCTTTGAAACAATAAGAAAACTTCCTTACTATGTCAAATCCTTATTATTTTTTTTTACTTTTATTTTTTATTTTTCCTAGGCTCTGTCACTGAGCTTCTTTACTCAAGGTTAGCACTCTACCACTTTGAGGACTGGCAAAAGAGAGACAGACAGAGACAGAAAGAAAGAGAGAGACAGAGAAAGAAATGTGTGATTTTTTTCTTGGAGGGAGGATCAAGTCAGGAAGATTTTTGTCCTTTGTTTCTAAGTATGCAACTTGAAATTACTTACTTGCACATAATCTTTCTGGGTGACAATATCCTTTTGATCAGTTACTTTAAACTTCTGGTAATAACGTTCATCTTCCATAATCTGCTGATAAAATTTCTTTTTCCCCATCATATTGTAAGCACTAGACATTCCCTATAAGGACAATAGGAACACATATTTTACAATGGTGGTATATTTCACTCTTTTGGAAGTATTGGGGTTTGAACTCAGGGCCTCATGTTTTCAAGGTAGGCATTCTATTACTTGAACCATGCTCTCAGCCCTATATTATTTTTTTTCAGGCACTGTCTTATCTTTTTTGCCCAGGCTGGTCTTGGACTGCAAGTCTTCTAGTTAAACTATCTGTGCAGCTTGTATGACAGAAGTGAATCACCACATCTGACTTTTTTGTGGAGCCTTGCTACTTTTTTCCCTAGCTGGCCTTAAACTATAATCCTCCTGATTCCTACCTCCCCAAGTAGCTGAGATTACAAATATAAGCCAGTGCACCCAGTCAAAGATAGTAGTATAATACTTTTTCTGATCAGATGTAAAGCACACACTGGATATATCCTTTTTACAAATATACTACTTTTCCCTTTCTCCTGACAGCATGATAGTAGAAAGGCTACATTTATAAAGAAGAGATTATATAGGAAAAAACTGGTGGCATTGGGGTTTGAACTCAAGGCCTTGCACTTGCTAAACAGGCAGTTTGAGCCATTCGTCCAGCCTTTTGTCCTTAAGTTAAATCTATCTATCTTGTATGTATGTATGTATGTATGTATGTATGTATCAATCAATCAATCTATCTATCTATCTATCTATCTATCTATCTATCTATCTATCTATCTATCTATCTATCTATCTATTTTTATTGTGCCAATTCTGGGGATTGAATTCAAGGCCTGGACACTATCCCTGAGCTTTTGTGCTCAAGACTAGCACTCTATCACTTGAACCACAGCTCTACTTCTGGCTTTTTGGTAGTTAATTAGAGATAAGAGTTTCATGGATTTTTCTTTTTCTTTCTTTTTTTTTGGGTCCAGTCGTGGGGCCTGAACTCTGGGCCTGGGCTCTGTCCCTCAGCTCTTCAGCTCAAGGCTAGCATTCTACCACTTGAGCCACAGCTCCACTTCTGGCTTTTTAGTGGTTAGAGTGTGTTGCAGGCTTTCCTGCCCTAACTGGCTTTGAACCATGATCCTCAGATCTCAGCCTCCTCAGAAGCTAGGATTACAGGTGTGCGCCACCAGCGTCCTGGCACAGGTGTTTTAAACCTACTTACCATTTGTTTCTATAGCTTTAGTTGCACAATTTTAAAATGCAGCTAGAGAATTAGAGTCCACAATCCTCAACAGATCAGTTTTGCTTTTAAAATCAATTTCTCTCCCTTTAAAATGTTCTTTCCCTTTAAAAGATGAAACAAAACCCTATAACCTCATTTGTACTGTCGATGCAAGGAAAACTGATCTGGTGAGTATGCAGGTTGCCCTAGGAGCTGCAGTAATACATAATACTAGGCCTGACTCTTTTCTGTGTTAGTACATTGTTCTCAAATGGAAACATGTACGTTTCAAGTTGCTTAGGCCTCCCTCCTCTTCAGACTTCATTCTCAACCAAAGAGAAGCAGATAAAAGATTTTTTTCTTTTCTTCTCAAATGTCAACAGTTTCTATTCAAGGAAAGCATCTGGGAGATCAGAGACCAAAGAATGACAGAAAATAAGGAGGCTCAAATGCTGTCTCGATCTATTAGCACCCAGTCTTAGTTTCCCTATCCTTGTGCTGAGAACTGAACATAGAGTGGGAGAGATTAAGTATTCCCCACATTTATAAGCACATGCTGACTCTTCTAACACATTTATGTTATCTGTTTGTGCTTCTGTCCACAAAGAGTCTGCTTATGTAGAAGGAGGCTGAAATTCAAGAAGAAAACACAAATATCTTTTGGTTCCAATTTCTCTTTCCCCTTGCATCTCAGAATGTGTTATTTGTGAAAGTATGGTGATTCTGATAGGGAGGAAGTAAAAGAGTGCTTCAAAGATCAAAACCCAGAATTTATGTTCCTTTTACTTAGCACACATCACAATAGTTAGCCTGCACATATTTTCTACTCCAATTTTCACTTTTGTTATCTGGAATCTTCCTGATTATTTATTTTTTTGTGGGGTGTGGGAGAGAGTGGTAAGTGCTGGAGTTTGAACCCAGGACATCTCATTTGCTAAACTTGCTTGGCTTGTATTCTACCACTTGAGTTTCATCCCTAGTGTGACTTTATGTTTTGTTTTGTTCTGGTCCTGGGGCTTAAACTCAAGGCCTGGACACTGTTCCTGAGCTTCATTTTGCTCAAGGCTACTGCTTTACTACTTCAGCTATAGCTCTACTTCTGTTTTTTTTTTCTTTTTATTACTTTGGTGGATATAAGAGTCTCACGGGCTTTTCTGCCAGGGTTGGCTTTGAACTGCAATCCTCAGATCTCAGGCTCTTGGATAGCTAGGATTACAGGTGTGAGCCATTGACACTTTAGTTTGACTTTTTGATAGTTAATTGGAGATGGTGTCTCCTATTCTCAGACTTTTCTGCCTGAGGTGGCTTTAGACCATGATCCTCTAGGTCTCAGCTTCCTGAATAGCTATGATTGTAGACATGACCACCAGCAGCTCTTCCTGATTTCAGTTTTTCTTTCTAAATTCCAAAGCTGAGAGAACATGTATGGAAAATAAAAAGAAGATATGCCAGTGCAATAATCCTAATGTGCTAAATTGAAGGGATAGAAACAGTTTACTGAAAATATGAGAGGGAACCTTCCTATACGTAGATCATTTTTGCCTTCCAATTCATTCATTTCTTTATATAATAAACATCATAAGGAAATATAATATTGGCAAATCTCTCCATTATGCTTTCTTACAATTGATTTCCTATGGGTTGCAATTAACCAGCCCTATAGTGACACTGAAGGTAAAACACAGTTCGTTGTACCCTGGACAGATAAGAAGACGTACTTTAAGACTTTCTTTAGGTGTAACTACATTTTATTTAGCTGAGATTACTTAGAAAAGATCATTATAGTGTGTTACTCCTACTGTCTTCCTCAGCAAACCAACACCCCATACCAAGACCCAGTTTTCTTGTTTGTATATCACCTTAACTGTGATGGTCCATTCCAGTCCCTTGGCTCAAGAAAACCATGCCCATTTTGAGAGGGTACTGGAAAAAAGTTTTCTGTCAATGCCAAGATGTCCTTGGTCAAAAATCTGCTGTGTATCCTGAGATTCAGGAAAATAGAAACCAATGAGCAAGAAAAGCTTGGCCTTGGGAGAATAGAATGGGTGAAATCTAAGTGCAAATTCCAGGATACTAGTCAACATGAGTAGGATTCAAGAAGTGGGTTCTGTTCTTAAGGGGATTATTGGCCTAGGCCTAAAGCAAGGAAGACTCTGTTTGGAAAAAAAGCAAGGCAAAAGGGGCCTGATGGTGTGGTTCAAGTGTACAGTGCCTGCTTAGCAAGTATAAGAGCTTGAGTTCAAACTCCAGTACCACAAAAATAAAAGAGAACAAAGAAAGTTTAAAAAATCTATGTGTGGAGATATATTTATGTTTGTCGGTCGTGGGGCTTGAACTCTGGGCTTGGGCGCTGTCCCTGCGCTCTTCAGCTCAAGGCGAGCACTCTACTGCTTGAGCCACAGTGCCACTTCCAGTTTTCTAGTGGTTTATTAGAGATAAGAGTCTCATGGACTTTCCTGCCCGGGCTGGCTTTGAACCGCAATCCTCAGATCTCAGCCTCTTGAGTAGCTAGGATTACAGGCGTGAGCCACTGGCGCCCAGTTTATGTGTGGATATTTTTATGGGAAAAATGAGGATATAGAACGAACTATTACTAATGATTAATCCAAAAGAGTGATAAATCATGACCTATTTTCTTTGTAAATCTCCGGGCTAGTTCCATCATTTTCCAACAGTTCTTTCAGAATTTAAAGAAAAAAAAGCCTGTTTCCTGGTCAGGGAACAAAAAAACCCCAACAAAATAAAAAATTTAATGAAGTTATAATACAATATTCTAATGAGTTCAAATGTCCACACAGTGATTTCCTGCCTCTAAGATTCTCAATTTCTCAAGCCTGGACACAGGAGAGGTTGGGCTGGAATTACCCAGGAGAATTTTAGTTCCTGGAAATGCTCCATTATACAACCTCAGGAAAGAAACAACTGATATTTTATAGGGTCAACTGTTAGTTTATTCCATAAATGAATGTGGCATGAATTTATCCTTCAAATGTAAGCTAAATTTATACTATCCCATCAATCCACATAATGAAGAAATATTAATGTTTTTGAAGCAGTACATTGCATTATGAAAACATGCAGCTCATTTGATACATGTCCAAACCAGAGTTGATTGATTGAGAACATGGAGCAAAGTAGCCTCTTTCCTTTTCTAATACTCTTCAGGGTCGAAATACTGCTATGTTGAATGGGACCAGATACTGCCAGGCCGTACAATCTTCAGTACTGAACACAGGTCACAACTCATGATTTCACATTGGCCAAACATTTTGTGTAAAATATATCCAGAAGAGGACTTTTTATTTTTTTGCATTACAAGGATTCAACCTATGACCATAAACATGCTAGGCAAGTGCTCTACCACTGAGCTACAACTCCAGACATGGAAAAAACTAACCTTTGCTGTATGGTTTAGTAAATAGGAGAATTTCTACCTTTTAAACTCAATTACAGTTAGGTTAAAGATTAAAGGAATTAAACTTCTGCTAGAACTCCTTGCTACTAAAAGTATGGTTTGGCTGGGTGCCAGTGTCTCATGCCTATAATCCTAGCTACTCAGGAGGCTGAGATCTGAGGATTATGGTTAGAAGCCAGCCCCATGAGAAAAAAGTATCCCTGTGAGATTCTCATCTCCATTGAACCACTCAAAAACCAGAAGTGGCGCTGTGGCTCAAGTGGCAGAGAAGTAGTCTTGAGCTGAAGAGCTGAGGGACAGTGCCCAGGCCCAGAGTTCAAGCCCCACAACCAACAGAAAAAGAAGTTGAATTAATATAAAATGTACATCATGGAACATCACCTCATTCGACGCCATTAATACGTTTTTCCCGCTGAAATACTTGCATTTACAGCTATCAGTCTGAAGAAAAATTTTAAACACTATGTAGGGTGGAAAATTTTCACCATTAAATCTGAAATAAAGACAAAAAATTAGTTATATGCCATCAGTTTGGGGGTTTCATTATTTCTTCCCCTTGGACTTAAGGTAGTTCATACCATTTCTCAAATATAGAGCCAAGGCTATATGCCAAGAGCATGTAAAAATACAGTGATGAGCTGGTTTCTGGTGGCTCACACTTGTAATCCTACCTACTCAGGAAGCTAAGAGCTGAGGATCCTGGTTCAAAGCCAGCCTGAGCAGACAAATCTGAGACACTCTTATCCCCAATTAACCAGCCAAAAGTCAAAAGTGGAGCTGTAACTCAAGTGGCGTAGTATCAGCATTCAGCAAAAAGGCTAAGAGAGAGTGAGAATCCCTAAGTTCAAGTTCCAACACTAGCACAAAAATCATAAGTAAAAATGCAGAGTGAGTCCAGGCCTGTGGTGGCTCACACCTGTAATCCTAACTACTCAGTAGGATGAGATCTGATGATTACAATTGAAAGTCAGCCTTGGCAGGAAAGTTCATGAGATTCTCATCTACAACTAACCACCCAAAAGCCAGAAGCAGAGCTTGTGGCTCAAGTGGTAGAGTACTAGCCTTAAACAAAAAAAGCTCAGGGGCATTGCTCAAGACTGAGTTCAAGCCTGGGACCAGAAAAAAAAGAAACCCCACAGGATGAAAAGGTCTACACGTTGGTGTGCTTACAACTATCCTCATACCTATGTCAGACCAGAAACAGAGTGGGAGATGAGACTTACTCTCATGGCAACTTTAGTTCTTTGTTACTTTTGACGTGGTACTGGGTTTTAAACTCAGTACCTCATACTTACTAGGCAGGCACTCTACCACTTAAGCCATGTTGTCAGTCCCACCTTCCTTTATTGCTTTAGCTTTAGCTTTTTGGATAGAGTATTATACTTTCTTTTGCCAGTCCTGGGTCTGAGGCTAGTCCTCAGGGCCTGGGCATTGTCCCTGAGCTTCTTTTGCTCAAAGCTAGCACTCTACCACTTGAGCCAAACTGCCACTTCCAGTTTTTTCTGTGTATGTGGTGTTGAGGAATGGAACCCAGGGCTTCATGCATGCTAGGCAAGCATTGTAACCCTAAGCCACCTTCCCAGCCAAGTCTCCTACTACTTTTTGCCTGGGGCAGGCCTCACTCTGTGTGTGTGTGTGTGTGTGTGTGTGTGTGTGTGTGTGTGTGTGTGTGTGTGTGTATCTATATCCTCCCTATATCGCTCTCCTTTATAGCTGGTATGACCAGTTCATTGAGATTATGTTTTGCTAACTCCCCACCTCCTCTGGGCTCGGGGGGCTGTCATGAAACTGCCAACCTCCCAACCTCCCCTTCTCAAGTAGCTGCCCTTTCTCTCATGGCAACTTTTGGCCAGTGTCATGCCTTAGATTCTTCACATAACAGATGTAAATAAAGACAACACATTTACTTTCCAATTATATCCTGAGAAGTTGTGAGGACTTAAAAATAATTTCTAAGACTTCTTATTCACTATGTACTCCTTGGAATAAATAAATCAGCATAGATATATTACCTGAATCTGACTTTATACTTCATGCTAGGATCTTTGACAAGTTGGGCCTCTAAAGGACTCACTTTCTTCAGTATTTCATACGATGCAAAATATTCCTGAAATAGATGATAGAGCTATAAATAGAAAATACTGTCCTAGCCGGGCGCTGGTGGCTCACGCCTGTAATCCTAGCTACTCAGGAGGCTGAGATCTGAGGATCGCGGTTCAAAGCCAGCCCGGGCAGGAGAGACCGTGAGACTCCTATCTCCAATAAACCACCAGAAAACCGGAAGTGGTGCTGTAGCTCAAGTGGTAGAGCGCTAGCCTTGAGCTGAAGAGCTGAGGGACCGCGCCCAGGCCCAGGGTTCAAGCCCCACGACCAACAAAAAAAAAAAAAGAAAAGAAAATACTGTCCTGACCAATTTGCTGACATAACAGAGGATGAGTGTCTAAGTGTTCAGAATACTGTCCTGGGCTTGGAATTCTGAAGAGGTAGTTTCCTATCTTGGCTCTTCCATTTATCATCAGTGCAGGCTTGAATCAGTCAATTAAGTTTTTGGGTCCTCAAATTTGAATATCTGTCCACGGGCATTTTTATCTCCCTAGGACAACACTTTACAATCTACTGTAATTACCTACAAACTTGCCTGTGTCTCTACTATAGACTTTAAGCATCATGAAAGCAGGGACAGTTTCTTTCTTCTTTCACTATAGTTCTAATGTCTAGTACAGTGCTTGAAATATACTAAATGCACAACAATCACGTGAGGTTGACTGAATCACTGTAACATGAGGATGGCTACTGTAAGCTACTTGATTTTTCTTTCTGTTTATGTGGTGCTAAGCAATCAAACCCAGGGCTTCACTCATGTAAGGCAAGTACTCTACCACTGAGCCACATTCCCAGCCCTACAAGATTTTTTTTGGGTGCTAGTCCAGGGGCTTAAATTTGGGGCCTGGGTACTATCCCTGAGAGTTTGTGCTCAACTTTAGCACTCCACCACTTGAGCTATTAGCTCCACTTCTGGCTTTTTGGTGGTCAATTGGCGATAAGAGTCTCATGGACTTTCCTACCTGTGATGGCTTTGAACCATGATCCTCAAATCTCAGCCTCCTAAGTAACTAGGATTACAGGTGTGAGCCACTGGTGCCCAGCGAATTACTAGATTTTTAGCACTCTTTAACATTCATAATCTTATTTAATTCTAACAACAGTAATAGTATTAGAATACTATTACCCATTTTACAAAGGAGAAGGTTAAAGCAGGGTGTTTTTTGTAATTTACACATCAGAATGAAGGTAGTAAAAGGGAAACTTAGATATTAGACTCTTGAATGCCCACTCAATGATAGTCAACCTTATGCTCCTGATAATCACATAAGATGTGTAATAAAAGGCTCTTTATGACTGGGAATGTAGCTTAGTGGTAGAGTGCTTGCCTAGCATACATGAAGCCCTGGGTTTGATTCCTAAGAAAAAAGTCAGAAGTGGTGCTGTGGCTCTAATGGTAGAGTGCTAGCCTTGGGTACAAGAAGCTCAAGGACAATGCCCAGGCCCTGAGTTCAAGGGCCAGGATGGGTAAGAAAAAGACTTTTTATAAGAGCTACC
The DNA here is from genome assembly GCF_024711535.1 of Dipodomys merriami. Lineage (NCBI taxonomy): Eukaryota > Metazoa > Chordata > Mammalia > Rodentia > Heteromyidae > Dipodomys > Dipodomys merriami. The sequence continues at coordinate 106,258,960 of NW_027204492.1, forward strand.
AGTGCCCAATAAAAATTATTTTAATGTGGCTATCATATTAATGTGGTTACTGGAATTCTGAATTATTTGACTAGGGGAATATATAGTACTATATAAGGAAAGCTTCATATTACGCTGGGATTGCTAGAGTTGTTTTTGAGGGAAGGTGTCATATACATTAAAAAAAAACTGTGAACATGAAATCCAGAAAGCTCCTTTCTTTTTAAAAATATTTCTTTTTGTTAAGTATCTGTACAAAGGGATTTCAATTCTACAGGTTAGGTTGAATACAATGCATCTTGATTAATGTCACCTTTTTCATAATTCTCCCTACCTTTCCCTATCCCATACCTACCTTCAAGTTGTTTAGTTCAAGTTTTACGTAATGTACATTGAATATAATGTCACATTTGCTCACCCTTCTTCCTTAAATTCATGTGGACACCCTTAATCTTTGAAGAACATGTTCCAGCTTCCTGGTATTCATGTGGTTAAATGTTAGTTGTTCAAAGGAATTACGCTGTTGGACTCCTTCCCTAAGTATAAATCCTTTACATGATTTGTTATTCACTCAACTGGGATTATATTCTTTATACTGTTCTGACATCTTTTTCACTAACAACCTATCTTGGTTATCTTTCTATTGCAGAGTCACGTTAATTCTGTGAGGTTTAACACTGCCAAACTTCCTTGCCGTAACACTAAAGTTAAAATGAAATTGCATATATTATAGAATACATTCACAGAAATGGGATTGTTGGCAGAAAGCAAGAGCATTTTTATTTTATTTTTTGTGATTTTTATTTATTTTTGCCAGTCCTGGGGCTTGAACTCAGGACCTGGGCACTATCCCTGAGCTTCTTTTGCTCAGGGCTAGCACTCTACACTTCCGGCCTTTTCTATTTATGTGATACTGAGGAATCAAACCCAGGGCTTCCTGCATGCTAGGCAAGCACTCTACCACTAAGCCACATTCCCAGCCCACTTATTTTAATATACTGTCCTTTTTTCATATTAGCATCAATTAGTTGTACAAGGCAGTTTTGTTTTGACATACCCATATATGCATAAAAGTACTTTTAATTCAGAGGGTTTTTGTTTATGTTTCTAGTGCAGAGGACTGAACCAAGAGCCTCATACATACTTAGCATACAATGCTACCACTTAGTTACTCCCCCAGCCCCTAATTTTAGAGATTTTTATTGTTGGAAGATCACCGTCTCACATCTTCAAGTAAGTAATCAAATTAAAAAACTGAGAAACTAGTCAGTACTATGGCTTGTGCCTGTAATCCTAGCTACTCAGGAGGCTGAGATCTGAGGATCATCAAAGCCAGTCCATGTAGAAAAGTCCCTGTGAGAGTCTTATTTCCAGTTCATTCCAAAAATAACAAACAAAGAAACAACACTGGAAGTGGAACTGTGCCTCAACATGGTATAGCATTAGCCTTGAGCAAAAGAGCTCATGGACAGCAACCAGGCCCTGAGTTCAAGTCCTCTGACCAACAAAACAATACACACACACACACACACACACAAACGCAGACACAGATACACAGACACACAGACACACCACACACACACACACACACACGCGCGCGTGCGCGCACGCACGAAAAGTAAGAAACTGTCAGGTGACAGTGGTTCACGTCTGTTACCCAAACTATTCAGGAGGCTGAGATCTGAGCCAGCCCAGGCAGGAATGTTCATGACACTTACCTCCAATTAACCATCCAAAAACTGGAAGCAGAGCTATGGCTCAAGTGGTAGAGTGCTAGCTTTGAGCAAAAAAAGCTCAGAGAGAGCGCTCAGGCCCTGAGTTCACACCATAGAACCAGCACAATAAAAATTAATATATACATTTCAGAAAAAGAAGCAACAATCATTCATATTAAAAATAAATTAAAAAATATGCATTTAGACTTAACAAAAGAAGCAGTTCCAGAACCTTACACATCATTATGTCTAAATAGCAGAGACAAAGATGGCTTGCTACTCTATCTTTAATGAACAGACCCTTCAGCTTGATAAGCAATTAAATCTGCCAGAGATTAAAGATAATAAAAATATAATTAAAAATAAGTCTGCCAGAGAAAATAAAAAGAAAAATACATACCGCTGCACAGATTGTATGTTTTAGAAGTCGAAATAATGATTTGTCCAAATAAGTGAGCCAATTTCTCTGTATTATTTGAGCTGAAAGTTTTCTAATAATTATGAGAAGAAAAAGTTAGTTAATATTACATACTTATCATTTTTCTAAAATCTTGGAGAACTTTCAATTTCTGCATCCTTCTCTTGTACTTCCCCATCTCCCATGCTCAGACTGACTTAATGAGGAACATTTGGATATGCTAGTTGGAATAGATCATTTGCAGAATCCAGTCAGAATGAGAATACAAAATACTTAGGACTATTTCCCTTGTATTAAAATTTTCTGGCTAAAACTTTATCAAAAAGCATATATATATAATGAATGTATCATCAATAGGCAAAATCATTTACGCCTTAAGATGATTTCACTGCAGTTAGTACTTAACACTATCCGGCCTGCTGTTGGTGCCTCATGCCTGTATTCCTAGCTACTCAGGGGTTTGAATCCAGCCCAGGCAGGAAAGTCTGTGAGATTTTTATCTACAAAACTACAAAAAAAAAAGTCAGAAGTAGCGCTGTGGCTCAAGTGGTAGAGCACTAGCCTTGGGCAAAAGAAGCTCAGGGTCAGTGCCCAATCCCTGAATCCTAGCTGAGGACAGGCACAAAACAAATAACCACAACAACAAACATCCCCCCAAAGTCAGTGTCTGTCTAGTTCAAATGTAATGAAATACTAGGTGCAATAGCCAAAGTTATAAGAGGCCTAGTTTTCTATTGCAAACTGATAAGCATGATGTAGAAGGTAAAACTTCCTTCCTTGGCTGGGTGCCGGTGGCTCACACCTGTAATTCTAGCTACTCAGGGGGCTGAGATCTGAGGACTGCCGTTTGAAGCCAGCCATCTAGGAAAGTCCATAAGCCTCTTATTTCCAGTTAACCAAAGAAAAGCTAGAAGTAGAGCTATGGCTCAAGTGCTAGTCTTGAGCACAAAAGCTCAAGAGACAGTGCCCAGGCCCAGAGTTCAAGCCCCAGGACTGGAAAAAGAAACATAAGGCTCATCTCGGTCAGGTCATAGAATTATTCCACTTTGGCTGGGTGCCAGTCTCTAATCCTAATATTCAGGAGGCTGAGAGCCACAGGCTCAAAGTGGCTCAAAGTGCTATCCTTGAGCAAAAAAAGCCACTCAAGAGTGCAAAGCCCTGAGCTGAAGCCCCAGTACCAGCATGCAAGGAATAGATAATAATAAAACTGTTCCACACATGGTAGCAGGATCAAATATGTGTGTTAGAGTGCTTTGTAAATTATAAAATAGTAAAATTCGAATAGTTATTCAACTTGAAGGGTTTTTTTTTTGGTGACATTGTGAATTGAACTAGGCTTTTGTGCTTTTAAGTAGGCAATCTGCCACTTGACCACATGCCTCCAGCCCCATTTTATCTCGTGTGTGTGTGTATGTGTGTGTGTGTGTGTGTGTGTGTGTGTGTGTGTGTGTGTGTGTGTGTGTGTGTGTGTGTGTGTTGGCATTATGACTTGAATGCTGAGCTCTTGCATGACTTGCTTGCTCTACCATGTGAGCTGAGCTGGCTTTTGTTTTTCTTTTTGGTTAGTTGGATATCGAGTCTCACTGACCTTCTGACCACATTAACTTCAAACTGCATGTACTCCTCCAAATCTCAGCTTCCTGAGTAGCTAGGATTACAGACATGAGCTACTGATATCCAGCTTTGTCTTCTTGGTTACTTTGAGGTGGGGGGAATTGCTTTCTGCCCAGGCTGGTCTAGGCTGTGATCCTCCTAATTGTGCTTTCCTGTGTTGTGTGCAGCTACACCCAACCACTGGTTGAAATGTGTGTGTGTGTGTGTGCAAGCACGTGCGTGTGTCCTAAGGCTTGAACTCAGGGCCTGGGTGCTGTCCTTGAGTTTTCTTTTGTGCAAAGCTAGTGTTCTACTACTTGAACTATAAGTCTACTTCCAACCTTTTTGGTAGTTACTTGTAGATAAAAGTCCCAAAACAAAGGAGGAGACTACAATACTTGATAAGAAATGTACTCATTATCTTGCCCATGTAATTGTAACCCCTCTGTACAGTATTTTCATAAAAAAAAGTCCCAAAGACTTTCCTGTTAAGGCTGGCTTTGAACTGCAATCCTCTGATCTGTCTCCTGAGTAGCTAGGATTACAGGTGTGAGCCACCAGTGCCTAGTTAAATCTCACTAACTTTTATGCCTGGGCTGGCATCAAATAGAGATCCTATTTTGTCTCTCAAGTAGCTAACAGGCTTAAACCATCACACTCAGCTGAAGGTCATTTTAAAGCACAAAGATCTTTCTAAACTTACCCAACAACTCATTTTTGAAATTATCTGGGTAGATTTGGGTAAGTTTGGAAATTGTCCAGTTGTAGAAATGACAAAAGGCTAAAATGGGTACTTACTCTTGTTTTGCCTTTGACTTTTCTAGTTTTGCTGTTTGTTGTTCCTGGCTTTCAGCTTCTGACTTCTGAACAGGAGTACGTGATTCTCTTGAGATTTTCACTTTCGGAGCAGGAGTATGTGATGCTCTTGAACTTTTCATTTTCCCTATAATACAGCGATTTGAAAATATTTAAAGTAATCCATTAAGGTCAGAATCTATATTCTTGCATCATTTGCACTAGACTCAAACAAATGCTATATGATTACACTGCTAATTTTAGAACCTTTTCAAAAGAAAGGCAGTATACGTCTACAGTTTTCATTTTTGTGCACTAAAAATATTCTGTGGTATGTGGGAAAAATCTGTGAGCCTTCCTAAGTTGCCCTCTCTCCCATCACATCCTCTTTTTACCCCTCCTCCATCCTACAGCTAGAATTAACTTTCAAGCAATAATTCAATCTTATTGCTCTCCTCTTATTACTTCAACCAACTTGCTGGAGACAGGAGGCAGCTGGCTAACTGTGAAATCCATAGGGCCTACTGGAGGATTTTTATATTCTTTTTTTTTTTGGGGGGGGGTCCGGTCGTGGGGCCTGAACTCTGGGCCTGGGCGCTGTCTCTCAGCTCTTCAGCTCAAGGCTAGCGCTCTACCACTTGAACCACAGCCCCACTTCCGGCTTTTTTCTTTTTGGTTATGTGGTGCTGAGGAATCGAACCCAGGGCCTTGAGCATGCAAGGCAAGCGCTCTACCACTGAGCCACCTTCCCAGCCCCGGATTTTTATATTCTTATTTGTAAACTTTTCATCCTAGTTTTGTCAAATAGCTCTGAGACTTGGGGCAAATCAATGAACCCCTTGGTGGTTCAATTCCCTTCTTGGAAAAGTAAGAGGCTGTGTGCTAAATTATGTGATTCTACCTCTAATTTTTTAAAGTTATGCTTTAAAGTATTCCTCTAATTTGGATACCGCCTCCCAAATTCTTAGTCATGATATCAAAATATTTCCAAAACAAAATTCTAGTAATATGTCTCCTTTATGCATTTAATAAGAACGCTAATACATCCTGTATTTTTGAAGTAGTCATGACCACAAATGGTATTTTGAACTACCTCTTATGACTAACACCGCATGAAAAACACCTCTGCTTTCAATTGGTGACAAAGTCACAGGTACTGCTAATGTTACTGTGGTTTGTTGCCTACACTATAAACAAAAGAAATGCTAATATTCAGTTAGAGGTTAGTGAAAATGAAATTGTCATTTTCCTCCCATCTGAGTTTACCCCTGTAAGTATAAAGTACTCCTGCTCAAATTTAGCACTGAGCTTCCCACATTTATATATCTGATGTGAGGCCTTCTAAGACTGCTGTTTCTCCTTGGGAATGGGGATGGAGATAGGGATAGGGATGGGGAAGGGGATGGCTTGGAAAATACAATTCTCCTAGGAACTAGAAAAACAGTCCTTAATTGACACCTGGGATTTGGCTTGGCACTTAGCTAGGTCTTAGTGTTTCCACTTCCTACTACCGCTCATACTTCTAACGTCACAGCAAAGTTCTGCTTCCTTGAATTCACTCCCATATACTATGACAAATATAATACTCTTGCTAAAATGCCCTAGTTTCCTTGAAATGTGCATGTTTTTTCCCAGTAAGAAACTCAACCTTTTCTTTTCACACACACACACAAAAAAAAAACCACAGGAAGAAGAAAAAAAAAAGAAACTCAACCTCTTCAGGGACAAATGTGTTCCTACTGGACGTTTTTTTGTTTGTTTGTTTGTTTGTTTGTTTTTGCCAGTCCTGGGGCTTGAACTTACGGCTTGGGCACTGTCCCTAAACTTCTTTTGCTCAGGGCTAGCACTCTACCACTTGAGCCCCAGCACCACTTCCAGCTTTTTCTGTGTACATTGTACTGAGGAATCAAACCCAGGGCTTCATGCATGCTAGGCAAGCACTCTATCACTAAACTGCATTCCAAGCCCCCTACTGGTCTGGTCTGGGTACCTGTCTAGATTGGGCTTCCATTTTCTATAAGATTATTATAGAAATAGACTGGAATATGAAATACACTGTTCTTATGAGACAACCCACGAATATTTTAGGCTACAGCACAGATTGCAAAGGGTTTGAATCCCGGCTTCTGACTTCATATAAGTAATTTTTTGTGTGTGTGTGCCTGTCTTGGGGCTTGAACTCAAGGCATGAGCACTGTCCCTGAGCTTTTTGCTCAAGGCTAGTGCTCTATCTCTTGAGCCACAGCTCCACTACTGTAACTTTTGGTTAATAAGTGTCTCTCGGAATTTTATTCCTGGGCTGGCTTTGTACCGTGATCCTTCGATCTCAGCCTCCTGAGTAGCTAGGATTTCAGGCGTGAACTAGCAGCTCGCAGTCATATTAGTGATTTTTATTCTAGTTAATATCTATTAATTGCCATTCTTATACCATATTAACCAATACGTGATTCCTAGTGAAGGACTTACAAGTGAAGAAAAAAATCTTGTCAAGAGCCTTTCGCGGCTAAAGGACGTGGCAAATTGAAATTCAAGAAATACTCAGTCTGCAGCCAAAATGAAACGACCTTTTGTGAGGTCAATCCTAACGCGCAAAGCGTGGATTCTAAGTGGCCTTCCAAAGCCTTCCGGGGTCACCCAAGCGCCCTTGCCGGGTCGATTTAGGCGCCCCGGAGTCCCAGCCCACGCCACTGGGCGTCCAATAGGACTGGCATCGAAGGCCAAGCCCCAGAGTCGCTGCGCTCCTCCCTCCCCTTGTCTCTGCGCGCCGCCCTCGAGAACGGACGCTTTGTGTTGCCTAGCAACAGCCAGCGAGCGAGGAGGCGAAGCTTCCTGGAGGGCGGGTCTTCCGAACGCCTAGCCACCTGGACGCGACAAATTGCTGCTGCGCCACGCTGCTTTCAGCCTACTTGGTTTGAAGAAATTCTTCATTGAATTCAACTGGCAGTACTGCCGTCACAAACACCTCAGCCCGCTTGCGGTCGAGGGAATTACGGCCCTACCGGGCCTCCGTAGTCGCTTTTCTATAGTAGGCGGGGCCGAGGCCGGGGTGACCCTGCCGGAGCCGCCGCTGCCAGCGACATGTTCAAGGTGAGAACGTGGAACGGGGTTACTGCTGTCATCGCCCCCTCCCGGCTGTCTGAAGTCCGTCCTACGCCCTCGTGGGGCTTCTCTGGGGACCAGGTCCGGCTCGCCGCAAGGCTGTTCCCGCCTCCGGGTCGGCGGCGTCCTGGCCCCGTGCTTCAGTCATGAGTCGGTTTGGGGCGAGAGGCTGCCCGGTGGAGGCGTGACCGCCCAGGGTGGATGGGATGGGTGTTTTGGGGGGCCGTGCTTTTGTGAATAAAACTCTTGGAAAAGTTCAAGTACTTCCCTCCACAGAACCCCCCCCCCCCCGCCCCTGGCTTGCCCTTAGGGATCATGGGTAGGGTTAGGTCAGCTTTCGTTGCTTGGCAGGGTCTGGTTTCTAACCTGGAATGGGGGGGGGGAGGGTCATCTTTGGAGGAGCTGCTGCAGGCTTTGAGGGGCGCTGGTCTGGAAATGGCTGGAGTCTTACTTTGCCAGTGAACTTTACTAATATGAACAAGTCGACTCCCTTAGGGCTTGAACTCAGGGCCTGGGTGCTGTCCCTGAGCTTTTTTTTTTTTTTTTCCATTCCAGGCTAGCACTCTACAACTTTGAGTCACAGCTCCACTTCCTCGTTTAGGTTTTTGTCTTTTTTTTTTTTTTTTTTAATTCGTCTCCTTTGAAAGAGATCAACTTTTACAGTGAGGATTATTTGAGTCTTTCAAAAAACCATGGTATCCCAGTGCTAATAAAGTCCCCAAATTGTACCTTTCTCATTTAAAATTCCCTCGAGCTTCAATATGGTTTGGGGCGCATTAGGAAATGCTACAGAATCGGATTGTGGCTGTCCATTTCTGGTATTGCCACTTTTTAGTCCTGTGGTCTTGTCTAAGTCATTTGCCCTCTGCCTGTTTTACTATTGGTGAAATTAGGGTAATAGCCTCCATGCCACAGTGTTTTTACAAGTAAGTTAGTGTATGTAAAGCCATCAGAAAAGGCCCTGGTATGCTGTCAGTTTTTACTTTAAGTCAGCTAACTCTTTAGTCATCAATACAGATACCATAAGCAACTTGCCATTCGTTTGATATTTGTGTTAAACACCAATTCATGCTAACAGTGCAGCTCGGTTTTAGGGTTACCCTGGGGAAGGCATATATTGTGGCCTGTTTCAGTTACATGGATACCAATAATGTAGTTTTATGGTAAAAAAGGAGATCCTCGATCCTTCAAAGGCTCTATTTAGAGCCCAGGAGGTTTCTAGGGGATTAAAAACTATTTTAGCCAATTACCAGCTGAAATTCAGCATTTCCTTCATTTAACAATGTGGGCAATGGTTTTGAGTTATCTACCAATAACTAAAATGAACCACTGAAAACCTTCAAACAGTTATGTCTCGTACAGTCTGTTAGTTGGCTGGGCAGTTATACTTGGAGTTATATTAGTGTTACCCCAGTGGCTCAATTAAACTGGCTGCTTGGCTGAACAGTGCTCTTACTCCTTCTAGGGAGCATTGTGTTCCACCATGTGTCTAGTTTGGTTTCACATGGTTACTGGATTCTAGGAAGGCAGAACTCCATGCCCATTTATCTGCATCCTATTTGTTGATGATAAGCCACATCCAGAGTTGCTATGGTAGGGGACTATAAAAGGGCATAAATACAAGGAAGAGTGGTTGATTGGGGGCCATTGATTGAACATGATGCTACAGCAAGAAACCCCAGTCATATTAGCAGTACTTGCCACTGATAAAAATCACAGCACCAATTCAAAGCAGACATTTTCCCATCACATTACATTTGTTGCAGATCTCAAAATACCGTTTATGCTCATCGCTGCTTCGAAATTATAGAGGTTCTTAGGGTTTACTGTTTTTGCTAATACTAGAGCTTGAACTCAGGGCCTGCACTTGCTTGGATTTTTTAGTTCAAGGCTGGCACTCTACCACATGAGCCACATCTCTGCTTCTAGCTTTTTGCTGGTTATTGGGAGATAGGAGTCTCTTGGACTTGTCTTCCCTGACTGGCTTCAAACTACAATCCTCAGATCTTAGCCTCTTGAGTCGCTAGGATTATAGGTGATGTATGCCTTCAGTGCCTGGCAGATTTTTAAAAATTTGATAGACTAATAAAGAAGCATATATCCGGTATCAGAAGCTTGGGTTTAAAAAATCATACATAATTTAATACAATTGTTTTATGCAATTAGAAGTATTCTGATTGACCAAAAAGGCAAGAAATCCCTGAGGACTTTAGAGGAGGCTTCACAGAAGGAACATTTCAATTTAATTTTGAAAGATAGGTATGAATAAGTCAGTTGAGTAAGCCTAGGGGTGTATACATCAACAGCGGTCCTTCATTTCAGGAAGTGTTTGTATCTTAGTTTGATCCATTAAGGGAAACCTAAAGTCATGCCTGCTGAATATGTATTTTGAATAGGAAAAGATCACAACAAACCTTAGAGGACACTAAAGTGTAAGGAGTAAGTGAAGGATGGGGGGAGACCAGGAATGGGGGAACTCTTGAGAGGTAGATGCTTAGAAAAGTTTTTTAAAAAGAAAAATTTAGCCGGGCACCGGCGGCTCATGCCTGCAAGTAATCCTAGCTACTCAGGAGGCTGAGATCTGAGGATCTCAATTTGAAGCCAGCCCAGACAGAAAAGTCCCTGTGAGACTCTTATTTCCAATTAACCATTCAAAAACTGGAATTGGCACTGTGGCTCAAGTGGTAGAACACTAGCCTTGAGCACAAAAAGGCTCAGGGACAGTGCCCAGGCCCTAAGTTCAAGCCCCACAACCAACCAAAAAAAGAAATAATTTTTTTTAAAGCTCCTGTAATGAGATCAGTATTAGAACACATTGCAAGTGGACTTGGGTTTAGTCCTCAGCACTGTGATTGGAGGAGAGAAAGGAGGGGAAGAAAACTAAAGGAGGAAAAGTTATAAGAAGAAAACTAAAGGAGAAAAAGTTATAAGATCGATCATGTTAGGATGCTTTCAGCAGAGGAAACTTAGTTGTTTAAATAGTAAGGAAAATTATCTCACAAAGTCCAGAAGAAGGATAGACCCTGGGCTTATTGATTCAGTGATCAACAGTGCCATCAGGGACTGGTCTCTTGGTTTTCCACAGTAATATTGGTTTTCCTTATGGTTACGAGATGTCTGTTAGTAACATGCACTTTTTTCATTCACTAGAGCAAGAGGAGAGAGGAAAAAATTCCAATGCTTGGACTATGTTCTTCCTTCAGGTCTGATTGGACCACGTTGGCTTAGGTGTCTGCCCCTGATCCAATAGCAAGTGACTGGAGAAAGCTGTTCTCTGATTGGCTTAGCCAAACACCAGTACTTTACCTTAATCACTTGAAATTCATGAACACCATGTGGTTCTTTTAGGAAGGAAGAGGTGTAGTCTACAGAGTAGATCTGAAACTAATTGTCCTTGTCTGTGAGATAAATTAGATGAGTGTGGGCAAGTGTTCATTGATTTGTGCACTTCAGAAAGCACTCATAACTCATATAGGTTTACTGTTTGGAATGAAAGATAAGCATAGATTGAGGAGTAACATAAGTAAATGGACCCACAGTTTACTGGCAAGGAAAGGAAAGAGAAGATGGCAATGAGAAGGAAATGGTAGATGAAGATTCTAGAGTTGTTTTGTGTTCATTGGAATATACAGTATTTGGCTATGTTGACATCTAAGGAGGAATGTAGTTTTGTTGTTGTTTTTTGTTTGTTGTTGTTGTTGTTGTGGGGCTTGCATTCAGAGCCTGGGTGCTGTCCCTGAGCCTCTTTGTGCTCAAGGCTAGCACTCTACTACTTGAGCCACAGCGCCACTTCCGGTTTTTGAGTAGTTTATTGGAGGTAAGAGTCTTATAGGTACTTTTCTGCCTGGGCTGGTTTCAAACTGAGATCCTCAGATCTCAACCTCCTAAGTAGCTAGGATTACAGGGGTGAGCCACTGGTGCTGGGCTAGAGAAAGGAACTTCCTAAGGTGAGAGAAACTCCTTTTTGTGAGATGGAAAGAAGTATGGGAATGGTTAGAGTTAGTGGTTCTCAGTTGAATGGAATCACCCCCTTTAAAGTATATTTTGGAAACTCCTCTGCTGGTTTTTTGTCTTTAATTTAGTTGTGTTGAGCATCTATTACATGAGCCATGTATTATACTGAAGAATAATTCTTTTTTTTTCTGGTCCTGGGGCTTGAGCTCTGGGCCAGGTCGCTATCCTACAGCTCCACTTCTGGCTTTTGTGGTTAATTGGAAATAAGAATCTCACAGAATCTCTTTCCTGCCCAGGCTGGCTTAGAACTGTGATCCTTGTAACTCAGCCTCCTGAATAGCTTGGAGTGCAGGTATGAGCCAGTGCACAGCTGAAATAGAGTTCTTATAAATCTTTCCTTTTATCACCATCAAATCAGTCTGCTGGTATCTTTTTTCAGGACTTAAGTGTGTATTTATTAGTGAATTAATGATACATTTTATTTCAAAATAGCAAAAGTAGCATTAGATGTTTGTTATATAATGGTGATCTTCAGCCTGTCAAATATTAATGTTTATATGACTCTTGTTAAAATCCAAATAACAACTGAGCAGGTCTGGAAATGGTGCCTCAGATTTTTTCTTTTTCAGTGAGTTTCCATATGGTAAGATGCTGCCTGTTCCCTATCACAATTTGACTAGTCAAGACTTGAGTCAAAGGAGTAATGAATGTTTGTTGTGGTTGTTTTTAATTTTTTTTTTTTGATTGGTCGTCGGGCCTGAACTCTGGGCCTGGGCGCTGTCCCTCAGCTCTTTGGCTGAAGGCTAGCACTCTACTACTTGAGCCACAGTGCACTTCCGGCTTTTTCTGCTTATGTGGTGCTGAGGAATTGAACCCCAGGGCCTGATGCATGCAAGGCAAGTGCTCTACCACTGAGCCATCTTCCTAGCCCTATTTTAATTTTTTATATAGGTTATATACAGAGGGGTTACAGTTACATAAGTCAGGTAAAGAATAGATTTCTTGGGGCTGGGAAGGTGGCTCAGTGGTAGAGTGCTTGCCTTGCATGCTTGAGGCCCTGGTTTTGATTCCTCAGCACCACATAAGCAGAACAAGCCAAAAATGGCACTGTGGCTCAAGTGGTAGAGCGCTAGCCTTGAGCTGAAAAGCTGAGGGACAGTGCCCAGGCCCAGAGTTCAGGCCCCACGACTGGCAAAAAAAAAAAAAAGATTTATTTTTGGACAGTGTCACCCCCTTCTCTCGTTCTCTTCCAGTTTTTCCCTCCAAGTACATGTTGTATACTTTATTTTCAACATAGTGTCTAGTGAGTATCACTGCTGTATTTGTTTACCCTTTGCCACTCCATTTCTATGCCCTCCTCTTACCCTCCTAGAAGTTCTTGTGTTTTTGATGTGGATGATTTTATGATTGTGGTAAGATTCAGGACAGAAAAAAAGAAGAAGAAAAAGGCCTGAGAGCACTGCTACCACACGTCTCTTCTGAGTGGAGACAGAGTAAATGCTAGAATTGATCTAGCTTTGGAATTAACAGCTTGGTGCAACTAGGCCCAGAGGGCAAAGGAATCGATAGTGTAAATGTTGGTGGAAAAGTACAATGTATGTAGCTAATTATATGCATATCTAATTAGAATATTTTAATTATAAGTTTTGATTCAGCTATTCATCCTGAGGCCAGTAGGGGGCATTTGTGGATTAAAAAAACGTTTGAAAAGTTTCCCAGTATTTGCTTTCTGTTGTAGGAGGCAACTTCTGTGCTGCTACTAGAAGTTTGAATATTGAATACATATACCCAGTCCTACTCCACCCCAGATGCAAGTGATTAGATTTTATTCATTTTACTTATTACTCTTCAACTGTGTGCCAGGCATTATGCTGGGCCTTACTGAGTACAAATGAAATGTCTAGGTTTTTATTTAGAAGGTACTTCACCAATCTGCCTATGCATCAGAATTCTTATTTTATTTTGTTTTATTTTATTTTATTTTATTTTGGGTCCGGTCGTGGGGCCTGAACTCTAGGCCTGGGCGCTGTCCCTCAGCTCTTCAGCTCAAGGCTAGCGCTCTACCACTTGAGCCACAGCGCCACTTCCGGCTTTTTTCTTTTTTCTTATATGGTGCTGAGGAATTGAACCCAGGGCCTCATGCATGCAAGGCAAGTGCTCTACCACTGAGCCACCTTCCCAGCTCCTGCATCAGAATTCTTTAAGGCCACAAATAGTCCACAAGGCCTTGTGCACATCTTTGATTACCCTTTCTTAGATGAGGTCTAGGAACCTAAAGGTTTTTTTCTTTTCTTTTTAACCTAGGAGATTGTGAAACTTGTTTCAGAAGTTCACATGAGGTTATTGGCACAGATGTAATAAAAGCATTTCAGTGCAGTGAATCTCAACCTTGGCTTCATGTTAGAGTTACCTGGGAAGCTTTAGAATATCTCCATGTCCTGCCAGGATCCCAGATAAATAACATAAGAATCTCTAAGAGTGGAATTTAGGCATGAAGTTTTTGGAGCAGTCATCCAAGCTTGAGAAATACCGATTTATAGGGAAGTGTACCAGCAGGGGGCATCAGAAGTCCTTAAAGAGAACATCATTGCACTGACTTTGAAGCTAGGAGCCAAGGTTAAAAGGATCTTTCAAGCAGAGAAGAAAAACTCAAGCAAAGACACAGAAGAGGATTTAGTACAAGGTCCAGACCTTGTTAATGAAAGAAAAATACTAATAAAATTTTCTTTATCTGCTGCCACAAGAGTCATACTAACTTCAAATTGTTGTGTAGATTAAATTCATTCAGATCTCAAATTTAGAACAGTGTTTGGCACAAAGTAAGTGTTCAGGACATGTTAGCTGTTTTTAGTTGCCACCTTATAGGAGGCTGATAAAGTTGTGTTATGGTAGTGACTTAAAAACTTGTGCTGGGGGCCGGGCGCTGGTGGCTCACGCCTGTAATCCTAGCTACTCAGGAGGCTGAGATCTGAGGATCGCGGTTCAAAGCCAGCCCGGGCAGGAAAGACCATGAGACTCCTATCTCCAATAAATCACTAGAAAACCGGAAGTGGCGCTATAGCTCAAGTGGTAGAGCGCTAGCCTTGAGCTGAAGAGCTGAGGGACAGCGCCCAGGCCCAGAGTTCAAGCCCCCACGACCGACAAAAAAAAAAAAAAAAAAATTGTGCTGGGTGCTGGCGGCTCATGCCTGTAATCCTAGCAATTCAGGAGACTCAGATCTGAGGATTGTGGTTTTGAACAACCAGCCCACGCAGTAAAGTCTGTGAGACTCAGCTCCAAAAAAACTACCAAGAAAAAGGCCAGAAGTGGAGCTATGGCTCAAGTGGTAGAGCGCTGGACTAAAGAAAGAAAAAAAAACCTGAGGGATACCACCCAGTCCCTGAGTTCAAGCCCCAGGACGCCACAAGACAAAACCCAAACATAATAGTTGATTGGAGGTGGTGGAGGAGGATTCAAGGTTTTTGTCTTAAAACAATTGGATGATTGTTAAGTCTATCCATCCAGATTAAAAAAAGAAGTGTAAAGAAACTGCGGTTGTAGAAGGTAATAATTTGCTTATTGGGGTCATCAACAGTTGGTATCAGTTGATAGATCCCAAAACTCCAGATGGTCATTGTGGGCTTGTGATTGGGGAATCAGCCCAAGTTCTGTTAACTGAGAGGCCTCTGGGTTGAGAAGATAGTTTAGTGAAAGCTTGTGTGAGTCATTTCCTTCCTAAAGGGCAACCATGTGACCTGTGCTCTAAGCTCACCACACCATGTTGCTGGAGTGAACGTCGTTAGGTGTAAGTCATTATTACCTCACAAATTCTTTGTGGCTTGATTGGATGCCTGTATTTCTTGTCTTCCTGAAACTCATTTTCTTACCATGTTATTGGTATGTTACTAGTACAAAATAAGGGGAGAATTACAATGTTAAGTGGAAAGAGAAGTTATTTTCCAATTTAAGAAAGAACATGCTAATGTCTGTAGTTGAATATTATTTTAAGGGCTACATATTTTTTTTTGTCAGTTGTGACGCTTGAACTCAGGGCCTGGGCTCTGTCCCTAAGCTTTTTTGCTCAAGTCTAGCGCTCTACCACTTTGAGCCAAAGCCACTTCTGGTTTTCTGGTAGTTAATTGGAGATAAGAGTCTCACAGACTTTTCCTGCCCAGGCTGGCTTTGAACCACAATCCGCAGATGTTAGTCTTGTGAGTAGCTGGTGTGAGAAACTGGTGCCTGGTTAGGACTACATACCTTGAAAGATGATTTCAGAGACTTTTATTTTCTTTACAATATCATCCTCTTGGGGGGAGGTCTTGGAAATATAGTGAATACGATTTTACTTGCATAAATCCCTTTTTATGGGCAGAATTGATTTTTTTCTATTGTACTCTATGAGGAAGTTGAATATAGATCATAAAGAAAAAAAAATCTAACCTTAAGTGCTGGCCACAGTCTGAAAGCACAGGTTCAGATTTTGGTTGTGTTTTTGCTGACTTCTGACTGAACAACTTTGATGAAGTTTCTTTTTTTTCTTTTCAAGTACTGGGATTGAACCCAGGACCATGAGTATAAGTAAGCACTTTACCACCCAGCCCTTTTATTTTTATTTTTAGAGATGGAGTCTCTCTAACTTTACCCTGCTTCTGCCTTCTTAATTGCTGGGATTATAAGAGTGAGCTAGCCTATCAAGCTTTTAATTTTTAGTGCTGGTACTGAGGCTTGATCTCTGGGCTTCACTATTATTTATGGCTGAAGTTCTGCCTTTTTGCTAGTTAACTATAGATAAGAATCTTGGAGCCAGGCACTGGTGGATCACTCCTGTAATCCTAGTTTCTCAGGAGACTGAGATCTAAAGAACGGGATTGAAGCCAGCCAGGGCAGAAAAGTCCATGAGACTTTTATCTTCAATAAACTATTCAGACAAAGCTAGAAATAGTGCTGTGGCTCAAGTGGTAGAGCACTAGCCTTGAGCAAAAGCAGCTCAGGGACAGCTCCCAGGACCGCAAAAAAAAAAAAAAAAAAAAAAAAAAAGTCTCGGATTTGTCTGCCTGAGCTGGCTCTGAACCTGGATCCTAAGATGTTGGCCTTTAAGTAGCTAGGATTATAGGAGTTAGCCATCAGTCTCCAGTTCATACTTGTAATAAGGTTTCATAAAGTCACCACTGTACTGTGAGTATACTAATTTGCCCCTCTATATCTCCCAGGGTTGTTGGGAGATTCAAATGGAATGGCATGTGTGTTAAGAATGGTGAACTACAAAGTATTTGTGATGTAAAGTATCTCCCCTTTCTCTTGCATCATATCCATCCATGAAGTGATTTATGGTTACAAGTTAGTGCTTTGGACATAGGATGGCAAAATGTGGCTTAAACATGGATAAATCCACACATTACTTGGAGGTAAATTCTGCTTGGGACACTATTATTCTTCCATCTACTCTAAAATTCAACTAGCCTTCCTATTGCAACTTACATTGGAGAAGAAGGAAGTTGATGAAAGATGCCTCAACAGAATTGGGGTGATCAGCAGATTTTAAGAAGAATTTTTTTTAAAAAAAGAAGAGACAAAATGAACAAAAGGAATGGGGAGAGTAGAAATAAAATGGAAAAGTAAATCATTTGCTGGATATTTACAAGAGACTTTGTTGATGTTTGTGGACTTGAGACAATCTGTATATATATATATAAATAAATATATATATATATATATATATGTATATGTTCTATTCCTATGTTCTTTCCAGGCTAAATTAGTACTTCTTAGAGGCTAAGAAATGAACTTTGATATTTGTGTGGTGTATTTAAATTTACTGCAAGTAGTTGTATTCACAATAGCCAATTTAAGAATCAAGCTAGGTGCCCATCAGGAAAATATGGGACAAATGTACAATGGAAGAGAATTCAGCCAGAAAGAAAAATTAAATTATCATTTGAAGGAAAATAGAGGGAAGTTGAAACCATCAGGTTAAGCCAAATAAGCTAGACTAAAAGATAAATGTTGAGTTTTTAAAAAAAATACATGCATGGAAATATGATAATGAAACCTAGTATATTGTATAATTGATATATGCTAATACAATTAACAACAATAAAAGTATTATAAGCATTTAGATGTATAAGACATCTCTAAAGCTGGGTGTTGGTGGCTTACCCCTATAATCCTAGGAATTCAGGAGCCTGAGATCTGAGGATTGTGGTTCGAAGCTAGCTTAAGCAGGAAAGTCCATGGGACTCTTATCTTCTATAAACTAAGAAAAAAAGCCAGAAATGGAAACTGTGGCTCAAGTGGTAGAGCATTAGACTTGAGCAAAAGAAAGAACATGGACAGCCTAGGACCTGAGTTCAAGACCTAGAACTGGAACCAAAAGTCAAAAAAAAAAAATAAAGCAAATCTCTATAGCAAAATACCTGTTTCAGAAAGTTAAGGTTGACTTCATAATATGACAGAAAATGCATGCATATTTGTATATACATGTGTGTGTGCGTTTGTGTGTGTATATTGCCAGTCCAGGGGGCCTGGACACTGCCCCTGTGTCTTTGCCCAAGGCTAGCACTCAACCACTTGAGTCACAGCTTCATTTCCAGCCTTTTAGTGGTTAATTGGGGAGATAAGAGTCTCATGGATTCTCCTGCCTGGGCTGACTTTGAAGCATGATCCTAAGTTCTCTGAGTAGCTAGAATTACAGATATGAGCCACACTGGCTTTTGGCTGAAAAAAGTATTTTTCAATAGGAATTGATGTTTGTCTCAGTTGATTTTCCTCAGTAGTACTTAAACGGAATTTTACAGTTAGTTAATACAATATGAAACTTTATGTAGTTTTTTTTTTTAATGGTACCTGTCCTGGGGCTTGAACTCAGGGCCTGTGTCCTTGAGCTTTTTTGCTCAGGGCTAGTGCTCTAAAACTTGAGCCATAGCTCCACTTTGGCATTCACCCCCCCAACCCCCCCCCCACCGGCCCCCCGTGGTTAATTGGAGATGAGAGTCTCATGGACTTTTCTGCCCAGGCTGGCTTTGACCTGCCATTATCAGATCTGTCTCCTGAGTAGGTAGGATTACAGGCATGAACCACCAGCAGGTGGCTTATTTTATAGGAGAAAAAGAATTTCCATTTTTAGGTCTAGTTTAGAAATTTTTTTTTATAGTTTTTACTTAGCTTCCTGCCAGATTGAGTTAGAAACTTCAGTAGAGCCAATTTCTTTTAGATTTGTGTTCATAGTACATTAAGTTTTTTGTTTTTGTTGGACCTGGGGCCTGAACTCTGGGCCTGGGCACTGTCTCTGAGCTCTTCAGCTCAAGGCTAGTGCTCTACCACTTGAGCCACAGCGCCACTCTGGCTTTTTTCTGCATATGTGGTGCTGAGGAATCGAACCCAGGGCCTGATGCATGCAAGGCAAGCACGCTACCACTGTGCCCCTTCCCAGCCCCTACATTAAGTTTTTGAGAAACAAGAGTTTAGATCAGGAGTCACAGAATTTTCAGTATGTTGAAAGTCTGTTACTTTAAATATTAGGCTATATTTTTATGATACAGTTTTAAGTATTGTGAATAGCCTAATTGTATTTTGATGGAATTTTACTTTAGAGGCGATGGAGGTACAGTCATTCCTTCAGACTCCTATCTGACTTTTGGGAGCAGCACACTGGCTCCCCCTCAAGGATTTCTTTGCTTGGTTCTGTGAGGATGAGGAGACTCCCTGGGAAAAGTTTCAGAGATTCTTTTTTTGGGGGGGTCTGGTCGTGGGGCCTGAACTCTGGGCCTGGCCGCTGTCCCTCAGCTCTTTAGCTTAAGGCTAGCACTCCACAACTTGAGCCACAGCGCCACTTCCGGCTTTTTTTCTTTTTGCTTATGTGGTGCTGAGGAATCGAACCCAGGGCCTCATGCATGCAAGGAAAGCGCTCTACCACTGAGCCACCTTCCCAGCCAGTTTCAGAGATTCTTTTTCAAATAGTTCTATTTATTCCTTCCAACAGTCTTTTAAAAATAGGATATGAAATTGATAAAGGTTCTTTTTTCCTCCTTTTCCCTCATTCCACAAACGTCAGTCTTTTGAAATAGCAGCTTGTTTACCTCTATGCTAGCTGATCTGAACCTCCTTTGGCTGGGCTGTGTCATGTGACTTATGACGTAGGTTAGATGGGTGTGGCAAAAGAGGCACAAAATGATTCAAGGACTGACTGGCAAGTCTCCTAACCTAAATTGCCTGTTGGTCGCTTATGTCACTTGAGAAATATTGACTTTTCGCCTGTTTGTAGAGTCACACTGTTTGGGAGCTCTGTTAAAGTTGCTGTGTATAATCCTAATATTTACTTTTCTTGTTTTACTTCCTTGTGTGTGTGTGTGTTTTGTGTGTGTCTACGACAGTCCTAGGGCTTGAACTCAGGGCCTGGGCACTGTCCCTGAGCTTTTTGCTACCATACTACCACTTGAGCCACAGCTCTACTTTAGGCTTTTTCAGGTGGTTACTTGGAGATAAAAGAAGTCTCATAGATTTTCCTGCCTGGGATGGCTCTGAACCTCATTCCTCAGATCTCAGCTTCCTGGGTAACTAGGATTATAGGTATGAACCACTGGCACCCGGTTTATTCCTTGTTTTTAGAGAGATTTCCACTATAAGTATACATTATCTTCAGCTGGATTGTCTTGTGCATAAAGGTTCTTTTGCCTAGAATTTGCAGCTTGCTTGCTTTCCTTCCTTCCTTCCTTCCTTCCTTCCTTCCTTCCTTCCTTCCTTCCTTCCTTCCTTCCTTCCTTCCTTCCTTCCTTCCTTCTTTCTTTCTCCCTCCCTCTCTCCCTCCCTCCCCCTCTCTCTCTTTCTTTCTTTCTCTCTTTCTCTCCTTCTTTCTTTCTTGTTGATCGTGGGCTTTGAATTCTGGGCCTGGGTGCTGTCTCAGCTCAAGGCTAGTGCTCTACCACTTAAGCCACAGCACCACTTCTGGTTTTCTGGTGGTTGATTGGAGATGAGAGTCTCACGGACTTTCCTACCTGGGCTGGCTTTGAACCTCTATCCTCAGGTCTCAGCCTCCTGAGTAGCTAGGATAACAGGTGAGAGCCACCATCGCCAGCTTTGCAGTTTTCTTTAAAGAACAAAAAGCATAGGAATAACCAAAATGAGTTTTAAGGCATTTTCCTCAGAGTTCAGAGTTCTCTGTGTAGGTTGTCTTTTTAAAATGAAACCTGGGTTGAAATAAATAATACATTGATAAGGTAGTTCTTATTAAATGATGTACCTTTTCTAGTTGCTTGAAAATACAAAGCTTGAAAATTTGCAAAGCAAGGCTTGAAGTAAATGTTCCCCTACATTTTTTTTTCTTTCTGTGTTCCTTTAACTCAGAAAGATTTAGTGGGTCTTAGGATTCCATTTGAAGAGACAGAATATATATATATAGTATAATACTATATACTATAATAAATGTTATTTATATTATGTTATAGTATATATAGTATATAAATAGAATTTGGGCACCCAGCAATCTATTTTTTTGAGAATGAGGAAGTTAACAAATTTGGGGCCTGGTAAATTATGAATCCTCTGTGTTCCAAGTCTGGGAAACCAGTTCAGTCACACTGGATGACTCAAAACCTGCCTAAATGAACAATTGTCTCATTCTTTGGCCCTAAGGTTTCTTTCCTGTTTATAACAGGAGTTTGTTATTTTTCCACATAAATTTTACAAAACTTGATAGAAAGTAAAAGCTTGAAGTGAGATATATTTTCTTTGCTTCATTGGCCACAATGTTCTCCAAAGATTAAATAGAACTTAGTTTTCTGAGAGGGAAAAAAGATGATTGTTATTCTTTAAAAAATAGCCTTTTTTTTCTTTGCTTATCTTTTTAGATCATAGTTTGTTACTGTATAAGGAAGAACTTGGAAATATCAAGTACTCTATAACAAAAGTACAGAACTGAATGTTTTCACAGAATAGTTCTATGTTTATTATATTGGGAAGACAGATTTTCCCCTTGTCTAAAGTATTAATTATTGTACAATACTGGATTTGTATGTATGGCATCTGAGACAGGAAAATTGCAAATTTGATTCCATCTTGTGGTTTCTGTTATTGTTGATAAATGAGCACTCCCAAATTTACACATGCAAATCAGTGCCATCGAAAGTCATTCAGATATTTAATTTTAAATTTTGCTTCAGAATTGAATTATTAGTATAAATTTGTGTTATAAAGGGATTTTATTGTGGCATTTCTTTATATGTGCACATTGTACATTTTGAGAATACTCATAGATTCGGTTATAAACTTGTCACTGATGAATCTGTCAGAATATCACTGATCAAAAATTTGTACTCTCTTTATTTGGAATAATCTTCATACTTTGTGGCAAATTCTTTTTTGTTGTAATGATGATGGAGTTTGAACTCAGGCTTGCTAGGCAAGTCTTCTGCTACTCGAGTCACATGCTCCACTGGCCCCTTTTTCGATTGTTTTTTGCCCAGACTGGTCTTGAATCACAGTCCTCCTATGTTTGCATTTCAGGTAGCTCTGATACCAGTGTTTGCCGTCCTGCTTAGCTTGTTTATAGAGATGGGGTCTCACTAACATTTTTCCTGGGCTGGTCTTGCATTATGGTCTTCCTAATCTGTACTATTTGACCTGAGATCTTTGTGGCAATTTTTAAAAAATATCTTCAGGAGCCAGCTATTTTTACTCTTTGCATATTAAAACACAAATCTTTATTGTAAAAGCTTAAGAAATTATGTATAATAATAATCACCTCTAATACCATCACTCATATACAACACTAATAACATGTTTTTGGTTTCTGAGCATACTTAAATATATCTTTCACGTGTATGACATTTAAAAACTCAGTGGAATTGCACCATAAATCTTCGTCTTCCCTTTTTAAAATAAATGATTTGTGTATGTGCTGGTGCTGGTGCTTGAACTTAGGGCCTGGCGCTCTCTTGAGTTGTTTTTTTTTTTATCATTTGTCTTTTTTTTTTTGTGAAAATACCATACAGAGGAGTTACAATTACATGGGCAAGATAATGAATACATTTCTTATCAAGCATTGTTGCCTCCTCCTTTGTTTCCCCTTCCTATCCCTTCCCATCCCCGCCCCCCCCATATCCCCCCTCCCGCTGCCAAAGTTGTAAAGTTAGTTTTTTCTACATAATGACTTATATATCTCATTGTTGCAATGGGTCTACCTGTATTTTGTGCTCAAAGCTAGTGCTCTACCACTTTGAGCTTTACTTCCAGCTTTTTGCTGGTTAATTGGAGATTAGTCTCATGGACTTTCCTGCCTGTCATCGATTCAAACTATGATCCTCAGATCAGCCTTCTGAGTAGCTAGGATTACAGGCATTAGCAACCAGTGCCCAGCTACAAATGCCACTTTCTTATATGCTTTCTCTTCCTTATGTTAAGTATACTGAGACTGATACTTTGATATGTTTAATATTTGATGTGAAGTCATTTAGAAATGGAAGCCATAATTATATCTTAAAAGTCAGAGGAGGGGCTAAGAAGGTGGCTTGGTGGTAGAGCGCTTGCCTTGCATGCATGAGGCCCTGGGTTAGATTCCTCAGCACCACATAAGCAGAAAAAAAAAGCTGGAAGTGGTGCTGTGGCTCAAGTGGTAGAGTGCTAGCCTTGAGCTGAAGAGCTGAGGGATAGCGCCCAGGCCTAGAGTTCAGGCCTCACGACCGGACCCCCCCTCAAAAAAAAGTCAGAGGAAATAACCAGGCAACTACTATGTTTTAGTGGAAAATATGGATGGCTATCACTGAAATAAGTGGGGGAAAAATCCATTACCTTTGTCATCTTTAGAGGATGTCTTGCTGTCTTTAGATTCCTTTGAAGCACTAGAGACAAATCATTAGAAGAAAATTGAAGGGAACCCCCCCCCCAAAAAAAAATCAAACAGTTTGATGTTGACTATATTGCAAACTAGAAGGCAGGGGCCACATTCGCTTAGTGTGCCTGACATGAAGTTAGGTATGCAACAAATATTTGTTTTTGAAATGAAATTCTAGTTGACCTCTTCTAATTGCTATGTCATATGTAATACTGCTTAGCTGGCCAGATTTGTTTTTGTAATCATCAGCCTTTGGCAAGCTTCAGTGAGAAAGAGAGAGCAAGTTAATTTTTTTTTTTTTTTTTTTTTTTTTTTGCCTGTACTGGGGCTTGGAACTATGGGCCTGGGCACTGTCCCTGAGCTTTTGCTCAAGGCTAGCACTCTGCTACTTGAGCCACTTTTGTCTTTCTCTGTGTTTAATTGGAGATAAGAATCTCACAGGCTTCCTGTCCAGGCTGGCTTTGAACTGAGATCCTCAGATCTCAGCTTCCTAAGTAGCTAGGATTACAGATGTGAGCCACCAGTCCCACTAAATTAATGCCTTTAATATATAGCAGCTTATATCTTTACATCACTTGTTAGTTGCCCCATCTAACCAAGTATAGCCCAGTTTCTCAGCTTCCATTCTCTCTGTGGGCTGTGTGAAAAAAAGTTGATAATGTCCCATGGTATGATGATGTCTTACTGGGGAGTTGAATCACACCACAAAGCAAAATTTAGCCACCATAGGCCAGAAAACTCAGTGACACTGCTCTTGAAGTTTGCAAAGGCTGAGGGTCTCCAGGTCACCTTTTTTTTTGAGCCAAATTTTAGTTTTCCCTGCCACATGAGCTTTCAGCTGTACTCAAACTGCAGACAAATCAACACATTAGGGTCATCTAGTAACTGAAGAGCATAGTCCCAGAAGGGCGGAATTTGAAAAAAAAAAAACACAAAAAAACAGCCCTTAGATTTGGTCTGTAATTTAGCAGTCATTGATGATGCAGCTCTTAACAGAGGAAGAATTGACTTTGAACTAGCAAACCAGACTCACATAATCCCACATACAGCATATATAATCAATTCTTGGAAAGGTGCATGTGCAATTACTTTTCTATGCCAAATTTGTCCTGAGTGGTAGAGTGAGCCCTAGCAACTAAGGATTCTCAAGGACTGTCACTTGAGACAGGGAGCACTCAGCCTAGAGATTCGAGTCTTCCACAAAGGTCCAGAAGAGGTTTCACTTTTCAGGACATATATTCAGAGGAGGCAGATCTGTGCTCATGTGTTTCAAGGCAGCCCCACAGGAGTACTGATGAAAGAAAAGCTGGTCAAAAGCAAGACTTTGTAATTATGCCCCATGTCTTAGGAGTTAGTGAAGCCCCTCCATCCTCCTTTCCCCTCTCCCCCTCCCATTACTTCCTCCCTCCTTTGATAAATGGGACTGAGCCCAGAGCTCCATGTATGCAAAGCAAATGCTCTACTACTTGATCCATCCACATACTCCACTCCTCCCATCTGCTCCCCTTTCCTCCCCCCTTTCCTTTCTTTCCTTTCTTTTCCATCTTTCTTCCTTTCTGGTCCTGGGGCTTGGGCTCAAGGCTAGTGCTCTACCACTTGAGCCACAGCTCTTTGTGGCTTTTTGGAGGTTAATTGGAGATAAGAGCCTCATGAAATTTTCTGTCTGGGCTGGCTTTGAACCAAGATCCTCAACTCTCAGCTTCCTGAGTAGATAGTATTATGGACATGAGACTCTAGCTTGTGTGTGTGTGTGTTGATACCAAGATTTGAATTTAGGGCCTTTTGTTTGCTAAGTGGGTACTCTAGCACTTGAGCCATTCTGCTAGCACCTGTGTGCTTTGTTTCTGACACAGGGTCTTGCTAAATTTGCCAGGTCTGGCCTTGAACAACTACTTCAGTAGTGGTTTGTCTTTCTTCAAGTTCCCAGCCTTTCAGTATTGTCCTTAGTTTTCTTTTTCTTTAGATTTTTCTTTGCCTTCCTTTTATGCTTTCCCACTTTCCAAGGGTGATTTCTGCCCATTTTAACAGCCTCTCCTGAAATTCTATTTTTTTGTGTCAAAATACTGTACAGAGTGGTTACAATTACATGGGCAAGATAATGAGTACATTTCTTATCAAGCATTGTAGCCTCCTCCTTTGTTCCCCTTCCCATCCCTTCCCATCCTCCCCCCGCCCCCCCACCCAATCCTCCCCGCACGCCCCCCCCCCCCCCCCCCCGCACCAATAACAACTTGTACATCTCATTGTTGCAATGGGTCCACCTGTATCCCTGTCTCCTGAAATTCTATTATTTAATGGGTTGGCTTAAGTAAAGACAGGGCACACCATGAACCCAAGCTGTGTGGACACTAGAGGTTTCAAATGCAAGGAGGGGATACCAGCTTGAGCAGATAAGAGAGGTATCAGAAACAAGGTTCTGGCAAGTGTCAGCTTGGCCTGGTGGAAAGTCCCCAGAAGGACAGAGAGCAGTGAGCTCACATGCCTCCACTGGGGATCAGGGATGGGACTCCGTGGGAACTGTCTGGGTCACTCAAGTTTCCGACGGGCTGGTTTCTTTTTTAAAAGAGCCAGAGTGGTTGGGGAAGAGCTGTGTGCTAAGTTGTGGATTTAAAACCCAGAGCCCTCTGAAGGTTGGAGCAGTTTTCTAGGAGGGATGTTGATCTCTTTAGTTATGGGTACAAAACACTTAGTGACCAGTGTCAGCTGTAGTTGGCTAAGTATTATTGCCTTGAGATTTAAGATGTTTCAGCATGGACATTTAATACTTAAGAGGCTATTACTTATTTTTAAACCAGTTAAAATGATAAAGCTACTGTGTGTGTGTGTGTGTGTGTGTGTGTGTATGTGTGTCTGTCTGTCTGTCTGTCTCTGTGCCTGCTTGTCTGTGCACATGTGTGTGGGGCTCATATGCACACTGGTTCCAGGACTTGAACTCAGGACTTGTACACTGTTGCTAAGCTGCTTTCCTCAAGGCTAGCACTCTACCACCTGAACCACAGCTCCATTCCCCACTTTTTGGTGGTTAATTAGATAGGAGTCTCATAAACTTCCTGCCTAGGCTGGCTTCAAACTGCCATCCTCAGATCTCAGCTTCCTGAGTAGCTAGGATAGGCATGAGTCACTGGCACCCAGCAATAAAGCCACTTCTTGAAATTTCAAGATTTCAAGCCGGTTGCTGCTGTGCTGTTTATGCCTATAATCCTAGCTACCAGGAGGCTGAGATCTCAGGATCCTGGTTCAAAGCCAGCCAAGTCAGGAAAGCCCATGAGACCCTTATCTCCAATTAACTACCAAAATAGCTAGAAATGGAGCTATGACTCAAGGGGTAGAGCCCTAGCCTTGAGCCCAAAAGCTCAGGGACAGTGTTCAGGCCTTAAGTTCAAGCCGCAGGACTGGCACAAAAAGAAATTATTTTCAGTTCAATTCGAATTTTCTTTTGTGTGTGCTTCGAGACATTTTTGTTATATTTTATCTAATATTGTATGTTTTATATTACAGAATAGCTTAGTCTTTTGCATTACAGAAATAGCAATTCTCAAAATACAATTTTCATAATACTTAATCATACCTGACTAGACACAACAAGATCAACCACTCTTCATTTGTCCCCTTTTCTATCCCATACCTATGTCTTATTGGAGCATCTCTTCTGTGCCAAGCTTTGCTATAGCAGTAGGGATGAGAGTAAGACACTTCATCCCCAAATGGACTCTGATCTGATAGGGAGAACTTGATAGATGCAAACAAAAGGTTGAATTCTCCCTACTCTTGGAAGTGGCACTGTGGCTCAAGCGGTAGAGCGCTGGCCTTGAGCTGAAGAGCGCAGGGATAGCGCCCAAGCCCAGAGTTCAAGCCCCACGACCAACCAAAAAAAAAAAAAAAAAAAGAAATGTCTCCCTACTCGTAAGTACTTCTACATAAAGATAGATCAAGGAGAGGATATTTTAGACAGGAGTCCGCATAAGTTTACCCAGGAAACTAGATAATAGCATGAGGAAAATATAGGGAGTTTATGGACAAGGGCAGAGTGAGAGAGATGAGGTTAGAGAAGGTGCTTATGGCTGCCCAGAACAGCTCTATGGTTCTAAAATCCTAGATAATGAATCCAAAAAAATTTCAACTGGGCACCCCATAGTTTATGCCTGTAATCCAAGCTACTCAGGAGGCTGAGATCTGAGGATGGCAGTTTGATGCCAGTTTGAGGCAGGAAAGGCTGTGAGACTCTTATCTCCAATCAAACACCAGAAAACCCCCAAAAACCTGGATGTGGAGCTGTGGCTGAAGTGGTAGAGTACTAGCCTTAGCAAAAAGGCGCAGGAACCTTTAGGCCCAAGGACAAACACACACACAAAATTCAAGCAAGTATAGAATATAATCAAGATTGTAGTTTAGAAAGATCATTCTTTTTCATGGTGTTTTGAATCTTTAGCAGACCAGAATACTGGTTAAGTTGCTGCTAAACAATTCAGGAAAGAAGTAAAAATCCAAGGAAAGATTACACAGGAAAGTATAAAGAGGAGAAAGTAGAACTGAAGTCATTTACTAGGCAGAACTAGCAGGCTTGGTGACCAATAGGATGAGGAAGGGCTGTAAAGATGACCTCAGTTTCTTTTTATTATTACTAATTAATTAATTGTAAGTGGTCAAATAAAAGTCGTACATACTTCTTGTATATAAACAGGACGTCTTAAAACATATATCCATTGTAGAATGCCTGAGTCAAGCTAATTAACTTGTACATTACCTCACATATTTACATTTCTTTGTGGTAACTAAAAGTGTTGAACTCATAGAAGCAGATAGTAGAGTGAGAAGCTGGGAGGTGGAGGAGAGAGTTGCAGAGATGTTGGTCCAAGTATATAAAAGTCATATTAGTTCTATATAAAACTTAAACAGGAGGAGTAAGGTTGAGAAGTCTGTTGTGTACTATAGTGACTCTAGTTGATAAAAATAGATACTATATCCTGGAAAATTGCCGACTACATGGCAGGTGACCTTGAAGTTTCTGATGAGATTTTCATTGTTCCTGAGACTGCAAGTAGAGAAAGAAGGCTGGTCGGAGGGCCAGATGATGAGTTGGTTTTGGACTTGTTCCAAAGATTAAATGGACAGATACTACATATAGATTGATAATCTAGTTGTCTAGGTATAATTTTTTTTTGGGGGGGGTCCGGTCGTGAGCCTGAACTCTGGGCCTGGGCACTGTCCCTCAGCTTTTCAGCTCAAGGTTAGCGCTCTACCACTTGAGCCACAGCACCACTTCGGGCTTTTTTTTTTCTGTTTATGTGGTGCTGAGGAATCGAACCCAAGGCCTCATGCATGCAAGGCAAGCGCTCTACCACTGAGCCACCTTCCCAGCCCCTGGCTTGAAATTTTAAGTCTGTGAGAACATACATTATGTTCTGACTTCCTCAGTACTTCAGGCATGCACTTATTTCTCATAAAATGCAATATACCTTTCAGGGCAGAAGTGAATGAAATTATGAATATGCTCCTGTTATTACTTCATAACTTGAGGAGAAGGCTTATGATGGCTTCTGCGTTTCAGGTAATTCAAAGGTCCATGGTGCCAGCCAGCCTAAGCCTGCTTACCTTCAAAGTCTATGCAGCAGCACCAACACCAAAAAAGGATTTGCTTCACAAAAATTCCATGAAGATCGATGAGGTAACACCTTTTGAATGTCTGATTTTAGTTACTGTAAGAGTTTTTACAGGTTATAAATCAGTAGGACAGAAGATTTTGGTGTTTTTATTGGTGAAGTTCTGGAGATTAAATCCAGCACCTTGCGGATTCTAGCCAAGCACCCTATTCTTGAGCCCTCCCTTTAACCCAGATATGGTATATTTAAAAGGAAGAAATGTGTTTTCTTACACTTTGTTTTCTATGTCTAGGTGTTGTGGCATAAGAGAGTGTGACTACAGAGTCCCACTTACTTGGGAAGCTCAAGTAGGAGGGCTGAAAGTTTGAGGACAATCGAGCCTGCATAGTGAAGCCCTGTCTCAAAATAAAATTTAAGAAGGGTAGGGGGTATAGCTCAGCACACTTGGCTAGTATGAGCAGTACTCTATTATTACAAAAAGGTTACCATTTCATAAGTCAGATGAATACGTACAATGTCACCCTGTTTTTAGCTTCCCCTCCACAGTATCCTCAGTCTAATCTTACTGTTGCCAAGAAAATTACTAAGCTCATCCAGGCACCAGTGGCTCACACCTGTAATCCTAGTTACTCAGGAGGCTGAGATCTGAGGATCACATTCGAAGTCAGCCCAGTCCTCAGAGACTCTTATCTCCAATTAACCATTCAAAACTCAGAAGTGGCGCTGTGGCTCAAAGTGGTAGAGCACTAGCCTTGAGTAAAAGAACTCATGAACAACACGCAGGCCCTGAGTTCAAGATAATTACTAAGCTGTACCCTTGTCAGCAGATGAACTTTAATAATACTTAACTGAGGGCATAATTAAGGAATATTTTATAGATTTTTTTTTTGGTGTTGGTCCCAGGGCTTGAACTCAAGGCCTGGGCACTGTCCCTGAGCTCTTTTTTGCTCAAGGCTAGCACTCCATCACTTGGGTCATAGCTCTACTTCCAGCTCTTTTTGTGGTTAATTGGAGATAGAGTCTCAGGGACTTTCCTGCCTGGGTTGGCTTCGAACCATCATCCTCAAATTTCAGCTTCTTGAGTAGCCAGGATTACAGGTGTGAACCACCAGTGCCCAGCGTTTTACAGATTTTTCTTTTTAGTATGGAACCTGCCATATCACATTAGCTGATAAGCAAGACTCACTTTTCTAAGTAGCCTGACTGATTCTGGACCAATTATCAAAGCAAGAAACGTTCACATTCTCCAAGAAACGTTCACATTCTCCAAGAAACTAGAAACATGAACCCTTTCTGCTTCTTGTCTTTGAATTTGGCTATGGACAAAGCTACCTTCAGTCTCCCCTTTGGAGTTACTTGAATGATGTTTACATAAAGCTAATTAGCTTATCTTTTGCCCTTTACTCTCTTCTCAAGCCTTGGGAACAATGGTTCAAATGACAGGGGTCAGAAGTCAGCCAGCAGTGGCTGTGAGAAGTTTCTACTCTGAGGGGGAACAAACTGTCTCTCCTACTTTCATGAGTCCACACTGTTCATTCTCACTGACTAACCAGTTATTCATTTACTTTCACATGTTTTTTAAAACCTCCATATACCCTTTAGAGTAGGAATAAGGAACCTATTTTTCTGCCAAGAGCCATTTGAATATTGATAATAACATTTGAGGCCATTACAAAATTACCAATATAGGCAAGAGGCTGTGAGCAGCAGATATTTCCTACCCTTGCATTAGAGTTATAGAATCATTTTTTCTGAATGAAGTCTGAGGTACAATGCCACATAACAGAATTAAAAAGAGTTAAGGGTGTAGTTCATGTGAGAGTGCTTGCCTTTTGTGCTTGAGGCCCTGCATTCAGTCCATAATACCACCAAAAAATACAACAAAAACAGATAGAAGGGAGCTGTTATGCTTCCTAGCAATGGATTTGGAGGGCATAGGACATTTTGGAGGCCTGCTCCCTTTTCCTTGTCCTTATCAAAGCAAGGTACAACGATCATCTGAAATCAAGTTATAGATTTCATATAACTCTTATGGTCACTGAAATTTATGGATTAACAGAAATATTATAGTATTTCTAATATTTGTATGTATACCTACAAATGTGATGGCTTATTATATGATCTCATTAATGGATATGATGTTTTGATTTTAATATCTGCAGCTTTCACTCTACTCAACTCCTGAGACTCACTTTAAGTATGTGGAGAAACCAAGAACCCAACTTGAAGAAAACATCTCAGAGCTTCGACAGCAGTTTGAACCATATACAAGTTGGTGTCAGGTATGGCTCTTTACAGTCAGTAGTGAAAGGCTGCACTGAGAAGAGTCTTAAGTTGACTACATGTTTTTGGAAAATAGCATAATAGAGCTGGGCATCCGTGGCTCATGCTTGTATTCCTAGCTCAAATCTCAATATCATGGTTTAAAGCCAGCCTGGGCAAGAAAGTCCATGAGATTCATTTCCCATTAACTGTAAAATCTGGAAGTGGATCTGTTGTTCCAAGTGGTAGAGTTCTAGCCTTGAGCACAAAAGCTTAGGGATAGCACTCAGACCCAGAGTTTAAGCCCCAGGTTTGGCACAAAAAATGGCATAATAGAAGGCTCAAATTAAGGGTTCCCAACTTGCCAGGCACTGGTAGCTCATGCTTGCAATCCTAAGATTACAAGAGGCTAAGATCTGAAGATCACAGTTCAGAGCCAGCCTGGGCAGGAAAGCCTGTGAGACTCTTCTCTCCAATTAACCATCAAAATGCTGGAAATAGAGCTGGGCAAAGTGGTGTATAGCCTTGACCAAAAAAGCTTAGGAACAGGGCCCAGGCACAGAATTTAAGCCCTAGGACTGTCACCCAAAAAGAACGACAGATAGAGACAGACACGCAGACAGATAGACAGACAAAGAAAGAAAAAGAAAGAAAGAGAAAGAAAGAAAGTTAAAGAAAAGAAAGAAAGAAAGAAAGAAAGAAAACCTACAAGTCAATGTCTAGAGTGACATCCTAATTCTTTTGCTAGCTTAATCCTTTCATTGTGCCAGTACTGGGATCATTCTTTTAAATGGCCTTAAATAATAAATGCTGAATTTGGGGGAGAACTGAATGTCACTTCGTTAAAATCCAATATTATTTTTTTCCACCCATTAGAGAAAGAAAACCTACATATCAATGTCTTTTGCTAGCTTAATCCTTTATTTGTGATGGTACTCAGGTTTGAACTCAGCCTTGCACTCTACTACTTGAACCACAGCTCCACTTCTGGCTTTTGTAGTTAATTGAAGAATCTCACAGACTTTCCTGCCCAGGCAGTCTTTGGACTGTAATCCTCAGATCTCAGCCTCCTGAGTAGCTAGGATTATATTATAGCCATGAACAACTGGTTTCTGCCTGGTTTTTGTCCTTTTGTGGGTGGAAAACAGTTTGTAAGTGGTAAGTAGTTCCCAAGTGACAGACATATTCAAGTGATACCCCTGTGTCTTATTCACCTTCACTACAGAGTTCACTTATTTTCACTATAGAGTTCTTGAAGGTGAGTACAGTCTGGTTGTCCTCCAAACTGAGTTATTTGCTCTTATGTCACATTATAGTTGGTTATTCCTGCTTCAAGTGAGTACGTTCCAATTGTAGGCCCCCAAATGGGTAGGGAACCTTTTCTCCTAAGGGCCATTTGAATATTTATAACAGAATTATCAGGCTATATAAAGCTATCAATATCGGGAGATGGGTTATAGGTAGCCAATGAGAGCCAGCCAGAAGTGTACATGTCTGTCCTGCAATGTAACAAAAGGTTTTACAGACCTTATATGGCCCTTGGGCTGGACGTTCTCCCCCTTCCTCCCCATGCAATGACAAATTAGGAAATAGAGTTAGTAACAAAGACCGATTTAATCTCCTAGGGACAGAATTCGCTCTGTAATTATCAAGAGGATTGATTTTTCTGTTTCCTTCCGGTTTTTTAATTTTTATTTTTTTGGTTAGTCATGAGGTTTGAACTCAGGGTCTAGGCTCTGCCGCTAAGCTTCTTTTTGCCCAAGACTAGCAGTCTATCACTTCTGGTTTTCTGGTGATTAATTGGAGATCAGAATCTTTCAGACTTTCTGCTCAGGCTGGCTCTGAAGTGCCATCTTCAGATCTCAGCCTCCTGAGTAATAGATGACAGGCATGAGCTACCAATGTTCCGCAGTTTCCTTCAGCTTTTTGTTTTTTTTGGGGGGGGGGATCCAGTCGTGGGGCCTGAACTCTGGGCCTGGGCGCTGTCCCTCAGCTCAAGGCTAGCGCTCTATCACTTGAGCCACAGCGCCACTTTCGGCTTTTTTTCTTTTTGCTTATGTGGTGCTGAGGAATCGAACCCAGGGCCTCAGGCATGCAAGGCAAGTGCTCTACCACTGAACCACCTTCCCAGCCCCTTCCTTCCGTTTTAAGAGTGAGAAGTCTGGCGGTGAGAAGGCTAATGAAGAGAGTGAATAGGATAAACCTTGTTGATGTTCTTTATATACGTATGGATGAAAATAGAACAACAAAAGCTGTTGAAATTATTTTAAGAAGGGAGAAAGTGATAGATTGAGATTGATGGAGTGCATTGTATACATGTGTGGAAATGTCACCATGAAATTCCTCTCAGAATGAGAAGTTTAAAAGTTGTCAGAACCACCATCTTGGGCATCTTTGCTCCCTATGGCAATAGTAAGCCATTCTTCCAAGTAGTTTGTAGTGAATAGGACATTGCAAAAGAAAAAAAAATCCAGAAAACAAGAAAATAGGTTTCTGTTCAAAAGCTGTTAATAACTGATGCTAGAACTTGATGGTAGAGTGCATGAATAGCCTGCCTGAGGCCCTGGGTTTATCTCCAGCACCAAGAAAATGTCAACACTTTAATAATATATTCAGTAAAGGCAAGTATTTGTATTTGTGCCAGTCCTGGGGCTTGAACTGTCAGGGCCTGGGCTACCACTCTACCACTTGAGCCACAGCTCTACTGCTGGCTTTTTTTGGTGGTTAAATAGAGATAAGGGTTGCACAAACTTTTCTGCTCAAGCTAGCTTCAAACCTCAATCCTCAGAGCTCAGCCTCCTGAGTAGCTAAGGTTAGAGGTGTGAGCTATGGCACTGGGCTAAGACAGGTATACTTATTCTGTTACTTTCTAATCAACCTAGCCTACTTATTCCATTTCTTTTTATCTTCTTAGGATAGATACTGTGAAACTAAGCCCAAGGTGCTGCGTATGATTCAATGGGGGTTAGGTAAGTTGACTTTTAGTTAGACATAATGAGTTACTTCATTAACATTGAACTGTTTAACTGATGTTCCACGAATGGGCTGTGGAAACTGTATGAAGAATTTTAGAGGAATGTGATTTTTTTTCTGGAAAGATCAATTATTCTCAGATTACAGAGGACTAATATCATCTAAATGGCTTCTGCATTATTAGGATTGTTGGGCTGGTAAGTACTGATACACTAGATTTTTTTTTAAAAAATGAGACCAGAAGTAGTGGCTCATATCTGTAATCCCACCTACTTGGAAGGTGGAGAATGAGAGGTTTATGGTGTAAGGCTAGTCCCCACAAGAAGTTAATGAGACTCCCATCTCAACAAACAAGTGGGGTATGGTAATGCATGAAGTCTAAGCTATGAGGGAATCATTGGTGGGAGGATGACAGTCTAAGACTGCCCTGGGGGAAAAAAGCACAAGATCCTACCTGAAAAATATCCCACAAAAACAACACCCACAAATATCCCACAAAACACAACAGTTTCCAAGTACAATGTACACACACTAAATCATTGGTATATTTTCATAATCACAGTAGTTCATTTGCACTACTGTTGTCACATGCTATAGAAGTTTAGAGGCAGAAAGGAACTGCCCTGGGATCCTGGGAAATATCTTAGTGCATAATGAGAAGTGTGCTTACATGTTTTTCCATTTGGTTTTCATTGCTCTTGATGGTTTCTTACTTATGGGCCACTTATTACATGCACTCATAAACTGAGTTTATAGTCTATGTTCTGAGCTCAGTCAGAACTAGTAAATTAATAGAGATAGCGATACTATTTCATTCCTCTTGCTAGGCATCTCAGCAAATCAAAACCTTCTTTGTACAAGGTTTTGTTTTGTGTGTGTGTGTGTGTGTGTGTGTGTGTGTGTGTGTGTGTGTGTGTGTGTGTGTGTGTGTGTGTGTGTGTGTGTGTGTGTGTGTGTGTGTGTGTGTGTGTGTGTGTGTGTGTGTGTGTGTGTGTGTGTGTGTGCGTGTCCGTGTGCGTGTGTGCGTGCGTGTGCGCCAGTACTGCAGCTTGACCTCAAGACCTTGTACTTTTACTTGGCTTTTTCACTCAAGACTGGTGCTCTACAACTTAAGCCATACCTCTGCTTCCATTTTGCGGGATTTGAACTGAGAGTCTCTCAGATCTCAGCCTCCTGAATAGCTAGGATTACAGGCATGAGCTGTCAGCACTGGTAAGATTTTAATCATTTCTAGATGGAACAAAACAATTGTGTGACTAAGGAGGTCTCTTCCTTGTCACTTGTCATTTTCCATTGATTCATCACAGTAGACATTGTTTATAATATTTTGTCTTTTTTTCCTTCTCTTGGATTCTTTTTTTTAAGATTTTTATTAGCATTTATTAGTTGTATAAAAGAGTTTCATTGTGTCAGGCACTAATGGCTCATACCTATGATCCTAGCTATTCAGGAGGCTGAAATCTGAGGATCGTGATTCAAAGCCAGCCTGGGCAGGAAAGTCCATGAGACTCTTATTTCCAACTAACCCCAAAAAGCTTGAAGTGGAGCTATAGCTCAAATGGTAGAGTGCTGCCCTGAACAAAAGATGCTGAGGACAGAGCCCAGGCTCTTGAGTTCAAGTCCTAGGATCACCCAAAAAAGTTTCAATGAGATATTTCCATTTATGTGTACAATGTGCCCCATCAAACTCACTGCCTTTGTCACTCTTCCTCATCCCGTCCTCTCCCCCTTCTTAAAACAAATTTTACTAGATTTCATTGCTCTATTTTCATGCACACAAACACTCTTAAAGAAACATTTTATTATGAGTGGTGGTGTATGCCAGTATAGCCACTCCATTTTCCAGCAGTCATAGCTAAGTTATGTTACTAGAAGCCAGGCTTTCGCTTCACGTACTTTCTTCCCCAGTCTTTGTGATTTACCCACTTTGGCCTAGCTTGCCAAAGCCAATCTGGGTATCCTCCTATCGGCTGCTCGCTGTGCATGTTCAGAGTTCAGTAACACTTAACTAGTAAGAATAAAAGGAAGTAGGAAATTGCTTCAAAAGACCTAGACAAGAAGAATGAAAATTCAAAGTAGGCTAAAGGGCAAACAATTGAAAAAAACAGATGGGAATAATGCAAGCAGAGCATGAAGTCTTATAATAGTATTTAAAATAATTGCCACAAAGTTGATTAGGACTGTGGTCAAAGCCAAGCACCTATTATTCTAACACTTGGGAGGCTGAGGCAGGAGAAGCACAGTTCTAGGCCAGCCATAGCAAGATCCTATCTCAAAAAGTTATTTAATTATTTTAGTGTTGACCTTGGGACTTGGACTTAAGTCCTGGGTGCTACCCTTTAGCTTTTTTGCTCAAGGCTAGCACTCTATCACTTGAGCCACAGTGCCACTTCTGGCTTTTTTTCTGACTAATTGGAGATAAGACTCTCATGGATTTTCCTCCCAGGATGGCTTTGAACAGCCATCCTCAGATCTCAGCCACCTGCACCTGGCTTCAAAAAAAAATGTTGAAAAGACAGCAGTCAATCATGGATATCGATGTACTCAATCATTCTCAAGATATAGAGGAAGGAGACTAGTTGAGTAAAAATTGGGAAGACAAGCTGTTAGGGAAGGATTTCTGAGGTGAGTCCTCAAAGAACAGTGTTAGCCACATCAGGGCTGTGAAGATGGGACACTGGGTATCAGTCTACACAGCCATCAAGGTGGGAGTTAGCACAGAATTTTCCAGAAGGAGGTGTAAGCAGATAGGCAGTGCTGAAGATGAGGTTGAGGAAGAGACATGACGGTTTTCTGTATCAGGACCTGGCTGATTTCATTTGTTAAGCCATCAGCTCTTAGAAGTGATTGTAATAGGTATCTGTTGGATAATTATCCACTATTACCACTGGGAGGAGATATGCGTAGGTCTATGCAATCTACCATTAAGGAGCTTATGTTCTCTGTGAGAGGCACAGAACATACACCTGAATAATTAAATGTGAGGTACCAAATATGAGTTGCTGAATATAATTAAATATGAGGTACTAAAGTCAACTGGGACTTTAGAGGAGGAGGAGGAGAGGCTGATGAGGAGATAAGGGCCCACACTGGCTCTTATTTGGTGAGATTGGTCCAGAGGAGAGAAGAGGAAAGGAGGCATCATGCAAATTATCCTAAGGTATGCTTAGGCACAGTAAGAGGCTCACATGTTGTATTTTCTTTTATTTATTACTTATGCTGTGATCAACAACAATGGCTACTTCCTACATGAACTTGTACACCATAAGGATACTGATTTCTCCAAGTTTAATGTATTTGGTTCCTGAAAGAATATGTTGAAGAATCTGAGCAGATCTAGGCATGATAGCACATGCCTGTAATCCTTACACTCAGGAGGTAGAGGCAAAAGTGTTGTGAGTTTGAGGCCAGCCTGGGCTGCATAATGAGCCCCTGTCTGAAACAACACCAACAATGACCAAAAAAGTCTGTTAGCAGAAAACAAAGAATGTATGGTTTGCATCCATTAGATACGGTATATACTAGCTATATGTAAGACTTTTTGTTTTGTTTTTTAATGAGCAATTTGTGGAATTATTTCCTGATCTGCTTCTGTTGTAGATAGCTATAATTTTCTCCAAAATGCACCTCCTGGATTTTTTCCAAGACTTGGTGTTATTGGTTTTGCCGGATTTGTTGGATTCCTCTTTACTAGAGGTAGGTGAAGTTTTGTCTTTATTAATTTTTTATTTTTTTAGCTGTTCATGTGGGAGGGAAGATAAACATTTAGTTCTTCTCTTTTTATTTTAAGATACTGAGTTGGTTCCTGAATATGGCCTTCGTAATATATAATTAATATGGTGGTTAGCAATCATTATTTGACTTTATATTTGACTTTAAGCATAAATTGCATACTCTTGGTAAAAAAAATTATTCTTAAAAATCCCATTTACTTGCTTCAATTCCTATTGCTCTTTAGTACAGTTTTTCGTGCCTAACCAAAAAGCTTTCTGAGTACTTCACCAACCAAGCTACCAATCACAATAAATTTTTTCTTAAATACAAGTTTATTATTATTAAGGTGTTGTACAGAGGGGTTACCATTCATAAGTCAGGTAATGACCAAGTCAGGCATATTTCTATTTGGACAATGTCCCCCTTCTTCGCTTTCCCTTACTTTCCCCCCTCCCACAATAAATTTATTATTATTGAGAGTTTATTAACTTGATGTGTCATGTTTATAGTCAGTGTTGATGTAACAAGTTTAAAATGCTTACAATTAAAAATTAATGAATTAGCAAGTTGAAAATAGTACTCTGGGAGCTTGAGGGTTGGGAAGAGTTCAGTGGCAGTGTACTTGCCTAGTGAGTGCTGGGTTCAATCCCAAGCACCAAAAATTATTACTACTTTCCATTGCTTGATTACAGAATAAAATTAGAAATAAAGGCTGGTAAAAGGCTTTTCTCTGATGAAATTAGTTTTTATGAACTGTTTAGTTTCACTGATTGTAAGATATATTGACAATTTAAATTTGATTGTAAAATATATTGATATATTGATAATATAAAACTTAGGTGTTGCAAAAGTGCCTAATAGAGCTATCCCAATACAGAGAATGCTGTAATCGAAACCCCATGAAAGAGAACCATATTTTGATACGTCTCAGTTTAGAACTCTTCCTCTTTAGGCATTATGTTTATTTTCAAGTCTGGAGGGCAGGTGTACTGGCGCTGCTCACAGTTTCCCTATAATATGAACATATGTTATAGTCTCCAGGCCGTCCTCCCATCTTGAAAGTAGTAACTAATAATAATAATAATAGGAATAGTGCTAGACGCTGGTGGGTCACGCCTGTAATCCTAGCTACTCAGGAGGCTGAGATCTGAGGATGGCAGTTTGAAGACAGCCGGGGCAGAAAAGTCCCAGTGAGGCTCTTATCTTCAAATAACCACTCAAAAGCCAGAAGTGGAGCTGTGGCTCAAAGTGGTAGAGTGCTAGCCTTGAGCAAAAAGAGCACAAGGACAATGCCAAGGCCCTGAGTTCAAGCCTCACAACTGACTAAATAATAGTCATAGTAATAATAATATTTCTAGATCAGTTTTAGTAGTCACCTTCCAGCCAACATTTTTTTCACAAACTTCTTCCTCTTTCTTGCAAAGCTATTCAGAAAAAGGGTTCCCATTTCATTTAGACAATGTTTGGGATTGATAGGCATCCCACGGCCAGGGTGCTAGTGTAGAAGGGCCTGAGGTGATTAGCAGCAGAGGAGGTCACCAAGCAAGGGGACCATGGTGATAAGTATGCCTTTGGATGGCCAGAGCAGTATACAGGTGCCTTCAGGGAAGTTGGTACCTTAAGCTGGCAGTTGCAGTATGAGCTCAGGGGTCCCTCCTGATAAGGTTCCTTGAGTGCATCTGCTAAGTTATGTGAGTAGCATGCCCATGACTTTGGCAGCAACCGGAGGCTCACAAAGAGATGGCTGTTATCACTGGTGACTTCCCTACACCTCTCACTGGCTTTGTGGGAGGAATGAGTATGAAGATTGGGGAGAGGAATATGCTCATACCTCCTTTCTGAGGTTCTGGGAAGGCCCTCCCGCCCAGCTCATTGAGAGGTCTGGCAAAAGTTTGTGGTCCAAGACTTACCACTTGTGGGGGGCTGGGAAGGTGGCTCAGTGGTAGAGCGCTTGCCTTGTATGCCTGAGGCCCTGGGTTCAATTCTTCAGCACCACATAAGCAAAAAGAAAAAGAAAAAAAAGCTGGCAGTGGTGCTGTGGCTCAAGGCTAGCACTACCACTTGAGCCACAGTTCCACTTCTAGCTTTTTCTGCTTATGTGGTGCTAAAGAATCGAACTCGGGCCTCTGCATGCAAGGCAAGCACTCTACCGCTGAGCCACCTTCCCAGCCCCAAATTGGGTTATTTTTAAATGACCTTAAATGTCTCCTATATTTCATAATTATTTTATTTTATTCATTTTGAATATTTAACTTTTTCATTTTCATGAGCTTTTCCTTGTTCTCTGAATGTCTCATGTTTTTCATAGAATTCTTTTTTTCTTTTAATGTAGTAGCTTCTTGAATGTATTTGATCATATTTAATAACAGGTTTAGTTTGGTTTTGAAGTTCTATTTCCTGTAGGGTAAGGTTTGTTTTTTTTTTTTAATTCTTGCTTGTTTCTGTCTTTCTCTTTTATGTTGTAGGCTTTCCTCCAAAGTCTTGGTTGTCTGGTCATGTTTCAGAATGAGGCAGTTGAAACACTAGTAAGAAGTCTTTTTGCATAGATGG
Source organism: Dipodomys merriami (assembly GCF_024711535.1). Lineage (NCBI taxonomy): Eukaryota > Metazoa > Chordata > Mammalia > Rodentia > Heteromyidae > Dipodomys > Dipodomys merriami. The sequence continues at coordinate 106,299,415 of NW_027204492.1, forward strand.
GGCTTGCTAGCAGGGCAGGTTCTAACCTTAGATGAGGTTGCCTGGATCCAGGGCCACCAGTGAGAGGAACACTTTGCTAAACAGGCACCCACACAAGCTCAACTTCTGCTGAAGGCTGACACTCTACCACTGGAGCCACAGCTCTGGTTCTGGGTTTGTGTTGGTTAGTTGGAGATCGGACTCTCACAGATTTGTTTTTGAACTTGCTCTGAACCCTGATCCTTAGATCTCAGCCTCTTGAGTAGCTAGGATTATAGACATGAGCTACTGTGCCCAGCCCTATCCTGTTTTAAAAATTGGGCCTAGCTAGAAGCACTTTGGCACTGAGATGGCATGTGAAAAGGAATGGGTCAACTTGGCCCTGCATCGGACTTGGACTTGTCCTGTTGTCTTGATCCCTGGTTGCCATCACTACTCCTTGTAGTACCTGCCAGCTCTGTGTAGAGAAGCTCTGCTCCTTCTTTGGCTGCAACCCCTCCTTAGCATTTCCTGCTCTCTTATTCACATTCACTCCCTAATTCATGAAAATTTGTTAACACTTACTTGCTGGTCTTGGGGCATGAACTTAGGTCTGGGCACTGTCACTGAGCTTTTTTGCTCAAGAATATCACCCTACCACTTGAGCCACAGCTCTGCTTCTGGCTTTTTGGTGGACATAAGCATCTCATGGATTTTCCTGTCTAGGCTAGCTTTGAACCATGATCCTCATATCTTCATTTCCTTTGTAGTGAAGATTACATGTGTGAGCCACCAGTGCCTGACTAACACTTTTTTATGGTACTGGAGAATGAGCCCAGGGCTTTGTACTTGTTATATAATCATTCTACCTATGAGCTATACCCTCAGCTGATTAGCATTAACTCTCTGCCAATGCCACTCTGTTTCCTCTTCATTATGGGCTCATTGTTCTGTGTTTTATTCTTTACTATTTATTTTAACGGAATTTCAGAAAGGAGAGGAATAGGGACAAGGAAGGTAATTTACTTTAAAACCTCTAGGAATTAAAATACTGGCACTTGTAAGTTTTTCAAAAGTTTTTTATCTGCTTCCTTAGAAATGATTGTTCTTTGTTTTCCTTTAAAATTTTTTTGATGTATAGGGGTTTACAGTTAGATAAGTCAGGCAAAGAGTACATTTATTTTTGGACAGTGTCACCCCTTCCTTCACTCTCTTCCAGTTTTATTCACTCCCATCCTCAAATGATAGTTCTTTTTGGGGGGGAGGTCTGGTCGTGGGGCCTGAACTCTGGGCCTGGGCGCTGTCCCTCAGCTCTTCAGCTCAAGGCTAGCACTCTACCACTTGAGCCACAGCGCCACTTCCGGCTTTTTTCTTTTTGCTTATGTGGTGCTGAGGAATCGAACCCAGGGCCTCATGCATGCAAGGCAAGCGCTCTACCACTGAGCCACCTTCCCAGCCCCCAAATGATAGTTCTTAAGCCAGGTGTGGTGGCACATGCATGTAATCCCAGCATTTGAAGTACTTGGGAGGCTGAGGCAGGAGGATCATGATCTCAAGTGTAATTAGTGAGTTAAAAGCTAGCCTGGATGACATAAAAGAGACTGTTAAAATAATCAAAAAAGAAATGGTGGTTCTCTTGAGAACATTTGTTAAGTTAGAGATGTCAGTCATGAAAGGCCACATATTATATGATATGTTCACAGTAGGCAAATCAATAGAGATAGAATGCAGATGGTTTTTGTTGAAGGGTTGGAAGAGGGAATTGGGGAGTCACTATTAATGAGTGTTCCTCCCTCACTTATTCCTCCTTATCTGTCTATCTATTGCCAGTCTTGGGGCTTGAACTCAAGGCCTGGGCACTGTCTCTTAGCCTCTTTGTGCTCAGTGCTAGCACTCTACCACTTGAGCCACAGCACTATTTCCTGCTTTTGCTGAGTAATTCATTAGAGTCTTACAGACTTTCCTGCCCAGGCTGGCTTTGAACTGTGATCCTCAACCTCAGCTTCCTGTGTAGCTAGTATTATGGGCGTGAGCCACTGGCACCTAGCCCTCCTTATTTTTCTTCCTCTTCCTCTTCTCTCTCTTTCTTACTCAGGGCCTTATGAATGCTAAGCACATGCTGTTCCACTGAGCTACACCAGCCTATAGGTAGGGGTTTCTTTTGCGGATGATAAAATTGGTTTTGATGATGGTTCTACAACTCTGTGAATATACTAAAAGTCCTTGAATTCTATACTTTAAACAGGAAGATTATATGAAGGATATCTCAAAAAAATTTGGTGTACATACTGTTATTAAATATATCCTCTCAATTTAGGGCCAAAGAAATCTTACTCAATATTAAATGTTTAAAGGAGATTGTGATGTTGATTATAACAATCACCTAATGGTGTGTGCCACCTTTTATTTATTAGGCTCAAAAATAAAGAAGATAGTATATCCGCCTACTTTCATGGGATTGGCTGCCTCTATCTATTACCCACAACAAGCCATTGCATTTGCCCAGGTAAGTTACTACTCAGTCGGCTATAGTGTTCTTCATTCTTGTTTGTGTGGAACTTATGGGTTTGCTGCTTAATTTCGTTTTATTTTGTAGGGTTTTTTTGAGGGGGCCATTCTTGGGGCTTTAACTCAAGGCCTGGGCACAATCTCTGAGCTTTTATGCTCAAGGCCAGCTGCCACTTGTGCCACAACTCAAGCCTTAGCTTTCCTGCCAGGGTTGGCTTTGAACCAGTCTTCAGATCTCAGCCTCCTGAGTAGCTAGGATTATAGGACTGAGCCACCAGTTCTGGCTAGTTTTCCTTCTTATTCTGTCATTTTTGCTATCCTTTTTTTATATGTGTTTTGCTTTTTATTTGCTCTCTTCATTTTTTTCCCAGTCCTGGGGCTTGAACTCAGTGTCTGGGCACTGCCCCTGAGCTTCTCTGTGCTCAAGGCTAGCACTCTACCACTTGAGCCACAGCACCATTTTCGGCTTTTTCTGTTTATGTGGTGCTGAAGAATCGAGCCCAGGGCCTCATGCATGCAAGGCAAGCACTCTACCACTGAACCACATTCCCAGCCTCTTCAGTTTTCACTTTTTCTTTTTCTCTTTCTTGTATTTTTTTTTTGTCTGTTGTGGGGCTTGAACTTAGAGCCTGGGCACTAAGGTTTTTCACTCAAGGCTAGTGCTCTACCACTTGAGCCATAGTGTCACTTCCAGCCTTTTCTGAATAGTTTATTGAGATGATAGTCTCACAGACTTTCTTGCCTGGGCTGGTATTGAACCATGATCCTCAGATCTCAGTCTTCTGAGTAGCTAGGATTACAGGCATGAGCACCAGCACCTGGCTCTTGCTATCTTTTTACTTGCTTATGTTTCACTGATTTTTTTTTCTGTGCCAATCCTGGAGCTTGAACTCAGGGCCTAGGTGATATCCCTGAAGTTTTTTTTTTTTTATTTTGCTGGCACTCTAGCATTTGAGCCACAGTTCAATTTCCAGATTTTTGGTGGTTAATTAGAGATAAGAGTCTCCTGGACTTTCCTCTCTGGGCTGGCTTTGAACCACGATCCACAGATCCTAGCCTCCTGAGTAGGTAAGATTACAGATGTGATCCACTGTTGCCCAACTCATTGTTACACAGACATCCTATAGTAGTCATTTCCTTTAGAAATAGGAAAAAAGAAAGCTGAGTATTCTCTTCTTTACCAGTCACATATGGAATAGTAACGGGCGCTTTCTATTTTGTTTCTAGGTCACTGGGGAAAAGCTGTATGACTGGGGTTTACGAGGATACATAGTTGCAGAAGATTTGTGGAAGGAACACTTTCATAAGGTAAAAAAACAATCATTTTCACTATCTCCCATTTGGTTTAAATGTGTGGTTTTTCTAGATGTGTAAGGTGTTGGATAACCCTATTGCTTCAGTTGCCATTTTTGTCTGTTTTTATTTTTAGCTTTTTCTATTTGTTTTTGTTCTAAGTTTCTAACTTAGAATTTTCTAGTAGTGTTTATTATCAGCTGGGTCAAATAAGTGTTGACTGTCCAAGGCATTTCACCTCAGCCTTAGACCCTAATTTCTACTCTATTCTATTTATAGTTTGCTCAAAGTATAGCATATTATGTAAAAACTTTTATCAGGGGCTGGGAAGTTGGCTTAGTGGTAGAGTGCTTGCTTGCATGCATGAGGCCCTGGGTTCCATTCCTCAGCACCACATAAGTGGAAAAAGCTGGAAGTGGCGCTGTAGCTTAAGTGATAAAGCTCTTGCCTTGAGCTGAAGAACTGAGAGACAGTGACTAGGCCCAGAGGTCAGGCCCCATGACCGACCAATAAAAACAAAACAAAACAACAACAACAACAAAACTTTTAGCAAAAGTGGATTCAAAGGGGAATATACTCTGCTCCCTTAGGGGGTAGGGAGACATCATTGAGATACCCCTCTTCTTATTACCATAATCTTGGTTATTTCCTTGAGCAATAATGAATCTGTTTATTTCCCAGCTGAGGGCAGGAGCCATGGTGTGTTGAGAAGCAGCTACCTGCCACAGGCCATATTCTTTGTGCCATGAGCAACAGAGGGAGGAGCTTGTGTAATCACAAGGATGTGTCACCTTTCATCTTTTCTCCCAGCCACATGGCCGACTATGACCATGAGCGCTGGGATGTCCTCTTTCTCCTGAAAAAAGAATGTGTATGGAACAGAGATCCTATCCTCTACACAGGCAGAGGCAAAGGCAGCTAAGGGAAAAGTAGGGTTCTTATATTCATAGACCTTCTGCATTATAGACTGAGGGAAGTTCATTTTAACTCTGGTTGTTTTACTCAAAAATACTCTTTTCAGAAATATATAAATCAAGCTGATAGCTCATGCCTATAATCCTAGCAACTTTGGAAGGCTGAGAAAAAAGGATTGAGGTTCAAAGCTAGCCTAGGTAGATAAACCGGAGAGAGACATATCTCTAATTCACCAGCAAAAAGCCAGGAGTTGAGGCATGGCTCATGTGGTAGAGGACCAGACTTAAGTAAAAAAGCTAAGTAAGTGCTCAAGTCTCTTGAGTTCAAGCCCCAGTACCAGCACAAAAGAAAAAAAAAAGAAATATATAAATTAATGGGTTGAGCCGGGCACTGGTGGCTCATGCCTCTAATTGTAGCTACTCAGATGGTTGAGATCTGAGGATCATGGTTCAAAGTCAGCCGGGGCAGGAAAGTCTGTGTGACTCTTATCTCCAATTAAATCACAGAAAAAGCCAGAAGTGGAGCTATGGCTCAAGTGGTAGTGTATTAGTCCTGAGCAAAATGAACTCAAGGACAGCGCCCAAGCCTAGAGTTCAAGCCTTAGGACTGGCAAAAAATCTTTTAAAAAATGAAGCCAGTCACTGGTGGCTCACACTTGTAATCCTAGCTACTCAGGAGGCTGAGATCTGAGGATCACAGTTCAAAGCCAGCCCAGCCAGAAAAGTCTGTGAGACTCTTATCTCCAATAAACCACTCAGAAAACTGGAAGTGGCGCTGGGGCTCAAGTGGTAGAGTGCATGCCTTGAGCTGAAGAGCTGAGGGACAGCGCCCAGGCCCAGAGTTCAAGCTCCACGACCGACAATAAAGAGATATATAGTGCAGTGATAAAAGTGTGTGTTTAGCATATACAGGAGCTTGGATTGGATTCTGAGTACTCTCCAAAAACTAGCTCAAAATAATAGCTGTAATTTTGAGGAATTCAGAACTAACATTACAAAATAAAATATGATCCCTTTTCAATGTATATATAATCTTCCAGTGAAATCTGATTTTTGTACTGATGGTTTCCAAAGGAATTAGTCACTCTTGGGTCCTTTTAAACTCGCTCTTGAGTGGGAAGTTCTGGACCACTGTCACGTGTCCCCTGGCAATCCTTTTTAAAGAATAAACAGTTTTATTTTCACTTCTCTGACATTTTCTTTGGAAGCCTTCTTTCCTGTTTAAAAAATGCTTTTAACAAGTCCTCACAAAATTTTTATTTGGGAAAGGAAACAGAAATGTCAGGAAAATAGTATACAGCCTAGAAAGAAGCACAGAAAATGAACCTGAATCAGCCTCCTCCAGAGCACTGTCTCTGTGTAATCACAGACTTTGGCACAGCAAAGCCAGAGAGGGTTCCTGACAGAGCTGTGGTGTCTGCAGACAGGCATACACACTAAAGCCAAAGTGGGGCATTGACTTCTCGAAGTGTTCAGTCTGGGCCGGGTGCCAGTAGCTCACACCTTTAATCCTACCTATTCAGATTGAGATCTGAGGAACATGGTTCAAAACCAGCCAGGGCAGAAACGAGAGACCTTTATCTTCAATTAAATATCAAAAAGGGGCTGGGAAGGTGGCTCAGTGGTAGAGCGCTTGCCTTGCATGCATGAGGCCCTGGGTTCAATTTCTCAGCACCACATAAGCAAAAAGAAAAAAGCCGGAAGTGGCACTGTGGCTCAAGTGGTAGAGCGCTAGCCTTGAGCTGAAGAGCTGAGGGACAGCGCCCAGGCCCAGAGTTCAGGCCCCACAATCAGACCCCCCCAAAAATAATAATAAATAAATAAAATAAATATCATAAAGCTGGAAATGGAGTTGTGGCTTAAGTGGTAGAATACTAACCTTGAGCAAAATAGCTCAGGGATAAAACACTCAGGCCCTGAATTCAAGCCCTAGGAGTGACGCCCGTACAGACAGACAGACAGACACACACACACACACACACACACACACACACACACACATATCTGGTACAGGGCTGTGGTTGTAACACAAATTAGAAAGGCCAGTATTTGGTAGTGATTTGTTAACCCTTTTAAAACTACTGAGAGGGCTGGGAAGGTGGCTCAGTGGTAGAGCGCTTGCCTTGCATGCGTGAGGCCCTGGGTTCGATTCCTCAGCACCACATAAGCAAAAAAAAAGCCGGAAGTGGTGCTGTGGCTCAAGTGGTAGAGCGCTAGCCTTGAGCTGAAGAGCTGAGGGTCAGCGCCCAGGCCCAGAGTTCAGGCCCCATGACTGGACCCCCAAAAAAAAAAAAAAAAAAACTACTGAGATTTAAATGTGAGTCATTTGGGAATAGAATGGTTAAGATTTGTAATTAGTTGGTGATTGGTTTGCATTTCTTTCTGTGCTACACCTTTCCCCTGCTCAAAGTCAATAAGGACTTAAAATGTTCTCCCATTTGTTTACCCTGCCAGCTGTGTGTTCTCAATAGAAGGCAGTAAAATTGATTTGAGAACATTAAACATTTACTACCAGTTTTAAATGAAAAAGTAGCAGACGGCTCTTTTAACATTTGGTTGGTATGGATTTTAGAAATTATTTGATATTGAAGGGCCATTGGTTTTCTATCTCCTACCCCCCCACCTGACTCTAAAACAGGAATTTTGGGGGGCTCCTGATGCTGAGTATGTGGGAGTGGGGAAACGATGATGTTCTACATCTGTCATTTCACTCATTAGCTGTAGTATTCCAATAAGGAATATCTTATCCTCTACTTTTCCTCGTTTACTATTTAGTTACCCAGTCATAGCTATTATACAAAAAGCAGAATAAATGTTTTATCTTTTTGTGCATTTATTTCAATATTTTTGTCAATTGGAATTTTTCTTTTTAAAATCTTTTTATTATCTTGAAGTAGTTGGACAGAGGTATTGCCATTCAACCAAACAGTTTATGACTACAATGACCAGTGCCACCCCTTCAGCGTTCTCCTCCATTCCTCCCCTAACCACCCCTTCCCTCCCCTATCCACCCCTTCCCTCCCCTATCCACCCCTTCCCTCACTGTTCTTAATTTTGCAGGATATGCATTGATTTTTTTTTTACTGCATTCTCCCTCTTTCTTCTCTTCATTGGTAAATATCAGTATGAATTAAAATATTTGCTGTATTTGAATATTTTATCATGCTTGTCCTTATTTGCAGTTCAGAGTGTTCCATTTTGTTAGTAGAAGCTGACTCTGGACGTTTATTCGCTTTTTTTCTTTTTTCTTGTTTTGGTCTGAGACTGGGACTCCAACTTGGTACGTGATGCCTTTGCTCATTGGCTAGCACTTTACTAACCGAGCCAAGCATCCAACCTCAACATTTATTGGTTTCTTATTGAAATGTCTGTTTTAAGTCTTTGACCATTTTTGTATATAGATCACTATCTTGTTCTTACTGATTATAAGTAGTTTTTTTCCCTATAAATTAATATTTTGACTCCAAGTTTTTAATTGTCTTCTTAATTTAGGGCTTGTGTTTTCAATTTTTCCCTTTATTTTGGAGGGGAGGGTAGTTTGAAACAAGATCTTACTATGTAGCCCAGGCTTGCTTTGAACTCAAGATCCTTCTGCTTCTGCTTTGTGCTGGGATTGTAAGTGTGGACCACTGTGCTCAGCTCAGGTTTCTTCTTTTGATAAACAAAAGTTTTCATGTAGTTGGCTTAATGAATTTCACTGTTTTACTCCACGAGCTTAATAAAAGTATGAAATGTTTATTGTTTATTTATTGCTCATCTGAAACCCTTTCAGAATAGTTGCAATGTAAGATCTGAATATCAGAGATGGAGGCTATAATGGAGGTTTGGCTCAAGTGGTAGAGCACTAGCCTTGAACAAAAAAGCCACGCCATAGTTCAAGGTCCTGAGTTCAAGCCTTAATACTGATATAAAAAATAATCATAACAGGGCTGGGAAGGTGGCTCAGTGGTAGAGCGCTTGCCTTGCATGCCTGAGGCCCTGGGTTTGATTCCTCAGCACCACATAAGCAAAAAGAAAAAAGCCGGCAGTGGTGCTGTGGCTCAAGTGGTAGAGCACTAGCCTTGAGCTGAAGAGCTGAGGGACAGCGCCCAGGCTCAGAGTTCAGGCCCCACGATCGGACCCAAAAAAAATAAAAATAAAAAATAAAAAAAATAAAAATAAAAATAATAATCATAACAGATGGAGGCTAGTTATGTATGTTGGTCCTTATGGTCACAAATGGCTCCTTTGGATTTGTCTTATAATTATTAGCTAAACATAACATTGTATCTGAACAAAGGTCATATTTTAGTTTTTCACTAAATTAAAAAAAATGAGTTACTATCAAAGAATTATAGAATGACTGTTAAAGACCAACAATAATTAATTATTTCAAAGGCAGGGAAATACATACAAGAGACTATGAACCTGTTCCCCCACAGGAAAACCGAGCAGAACTTTTAAGGCTGAGGTTTTAATAGTTTTAGTTCAGGCCCTGCTGACTCAGCAGGAAAATAAATGCAAGGGAAGCAGCAGCCACCACCCTGAGTAAACACATTCTGCTTTCTCTTCCTCCATTCCAAATTCCTCAGCTCTCTAAACACGTCTGTCTATGTCTTCCACTGAGAGTAACTCATGCCATCTTAAAATATTTGTCTTTGAGACAAGCCTGACATAAAAGGACAAAGACTGAATGATTTTACTTACATGAGGTGTCTAAAATAGTCAAGCTCATAGAAGCAGAATAGAATGGCGATTGGCTGGAGTTTGGAAGCCTGAGGAGTTGCTAATTGATTAGCCTAACATTTCAGTTGAATGAGATGGATACAGCATTGTGCCTTTTGATGACAATGCAGTGTCATACTCTGCAAAATCTGTTATAGGTTAGGATTGTAGCTCAGTAGTACAACACTTGGCTTAACAACAAGTCCTTGCTTCCTGAATCTCCCATACAGCTAAGAGCTGTGTATCTATTAAGAGGGTAGATCTTGTATTTAGTGTTCTTAATGCTATAAAATTAAAAGGCAAATATGGCCAATGTGGTAGATTTTCTGTAAAGCTAAAGTTATTCTGAATTTGTGCCTTTCCAACTTCCTAAAATTCTAAGAGATAGCACAGTTGTTGGTGGGTCATGCCTGTAATCCTTGCTACTCAAGAGGCTGAGATTGCAGTCTGGACACACAAGTGTTGAGACTCTTATCTCCAAGTAATCAACAAAAAGCTAGAAGTAGAACTGTGGCTCAAATAATGTAATATCAGCCTTGAGCAAAAAAGCTAAGGGAAAGCACCTTGGCCCCAAGTTCAAGCCCCAGTACTGTCACAAAACACAATGAAATTCTAAGAAACAAAATTATCACTTTTCTATTTTTTAAAAAACATCATCACTTATCAAGAGTAAACAGCTAGAAATCCTGAAATGTGGGGGTGGGGGGTGGGAAATATCTCCTCTCAGGAAAAGTGTATACTTTTGGTACCTAGAAAGATTGGCTTGCAGGATGGAGTTGTACAAAGTACCCTTGCCTCAGCCTAGCCTTAAAACCTTGGGAAGTTATTCTGATGGCCTGGGAAGTGAGGACAGGACTTCCTAGTGCTGTTTTGCAGATTTGATGAGTTCACCCATGTGTAGAACACATAAAATGAACAGACTCTAGCACATACCAACCATTGACAACCACCCAGATGACTAAGCACCTGAGAAGATACAGTCTGTGGAATGACTAATCCTAGCATTTGGGAGTCTGAGGCAGGAGGATTGTGAATTTTGAGGCCAGCCCGAGCTATATAGCAACACCCTTTCTTAAAGAAATTGCTGTGATTGCCTATTGCTACTCAAACAAGTGACAAAACATTTTCAGGCTGAAAATAATACAAATTAATTATCTTAGTTCTACAAGTCAGAAGTCCAATACTAAATTAAGGTGTCAGCAGAGTTGCATTCCATTTTGGAGGCCCCAAAGCACAATTTCCTGCTTATTTAAATTGTTGACAGAATTCAGTTTCTTGTTGTTATAAACCCTGCTCTGTTTTGCTGGCTAGTGAGTAAAGCTGTCCTAGCTTCTAGAGAGAACTTGACTCCAAGCCTTCTTTTTGCATCTTCAAAGCCAGCAACAATAGGTCAAAACTTTTTGAAGTCCCCTCTCTCAGTCCCTTTTCTTCTGTCTCCTTACTTTCCGTTAACTTTTTGTGTGTGTGCTGGTCCTGGGGCTTGAACTCAGGACCAGATCCTATTCCTGAGCTTTTCTCCTGAAGGCCAGCACTCTACTACTTGAGCCACTGCTCCACTTCTGGCTTTTTGATGGTTAAGTGGAGATAAGAATCTTGTGGACAGGCTGGGAAGGTGGCTCAGTGGTTGAGCGCTTGCCTTGCATGCCTGAGGCCCTGAGTTCGATTCCTCAGCACCACATAAGCAAAAAGAAAAAGAAGCCGGAAATGGCGCTGTGGCTCAAGTGGTAGAGCACTAGCCTTGAGCTGAAGAGCTGAGGGACAGCGCCCAGGCCCAGAGTTCAGGCCCCACGACCGCACCCAAAAAAAAAAAAAAGAAAAGAAAAAAGAATCTTGTGGACTTTTCTGCGTGGGCTTGGCTTTGAACCGCAATCCTCAGATCTCAGCCTCTCAGATATCTAGGATTACAGCCTTGAGCCGCTGGCAACCAGTTTCTGTTAACTCTTAAAATTCAACTGGGCCTGCCCAGATAATCCAAAATAATAACCCTACTGAAAAGGTGACTGTTTATTAAGCTTAATTCTACTACAACCTTAATTTCTCTTTGCCATGTATGTTAGCATAGTCATAAGCCCTGGAATTGGAGTACTGTTTTGCCTAAGGTATTTCAATGAAGGAATCTTGTTAGGATCTTTAACAGGTCATTTATCCTTTTCCTTTTTCTTAAAAAAATTAAACGTCATACAGTAGTAGAGTAGGTCAGGTTTCTTGAGCTTGGTGTTGAGTGTTGTGTTCTTTGCTCTGGCAAAGTCCATTATCATTCCCCTTTTAGATGTGAACAAGTCGCACTTCGGAAAAGTGATGAAAATAATTCTGCTGGTGGGTGAGGACTCAAACAGTTCAGCCATAGCTTAAAGGTTTGGCTAGCAATCATGCTCACATGGCAGTGAATAGTAATTAGCAACCAGTGCTTTGATTTTTGTTTAAAGCTTTCAGTTTTTCTAACATTGTTACTCATGTTCATGGACATGGTTAAAAAGAAATTTTAAAAACCAAGACCATATATATTAAAATTGGATTGTAAGGAAGACCATTGAATTATAAAGTACTATTAAAATAAAGTGATGTCTTTGAAAAGAAAAAACCCTAGATTTTTGGCTTGTGCTAAATCACGAACTGCCTTTTGAAGTGAGAATGTTGTTTTCTCTAAGATTACAGCGGCCTCTGCCAAGAGAGCTCGAATTTGTAATAGGGTGGGTGGATAAGCCCAATATTTTTTTAGTGAGATATTTGTCATGTTTTGTTATACTAAAGAGAAAGAGCTTGGCAGGTTTGAGTAACAGCAAAAAGGCCCCTAGGGCTGCGCTGTGGTACTTGTGTGTGTACTCATGCGTGTGCATATGTGAATTCACCTGTGTACACACCTGGAGGCAGGGATGGTGAATGGAGGAGTGACCTGAAGAGGAGGGCCACTGGTGCTGAGTTCTGCAGAGCTGTGTTCAGAGCATCAAGTAGGCCTGTGTATTTGAATGTTGCTCCACCCAACATAGTGCATATGGCCTTGTTTCCCATAACTCTATCAGCAAGTAGATGTGGTGACCATTTAATTTGTTATCCAAATGGAGATACTTTTGAGAATGAAAAGGTCAGTGTTAATTAATCTGGAATAACAGCCACAAAGCAGTACTTACAGACCAGTTCCTAACCACTCTGATAAGCAGTAAAATTACCTAGAAACCATACTCTGAAACTAACAGGGTCAGCCATATATGTCTTTCAGAACGTTCCCCCACCTCTTTTTTTTTTTTTGTCTGTTGTGGGGCTTGAACTCCAAGCCTGGGCGCTGTCCCTGAGCTCTTCAGCTCAAGGTGAGCGCTCTACCGCTTGAGCCACAGCGCCACTTCTGGTTTTCTGGTGATTTATTGGAGATAAGAGTCTCACAGACTTTTCTGCCTGGGGTGGCTTTGAACCACGATCCTCAGAGCTCAGCCTCCTGAGAAGCTAGGATTACAGGCGTGAACCATTGGCACCGGTTCCCCTTTTCCCCTTTTGAGTCATATCTATCACTGAGAAAGGGCCACCAAGTAACCTCTACAGAACAGAAGCCCAGCCCCATTGCCTGCCCATTGGTAGCCTCATTTTTTTCAGACTCCAGCTTTGGCTTTTTGATGTCAAGCAAGTCTTATTAATGTGATTTCAGGTTGAAAGTCTTAAAAACATATAGGCCTTAAACATTTTGCACATGTGCTTTTCCCAGTGGAAACTTTGCCACACCACACGACTCCTGATGGACGACATGACCTAGTTACATGTTCCCAGATGGCTCCAGGCAGAGTGGGTGTGGTCCAATTTTCACCACTTTCAGAGTAAGCCTGTGTGTTTTGGGTGCGTTGGCCCCTGTGGTGGATATAGTTCAAGAAGCCTGCCCTTTTCACCAGTGGCATAAAGTACTAGTACATCTAACACTTTCAGGAACTAAGAAATCTTTTCATTGTTGACTTGATTTTTTAAAAAACAGAATCTGGGCTGGGAAGGTAGCTCAGTGGTAGAGCGCTTGCCTTGCATGCCTGAGGCCCTGGGTTCGATTCCTCAGCACCACATAAGCAAAAAGAAAAAAGCCGGAAGTGGCGCTGTGGCTCAAGTGGTAGAGCGCTCGCCTTGAGCTGAAGAGCTGAGGGACAGCGCCCAGGCTCAGAGTTCAGGCCCCACGACCGGACCCCCCCCCCCAAAAAAAAAAAAAACCCAACAGAATCTACATGAGAATTAGCAGGACTTTATTTCTTGCTCTCTTTGCACACATTGCTGTCTACAGCAGGGCTTTTAGGAGAGCTCAGCAAGGCCTCTACAGGGAGTTGTAGTAACTCCTTCATTTTACTGAGGAATGGATTGTTTTGTATTATGACTATTTTTTGTGACGGTCCTGGGGCTTGAACTCAGGGCTGGATACTGCCCTGAGCTTTTGTGCTTAAGAATAGCTTTTGTGCTCGGCAACTTGAGCCATTGCTCCATTTTCAGGTTTTTTGGTGGTTAATTGGAGAGAAGAGTCTCATGGACTTTCCTACCTGGACTGGCTTTGAACCTTGATCCTCATATCTCAGCCTCCTGAGTAACTAGGATTACACATGCATAAGATGTCAGCACCTTGCTGTATTATAACAATATTAAACAGTGACTGTAAGCCTAGCTGAGAATTTGGGATCTCATTGTTTTCCTGGATCTTTCATTGACTCCCTAATAAGCCCTTTCCTACAATGCCTTGACTTCCTCTCCACCCCAGAAAATAATCATATTTAATATTTATATCTAGCCAAATACTGAAGACACTGTGGCATTTCACATTTCTTTTCAAACTTCATCTAAAGATCTCATTTCCATTTTTCTAGCCAGGAAATGTGAAGAATTCACCTGGAAATAAGTAGAAAACTCCATATTCTGCCCATTTATCAGGTAAAGAACAAGAAAAACTCTGGTTATTTTCAGCATTTTTAGCGCCAGGTGAAATGACTTGTCTTTAATTAATTTAATTTAATTAATTATAGCAGTTTCACCTTGATGTTGAAACATATTTTATCCCATCTTTAATTTCTGGACTTAAATGCTATAGCTTATTTAATTGTGTTTATTCCTAAGTAGTTCCTGGGTTTTCTAGACAAGCTTGAACCAGACAGAAATCAGAAAATCAGTGAGGTTGCTTTTTATTTCATACAACTCACTGTTACTTATTCATTTATATATTTACTTATCAATCAAGCACTTTTAAGTACAAAAAATCTAGTTATACTAATAGTTTGTGTATGTATGCAAAACTGTGGAGGGGCACCATTGCCTCATGCCTAGAATCCTATTTGGGAGACAGAAGTTGGGAGGATCACGGTTTGAGGCCAACCTGAACAGGAGTTTATGACCTCTTTTCAACTGAGAGCTGGGTTTGGTGGCATGTGCAATAGAACCATGAAATAGGCACTGGCCTATCTCAAAAATGATCAGCACAAAAAAGGGCTGGAGGTATGGCTTATTGGTAAAATATTTGCCCCGCTAGCTTGAGGCCCTGAGTTCAAACCCCAGCATAACAAAAGAATTTATATAATAGCTTTTATATTTCCTGATGGTTAGAAGATTATATTGAGTTTTAAATAACCTAGATATTCAACTCTAGAAAGGTTATTTAATTGTGGCATATTCGTGAAGAGGAATATAGTTCTATTTCAGTAATAACTTAATTGCATGGGAGCATGGATACAATTATTATTAAATAGAGAAAAGGGGTAATTATTTGACCAAGAGATATAACAGAAAAAACTTCTATTCACTCTTGCAAATTACTCTTCCACTTTAGCCATGCTCCCAGTCCCAGAAAATTAAGGTAGTAGGATGATTCTTACTTTTTTTTTTGCTTTTTCATAACTTTATATATTTTAAATTATTTTGCAGTGAGTATGAATTTTCTTTTACATTTGATCTTAGTCAAAAAGGGTGAAAAGCCTTTTAAATTTTCTCTTATAATCAAATAAAAACATTATACCTGGAGTGGGACACTGATGGCTCACACCTGTAATCATAAGTACTCAGGAGGCTGAGATCTGAGGATCATGGGTTGGAAGCCAGCCTAGGCAGGAAAGTTATCTATAATTAACCACCAAAAAGCCATAAATGGAGCTATGGGTCAAATGGTAGAGCACAAACTTTGAGCACAAAAGCTCAGGGACAGACAGCATCCAGCCCAAGTTCAAGTCCCATGCCCAGCACGCGCGCACGCGCGTGCACACACACACACACACACACACACACACACACACACACACACAGAAAATATTATGCTGGAGATTACCCCAGGACCTTGCACACACTAGGCAAACTTTGCCAATGAGCTGTACCCTCCACTCATATAATCAGAAATTTTATCAGAACACATTGTTATGTTTATTGTAAATCATGGCTACTATTTTAAATTCATGAAAACCTGACTTTTAGCGTTTTTCTTTCTCAGTCTGTCTCCACATTTTTAGAGAGTTAGAAAGTGACATAACAATTTGAGAGACTGTCTCTCAAGCAGAATCCCCTGTAATTGTGTATGTTCCCCTTTTTATACATCCACTAATAGAAAACACTCTGCAGGACAGCTAGCCATCTTTGTACGGCTGTGATTTTTAGGAAATGGTTTCTTACGTACGAAGCAAAAATATGTCCCCTTGTGACTCCCACACAGTGGTCCTGATCTTGTTTGAGGGGGTCACCGAAAATAGTTACAGTTCTTCTTTCACATTTATAATAACCCAACCATGGGTTCCAGCCTTGGCACCACAAAAAAAAGAAAAAAATTACACACACACACACACACACACACACACACACACACTCTCACTCTCTCTCTCTCTTTCACTCTCTCGCTCTCTCGCTCTCGCTCTCGCTCTCAGCTGTTGTTACACAAACGAGTTAATGACTTTATCCCAGGATCTTGTTAAAAGGCAGAGGTATCTCAGCCCGATGTGCATGGGATGTGCCAGTAGAAGGGAAACTAAAGGATGAGCAGCCAGAGAACCACACGTGTCCCCTGCAGACTTTACATTGAATATAGTTGTTTTTCTGTATAGGGACAATGAGACATAAAATAAAATGAAAGTACTCATTTCAGTTTTCAGAGATATTCTGAAGTAGAGTTCAACGTACTGTATCTACAATCTTAGTTACTTTTCTAACCTTTCTTTTTAGCTCTTCATTGTAGTTTTTAATTATAAAAGCAAAGCAATTTATAAAAGATAAATTAATCTTATCTTACTGGGCTCTTGGTGGCGCATGCCTGTAATCCTAGCTACTCAGGAAGCTGAGATCTGACAATTGGGTTTTTGTTTTTAGGTTTTTTTTTTTTTTTTGTTTTTTTTTTTTTTTTTTTTTTTGCTAGTCCTGAAGCTTGAGCTCAGGGACTGAACACTGTCCCTGAGCTTCATTTGCTCAAGGTTAGCACCCTACCATGTGAGTCACAGTGCCAGTTCCGGCTTTTTCTATTTATGTGGTACTGAGGAATGGAACCCAGGGCTTCATGCATGCTAGGCAAGCACTCTATCACTAGGCCACATTCCCAGTCCCTGACAATTGAGGTTTAAAGCTAGTCTTAGTAGACAACCTGTGAGACTCATCTCCAGTTAACCTATTAAAAACCAGGAAGTGGAGGTGTGGCACAAGTGATAGAACACTAGCCTTGAGTGAAAAAACTAAGCAAGAGGGCAAAGCTCTGAGTTCAAGCCTTAGTACTGACATAGAAAGGAGGAAAGGGAGGAAAGGAGAAAGGAAGGAAGAAAGGAAAGAAAGAAAGAAGCAAGCAAGCAATCTAGAGGTGACTCAGTTTACCTTTCATGTGTGTTTGATTTCTGTGTTTTTTGAATCCATGGAAACAGTTGTTTGGTCCTGGGGTGGGGGCGGTGGTGTGCTATGCCATTTAGACAATTGCTTTGTATTCGCTATTTAATTGTGCTTGGATACTCAGCCAGGTGAGAGTCTAATAGTACTGCTGGAGCACAAATCCTTGCTGAATGCTAATTTAGCCATCTAAGAAATTGGGAACATTACAGTTTTCTCTGGCTTATGATCCTCTAGTCACCTAACAGTAATGTTAATATCTTATATGGTTTTCTTTACTTAAACTTAAGACGTTATCAAAATACAAAAATTTACTTATATTTTTATTACTTCTGGTTCCATTTACTTCATGTTTTTCTTTTCTTTCTTTTAGTTATAGGTAAACATTGGAAACTCCAGACAGCAAATCAATATTTCTACAGAAAAGTGGCAGAGAAGTCAGTATTGAATGTAGTAAACTGGCTTTCTTCTTCAGGAAAATCTATACCAGGCCTCCTTTGTTATCTTGGTTGATGCCATACAAGTGGGCTAATCTGAATCTTTTCATTTAGAGACAATAATGTACAAGCCTTAGAACTCCTTGTTCTCAAGTTGCTATTTATGTACATAATTAAAACCTAAATTTAAAAATAATCGTCCTGTTCTCTTTATTGATATTTTCAGGGGACAGGTCCAGCGTCTCTGGTGCTCGTGTGGTGTGTGTATGTACGAGTGATTAGTGTATGTGGCATGTTTCTGTGTGAGTGCATGTGGGGGTGCACGGGGTGCACAGTGTACATGTGTTGTCAGACAACTGTTAAGTCCTCTTAGGGCAATAATCAGCTGTTGTAGTCTGCAGAGGCTGAGTTCCCAAACCCAGAAGACAGTAGAGGAGAAGGAGCTTTGGATGTTTTGCAAACCAGCAGAAGGAACAAGACTTGTAACTAATAGTTTTCCTGCACTAATTAGAAGCATACAAAAGAAAACAGTAATGGTGACCTTTGTGTGGCTGTCACCTCCCAGTTTTTAGGGATCTTCCGGTTCTTGAATGGCAGTGAGAGAGTCATAATGAAGTAGTGTCTATAGATGAATGGAGATGTAGCTGTGTGCGTTGGCTCTGTTGTGTGTGGTTTATATCCTCCTTTGTGGCTCTTGAATGCACAGTTCATGGAACTCTGTATTCCCAGGGTGAGTGGCACCAGCAGGAGCCTCTTTTAACTTGTCAGCCAGCCAAGAAGGATGGCCTAGACCCAGCATGTGAAAAGAAAACAGAATTTCCAAATGTCAGTCCTATTTAGAGACTATAAGCCCTTGTATTATGGTATCATCAGTTTAATCCCCAATCCGTGGCCCTTGAGAATTGATAGCAGCTAGGAAGATAACAATGCATGAATAGACATGTACATGTTAAGTACTTTTTTGTATGTGTGCTGCTCCTAAAGCTTGAGCCTAAGGACTGGGCACTGTGCCTGAGCTTTTGTGCTCAAGACAAGCTCTCTCCCACTTTACCCACAGCTGCACACCTGCCCCTTTTGGTGGTTAATTGGAGATGAGATAGTCTCATGGACTTTCAGGCTGACTTCTAACTGCAATCCTCAGATCTCAGCCTCCTAAATAGGATTACAAGCCTGAGCCACCAGTATGTAGCTCTCATGTTAAATATTTTAATAGAGCCCAAGTAGCAGAAACAAGTCTCGGATTGTTACCAGATCTACGAGCTGCAGCAAAATTTTTCCCTAAGTAAAGTTCCTTTTGTGTTACTACAGATTCTTCAAATATTTCAAGCTGTTTCTAAATTATGAGTACACTTAATTATTTTAGGTTTTCTCCATTTGACTGGGCTTCCTGAAGTGTCACCTAGGGAGTGAAATCCCATGCGATTCTTCATTGAGATTGCTTCATTTGCAGAAGATTACAAAGACATGACCCATACTTCAGCATAATTTGAAGATTATTAGTCAATAGGTACTTAAGTGCCTCCTACCTGTAAGGTATTATTTTCCATTGCTAACACTTCTGTCAATGTTGAAATGTTGATTGAAAATACTTTTCCATGGGCTGGTAGGGAGTGGAGTTGTATCATGGAGTCCCCAAGTAGTGTCTGATCTGGAACTTCATAACTGGAATTGCTGAGTTGTCTTTGAACTGTTTTTTTTATTTACAGACTATTGCTCAAAGGTTATCTATGCTTGTCTTTTGTGATTGCTTGTGTTCAGTGCTTCCTTTTTTACTATTTAATACATTTTGCATACTGTACTTGGATCCTAAACTAGAGAGAATATGAAATAGGGCTGGGTGCTGGTGGCTCATGCCTGTAATACTACCTACTCAGGAGGTTGAGATCTGAGGATTGCAGTTTGAAGCCAGCCATAGTTGAAAATCTGTGAAACTTCTCCAATTAACCACCAGAAAACTGGAAATGGTGCTGTGGCTCAAAGTGGTAGAGTGCTAGCCTTGAGCAAAATTGCTCAAGGACAGAGCCCTGGCCCTGAGTTCAAGTTCTGTGACCAAATAAAAAAATAGGCATATTTGTGGTATAGCTCAGTGTGTGAGATCTTTTGTACTAGTCTCTTGAGTGCAGGTCCTTTAACTTAACAGCTTTTTCACTCAACTTGAACCGTTTCTTTTGGCTTCTTGCTGGTTAATTGGAGAAAAGGGGTTTGATTTGTCTGTCTGGTCTGGCTCAACTGTGACACACAGTTCTCAGATCTCAGCTTCCTGAGAATCAGGAAGAATAGGCATGAGCCATCACTGCTCCACTAAAATTACATGTTTTAATATCTTGAATTTCTCCAAATCTATACTTTTCAAAGTGCTATTTTGTATCTTTCCTCCTTTATTCCTAAACTCAGTAAGTTTTCCCAGTCCTGGGGCTTGAACTCATGGCCTAGGCACTGTCCCTGAGATTCTTTTTGCTCAAGGCTAGCGCACTACCACTTGAGTCTCAGCGCCACTTCTGGCTTTTTCTGTGTATGTGGTACTGAGGAATAGAACCCAGGGCTTCGTGCATGCTAGGCAAGCACTCTACTACTAAGCCACATTCCTAGCCCGAGAACTCAGTAAGTTCTCTTTTTCTTTTTCTGTCTCAATGTGTACTAGTATTTATTACTTATTTATTTATGCTGGTCCTGGAGCTTGAACTCAGGGGCTGGGCGCTGTCACTGAGCTTTTGTGCTCAAGGTTAGCATGACCACTTGAGCTACAACTTCACCTCTCTTTTTAGTGGTTAATTGGGAGATAAGGGTTTTACAGACTTTCCAACCAGCTAGCTTTCAACAGCAATCCTCAGATCTCATCCTTCTGAATAGTTAAGATTACAGGCTGGAGCCACTGGCACCTAGCTCTATTTACTTTTATATGTTGTTTTTATGTGTGTGATACAGTTTTTGTCCTGACACAGTAACAACTCATATAATGCAAAGCATTTGCCCTAACAAATCAATGGCGTTACATTTGCAAATATTCTAAAGAAAATCTGTATGTGTTTACACATGCACATGGAAAAATGTGACCTGCTCTAGGTTAAACGGGAAGTGAATGACCATTAAAATTTGGTCATGTGAGTAGTATTGATTTTTGCAAGTGTGAAAATTGAATTCAGAATTCTTGACTTCAGAGAAAAGCTGAATGGGCATTATATTGCCTTGTTTAATTAGTGTACTTCACATTCATTATTTGGGAAAGTCTTAATATTTAAAGAACAGTCTTCTAGCTGAGCGCTGGTGGCTCATGCCTGTAATCCTAGCTACTCAGGAGGTTGAGATCTGAGGATTGTGGTTCGAATCCAGCCTAGGCAGGAAAGATCATGAGACTCAATAAAATACTGAGAAAAAGCCAGAAATGGCTTTATGGTAGAGTGCTAGCCTTGAGCACAAAGAGGCTCAGGGGGAAGAGGTGGGCTGGGAATATGGCTTAGTGGTAGAGTGCTTGCCTAGCATGCATGAAGCCCTGGGCTCGATTCCTCAGCACCACATAAACAGAAAAAGCCAGAAGTGGTACTGTAGCTCAAGTGGTAGAGCACTAGCCTTGAGGCTCAAGGACAGTGCCCAGGCCCTGAGTTGAAGCTCTAGGACTGGCCAAAAAAAAAGGGGCTCAGAGGCAGCGCCCAGGCCAGAGTTCAAGCCCCAGGACCTGAAAAAATAAAAGTTAAAAAGAATGGTCGTCTCTTTGAGCAGTAGGATTTATGCTTCTTGTATAAACAAAATGATTTATTGAAAATATGAAAGTTTGTTCTTTTTAGTTCAGTTCACACAGTCTAATGCAGAAAGAATTTGCAGAAAACCAGCAATATATCCGTGGAACTAAACTCAGATCTCAGCCTCCTGAGTAGCTAGGATTACAGGCGAGAGCCACTGGTGCCCAGCATTGAACTATTTTTCAAGGCTTACTTTTCATTAAAGATAAATTTATTTGAAATAATGGCTTTGATTTTCACCCTGTAAACCTGCCTGATACTTTGTTGTTGTTTGGGCTGTTAAAGTTTCAAGTCAGAAATTAGCCAATATATAGTAATAAAGCTACAGTACAAATTAGGTCAAACTTTAGACTTGATCAAAGTTCAGGCTTATTTATGTCTGTAAAATGACCAAGGAAATTTCTGGGTAGAAGAATTTGTTCTTATAAGCATTTTGTTCACTTGGTGGTACTGAAAACTTCCCTTGTATTTTGTATTTAAGGGGCCTTTATCTTTTCAGTCAACTCTAGGGCTCTGTTGCTGCATTCTGGAAAGAAAAAATAGCAAGAGGAATGACTCTTCTTCCTGCTCACTCCAGCCTGTGCAATAACCTGACTCAAGATCTGTATAGACCATGTGAAAACTCCTGGGAGAAATGCCAGGGAGCCTCCCCCATTCAGTGCTGCCTTTGATGGTAGTGTAGAAAAGGTAAAGATAGAGAAAATGCAAGATTCACAGACTGTTCCCCACACCCCCAAGGGAAGTCATAGTGAGTCTTTCAAATGCTAGGATGTTGCAATGCTGGGAAGTTTTTAGAAGTGGGCCTAAATTTGTGTACGATCAGCAGAATGATCTTAAATGCTTTCTTCACTACAGGGAAACATCAGCTTTTAAATATCAGCCATCTAAATTATCTTCTATATCTCTTCTAATTTATGAGAAAATGGCCTCCAGGTAATGGTGGTATCTGAATACACACATTATTTTCTCCTGAAACCCCAGGAGACCAGAAGAAAGAGGTTTTTAAAGATAGCGTTAGCCCACAAGGGTAAAGAGTTGGTGAGAGTTTGATCAGTGTGTATTGGGTTAGGGTTAGATAGAATTTTTATTGTGTTATTGCAAAGTAGGGTTTAATGACTGGGTTGCTAGAATTTGCTCTATGTTTCAAAAAGCTAGAAGAAATTAATTTCAAATAAAGATAAATATTTAAAAATGATGAGTGATTGATTTAAGCATTAAATATCAGACCATCCCATTGTACCCCATACATATGTATAGCTTTTATGTTTTTACATACCACTTAAAAACTAGCCAGGTGTGATGGTTCACACCTGTAATCCCAGCACTTAGGAGTCTGAGACAAGAGGATCATGACTTTAGATTTAGACTGGCCTACACAGTGAGACACTGTCATAAAAGTGGGGCTGGGAGCTGGGCGCTGATGGCTCACACCTGTAATCCTAACTATTAAGGAGGCTGAGATAGCGAGGATTATGGTTCAAAAAAAAGCTAGGCAGGAAAGTCTATGGGACTCTTATCTCCAATTAACTATCAAAAAAGCTGGACGTGGAGCTATGGCTGTAGTGGTAGAGTATTAGCTTTGAGCAAAAAGAAGTTCAGGTACAGTGCTCAGGCCCTGAGTTCAAGCCCTAGGACTAGCACACAAAAAAAGTGGGGCTGGGAATGTAGCTTATTCCCAATGGGAAATGTGTGCTTACTGCACTCAAGGCCCTGGGTTCTATCCTCTAGCACCCCTCAGAAATTTTAGTTTCAAGCCAGGTGCTGGTGGCTCACATCTGTAATCCTAACTATTCACTAGGCTGAGATCTGAGGATCACTGTTCAAAGCCAGCCCTGGCAGGAAAGTACATGAGACTCTTACTTCCAGTTAACGACCAGAAAACCAGAAGTGGAGCTATGGCTCAAAAGTAGTAGAGAACTAGGCTTGAGCAAAAGAGCTCAGAGACAGTGCCCAGATCCTAAGTTCAAGCCCCACAACTGAAAAGAAATTAATTTCAAAACTGACAAAACATTAGCACAGGAAAACAGGTATGGGCGGGGAGGGAAGGCAGCAATGGATCTTGTGCTGCTGAGGAATTAGAGGAATTGTTTGATTCTTAAAATTTTGCCCATGTAACATTGATACAAATAAAAATAATACAAATACAGTGCTTACAAACTCTATAAAAATAAAGAGGTTAATATTAAAATCTTATGTTTACTTGGTAAATTTAGCTGCTGCATCCATTGAAGCCCTTCCTGAAATGAAAGCGTGCGGTCCTTCTCTCCCTATTTGGGGCTGTTGACTTTTGGTGTTTGGGATCAAGTGTAGGCCTCACACATGCTAGACAACTTACTCTACCACAGATCAACACACCCAGCCCTCCCTTCCTATTTATTTTTTTTATTGTGAAAATACCGTACAGAGGGGTTACAATTACATGGGCAAGATAACAAGTACATTTCTTATCAAGCATTGTTGCCTCCTCCTTTGTTTTCCCTTCCCATCCCTTTCCATACCCCCCTATTATGTTTTTATTATTATAAAGATGAGGTGATGTACAGAGGGGTTACAGTTATGTAAGTCAGGTAAAGAGTACATTTCTTTTTGAACCATATCACCCCTTCTCTCTCTTCTAGTTCTCCCTGCAATCCCCACCTACAAGTTGTATAGTTGATTTTAACATAGTTGTATAGTTCATTTTACCATAGTGTCTAGTGAGTACCACTACTGGTTTTGTTCTCTCTATGTTCCTCTTTTTTTTTTTTTTGGTCAGTTGTGTGGCTTGAACTCTGGGTCTGGGCACTGTCCCTGAGCTCTTCAGCTCAAGGCTAGCCTTCTACCACTTGAGCCACCGTGCCACTCCCGGTTTTCTGGTGGTTAATTGGAGGTAAGAGTCTCATGAACTTTCCTGCCCAGGCTGGCTGTGAACCACGATCCTCAGATCTTAGCTTCCTGAGTAGCTAGGATTACAGGTGTAAGCCACTGGTGCCTGGCTGATCCATTTTTGTACCCCTCTTTGCCCTCCCAAAGAGAGAAATGGACAAACAAAAACAATAACAAAGGAAAAAAACCCTTGTTTCCTTTATATTTTTTGAGTTTTAGAGGGTTATGGCCTGTCTTTGTATCTGTGACATTTTGTTAGTCAAACGATACATTTTTCTGACTCTTTTGTGAAGCATGCAGTCCTTCATTACAGCATTGCTCACGAGAGAGACTAAATGGGTTGGGGAGCATATTTTCTGAGATTGGAAATTATGTCATTTTGTGAAGAAGAAGCAGAGCCTAGCAGTGTATTATTAGCCTTTCCTGAAGCTCTGCTGAACTGGAAGTGGCTATGGTGTGCCAGCCTTTTTCACCTCATACAATTGCTCTTGCCTGTGTGGGGGAACGTGTTTCCTTTCTATACATCCTATGGACCTTATCAAGCCCTTCCTCACCTTGTTCTACTGACTCTTTGTGGTTCTGCTGACCTAATGATGCTTGTTAACTTATAACAAGACTTATTTGGGAACATCATTGTTTTCTCCTTTGGACACTTGTTCTTACTCAAAGCAGAATGAGAGATCTAGAAAAAAAAAAAAGTTGCATCTTTTTAAACCTTTTCTCTGTTTTTGGAACTAGGAATTGAATTCAGTGCCTGGCGCGCTTGCTAGGCAAGCTCTGTACCATCTAGCGCCACACTCCATCCTCAAAATCTTCTATTTGGCAGTACTGGGATCTGAACTGAAGGACTCATGCTTGCTAGCAAGCAGGTACGCTATGACTTGAGCCACACCCCCAGCACTTTTTGCTTTTTTTTTAAGATAGCATTTTCCATTTTTGCCCAGGTTGTTGTGAATTGCAATCCTTTGTGTCTCCTGCAACTACAGGTGCAAATCTCTACATTTGGCTTATTGCTTGAGATAGTCTTGCTAACATTTTGCCCACGGTGGCCTCAAATCATATCCTTCATACCTCTGCCGCCTCAGTAGCTGAAATTACAGATGAGTACTACCATACCCAGCTAAAACCTTTTAAACTTGCTTGTACTCTTACTGAGCACATCATCACTCATAACTTTCTGAAGAACCGACTTTCTGGACTCCTGAATCCCTTTCTAGGTTTGTAATGTCCTTATGGATGTTTTCCCCTTGTTAGTTCACACCTGATCTCCTCTCATAGACTTTAACTTGAGGGCAGGTTCTGTTCCATCAGTACTAACCTGATATGTGCTTAGATTTATTAAGTGCCCATTGAATGCATGATCTGTGGAATCTGATATAGAGGGCAGGGAGAAGAAATACCATTTACAATTCAAATTTGAAGACAAAGTACATGCAACAAAAATCACAAGAAGCATCAGAATACACAGATATCCATGATAGCGATTTCATGCAAAAGGAACATCCTAGTATATTTGTCAAGAACATAAGTGAAATGTATTGAGGCATCAGTTTCACATTTTTTGTGTACACAAGCCTGGTAAACCAGGCTTTGGATGAATATATACACAAACAAGCCTGGTAAAACATTGGCTTTGAATGGATCCATTTTTGCTGCGTTAGGACTGTCTCATGCTCTGTATGTTCACTGTTTCCTGGAGGACTTTTTCTAACAGGTCCAGCAAGGGTTAGCCCAAGGTTGGGATTTTGGAGCACCTTCTAGCTCTTTCATTAATATTCATTCATGTTATTGTATGTAGAAGACAATGTCTAAGCCAGGCACTGGTAGCTTATACCTGTAATTCTAGCTACTCAGGAGGCTGAGATCTGAGGATCATGGTTCAAAGCCACCCTGGTCAGGAAAGTCCATGAGATACTTACTCTCTAATAAAACATACAAAAAGCCCAGGAGTGGAGCTGTGGTTTCATGTGGTACCGTAAGCACAAAAGCTTAGGGATAGCACCTAGTTCCTGAGTTCAAGGCCCGGAACCAGAAAAAAAAAAAAGCTGACATCGAGCTGTGGCTCAAGTTGTAGAGAATTAGCCTTGAGCAAAAGAAGCTCAGAGATAACACCCAGGCCCTGAGTTCAAGCCCCAGGACCGGCACACACACAAAAAGAAAACAATATTGTTGCTGGGCACCGGTGGCTCATGCCTGTAACGCTAGCTACTTAGGAGGCTGAGATCTGAGGATTGGGGTTCAAAGCCAGCCTGGGCAGGAAAGTCCATGAGACTCTTATCTGCAATTAATCACCAGAAAACCAGAAGTGGTGCTGTGGCTCAAGTGGTAGAGCTTTAGCCTCGAACTGAAGAGCTAAGAGACAGCACTCAGGCCCGGAGTTCAAGCCCCAGGACCAACAAAAATAAACACAAAAACAACAACAAAAAACCACAATATTTAACAGGAATTCAAACATCTAAGAGTAGTGTTGTTGGAAATTCCATATGTCCTGCCTTAATAGAAATATTTAAAATTAATGTTTGCATAATAACATGCCACTGTCCATTACATCTAAATCTCTGTCTCTTTTTGTGGAGAGTGGAGAAAGAGTTTATGTAGTTTGAGCTGACCCAAACCTGGTTATATATAGGCCAGGTTTGCTTAGAATTCATAATCATTAGGACTCAGCCTCTTGAGTGCTAGGATTACAGGTATGCACCTCCATGCTTAGTTTAGACATCTCTTTTTTTTTTTTTTTTTTTTGGCTAGTCCTGGGGCTTGAACTCAGAGCCTGGGCACTGCCCCTGTGCTTCTTTTGCTCAATGCTAGTGCTCTACCATCTGAGCCACAGCACCTCCTCTGGCCTGTTCTATTTATGTGGTACAGAAGAATTGAACCCAGGGCTTCATGCATGCTAGGTAAGCAATCTACCACTGAGCCATATTCCTAGCCCCATATTTAATCATCTCTTGAGGCTTAACCATACCACTAAATGGTATTTACTTGAGTAATATGCTTGTTTATTTTTGTGCTGTAACTGGGGCTTGAACTCAAGCCCTCAGGCTCTTCCTTGGCTTTTTCCCTACCACTTAAGCTACACCTCTACTTCTGGCTTTTTACTGGTTAATTAGAGATAAGAGTCACTCAGACTTGTCCACCCAAGCAGGCATTGAACCTCAAGCCTCACATCTCAGGCTCCTGGGTAGCTAGGATTACAGGCATGAGCCACTGGTACCTAGCTAATATACTTAATTTTAAAATTCATAGATAGGAAAACTCAATTTAATGAAATGATTACAAAATCAGAATATGGACAAAACTAAATTTGGGTACTTTCTTAAGTAAACCTAATTATTTTTTCAGTCATGGGGCCTGAACTCTGGGCCTGGGTGCTGTTCCACAGCTCTTCAGCTCAAGGGTAGCACACTACCACTTGGGCCACAACACCACTTCTGACTTTTTCTGCTTATGTGGTGCTAAGGAATCGAACCCAGGGCCTCATGCATGCAAGGCAAGCACTTTTCCACTGAGCCACCTTCCCAGCCCCCTAAAATTTAACTTTGTATGGGTGCTATGGCATCTAGACAGAAGAGAGTTTGCAACAGGCCAGACCTTGCTCTCTTTAGAGAAGCCTCCTTATAGGACCGAGTACCCCATGTACATGAGGCTGGCCACCAAACTATATCACATCACATAAATTGTTTGAACAAACACCTGGCTTCCTTGTGGGAATCTGGACTTTTGGCAGTTGCCAGGCAAAGAATGTGTGTGTGTGTGTGTGTGTGTGTGTGTGTGTGTGTGTGTGTGTGTGTGTGTGTGTGTGTGTGTGTGTGTGTGTGTGTGTGTGTGTGCGCGCGCGCGTGTGTGTGCGTGCTCATGCGCACACAGTGAAGTAAAATAAAATGCTTGGTGAGGAGTATCTGCTAGGCTTGCTTTATTGTCTATAAGCAGTGCTTCAAGCTCCAAGCTGTGTTGAAGAGAAAGCAGAGGTTTGGGTGTCTTTGCCCTCTTCTCTTCCTCTCACGTACCCTTTGAGTCCCTTGAGTCTATTTGGCTTATCTTAGGGATCCTCCCTTTGAAATAGCCTATTCTAATGGTGTTTGTTTTGGTTCATTTATGTTGTGCCATCTCTCCTCGGCTTTACAGAACAAATATAAATAAAAGCACTATTATATTTACATTAAATATTTCCAGGTCACAAGACATTACAAAAACAGTTTTTATTCATCTTCCTTGAGAAAGTAGTTTTTGAAAGCCACAGAAAACTCTTAAGCACCCTTGTTTAGACCAAATTAGTGATTGTTTTTTTTCTCTCTCTCTCTCTGATTCTAACAGTAGAGTCTTTCTTGCCTCCCTCGCTCTATGGAGGCAAGCTGTTTTGGGCTGGTTCATAAGTAAATAGGTCATAATCTGCAGTCCATTCAAAAGTGACGTCTTTATGAAAGCATTTATTTGTCCTACAGAGAAAGCACTGGCTCATTTCAAATATTGTTCTCTGCTGAGATCAGAATGCTAAAGAGCACACATTACACATTTTGTTTTAAATACAATAGTATAACTGTTCCTTTTTTCTTGATGGTGGTACAGATATTTCCCTGGGAAAGCACTACCAAATAAGTAGGACTTTTAGAAATTTGTGTGGAATTATACACAACAATGTCATAGCTAAAAAAACAAAACAAAAAAACAAAGCTTCCAGAAGACAAGAGGAGTAAGTCTTGGTGGAGTCCTAAATCAAGACCATGGGGTAAGATGTGGTAAGGTGGTGTTTTCTTAGATACCTCAGAAGCACAGTTTGACAAAGTAGATAAATTATACTACTGCAAAGATCATAAAGAATAACTATTTAGAAAAACTAATCCTTGGGCTGGGAAGGTGGCTCAATGGTAGAGTGCTTGCCTTGCATGCATGAGGCCCTGCATTCAATTCTTCAGTACCACATAAACAGAAAAAGCCAGAAGTGGCGCTGGTGCTCATGTGGTAGAGTGCTAGCCTTGAGTGAAGAGCTGAGGGACAGCATCTAGGCCCAGAGTTCAGGGCCCACAACTGACAAAAAGAAAAAGAAAAAAAAACTAACCCATGGAATATGTGAAAAATTACAAGCCATATATCATATCTGGCTTATATAGAATATATGAAGAATCTTTAGTCTTCATCAGTAAAAAAGGAAAAAAAAAGACAGGAAAGGAATTGAACACTTTTTTCCAAAAAAGAGATATAAAAATTACCAAAAACACATGAAAAGGTGTTTACTATCATTAGTTATCAGGGAACTGCACATGAAAACCACAATGATAAGTCACAGCATGACGAGGGCTGAACCAAAGAACTGTTGACAAAGACTGGTAGCAAATCATCTACAGTAACAGTACCTCAAACCATTAAACATAGGCATGGTAGTGCATGCCTGTACTCTCTGTTACTCAAAAGGCATAGGTAGAAGGATCATAGTCCAAGGTTAGCCCAGGCAAACCCTATGTTGAATTTTAAAATGAAACAAAACTAAATGCAAAAGGACTTGGTGTGGGCTGGGCAAGGTGGCTGACACCTGTAACCCTAACTACTCAGGAGGCTGAGATCTGAGGTTTACAGTTCAGAGCCAGCCAAGGCAGGAAAGAACGTGAAACTGTTATCTCCAATTACAAAAAAAGCCAGAAGTGGCACTATGGCTCAAGTGGTAGAGCACTCGCCTTAGGCAAAAAGTAGCTCAGATCCAGAGTTCAAGCCCCAGTATCATAAAAAATAACAAAAATAAGCCGGGCGCTGGTGGCTCACGCCTGTAATCCTAGCTACTCAGGAGGCTGAGATCTGAGGATCGCGGTTCAAAGCCAGCCCGGGCAAGAAAGACCATGAGACTCCTATCTCCAATAAACCACCAGAAAACCGGAAGTGGCACTGTAGCTCAAGTGGTAGAGCGCTCGCCTTGAGCTGAAGAGCTGAGGGACAGCGCCCAGGCCCAGAGTTCAAGCCCCACGACCAACAAAAAAAAAAAATAACAAAAATAAGAGCATGGAGGTTTGGCCCAGTTGATAGAGCACTTGCCTAGGAAGCATGAGGCTCTGACATCAATACTCAAATCAGCAGAATAAAAAATTTAAGCATAGAGTTCCGTGACCCAGAAATTCTAGTCCTAGGTGTATATAAAAAGAAACGAAAACATAATTTTTACAGAAGAACTTGTATACAAATGACCATAGCAGCATTATAATAGCCATAGTCGGGGGGCTGGGAAGTGGCTCAGTGGAAAAGTGCTTGCCTTGCATGCATGAGGCCCTGGGTTCGATTCCTCAGTACCACATAAGTAGAAAAAGCCGGAAGTGGAGCTGTGGCTCAAGTGGTAGAGTGCTAGCCTTGAGCTGAAGAACTGAGGGACAGCGTCCAGGCCCAGAGTTCGAGCCCCACACCCGGCAAAATTAATTAATTAATTAATTAAAAAAATATATATCCATAGTTGAGGCGGGGGGGGGGGACTCAAATGTCTACCAGTTGATGAATGCATGAATAAAATGTATCTGTATACTGGAAGATTATCCAGCCATATAAAGAACAAAGTATAAAAGAAAAAACCAAGAACTGATACATGCTACATTGAAAACATGTCACAAAATAGCACACCTTGTGTGATTCTGCTTCCTTGAGGTTTTCAGAATAGACAAATCCATAGTGCAGGAAGCAGACTAGTATTAGGACTAGCTTAGGACTCCCTCTTCCCTCCCTCTTCCCTTTCTTTCCCCTCCCTCCATCTTTCCCTTTCTCCAAGTACTAGGGCTCTCTCTCTCAAAGCTGGTGCTCTACCATTTGAGCCATGCTTCTGGCTCTTTGTTATTTAATTCGAGAGAAGCATATGGATTTGTCTGCCTAGGCTGGCTCTGAACCGTAATTCTTAGATCTCAGCCGCTTGCATGGCTAGGATTATAGGCATGAGTCACTTGCTTGTTGTGATTCTTTTTTGAAAATTGTTATTTTATTTTATTATTGTTATTATAAAGGTGATGTCCAGAGGGGTTACAGTGATATTAGTCAGGTGATGAGTACATTCCTTTTTGGAGAATGTCACCCCTTCCCCATCCCTCCCTTCTCTATGCACAAGTTGTATAGTTCATTTTTGTTTGTTTTCCTGATGATTGTCATTCTGACTGGAGTGCAATAGTGTAGTTGTTTCTTGCATTTCCTTTATGGCTAAGGGTGTTTAACACTTCTTTATCCATTAGCCATTTGTGTTTCTTCTGCAAACTATTTGCAGTTCATTGTTCACTTATTAAATGGATTATTTGCTCTTTTGCTATTTAATTCTTTGAGGTCTTTGTATGTTCTAGATATTAGTCCTTTACCCATTGAATATTTTACTTTCCTTGTTGCATCATCGCTACATATTTTATTTGCCTATGTTTTATTTATACTGTCTCTCTCTACCTCACTAACATACTAACAAGCAGTACTTCTCAAAGTCTGCTTCTCAGCCATTTGTTTATAGTCCTTATGAAGGTCTCAGCTTCTTGCATAGTGCTTGGGACCTAGTGGAATACAGTATGGTTTTTTTTTTCATTTAAATATGATAAAGATTTAACTTCTTATAGCTGCTCAGCCTCCACAGCATGCTAGTTTCTCAGCTTCCTGTTTCCCTCTCAGTCCTGGGCCTCTGGGCCCTTCCTGCCTCCTGAACTCCTAACCTGGCATGGTCAATCATGTGATCATCTGATAATGACCACAAGGGTAGGAATGTAACCTCTGGCTAGATTCTTTGAGAGAAGCTGACCTGCTCAGCTATGAGACTAAGCCTGGAGCACAGGAAACAAAAAGCTAAGGAAGAAGGCCAGGCACTGGTGACTCATGCCAGTAATCCTTGCTACTCAGGAGGCTGGGATCTGACAATTGACCATCGACAATCGCAGCCTAGCCTGGAAAGACTTCAAGACTTTAATCTCTAGTGAACTACTAACAAAGCCAGAAGTGACTGAAGTGGTAGAGTGCTAGCCTTGAACATAGATGCTCAGGGTCAGTGCCCACGCCCTGAGTTTAAGTCCCAGAACCAGCACACAAATCAAAAAAGAGAGCTGGGTGCCAGTGGCTCATACCTGTAATCCTAGCTACTCAGGAGGGTGACATCTGAGGATCGCTGTTCAAAGCCAGCCCGGGCAGGAAAGTCCATGAGACTGTTATCTCCAATAAACCACTAGAAAACTGGAAATGGTGCTGTGGCTCAAGTGGTAGAGTGCTAGCCTTGAGCTGAAGAGCTCAAGGACATGCACCCAGGCCCAGAGTTCAAGCCTCACAACCGACCAAAAAAAGCTAAAATTTGAAGAGCAAAGTGTGGGAGTCCATGTAGGCAGGTTCAGTGAGCAATCTAGTTCGTTCAGACAGTCTCATAGCAGCCATAGCACCACAGACACTATAAAGCTCCAAGCAGGTTTTGATGTGGTAGAGATACACAGATATGAAATTTATTTCCATACATATTTGATAAATACTTCCTGAATGCCAGTAAGTGACTGTCATAGCACTGTAAATGAAAAAGATGAGTAGAATATGGCTTTAAATCTGAAACCCTCACAGACTAGTGAATATATGCTATTTTTATTTCTCAGAGCACCCTTCTTCTGAGTTTGACCCTGGTCCTGCGGTGGGTTTCAGGGGTATTGTTAATCCTGGATGTATTTCTGAGCAAAGCTAGATCCATCTTGGGACTTCCTGTTGGTTTGGGGCAAAATCATTTCCTTAGATGTTCCAAGTGGTTTCTACCACTGGCAACCAAGGTCCTGTTTAGTAGGACATTCCTACAAGGTATACATGAGGCGATCTGTGTCCTCTTTGTCTTCCATTGCCATATATTCCCATTTGCTTTGTGTTTTACTGGTACCAGGATTTGATCTCAGGGCTTTGTACTTGCTTGGCTTGCTTGCTTGACTCACGGCACTCTACCTACTTGAACTACATTTCCAGCTTGGTTATTTAGGAAATGAAGTATCTCGGATTTTTCTGTTGAAGTGGCTTTGAACCTTGTTCCTCCAGATCTCAGCCTCCTGAGCAGTTAGGATTATAAACCTGAACTGTAATCTGCAAGATTACTTTTGCAGGTCTTTCATGCTTCCCAAATTCAGTGGTAGTACTAGGGTTAGCACTTCAGGCCTCGTGCTGGCTAGGTAAGCACTCTACCACTTGAGCCATAGCCTCAGCCCTTGCTGCTTTAGGTTATTAGAGTCTCATGCTTTTGTCCTGGCTGGTCTTGGACCTTGATCTTCCTACCTCTCCCTCTTAGGTAACTAAGATTACATTTCTGAAGTACCACACCAAGACCCTTCACTTATCAGTACTGCTTCTCCTGCAAGGCAAATATATGCCACTTAGCCAGATTGGCCCACTGATGTCCTTAAAGCAGCTGTGAAGGGAAACCTCCATCTTATCCTGTGGGGAAAAGAGGTTATGACATTTTAAGCCACACTGAGAATCCAGAAAACATGGAATGCAGTGTGAGTGATTATTGTTTCAAACTGTAGGAAGCTATTTCTCTGAAAGGGGAAAAGTGCACTAAGAATAGAACAAGAGAAACACCAACCCAGTGCTTTCAACTGAGAACTGAATTTCATTAGAGTCATAGTTACTGTCAATTGTCTCATTGGTGGTTCTGTTTGGACTGAGATCTGATTTTCTCTTCAATTTTCACAGTTGGCATTCTTACTTCCCCTGGTGTAACTTTTTGGGGAAAAAATAAATATGAATCAGATTTTGTTTTTAGCTCCCAACAAAAAGACTTTACAAAGTACAATAGAGCAGACTCTGATCAAAACATTGATATCCCAGTGGAATATGTTACAGGAATGTGGTAATTCCTCTGCCTTGCTTTGTTTCAAATTTGTGATTGGACAGCTGGTCATGCACCTGTCATCCTTCCAATTCCTTTAGCTCTTTTTAGACTTCCTCTTTTCTGTTGTTGGGTTTTTTTAATGCTATTGACAAACATGAAGCCTATTGCTGGATGTTTTCCAGACAACTTTGTGACTACTAATCTTCTGCTTTGTTTGGATCTTTAGCAACCTTCCCAAGATTCAGAGAATGGTCAGACAGCCTTCCAAAGTTGTCTTCCCTTAAGCTGGGTGCCAGTAGCTCATGCCTGTAATCCTAGCTATTTCAGGAGGCTGAGATCTGAGCATCTTGGTTTGAAGCCAGACCAGGCAGGAAAGTCCATGAGACTCTCACCTCCATTTAATCACCAAAAAACCAGATGTGGAGCTATGGCTTAAGTGATAGTATACCAGCCCTGAGTGAAAAAGCCAAGGACAGCACCCAGACCTTGAGTTGATACCCTAGGACCAGCATACATACACAAAATCCAACTCATCTCTAATGTCCAGGTAGCACATTGGACCAGTGACAAAAAATATTTAGGGAGTGGGCCCTGGGCATCAGTATTTGGGTAAACATCCCCCAAACTGAGACTAGTATGCCTCTGGGGAAAAGCAAATTGCTCCTCTTTCCACACCCCCTGCAAGTGTCATGATTTTAAAATGTACTATGTTTTTGTTGAAGAACAGCACATGAGCTCTCATTTCAAAGTTGAAGTGCCACAGAATCCATGAAATTTATGGTTGAACAAGGACTTAAGGGCAAATATCCCTAAAGGACCATTCGCCATACAAAAAGGAACAAACAGAAGGCTGGGGCATAGCTTGAATGATAGAGAACCTCCTGTCTGTAGTACTGGAAAAAAAACACAAATAGAATATAATATAAATCAATGTATTCTCAAACTAATTTACAAGTATAGAACTTACTACTTTTTTGTGGGTCTTGCAACTTGAACTCGGGGCCTGGGCACTGTCCCTGAGCTCTTTTGCTCAAGGCTGGTGTTCTACCACTTTGCACAGCACCACTTCCTATTTGCTGAGTTGTTTATTGGAGATAAGAGTCGTCTCCAGACTTTCCTGCCTGGACTCGCTTTGAACCATGATCCTAGGATCTCAGCCTCCTGAGTAGCTAGGATTATAGGCATGAGCTACCAGCACCCAGCAGAACTTCATACTTTTTTAAAGAGCACTAGACCCGCTTTTTCTTGGGGTGTTGACTTGGACGTTCCCATGCAATTTTGAATCTAGTGGTTCTACTGCATATGGAATGCTGTGACTCACTGGGATGTTTACTCTTTGGATTCTTTAACAGTCTACCTCCTGGTCTCCTACCTTTGATGTTAACTGGCTAAAGCTGTGGTTCGTTTCCTGTTATGTGTTAACTTTGGAATTAAATGCACATATGAAGTCAAAGCAACTGAATGGCCCAGGTCAGCTGTCCTGTTTAGGATCACATCTGTGGTTTTGGAAGGCCGAAGTCCAACAAACGGGCTGTCTTCTCTCCTTCCTCCCCCTAGATGGAGGCTTCTCCTTTGTGGGCAGGCTTACTAAGAGAAACGTCCTGTTGTCTGTGCCAGGAGTTCACTTTTTCTATGCTGAATCACATATTTTGCTGCTTGGGAAAGGTATATGACCAAACTAAAGTTGAGACTTTGTCTCAGTAGCATGTAAGTCCTTGTATTGAACATCCTTTACTCCTAACATTCTGGATATAATAATAAGGTACATGCTGGGTGAGGTGGCTCAATTCTGTAACCCTAGCTACATGACAGGGGGGATGAAGAAGATAAGAGTTCAAGGCTAGCCTAGGTAAAAAGTTAATGCACCCCACCTCAACCAATAAAAGCTGAGTATGATGGTGTACATCTGTTATTCCAGCTACATGGGAAACATAAATAGGAGCATTAATGTCCAGGCTGGCCCAGGCATAAATGTGTGAGACCCTATTTAAAAAATAAAAGCTGAGGGATATGGCAAAACTAATCTCATTCCTACCTAGCAAGTTTGAGGCCCTGATTTCAAATAAAAAATATATAGTAATGATATGGTATAGGTTTGCTTGTTGATTTGTAGAAGGAGTAGAGAGAGGGCATTATGGGCAAGTCATACAGAATTTGGAGTCAGAGATGCTTGCTTTCACTTCATTCAGTTCAAAATACTAAGATCATAAACTTTAACTTCATAAATTGGTTATGCAAACTAAAGGAGATCATATAAATTATACACAGTAAATGTTGTTCCTCAAGCAGTCACCTATCTGATCATATATTAGAAAAAATCATAGTTTTATTATATTTTCTGTCATAGAAAAGTATTGTCATTACTGATCTACTACTTGCCAGACTTGTTGATTAGAAGGTAGCTAAAACCATAACATGATCTGTTAGCAAGCCATTTTGGAGCTAGACAGGGAAAAAACTAAACCCAAATAATCTAATAAGTAATATGAGGCAGTTAATAAGCAGAGCGATATTCTTTTTTTAACTGTTATTACTAAGTAGTTACACAAAGGGGTTACAATTTTGTCAGTCAGGTTATGAGTAAAATGTTTCTTATTCTAAGCTGAGAATGATTCCCTATATCCTAGAGTAGAGCCTTGGGCTGCAAGTTCAAGGACTGGGGAAGAGTAGGAATTCCTGGAGGGAGAAACACCACAGACCTCTATGCAGTTAACACAGTAGGTTGCTCTGCTTCACACGGGTCTAGTCTGTTAGGAGAGTCAAACATCTCCCCATTCTGAGGATGCCCAGCTTGGTTTACAAATTATTGAAGTTCACATGAAATAGGTCGACAGAAGAACACACAAATTTAACTTCTATTTGATATGGATACTCTCACAAAGACCCAAGGAAGTGCCCAAATCAGTGTATTTTTTTGCATTAGGTGGAACAAATAAGAGACCATTGTGGAAAAATTATGGGTTAACAAAAGGAAAAGAATTATTTTGAGAATGCCTGTTTGTTGAGGACGAACAGAACACCAGAACTCCCATGGAAGGATGTTTGTTTTCTCCTGGGACAGAGAGGGTATCTTTCCAACAGGAGATTTGCTCTCCTGTTTTCAGGGAAGAAGGAAAGGAAGTTTAGAATGCCTGCCCTTCTTTCATCTGCTCTCTTTCAAAAGGTGCATTTGTCTGAAATAATCCTTATGTCAGTGGCATGTTGTGCCACTTCAGCTGCATTTTGTGACAGGTGCGCCCTTGAGCCAAGTAAGACGGGAGCCAATGGCCACAGAATACAGATTTCAGCTTATGATTCAAGGAGAAATAGCAAGAGCTATGAACTCCTGCATTGTCCTCATTCACCAGTTCTGAGCCAACTCCTGGGGATCACACAGATGGCAGAGCATCATGACTGTCCATCTTATCAGGACACCATGCAGGATGTATGGGAGTTTGGCAAATGAACAAAAGAAAGGAAAATGGAGCTTCAGATGGGCAAAGGCTCTAGCAAACTAATATTTGACATTTTATATACTTTTCAAACAGGAATCTAAAAATATGATCTGCTTGATAAAAAAATATAGTAA
Source organism: Dipodomys merriami (assembly GCF_024711535.1). Taxonomy (NCBI): domain Eukaryota; kingdom Metazoa; phylum Chordata; class Mammalia; order Rodentia; family Heteromyidae; genus Dipodomys; species Dipodomys merriami. Next base: position 106,336,971 of record NW_027204492.1, read on the forward strand.
AAAGTCTGAGCTACTTAGGATGCTTTGATCTGAGGATCAGGTTTGAAGCCATCCTGGGCAGGAAAAGTCTGGGAGACGCCTCTCCAATTAACTACCCAAAACCCACAAGTGGAGCTATGGCTCAAGCAGTAGAGTGCCAGCCTTGAGCAAAAACTGCTAAGGGACACTGTCTAGGCCCTGAGTTCAGCCCCAGAACCAGCACAAAAAATTTTTTTAAAGTGTTCATTCTGTTCTTCATCTCTCTTCCCAGCTGCTTAGCATATCTTCTCTAATTTCTCACAACCCCTTTCAGTTTCCCCCACTCCTGCTCCTTCCTTTTGCAATTCATGTGATTCTATTTTTGTTCTTGTTATTTGTTTCGCCAGTCCTAGGGCTTGAACTCAGGACTTGGGCACTGTCCTTGAGCTTCTTTTACTCAAAGCTAGCACTCTACTACTTGAGCCACAGAGCCACTTCTGGCCTTTTCTGTTTATGTGGTACTGAGGAATCGAACCCAGGGCTTCATGCATGCAAGGCAAGCACTCTACCATTAAGCCACATTCCCAGTCCATGTGATTCTTTTTTCTTTTTTTTTTTTTGGTTGGTGTGGGGCCTGAACTCTGGGCTTGGGCACTGTCCCTCAGCTCTTCAGCTCAAGGCTAGCACTCTACCACTTGAGCCACAGCACCACTTTTGGTTTTCTGGTGATTAATTGGAGATAAGAGTCTCACAGACTTTCCTGCCCAGGCTGGCTTTGAACCGTGATCCTCAGATCTCAGCCTCCTGAGTAGCTAGGATCATAAGCATGAGCCAGGGGCGCCTGGCGTGATTCTATTTTAAGGGACTTTTTTCTTTCTCATCGCCCTTATCCTTTATACTTATCACCATGTCTTGTTTTGGAGTTTTCTAAGACCAAGCATTAATAACAGCAACTCCTGAAGGTTGCTAGGATGTTATGTGCTGTGTATACTGAGAAAGTCATGCTGTGGCCCTGCTAGCTAACCTGGCCTTCAAGTACAGGTGGCTGCAATGATGATCTGATTCAGGTTTTTTTTAAAGGAAGAAGTTAGGCATGGATCTAATAGCACCCTCCAGGATAACTTCAAAGAGAAGATTTCTATCTAAATATTTTTATCAAAGTAGAATTTGGGGGCTGGAGGTGTCTCTTACACCCAGCATTCTCAAGGCCTTCGATTCCATTCCCAGCACGGCAAATGTGTTCCTTTTTCAGTCAGAACAAAACAGTTCCTTTCCAGACCATTAAATCCTGAAAACATGCTTGATAGAAAAATTTCCCAATCTAGATGCGTGTTTTCTCTTGTTTCTTTTCAGTAGTCAAATAGCTAAGGCAAACATTTACTGTGTGAA